>NC_143260.1:3974166-4635277 GCF_984573655.1 Nuphar pumila | reverse complement strand
ATGGAATTGATTACGAAGAAACCTTTGCCCCTGTTGCTCGGATGGTTACGGTTAGGTGTCTCATTACTATTGCATCTATTAAAAATTGGAACATTTTTTCAAATGGATGTTAAAAATGCCTTCTTAAATGGTGATCTCAACGAAGAAGTATATATGGATGCCCCACCAGGCATGATAATTCCTAAAGATAAAGTTCTTCGTCTTCGTAAGGCTCTCTATGGTTTAAAGCAGGCACCCAAAGCCTGGTATGATAGGTTTACCAGTGTAATGCTGGAAAATGGATTTTCCTCATGTTATACTGACACTGCTTTGTTTACAAGAAAATCTAATGCAGGGATTGTAATTTTATTGCTCTATGTTGATGATATGTTAATCACAGGTGATGATATTCAAGGAGTCAAGGGTATTAAGTCCGTCTTGACTTCAAAATTTGAGATGTCAGATTTGGGTTTTCTGACATATTTTCTTGGAATTGAGGTTGCCTATTCGCAACGTGGTTATTTTCTATCTCAGTCTAAACTTGCTTGTGAGATTATTGACAGATCCGGGATTTCTGATGACAAAGTATGCGAAACTCCTGAAGTTGTGGGAGCAAAAATGAAAATTGACGATGGTATCCCCTTAACTGATCCTACCCCTTACCGGCAGTTGGTAGGTTCGTTAATGTATCTTAGTATTACTCGACCTGACTTGTCACATGCTATACACATCGCCAGTCAGTTTCAGCACGCTCCCACAACCGTTTGTATGAGTGTTGTTCTTCGCATCATCAGATACTTGAAGGGCACAGTAAATAAGGGAGTATTTCTATCTTCTTCTGATTTAAAATTACTTGCTTATACTGACTCAGATTGGGGAGGTGACCCTAGTAACCGTCACTCCACCACTGGTTTTTGTATTTTCTTAGGTGAATCTTTGATTTCATGGCGATGTAAAAAGCAACAAAAGGTCTCTCTGTCATCCACTGAAGCCGAATACAGAGCCATGGCATCCACTACAATGGAAATTGTATGGATTCGACGTCTTTTGGAAGATATGAGAGTAGTTGTCAAAGAACCAACAAAGCTATGCTGTGACAATAAGAGTGCAATCTACATTGCCAAGAACCACACCTTTCACGAGCGAACAAAGCATATAGAGATGGATTGTCATTATGTCCGAGAAGAATACTTGAAGAAGGTCATTGATCTACCATATGTGACATCTGAGTATCAACTTGCCGACTTCTTCACAAAAACTCTATGTTCGCCCAGATTTCATTTCCTTCTTGACAAACTTGCGGTTATCACACCGTAAGTTTGAGGGGGGGTGTTAAAATGTATCTCCTAAAAATCATTATCATTATTGTAAATATAAATATATATATTTATATACATAGAGATATATTTACATATAATATATTATATGTACATATATCTCTATATATATATATATATTTATATACTTTTACCCGAAAGGGTATTTTCGTCATTTCCTGTTTTGCGCATATTCCCTTTTTGGAATATGTTGTAACTTTCTTTTTATTTTTTATTTTTGTAATTTCTTTTTTCTTTTTTTCTTTTTCACATTTTTTAATGTGCATTGGGGGTCCCCCAATAGAGTCGTTGGGGGCTCCCAACGACTCCTTTGGGAGCCCCCTTTGCACCTTCTTGCATTTGTATAAATAGGGGTGTTCCCCCCTTGTATTTCTCAAGCTTGAGAGTCTCAAGCATCTGGTTCTTTCTATGAAATACATGCCTTAGTGCATGTTTATTATTTTTACGCTTTTGCATACTTTGTTCAAGTGTTGTGAGAGTGCCTTCGTGCACATCTTTTCTATATTATTTGTGTTCGTATGCGTATTGTCTTATCATAGACATTTTCACACCCCATACATCCGAATGGACAATTTCAAAAGGTCTTATTGTAAACATTGATATTTGACAAAAAGGCAATTTTTCCATTTTCCCAAGTATACAGTCGTTACAAGTGAAATCACTTTTACATAGATTTTTAACAACAGGTAAATAGGAAATTTTTACAATATTTGGGTGTCCAAGTCTCTTGTGCCACACATTAATATCCTTTTGTTGAACAATATTACAAAATGAGTTCTTTGGAATTTGAAGGGAATCGACATAGTATAGATCGCCCTTCCTAGAGCCTTCCTCAATCAATCTCCCGGACCGGCGATCTTGTATCAAACATTTGTTAGATGAAAACTTTATATCACACCCATGATTAGAGAGTTGAGAAACGGAAAGCAAATTTAAGTTTAATTTGGGTATAAATCTAATTTTTGGAATAAAGAACCCTTGTTTTTCAAAATTTCCTATTCTTTTTACTTCAAGAGATGTTTCATCCGTGGTTGAAACAAAAGAAGGAGAGGGATTTTTTTAATATTCGAAAAAAGAGCTAAAACTTGGGGTCGTGTGAAAAGAAACACCCGAATCTAAAAGCCAAGAGGTCTTAGCAGGAGGAAATGAGGTTGACATGGCGGCTCCGGAGATAGCCCCTTTTAGAAGAGATTGAAGTGCATCCACGATTTGTTTCAATGAGAGAGCTCTATTTGAAGATGACGAGCACTCTTCCTTTTGAGATTGGAATGTAGTAGCCATGGCTAGTAACTTTTTTCACTTTGGGCAAATAAGCTTAATGTGCTCTGGTTTCTTACAAAAGTGACATAAAAGCTTGCTATAATCTCTCTTTCCTCCTTGACCACTTGAGTTTTGATTCTTGAAGTGAGAAGGCTTGTAGGTCCTCAAGTTACTCCTCGGTCTTGAAACGACATTAACACCTTCATTTTCTTCATTATTGGAAGGTATAGCAAGAACGCTTGGGTTGCTCTTGCTTATACTCATACGAGTCTCTTCCCCACTTAGTTTAGTGATTACATCTTCAAGAGAGGGGGAAGTGAAAGCGAATAAAAGAGAAGACCGGATTTGTTCGAATTCGGGCCTGAGTCCATTCAAAAAATTAAAAAATCTATCTTCTTCCAATTGTTTAGGACGAAGCACTATTGCTTCTCCACTCCACTTGGGTTCGAGCATAGCAAGCTCGTCCCAAATAGAAGAGAGTTCGGCAAAATACTCCCTTATAGTCATTTTCCCTTGATGGAGATTTAGCGCCCTCTTTTGGAGGTAATACTTGTGGGACAAGTCCCTAGAGGTGTACATCTTCTCAAGGTATTCTCACACTTGAGAAGCTTTCTTAAACTTGATAATATTGGCGTTAATTCTTGTTTCTACGAATGAGAAAATCCATGAGAGGATTTTAAAATTCCTCATCTCCCATTCTTTATGTTTTTTGGTGTAGTCTTCAAGAGCCTTTGCTCTTTCTTCGCCTTCAAGTATTTTTATTTGCCCTTCCTCCATCAAGGTTATCTTTGGCTCCGGTTCAGAAATCGAGCCTTAGACATATCCCCAAAGCCCTTTTTCTTTGATATGAGCCTCAATGTTTCCGTCCCAAACGTGATAGTTGGATCCATTGAATTTGAAGCCGAGAGAGAAATGAGAGTCTTTTTCACCCATTAGATAGAAGAGATGATGAAAAAGAATATGTACCGCAAAGAATTTTTTGATCTTTCTTGATAAAAGAGTCTTCTAAAATATTGGATGAACAAGAGAATCCACTCCAATCTCCAAAAAATTAAGAGCACGCTTTTTGAAGCACCGAAAAAAGGAAGAATCCACACGATCTTTCTTTCTCCAACAAGGCTCCGATACCATGTGAAAGTATCTTCAATAAGATATTATGATCAAGACCTCAATATTCTTGATAACAAACATGTGCACACATGCACAATAGGCACTCTTAAAACACTTTGTGCACAAAAGCACAACTGACTAAATCTCACAAATGCACAAAGGCATAAAAGAATAAAAAGCTTTATTATCAAACACTTGGGCTTTGACCCAAAGCCATAACAAATACAAGGGGAGGAGCCCCTATTTATAATGCATTGAGTGGGCCTCGGAGGGGCTCCACACATAGACGTTGGAGCCCCTCCAACGGTCACAAATCTGACTGTTGGAGGGGCCCAAGGTCTATTGTGTTACCCCCCCCCCCAAGGTACACTAAGTACAAAAGGAAGAAAATAAAAAGGAAAATTACAAACATATTAAAAAATATGAATATGCGCAAAAAGAGGGAAATGACTAAAATGCCCTTATGCCTAAGATATATATATATAGATAGATAGATACATGTACATATATATATAATATATATGTATATATATATCTTTATATATATATATATAATATATATGAGATAATACAATTATGGATTACAATTTAAGAGTCCTTTCATTCTCATGGTTGGCATTCTATTGCAAATCTCTTTGCAGGTTGCACGTCTTCTCAAAAGAGAGGAAATAGAAGAAACTTCATTGAGAAGAAAAATGAAATGCATACAACAAAGGGGGTCGACCCCCTCCTTGCACTACAAGACAAATATTGTTGACCTCTAACCACCTAACAATTTACTATGGTACCCCTGATAAATAACAATACACAAACATAAAGTGGGGTAGTACAAATGAGAAGTAATGCAAATGATACAACTGAATATTACACTATTCAACATAGCCAAGAGGGGACGTCCCCTTGAAGATGTATTCCTTTTCATTTTGTTTAGTAATGAAGTTTCTTTGTGTTCTCCTCTTTATTCTCTTCCCTTTTCTTTGTGTATGCTTTCTTCTTCATTTCCATATGCTATCAACCATATTGAAATAGGAAGAGTACTGTGTGGAGGAGCTATTGAGCGGAAAGAGCTTCATCTGGATCAACTGCTCAGACCACCTCAGATTGTGTGATGGCATCAGAACAGTTGAGTTTTTGGTCAATTGAGGTTGGATTTCAATAGTTCTTGATTTTTGTGGCTGAATGAATTAAGAATTTTGGTAATCAGATAAAATCTTAATTTTCTGTGATTTTTCTCGTAATTTCTGGAAAACCCGATGAACAAGTAACCTGAATGCAAAGATTTGATGGTTTTGAAGTTATTGGTGGGTTTTGCGGCTTTTGCCTTTTCAAATCAGCCCTAATCTGGTCATTTTTTTATGTATGACTGATTGGGTCTGATCTTGGAATTTGCTTTGGAGTTTTTGCTATGTTTTGATGCAAGATTTGGGTTCCTAGTTCAGGCGGCAACCTATTTTGTGAGGTTTTTCCTTGTTTTGATCAGCATAGTGTTGTGATGTTGGGGTTTTGATAAGTATCAGTTGCTGTTGGGTATATCGTGTTGTGTCAGCTGATTTTGCACAAACTTTGGGGTTCTTGTTTGGTTGTTTGTGGTCGTTTTTGTGTGGGATTGATAGCACAATACTGCTTCTTTGTGTTGGTGACCTTGTAGGGCACTTCTTCTACCAAAAGTGTGGTGTATAGCATGTATCCAGTACTTGTATTGCTATTGAGGGCATGTTTGCAATGCCCTGTAACTTTTGGTTCCTGCGATTGTAAATCACAATCACCATACTTTCTCAAGGTTAATGGAACACAAAAAAGTAGTTGTGATTGCCAGCCGTTATTGTTTGTCTCTTTTCATCTTGAAACTTGTGAAAGTAGATAACAAGGTTGACCTTATGGTCTACTTTCTCAAGCTTCTACTTTCTCACTTGTGACCAAAACAAACATGCCCTGAGTGTTTTGTATGCAGCATATAATCTGTAATTTGGGGGTTGGCGAGTATGGAGAAAAAGGAGAATATCCAGATTATTCCTGTGAAGTTTAACGGGACTAACTTCGCATATTGGGCAGAATTCATGTGAAAGGTGATTAAGGGGCATGGATACATTGGGTTCTTGGACAGCACCAAACCCAAGCCCAAGAAAGAAGATGCCACCTATAAGGCGGGTCTTGTAGAATGGGAAAGCAACAACGCCAAAGTGAAGTCATGGCTTTTGGGATCAGTGGAGCACAATATTTCAGTGAATATCATGAAGTATGAAAATGCCAAGGATGCTTGGGCTCATTTAAAGCAAGTATATGAGCAATCTAATTGGAAAGTGAGTCAATTCGGGACTTTTATACTCGGTTTCAGCAAGCATCAGATGCATTGACATCTATCTTGGGAATTATGAAGTGTGATAAATGTAATGAATGTGTTGAACGCAAGACTTTAGATATAGAGGTCAGGGACCAAAAGCAAGTAATTGATTTCCTTATAGCACTCTGTCCCGAATTTGATAGTATGCGCAACAACATACTTCATCGATTCTTTCTCCCTACTCGGGTGCAGACAATGGGTGAGATTCTTGCAGAAGAAACTAAGTTCAAGCCTCTTGGTAGTCAGTCCCCAGCAGAGTGTGTGGTTGTTGTGACCTGTCAGTTTGGGGGTAGAGGTGGAGGTAAAGCAGGAGGTCGGTCTAGTAGGGGCCATGGGGATATGAGCTCTATTGAGTGAGCTATGGACATCAGAAAAATTCATGTCCAGTGATCAAGAAGAAGAAGGGTGGAGTAGTAGTTGTCTATGTTAAAATGTATTAATTCATATACATATATATATTCATATATGAGTGTATATGTATATTTTATATAGTTTTAAACTGTTTTTTATTGTAATAGGATTTTGCCATTGTAGGGGCATTTTAGTTTTTTTACACATATGTAATAGGTACTGCCCATTAGGGGCAGTTTTGTCTTTCTAAACTTTTTATATTTTCTTTTTCTTTTCCCTCTTGTATGAGGATATATTGGACAAAGTTCAATATAGTCATTGGAATCTCACCAGCGGCTATATTTATAGCCATTGGGAGCATCCCAACGACTATATGGCTTCTTGTAATGCCTATATAAAGGGGTTAAAACCCCTCTTGTTCTTTAATGCTTTTCTAAGCATTCTATCATAATAAAGATCATATTTTTTTAAGTGTTTTGTGTTTTTTTGTATTAGCCATTGTTTGGCTTGTGTATTGTCCCTTTGTGGATTTTGTCATTGTTTGAGCACTCTCTTGTTGTCTTTAGTATGCCCTTAGTGGCTCTTTTTGTATTTCTCTTGTTTTCATTACCGTATCTACTGAGGAAGATGGTTCTAAACTAAAGCCAAGTCTGGCTCATCTGATGTGAGCAGTATCGGTTCTCAAACTAGTGTGCCTCCTATGTCGAGCTCAGCTGAAATCGTGAGCAGCACTCAACATCAGTTGTTGGAGTAGATGCAACCATAGTAACAAATATCAGCGATATCTTCAAAATATCACCGATATTTTCAAAATATCGTGAAAAATGAGATATATTATCTTACTGTTTTAAACTTTAAAATCTCGCAATATTTTCAAAATATCGTGATATTTTTTACAAAACCTAAATATCATGTTTTTATCACGATTTAAAATAAAAAAGAGACCCTTACTTGCTTTAAATTCATCTAAAATGCATTAAACAACATTATTTTCAAATGAATAAATTCTCATTAAATTATCTTTTAATTCATCTCTCTCTCATTTAATAGTAATAAAACTTCCTCTCATCCACCAAAAACATAAAACAAGTTTCTCAACAAGGAAACTTTGGAAAGTGTTGATAATAGAAAATGGTTTCCTAAAATCTGTTGAGACTAAGAGGTTTTAAGTTAAAGTTTTTTCTAAACTAGAGGTTATTTGAAATTTAATGTTTAATGAGGGACTTGTGTGTAATTTCTTTCTTTGGCGTCTCTCTATTTAATATAGAGATTAGCCCTAATCTATCTTAACGAGTTCTCTTATTCTTACTGCTCTCTCTCTCTCTCTCTCTCTCTCTCTCTCTCTCTCTCTCTCTCTCTCTCTCTCTCGGCTTCTATGTTAGTGTTCAGAACTTCTACATGGTATCAGAGCTCTCGGGAGTGTGATCGATCCAGAAAGCAGGTGTGCTCATTTTTTTTATATAGATCTGATAACAGATCTAGTGTCTGACTAAGGTCACGACACAGATCTGTCATCAGATCTAAAGGACACGATGTTTGCATGTCATCAAGATCGGGATATGACAGTTTTTTCAATGGTGCCCTGAAGAAACGATTTTTTTTTTGCTGTCGTGATTTATATGTCTGGGAACAACAGCTGTCGTGATTTTTATTTTCTGCGTGTGCATATTATCGTTGGTCGTGAATCTGGGTGCCGAGTTCTTCTCAGATCTGTCGTGATTTCTATTTTCTGCGTGTGCATATTATCGTTGGTCGTGAATCTGGGTGCCGAGTTCTTCTCAGATCGTATTTGGTTGTTCGATTTCAGAATATGAATATCAGTAGTCGTGATTCCCTGCTGTGTCGTGAATTTTTTTTTCGTAACATGTGTGTTGTGAAAGCAGCATGTTAATATCAATTGTTTTTCTGTCGTGGAAGCAGCAGGCGTGATTCCCTGCTGTGAAAAAATATTCTGTTTGTGGGAAGAGCTGTGTGGAAAAATATTCTGTTTGTGGAAAGATTTTATCTACTGTCGTGGGATTTCTGTGTTGAGTACAACTGTTGGTCATAGTATTGGCTGATGCGTGATTGTAAAACACGCTATTTTTGTGTCACTTGTAGCCGGTCAAGATTTTATTTCTGATGTGGCAAACTGTGTAGTCGTGGACTTGCCTGACGTGTGATTATAAAACACGTTCAAGTGAGTGAACCTGATTTTTTTTTTTTGCAGCTGAAATAGAATTAAATATTCAGTATGGGTGAAACTTCGAAATGTGATTCCAAAATTGAACATATTGGAGAGTATAAGGCTTTTGCAAATCCCTTCTCGTATGGTTCTTCTGTAAGGTTGAATGAAACTAACTATGCCAGGTGGTCCAAAACTTTTATGATGTCGGTATCTTGACATCGTAGAAAACATATTTCGTTGGAAGACGAACCCAATGAAAAGGTGGGAAAATACGTTACTTGGGATGAAGATAATGACATAGTTATGTCATGGATCATGAATAGTGTCGAACCTCATATTGCAGATGGTTTAATTTACTATAATTCAACCAAACAGATGTGGGACAATCTTCGAGATACGTACTCACAAGAGACTAATGTGAGTCGTATCCTGCAAGTTGAACAGGAGATATATAATTTACAGCAGGGAGATCAGACATTGGCTCAGTACTATGCCTCCGTCAAAGCTGCGTTTGAAAGACTCAATGCTCACAGGCCTCTTTGTTGTTCGAAGCAAAAGGATCATCAAGAACAAACTATGGTTGCTCGGTTTCTTACAAGTTTATCTTCAGAATTCTCTGTTGCAAAAGTCCAAATGTTGACTGGATCAGATGTACCTACTCTTAATGATGCATATAATCGTCTAAGTAGACTTGCGATCTCTCTTCCACAATCTCAGCCTGTGACCCAGTCATCTGCTCTAGTTGTCTCATCTGGTTATGGGCGTGAAAATATTCAGAATATCAGAGGACGAGGTCGTGGGCGAGGTATGAGAGGCAGAGGAAAACTTCAATGTACATTCTGTGGAAAATCTGGACATTTAGAAGATCGTTGCTGGGATAAGCATGGTCGGCCAACCTCTTCTTCATCAAAGTCATATGCTCCAAAAGCAAATGTTACTACACTAGAGGCAACAAATGTACATGATAATATCTATGCAAGTGACAGTATCACCCTCAGTCGAGCTGAATATGATGAGCTGATAGTTCTTCGCCCTTTGAGTTTCATCCCTCCTGTAGCCGGTGTTGCCTACTCAACAGGGAATCATCTTCATCCGAATGACAGTAAGTGGATTATTGACTCTGGTGCATCCAGGCACTTGTGTGGAAATTCGCTTGTCTTTTCAGATCTAAAGGATATTATTGTTCATCGAGGAGTCTCATTAGCCGATGGGAGTTCCTCACCGGTTGTTGGTAAGGGAAATATTTCTATATCCTCCTCCTTACAGTTGAAAAATGTTCTTCATGCTCCCAACTTTCCTCAAAGTTTACTATCAGTTAGTTGCCTTACAAAAGAACTAAACTATAGAGTAATATTTGATCTGATTGGTTGTCATTTTCAGGATTTGCTGACGGGAAAGAAGATTGGTGGAGGCTATGAAGAAAATGGAGTCTACTACCTACATCATCCAGTGGGTAATGTTCATGCTGCAATGGAATACTCATCCAGTCCTGTTCAGTGGCATCGTCGTCTTGGTCATCCTTCATTGTCAAAGCTTCGTTCTGTCTTTCCTCAAATTCCTTCTACTACATCATTTCAGTGTGAAGCATGTCAGTTGGGCAAGCATCATCAAAGTTCGTTCCCTTCGAGTCAGAGTCAGTCTAGTCATAAAGTTTTTGAACTTCTTCATGCAAATGTATGGGGTCCTAGTAAGATTCCTACTAGGACTCAGTGTCGATATTATTTTGTTATTATTGATGATTTCTCTAAGTTGTCATGAGTGTTTTTAATAAAAGAACGATCTGAAGTTCCAAGTATTATCAAATCCTTAATTCTTGAAATAAAAACTCAGTTTGAATCTATTGTCAAGATTGTTCGCACTGATAATGCTCTTGAGTTTAAATCAAAAGTTCTGTTACAATTTTACCAAGATCATGGCATTCAACCCCAAACTACATGTGCCTATTCATCTCAATAAAATGGGGTGGCAGAGCGAAAACACCGGCACCTGCTTGATGTTGCCCGGACCATTATGATTCAATCCAATGTTCATGCGTTATATTGGGGTGATGCGATTACCACTGCTTGTTATCTGATCAATCGCATGCCTTCATCTTCTGTGGGTAATCAAATTCCATTACATATCCTAAAACCTAATGCCCCACTCTTCTCTTTCTCACCAAAAATATCTGGATGTGTTTGTTTTGTACACAAACTTAGCTCTGACCGTGATAAATTAGTTGCTCAAGCTACAAAATGCATATTTATAGGTTATCCAAAAAATCAAAAGGGATATCGATGTTATGATCCTATTTCTCGCCGAGAGTATGTCAGTGCGGATGTATCTTTCTTGGAATCCACTCCATATTACTCTAGTACCGGTTCCTCGCTGCAGGTTGATCCAACTGACTTTTTTCCATTACCTATACCTCCTTTTCCTTTGGAATTTGTGCCCTCATTTCCGAACCAAACTCCATCCTCTTCACGATTTAATAATCCTCCATTGGTATATGTGTGTATAGCTCCACCTCCGCAAGTGCCTCCATCCTTTTCTTCTCCTGAGGTAAGTACTACTGACAATAGTGATCTTCATGATGATGATAACAGGCCTATCGCTCTACGCAAGGGGACACGACAATGTACCTTATATCCCATATCTCATTTTGTCTCCGATGTCAAAATTGGAAATCAGATGAAAACTTTTATTTCAGCCTTATCTGCTGAAACGATTCCTCTGAACTATCAACAGGCAGAGCTAGATAACCACTGGAAGTAACCACTGGAAGCTGGCTATGCAAGAAGAAATGGATGCTTTAGTGTCTGAGCATACATGGGATCTAGTTGATTCCCCAGTAGATGCTGACATTGTTGGATGCAAATGGGTATATACAATAAAGTACAAATCGGATGGTTCTATTGAAAGGTACAAGGCCAGATTAGTAGCAAAAGGGTATACTCAGACATATGGTATTGATTTCTTTGAAACCTTTTCTCCTGTTGCAAGGATGGGCACCATTCGTCTTGTTCTCTCAGTAGTTGTTCATCATGGTTGGAGCTTGTGTCAATTAGAGGTGAAAAATGGATTTCTATATGGGGATCTATCTGAGACAGTTTACATACAACAACCTCCAGGATTCGAGGTTGAGGGGGAGTGTCAGAAGGTGTGTAGATTGAGAAAGGCGATTTATGGCTTGAAACAAAGTCCGCATGCATGGTTTCAAAAGTTGTTTGAAGTGATGTCACACTTTGGCTTTAACAGGTCAGTGGCAGATCATACACTATTTATCAAGAAAACTAACTCAGGCATAGTTGTTATGGTGGTATATGTGGATGATATCATTCTTACAGGAGACGATGTGAAAGATATTGAAGCCACAAAGGCTCATCTTCAAAAACACTTTGTTACAAAAGACCTTGGTTCACTTAAATATTTTCTGGGTATAGAAGTTGCCAGGAGTCGTGAAAGGATGGTTTTGTCTCAACGGAAATATGTTCTTGACTTATTAAAGGAAACGAGAATGTTAGGAGCTAAACCAGCAAATATTCCCATGGACCATAAAGTTCAGTTGTTTGAAGAAGGGTCAAAACCGGTTGATAGCAAAAGCTATCGCTCACTAGTAGGGAAGCTACTGTATGTAACTGTGACCAGGCCGGATATTGCTTTAGCAGTAAGCAAAGTTAGCCAGTTTATGGACAAACCAACTGAGGTACACTGGAATGCAGCTATAATGATTCTCAGATATTTAAAATTTTCTCCTGGAAAGGGGTTATTGTTCAGGAAAGGTGGAACTCTGGAGATAGTGGCCTATTCTGATGTTGACTATGCAGGATCTGTAGTGGATAGAAAATCTACCACAGGATTCTGTGTGTTTCTGGGAGACAACTTGATTTCATGGAGAAGTAAGAAGCAAAATGTGGTTTCTAGGTCGAGTGCAGAATCAGAATATCGGGCTATGGCCCAAACAACTGCTGAATTGATGTGGGTTCGTACTGTTCTTCATGATCTTCAGGTGAAGGTTTCCTCTCCTATGACCATGATGTGTGATAACAAGGCTGCCACATATATAGCGAAAAATCCTGTCTTTCATGAGAGAACAAAGCACATTGAGGTTGATTGCCACTATGTAAGAGATATGGTTCAAGCTGGTCATATCACTACCAAATATCTAAAGTCGGAGGACCAAGTTGCAGATATGTTTACAAAGCCTCTTGCTAGACCAAATTTCTCAAAATGTTGTGACAAGCTGAGCATGATTGATATCTATGCTCCAGCTTGAGGGGGAGTGTTGAGACTAAGAGGTTTTAAGTTAAAGTTTTTTCTAAACTAGAGGTTATTTGAAATTTAATGTTTAATGAGGGACTTGTGTGTAATTTCTTTCTTTGGCCTCTCTCTATTTAATATAGAGATTAGCCCTAATCTATCTTAATGAGTTCTCTTATTCTCTCTCTCTCTCTCTCTCTCTCTCTCTCTCTCTCTCTCTCTCTCTCTCTCTCGGCTTCTGTGTTAGTGTTCAGAACTTCTATAAAATCTATCTTGGAAATTAAAAGCTTTAAATGTGTTGAGAACAAGAAAGATCCCCTAAAGTCCAATGTGTAAATTAAACCTATATTTTGAAGTTTTAAATGATTTTATTTAGAAGTTTCAATTTTGGACAAGACCTTAAACCCATATCATTTTCTAAAAATTTATTTTGCCCCATATTTATTAAATATTAATTAATTTATTTTTAGCCGATATTTTCCTGAGAAAAAACTTGAGATAAATAAAAAAAAATCAAAATCTCACGACAAAAATCTTAGCGATAACTTGTTGTTTTAAACTTTTGTCACTATGGATGCAACAACAGATTCAACAACTTCAACTCCTTGCCCAATCTGCCACTGCCTCCTCTACCTCTGATCATTCTCCTTCTTATGCAGGTATCTTTGGTAGTCCCCATGGTTTGTTGATAAACTCAGAAGACAGCTCATGAGTCTATCCTAACCAATTGTCATCACTGCAGTAGAGTTTTTTGCATTGCAGATGGGTCTTTTATGTCAATTTCTAAAATTGATATCGTGTCTCATACTTTTTTTCCTAGGAGCAAGCTTAATATCTCACTAGCCTATCATGTTCCTTCTTTAGCTATGAATCTCATTTCTGTTGGTTAAATAACTAAACCCAATTGTAATGTTACATTTTCTCCTATTGATTGTGCTGTGCAGGATCAACTATCAAGGAGGAGGATTGGATTTGACATATAAAGGGTGATTTGTATTATTTGGATTGGTTGGACATGAGAAAGCAAAGGAGATGTGAAGTTGGTTTGGGTGCAGCTAATTTTGACGAGTCTATTTTGTGGCACCAAAGACTCGGACATATATCCAGCTCTAGGTTGCAATACTTAGTTATTTCTAGTAGTTTAGGAGGGTCAAAGTTTGTAGTTTTGAGTCATGCGCAGGAATGTGAGAATTGTAGGTTGGCTAAGGGTCATATCTTGTCTTTTGAAGTTAGACAGAAGGAGTCTCAGAGTCCATTTAAACTTGTGCATTCTAATGTATGAGGTCTATCTCTTGTTTTGTCTAAGGAGGGTTCATCATACTTTGGTACATTCATAGATGATTGTGCAAGGCTTATATAGATTTATTTTGTGAGAAATAGAAGTGAACTTTTTGAGATATTCAAGAAACTATGAGCAATGGTTGAAATTTTGTTTTCTACTAAAATCAAAACTCTTTGTATTGACTCTAGAAGAGAATATATTAGTGGCATGTTTGAGAGTCTCTTACAGGATAAAGGAATTGAACATCAAAAGACATGTCCTTACACTCTTGAGCAGAATGGCGTGGTTGAGAGAAATAACAGACACATCTTGAAAACAACAAGGGCCTTACTTTTTGGTGGAAGTGTATCTAGAGAGTAATGGGCAAATGCAGTTTGTATGGCAATTTATTAGGTCAATCATATGCCAGCAGTGACTCTTAAAGGTATATCCCCATTCCAAAAGCTATATGGTACCATTCCAAATTATAACATGATGAAAGTGTTTGGATATATTTGCTTTGTATTGTTACCTAGTAGATACATAGATAAATTTTCTCCTCACACAGTAAAATGTTGTTTTGGGGGTTTTCTCCATGGTCAAAGGGGGTATAAGTGTTACGACCCAATGGAGAAGTGAGTTTGGATATCTAGAATATTTTTCATGAGGACATGCCTTACTTTAGTTAGGAGAAGACCAAAGAGAAGAACTTAGTTGATTTATCCTTCTTAATACCATTTCCTATACAAAAGAAAGTTGAGAGGGATATGGAGGCTCAAGGGGGAGATGGTATATATGGTCAAACTTATTCTGGGAGGCAAGAAAATGTGGTGGAAATATTATTTCTGAATCAAGTTAGAAGTAAAAGAAGTAGGAAACATAGAGACCAATTATGATCCCCTTTCACTTAATCTAGAGCACGTGAGTTTGGAGTCTCCTTTCACATCTTTTTCTCCTCCTCAGGTACATCACAGTACCAGTTGCTCCTACTCGCTTTGTATTCTATGAGTCCTTTATTCATCAGCATTGTGCCTTTTTAACTCTAGTCTAATCTAGCCATGGCTCAAGTCACTGCGGAGATCATTTGGATTATATAGCCCTTAGAAGATCTTGGTGTGGCAATTTCTGAGAGGACATCTTTGTATTTGACAATATGAGTGCTATCCATATTGCTAAAAACCGGAAGTCTCATAAAAGGACAAAGAACATTAAAATTGATTGTTATTTTACTAGGAGAGCCTATGAAGGGGGGATCATATCGTTGGAGTATGTTAGTTCAAATAAGCATATTGCAGATGTGTTCACAAAGAGTTTGGCTCACTTACACTTTCAATCGTTCTTTTCCAAACTTGGCATGATTTCTCTAGCATCATCTCAAGTTTGAGGGGGAGTGTTCAGAAGTGTATGTCATGTAATACGTGGTTGTACCATATGTATTTTAGTTCTTGCTACCCTCACTCATGCTTGTATATAAGATTACTTATGAGAGGCAGTTTTGTATTTTAGTAGGAAGTTAAATGGTCAACTAATTTTGTCTTGTAGTGTAGCCAAGAGGGGACGTCCCCTTTAAGATGTATTCCTTTTCATTTTGCTTAGTGATAAAGTTTTTTTGTGCTCACCTCTCTATTTTCTTTCATTTTTTTGTGTATGCTTCATTCTTGATTTCCATAGAAGTTGGCACTTCTAGGAGTTGGTGTTGGATGGCCAAAAAACAAGTTGAGCCGCTTGTTGCTCGACTGATGTTCAGCTTGTAAAGAGCTCATTCAAACTCGTAAAATAGGCTTGGCTAGTGAACATGAACAATGGGTATGCGGCTTGGCTAGACTCGTATGAACTTGTTAAGTAGTAAAAAAATATTTTAGATATACTTTACATCATATAGTATATGGAGAACATATGATTGAATGACAAAAATGACCATATTGTCCTAAAAAAATGGCACATCTTTGCAAATGACCATTTTACCCCATTGCACAAAATATTTTGTGAATCTCCTTCAAACTATAAGTGATTCGCTCGTAATTTACGTGGACCTAATGATATTCACACAATATCATATGAATCTCCTTCAAACTATAAGTGATTCGCTCGTAATTTACATGGACCTAATGATATTCACACAATATCATATGAATCTCCTTCAAACTAGAGAAGATTAACATGTAATCTACGCGGACCTACTGACATTTGCACTAATATATTGTAAAACCCCTTCAAACTAGAGGAAATTCACATGTAATTTTTGCAGACCTGCTGACATTCGTACAAAATATCTTGTGAATCTCTTTCCAAATAGAGGAGATTCGCATGTAATTTGTGCGGATCTGATGACATTCACACTAACATCTTGCGAATCTCCTTTAAACTAAAGGAGATTCACATATAATTTGCGCTGACCTGCTAACATTCGCATAAACATCTTGCTAATCTCTTTCAAACTAAAGGAGATTAGTGTGTAATTTGCACGTACCTACTGACGTTCCATGAATATCTTACAGATATCCTTTAAACTATAGGAGATTCGTGTATAATTTGGGCAGACCTACTAACATTCGCACGAATATCATGTGAATCTCCTTCAAACTAGAGGAGATTCGTGTGTAATTTACGTAAACCTGTGAGTCATCTTAAATATATACGAAAATCACATTTAATGTTCTAAATGAAATTCACAAGATATTTGTGTGAATGTCCACATGTCCGCATAAACTACATGTGAATCTCCTCTAGTTTGAAGGAGACTCCCAAGATATTCATGTGAATGTTAGTAGGTTTGCACACGTTACATGTGAATCTCCGGTAATTTAAAGGAGATTCACAAGATATTTGTGTGAATGTCAGTAAGTTTGTGCAAATTACATGTGAATCTCTTCTTGTTTGAAGGAGATTCGCAAGATATTCGTGTGAATGTTAGTAGGTTTGCACACATTACACGTGAATCTCCGGTAATTTAAAGGAGATTCACAAGATATTTGTGTGAATGTCAGTAAGTTTGTGCAAATTAGATGTGAATCTCCTCTTGTTTGAAGAAGATTCGCAAGATATTCGTGAAATGTCATTAAGTACGCACAAATTACACATGAATATTCTTTAGTTTTAAGGAAATACGCAAGATATTCATGTGCATGACAGCATGTCCACATAAATTACATGTGAATCTCTTCTAGTTTGAAGAAGATTCCCAAAATATTTTGTGTCTGTGCAAATTACATGAAAATCTCCTCTCATTTGAAGAAGATTCGCAATATATTTCATGTGAACGTTAGCAAGTCCATGCAAATTACACATGAATCTCCTCTAGTTTGAAAGACATTCACAAGATATCATAGATGTATGCATTAATACCATCCAACATATATTATAGCAGTATATAATATAATTTCTCTTCATATGTTCTTTTGTTGATAATTTAATAAAGTAATCTATTTGAGTCCTAATACTTAAAACCAGTCATAGCCTCATACCTTCTTTTAGAAAGCGGTATTGTACCAGCTGTAGGTATGACTTACCACATACCTTCACATGTGCCCATGGGCCATGTAGAATTTATGTCCAAGTAAAAACACCACCTTTTTTTTGAGAATTCAGCAGGAGTAAAAATCCCAAAATAAATTAACTTAAGAGGTACCTAATGTACTTGTTCTCATTGCTGTTTAAGACAGGGCCTTCAAGATATTTTCACTGGAAACAATCATACGTAAACACATACAAGCTTTTCTCTCAAGCTGAATAACAACCCCTTGTTCTTCATTGGACCCTGAATGTTATAGACTTATAGTATTCTTTTAGCATCCAACTGTACTAACCAGATAGCTGTACAATATTTGTAAGATTCAATTTCAAACATACCCATCCCAAAGTTTGATTGCTTAAATCAACATGTTTATCAAGGTTCTCTAGGAAACCACAAAGCACCATTGATATATTTTGTTTCTACAATCTATAACCTACATGTGCAACCTTGTATCTCTCTGAGATCCATGACCAGTTAAAATCTGAGTCCCTGGGGCACTGTATCCTCTGAGAATGGAAAACTCTATTGATTATCATGTGGAAAAGGTAAGATACGTCAAGTCGGACCTGAGTCTGTGTTAAAATGTACCCATCAATTGTTGTAATTAGATATATTTTATATATATAAAAGATGATACATATACATATATGGTATATATGTATATGTATCCTCCTATTTATATATATAAAATATATATTTTCCTTTTGTTTAGCCGTAGGGGTATTTTAGTCTTTTCCTCTGTTTTACGCACATTCACTTTATGAATGTGATTGTAATTTATTTTCTTTTTCTTTTTCTTTTATTTTTTATTTCTTTTTTCTCAAGTACCAAAAGGTACCTTGGAGGGCCCACTCAAATAGACGTTGGGCCCCTTCCAACGGTCGCATTTGTGACCGTTGGAGGGGCTCCAACGTCTATGAGTGGAGCCCCTCCAAGGCTCCTTTTTGTTGTTATAAATAGGGGCTCTCCCCTTTGTATTTCTTAATCCTTGAGGGAGCTCTTGCTCCATTGTAATGGGGTTTTTTACCCCTTCTCCATTATTTCTTCAATGATATGCAACTTATGACTTTATGTCATATTTTTCCCTTTTTATGGGTTTTATGTGTTACCACATTATGTGCTTGTGTTGTTTCCCTTTAATGGGTATATTTGCACTTCACGTGCATAGGTATGGGTTCATTATTGAACCCAATGTATTTCAAGTCATTTTCTAACATGGTATCAGAGCAAGGTCACGGTGGGGTTGTCCTTGGGTGCAACGGAAAGCGTGTCGCTCAAGAAATGGTGAAGTATTCATTGCTCTTCCTTTTTGTTTTGAAGTTATTCGGTATGTATCCCTTTTATTAAAGTATTATGCATTTGAAAATATGTTTCTTGCATATAGCTTGTTCGTTTAATGGTTATGATAGTTGAATTATGTCTTTTCACATTTCGTATGCTCGTATATTTTAAAAATATATCCCTCAAATTTGGTGAACTCGTTTGTTGTTCAAATATATAATTTGCGTCTATCGAACTACTCATCGCATATAATAGCAATTTATGTTTTTTAAAATTACCTTCAATTATGTGAGATTTATAATTCTTACATAAGTATCTCATGATTGACCTATAAGTTAATTTTTAAAATTATATATATGATTTCTTGCTAAAGTAATGATCTTTGCTTAAAATTTCTTAACTCTCATATGAACCCTAATTTGATTTGAGTTCCTCTTTTTTATTATGAATTTTAGTGCATTTTTTGAAAAAATTGATATAATCCTTATATGAAAATCTCTCACATCTAAAATCTTTGTTGAATCCTAAAGTAGTTCTTGTTAATGATAACTTATAAGAACTCCTAAACGTTTTTCAATGTTTCTTTTTTGAAAAATTGTTTATGATAAACCATTAGGAAAGATTTTTTAAAAGGAATTTCTCACACTACATAGAGTGCATAGTTCATCTATTGCATCCTTTTGGTATAAATGATTTCATTTTTCATCTTTATAAACTTGTTGGTTTGTATTTTTCATAAGGTTTCGAAACCTCTTAATAATATCTTTTAAAAATGCCTACATTGGCCATAATATGGGTTTCTTTGTCCTCAATTGCAATTGTTAAAGTTTGAGAATTTCAAGCATTGCTCTTTTTATAAAGTGCATATTTGCTCACTTTTGTGTATTTTTGTATTTTGTGCACATTTGTTTCTCAAATATTTGCGCTTGTATGCATTCCCTCTTTTTTATGAAATACATGCCTTAGTGCATGTTTGTTTACACCTTAGTGTGTATTTGTTCAAGTATTGTATGAGTGCCTTCGTGCACATCTTTTATAAAGCCTTTTCTGCTTACATGTGTATTGTCTCTTCGTAGACATTTTTGCATTATGGAGCCTTTATGCACATTTCTTTTTGTGAAAAATATAATGAATTTAGATATTGAGTCCTTTTTAAATCATTGTAAGTGCTTTTAGCACTTTGTATGTTTCCGCATATCTCATCACAATCAAAGGATTTTTTAAAAAATTGTTGTATGGGACTTAATCCCTAAATCTATAAATTTTCAAGTGTTTTCAATATTCTTTCCTTGAGTATTGTGTTAAAGCCTTCTTTGTGAACCATTACGGTTCTTATGATTTCTTTGATTAAAAGCTTGATTGTCTTGATGAATTCTTTATGTTGTTGTGTTTATTGCTTAATAAGTCTTTTTTTTTGGTATAAATGACTTGTTTGAAGATTAAGCATAATTTGTGTTTATGCAAAATTGTTGTTATAAAGCACATTATTGATTATTGGACCTTTTTTAATCGGTCCTCTTTTCTTTGAAAAATGATTCCTAAAGTGTTTATTGCCTTTTTGTGGCATTTATATTTGTCCATCACATGTTATTTAATGCATCATTGTTTTGGCCTTATTATTGTTTTATTAGAGATGTTTGTTGAGGTGAGTTATGGGCACCTCGTGTTATATCATTTTAGATTGTCCAAATTGACATATTATAGATGGTGGTTGAGGTGAGTTATGGGCACCTTGGGACTCTAGAACGATTTGGTATATGATCTCTAATTATGAGTGTGACACTTGTTGTTATGTCTTTTTAGATTGTCCACTTACCATATTATAGATGGGGGTTGAGGTGAGTTATGGGCACCTTGGGACTCTAGAATGATTTGGTATATGAGTGTGTCACTAGTTTGATGTTGGCCATTGATCTTATGGATGCTCTTATTTATATATAAATGTGATGGATATATGATGTTTGAAACCTTAAAATGTTTTAAGGTATATTGAAATCAAGGTTTTAGGGATTATTGCCCAACCTTCCATTGTTTATTATGAGTGCATTTGCACATTTGTGATTTTGTGTTTTTTTTGCACAAGTGTTTCATATGTTCTTGGTGTGCGTATGTTCACACATTTATTTTCAAGAATTTTATTTTATCGATTATAGTATCTTGTTGAAGATACGTTTTACTTGCATTTATTCCAAAATGTTATTATGAGTATTCTTTTTTAAAAGGAATATTGTTTCATTCGAGGTTTATTTTCATTACAAGTTTATTGCCTCAAAAGTCTTTTCCTTTTATGCCCATTATCTAAGTGTCATCGTATGTAGACAAGAATTTTATTACACCTTCGTGTGTTTTTAGCCCTTTGTTGGCTTTTGCTCTATTGGTCTAGTAGCTGAACACACTTGTCTTGAGTGATCTTATATGTAGACAAGACACGTTGATTCACACCATCGTGTGTGATCTTAGTCCATGTTGGCGTTTGTGTTCTTGTTCTAGTCGCTTAGATGCATGCCCATGGTTGGCTTATTTCACTCATTTCAAGTGCCATCTTATGTAGACAAGAGATGTATTATGTTTTAGCCCATGGTTGGCTTATTACTCTTGTTCTAGTAGCTGAACATACTTGGTTTTAAGTGTATTTTTACGTAGACAAGAGATACTTTTTAGTCCATGTTGGCATGTATTCTCTTGCTCTTGTCGTAGATGCACTTATTTCAAGTATTATTTTATGTAGACAAGAGGTTCGTTTACACACCTTTGTGTGTGTCTTTGGCCTTTAATGGCTTTATATTCTTGATCTAGTAGCTTATACACTTGATTTATGGGTTTTGGAGGACTAATGAGGAAGTTGTTTGTAATGAATAAACTATTATTGAAATTTGCAAAATTCCATTCATGACTTGTATTTTTCAAGTAAATCATCTTTTTGATATGCATATCAAGTTGATTTCTTAGCATTTAATCTATATATTAAGTGCTTATGGTTTTTGCCACCCTTATATGTAAAATGTTTTTTTTTTCAATTAAATGTGACTTTCATAAATGTTTAAAAAAAAAAAAAAAAAACTTGTGAACTCTTGGGTTTATTTTGCCTAAAGTATGCTTGGAGACTTCGTTTCTCCTATTTAGAACTTCACTACATGTTTGAAGCATGTTTTAGTTCTTTGAGTATTAATTCATATAATGATTCGTATATACATATGCTCTTTATAGCCTTTTTTGGGTTCTCATTCAATAAAGCATATGTATGTTATGCCTCTTCGTAGGCTTCTTGTGGTATCCCTTAGTGGATCATTTTGTTATTCCCCATTATGGGGTTATATTTGTCCAATGGTGAATCTTATGAATGCATTATGCATTCTTGCAATTTTTGCATAATTTGCTTCCGCTCATTTTGTTTTAACATAATGTATGATTTAGAAACTTTGGTTTTCTAAATTTTTCGTTTCATACTAAAGTAACTATCATATTATGCATAAATTTTGCACCTTGTTAGGAATGTTCCTTTTTGAGTAAAGTGCAAAGATATTGTTTACTTGTTCTTTGTTGTTTTCTTTTCTCTGGATCTTGGAGATAGGACAAAGGGAAGTACCCTGGATGGTTCGAGAAATGGGTTCATCATTTGAAGACAATTGGAGGAAGGCTATTTCAAGTTTCATTGCATCCTTGCCGAAGCCTCTTGGAGTCGCCGAAGCCTCGTGGAGTTTTGCCCTTTTTTCAATCTTTTCGTTTCCCTGCAAAGCTTGAGGGGGGGTGTTAAAATGTACCCATCAATTGTTGTAATTAGATATATTTTATATATATAAAAGATGATACATATACATATATGGTATATATGTATATGTATCCTCCTATTTATATATATAAAATATATATTTTCCTTTTGTTTAGCCGTAGGGGTATTTTAGTCTTTTCCTCTGTTTTACGCACATTCACTTTATGAATGTGATTGTAATTTATTTTCTTTTTCTTTTTCTTTTATTTTTTATTTCTTTTTTCTCAAGTACCAAAAGGTACCTTGGAGGGCCCACTCAAATAGACGTTGGGTCCTTTCCAACGGTCACATTTGTGACCGTTGGAGGGGCTCCAACGTCTATGAGTGGAGCCCCTCCAAGGCTCCTTTTTGTTGTTATAAATAGGGGCTCTCCCCTTTGTATTTCTTAATCCTTGAGGGAGCTCTTGCTCCATTGTAATGGGGTTTTTTACCCCTTCTCCATTATTTCTTCAATGATATGCAACTTATGACTTTATGTCATATTTTTCCCTTTTTATGGGTTTTATGTGTTACCACATTATGTGCTTGTGTTGTTTCCCTTTAATGGGTATATTTGCACTTCACGTGCATAGGTATGGGTTCATTATTGAACCCAATGTATTTCAAGTCATTTTCTAACAGTCTGAGACAGGATCTGGCCATATTTATTCCGTAATGGAGTTGGATTTGGATAGACACTACTTGAATCTGGAAATCTTGGCCAAACTCGGTTTGGACCCAGATTGGAACTCCGACCAATTTACACCCCTAGTGTGAATAGAAGGCATGCAGTCAACCCTTTGCTCTATAAAAGAACAAAACATAGGGCCTGTCAATAGCTTTAATGACAGAAAACCCTTTAACTTGATATGAAGAATCCAATGGCATTCTACTGAACTGATACCAAGCAGAACAAGCAAATAAGAACAAAGAAGATACCAAAACTGATGATAAATCTACCCAGTTCAGGGCTCTTGATGTGCTTGCATGCATACTAAGGTGGTGTCCCTGAAACATCATAGGGGAAGGTGGCTGCCAACTTCATCTTATAGCCCTCAATCCCTCATTAACAAATTGATAGGTGATGAAAGAATAAGTCTCTTCCTCACCAGAGCACTGCTCCCCAAGAATGAACAAGCTTATAGTTTCACGGCAGACACATATTCCTTGCAATTGACAAATAATAGAAAATAACAAACCACAACAACAAAATCACCCTGTGAAAAATTAATTGAACAAGAAGGCAGCTTTTGTCGTTCTCTGAAAGAAAGATCAATCAGATAGGTGATTCTTACATGGTGGCATTAGAAACAGAAACTCAAAATTTAAACCATAGAAGCTGTATTTATCATAGATATGAATCACATAATCAAACACAAAAAATATATATATTCTGTATTCTTCAACAGCAAACACCAATGGTCTTTATTAAAGGAAGAAAGAAAAATTCTCTGACCTTCACGATCCTGACACCAGCAAGGTATGCATTTAATATCTGTTAAACCATGAAAAGGTTGAGAGAGTCTAATTATCAATTGCCAAAATCAGAAGCCTATCTTGCTTATATTAAGATAACTCTCTGGTACGGATGTACGTACATATCAATGGATAGAATTCCATCTAATTGTGCATTTCCGAGTAAATCAGACCACATAGATATGGTTTATTTAGTAGAAATCATGTTTTTTACATCTAAAAATGTGAATATACAAAATCACTTTTTAATAGTTGCATTTTGGTATATAAGGAAGCTAAAAAAGTTGTTCAAAACGCGAGGGCTAAGGTATATAAGGAGGTTTATGACAAGTTGGATACCAAAGAAGGCGAGAAGGATATTTATAGGCTTGCAAAGATGAGAGATAGGAAATCGAAGGATTTGGGTATGGTTAGATGTATCAAAGATGAAACGCAAAGGGTTTTAGTCAAAGATGAGGAGATTAAGGAGAGATGGAAAGATTATTTTGATAAGCTATTTAATGATAGTCATGCTCAAGATCTTGGAGACTTCTTCATTCCTTTTCATGAGATAAATCGTGACTTCATGCGCAAGATTCAAAAGAAAGAAATTGCAGAGGCTTTGAAGAAAATGAAATCAAGAAGGGCAGTTGGCCCAGATGGTATACCTATCGAGGCTTGGAAATGCTTGGGAGAGAAAGGTTTAGAATGGTTGACAAATCTTTTTAACTTGATTTGGCGAACAAATAAGATGCCTAATGAGTGGAGGAAGAGTATTTTGGTGCCTTTATATAAGAATAAGGGTGATATACAAGATTGCACAAACTATCGTGGTATAAAACTCATGAGTCATACTATGAAACTTTGGGAGAGGGTGATTGAGTCTAGGTTGAGGAAGGTTGTCATGATATCGGAGAATCAATTTGGTTTTATGCCTGGAAGATCAACTATGGAAGCTATACATCTTCTTAGACAACTTATTGAAAGATATAGAGAGAGGAACAAAGATTTGCATATGGTTTTTATTGATTTAGAGAAAGCATACGATAGAGTACCTAGGGACGTTCTCTGGTGGACAATGATGAAGAAAGGTGTTTCTCTCAAGTACATTAGTATAATTAAAGATATGTATGAAGGAGTAGTAACCAATGTCCGCACTTGTGGAGGGGTGACAACCAATTTTCCGATAACGGTTGGGTTACATCAAGGATCTGCTTTAAGCCCTTTCCTATTTGCGATAGTGATGGATGAGCTTACGAGATCAATTCAAGAAAATGTACCGTGGTGTATGTTGTTTGCTGATGATATTGTTTTGATTGATGAGTCTAGAGCTGGGGTTAATGCTAAGTTAGAATTATGGAGACAGACATTGGAAGCTAGAGGTTTTAAGTTGAGTAAGAGTAAGACTGAATATATGGAATGTCGGTTTAGTAAGCAACGAAGTAGTGATGGGAGTGTAGTGAAACTTGGTGAGCAAGATATACCGGTGAATGATTATTTCAAATATTTGGGATCCATCATTCAAAAGTATGGAGAAATTGATGGAGATGTAAATCATAGGATAAAGGTTGGGTGGATGAAATGGAAAAGTGCTACTGGAGTGCTGTGCGATCGTAGAATGCCATTGCGGTTGAAGGGAAAGTTTTATAGGACGACTATTAGACCCGCTTTACTATATGGTACGGAATGTTGGGCTGCCAAGAGACATCATATTCAAAAAATGAGTGTAGCTGAGATGCGGATGCTTAGATGGATGTGTGGAAATACAATAAAAGATAAGATTCGGAACGAAGAGATACGTAAGAAGGTAGGTGTTGCACCCATTGAAAATAAGATGCGAGAGAATCGTTTACGGTGGTTTGGACATATTCGGCGAAGGCCTAATGATGCTCCAGTTAGAAGGTTGGAGAAATGGGAAAATATATTAGTTAAAAGAGGTCGGGGTAGGCCTAGGAAGACTTGGATGGAGATGATAGGAAAGGATATGAATGCTTTGAACCTCACCGAGGACATGGCGTTGGATAGAAATGATTGGAGGAAAAGGATTCATGTGGAAGACCCAAAATGAATTTCTTTTTTGGTTCATATCGCTGACCCCAATTGTTTTGGGATGAAGGCGTAGTTGTTGTTGTTGTTGTAATAGTTGCATTTTGGTACAAATTAAGTCATTCTTTTTTTTCTTTATTTAAAATGTTATAATATTAAATTTTCCTGATTCAAAACATGCTCCATGGTAAAAAGAACCATGATAAATCTATCCATATGGTCAGATCTACTTAAAATTGCATGAGTAGTGAGATCCCAATCGATGCCAAATTTGAGACACACATCTGAACCAAAGACAACCTTTATATTATGATACAAATGTTTACTTGGTTCCAAGAAAGTAATGAAAACCAAATACAAGATATGAATGTTAAAGAAAAGTATTCTCTTACTTCTGTTGGTGTCGTTACTCCAGGAAGATAAAGAACTGCACTGCCTTTTAGATCATCGATAATTTCCTAGAAAGGCCATCAGAAAGCATCAATACCCATCATTAACTGTATCTTCACCTAAAAAGTGTTACACGATTGCCAGAAAAGGTAGAGATCAAGGCAGGGAAAAATAAGAGGAAAGGAAATTGGCCCACTGAAAGTTTTTAGTTGTTGTATCTTAATGCTCCAATTCACTATACTAAAATAATTTCAAGTAGAATGGAAAACCAATATTCAAAATCCATGTTAGCCATAAACACTCCAGGCATCTCACCTCCTCGTAAAGTCATCTTTTTCTTTCTTCATTAAGATCATAAAAGTACATATTCATTGAGAACCACTCATTCAAATATCAGTGCAAATGCAAGTTTATGGTGATTCACACTGCAACTAGTTAAAGCTACCAAAATTAAAGAAGAAAAGCATCAAATTTGGACTTTTGAATTCAACATGCTCATTTGCAAAGACAGGCACTGCAATCTTTGCATTTCAATATTTTATACATAAAATTCTCCTGTCATAAAGCTACTTGCATCTTAGTCTTTGAATCCAGAAATAAAAAAGCATAAGTAGATCATACTACAGTGTTGATATTGTGTACATCAATTAAGAAGCAAATTTTAAACAACACATTACATCATTCGGAGTGTCATATGAACAACTAAAGCATTCAATGCATAAAGAGACCAAAATAGAAAAGGAAGCAGTAAATCTCATTTTTTTCCTGAAAGAGAAAAAAATCTCTCTAGTTCATAGTTCAATTCAACGTGGAATGACAGGAACAGTCAGAACTTTATTGAATGGTCCTCACATTTTATGCTTGAAAAAAGCTGTGTACCACCAATTTGCATGGGCTAGTAGAAATGATGCATCCAAATATCAATCATGTGTGGTTGCTTAAAGTTCTCCCGGTGCATATCTTGGAAAAATTTTACATGAAATAAATATTCTGCATCATTTCCAAAAAAAGATTAAGAATCAACGATACTTTGATTTGCACTCCGAAATATGGTAGAAATACAAAGGATAAAACCACCTGCATGATGCCTTCGCATGCAAACATTGGTATTAAACATCCAAACTTCATGACCTTGAGCAGCCTACGTATTCAAAATTCAAATCAAATTACTCATGGTTTTTCACATGCATTAATTCAAATGCCATAAACGTGGTTGGTTGCTCTTAGACATGCAAGGATATGGACAAGAACATCGATCATGGCATGTATGATTATATACATGTAACAAGAGTTTGATACTGTTGCATTTAATAAAATCCATCCAGAATGAAACTATTAGCATTTTCCTAGATTGATATTCCAATGATCAGTTTACGGACATTTGTAAGAGTCCACTTTTTAGTAGTTTTTTTTAACTCAATCCCTTTTCTATTATTTTCGAGAGCCACTTGTCATTTTTATTGCCTTTACCAGCATTCCAAAGTTTTGTTTGGTAAATTTTTACAATCCAATTGAGGAAGTGATCTTCATGTTTTGGACCTTTTGGTTTGGTATCCTACTTTTATTGTTTCTGGTTTTTTGTCCAATCTCCTCACCCATCCACCTCCCTGTACTTCTGCATTCACGAGTCCTTTTGCTTTGTCCTCTATATCCAACTCATAATTTCTAACTGATCAGGCTCCTCCCCTCTCTTCTGTTTGTAAATAAAATAAGAGCACAAAAGCAATAGCAAAGACTATACATTACATTATGCATGGGGAAGGAATCCGGAACCTCAAAGTTATACCAGTCATTCTAAAAATTTACTCTAAAAAACAAATGCAAGTGTATGACTTCCCATTCTAACATGAAAAATTTTGCAGACAAACCTTAACACTTGCCGGACTCATTAGGAACTTTGCCCCAGCTTGAATGGCATCTTTTGCATCCTTGGAGTTTAGGACAGTACCTGCCTAAGCAACAATAAAGCCACATTAATTAAGCAAAGATGACCTGTTTCTATTTCTGTGCCATCAAAACACAAAAAAAAAAGACATTAATTTGTTAACTCAAAGGTTGAAAACAAAGTGCAACTAAGTATTTCGAGGAAAAAAACCTAAGAGTCCCAGCATGTACAAGTATATGACAATCATTCACAAGATATGACATGTTATGAGCAAGGGGGGGGGGGGGGGGACAAGGAAGACTCCCTGTACACCAGATACTCAAAGTGAAAACCTGTTAAAATATATATATATATATATATATATATATATATATATATATATATATATACATCTACTTATATATATACATTCGTATATATACAAGTATATGTATACATATATGTATATATATATACATATTCTAATTTATTGAAATACCCGATAGGGGTATTATTGTAATTCTGTCAATGTACCTTTCCTTTTCTTTTCTATCTTTTTTCCTTTTTTCTTTTTTGCTTTTTGCTTTTTTATCTTTTTATTTTTCTTTTTAGGATGACCACAAGGGGCCCCACTCTTGTAGTCGTTGGGGCCCCAACGGTCATATTTCTGACCGTTGGAGCTCCCAACGACTACAAGGGAGCCCCCTTGTAGTCTCTTCTTTAGAGCCCCCCTCCTCTATAAATAGAGGAGGTGTTCTCCTTCTCATGTATGGGTTTTATACCCCTCTCTCTTCTCTTCTTCAATAATATCCAACTTATGACTTTAAGTCATTTCCATATTTGAGAGTTTTTGTGTGTGCACATTTGGTGTTTGTGTTGTTGGCTTTAGTGGTCACTCTTTAAGAGTGACATTTGCTCTATTGGTGCTTCCGCCTCTTTTCATTACATGGTATCAAAGCTCGGTTGGTGATTGCGCTTCTCTTTTGTCATCTTGGAACGCGTGCCTCTCAAAGCTTTTTGAAAAAAAGAAGAATATTTGGTGCCGATGGAACGTGACTCTAAAGTGGAGCTCTCTTTTAAGCTAAATGGGTCTAACTACCGCATGTGGGCCTCCGCTATGGAAAATCACCTAAGAGGTAAGAAACTTTGGGGTTTTGTTATGGGAACTACTCCCAAACCCTCTCTTGTTCTCACCAAAATTGAAAATGAGATTGAGAAGGCTTTAGATGGCGATGAGCGCATCAAAGCCATTAATGAACATCAATCCAAAATTGAGGATTGGGAAAGTAACCATGCCAAAATTTTGGCATGGTTTATGAACAATGTAGACCTTAAAAATTGTGCTAATATTGCCAAATTTAGAAGGGCCAATGAGGCTTAGTTTTTCCTTAAGGGTATGTGTACCCAAAAGGATCTTGCTCGACAATTTTTTTGTCAAGAGAAAATCCGTTCTACCAAACAAATGGACATGAGTGTCCGGGACTATTTTAGCTCTCTAACCCTCCTTTGGGATGAACTTGCTCTTCTTGAGCCTAAGTGGGTTGCTCCACAAGATATTGAGCTAAGAAGGGAACAAATTGAAAAGGAGCACTTTTTTCAATTCCTTCATGGACTTCGCCCGGAATTTGAACAAGTAAGGGCATCTCTTCTCCATAGAAGCAAAGCCCTACCTATTGAAGATGCCCTTGCCGAGATATGTCAAGAAGAAACTCGACTTGGTTTGAGCATTAAGAGTGATGATGTTTTGGCCGTTACTAGGCCCGGATCTAATGTTAAAGCATATAGACCTCCCCATTTTAACAAAAATAACTATGGACCTAGAAAGGGGATTATATGCCATTATTGTAATGAACCGGGGCACATAAGACCGGTTTGCCCAAAGCTTAAAGGAAAAGTTGCCGCGGTTGGAGAAGATTCTCCAAAGAAGGAAGAAAGCACCAAAGAAGGAGATATCAAAGAAACTCTAAATCACATCTCCGAAGTTCTCCAGCATCTTCTCAAGGCTTCTCCTTCAACATCCGGGGCCGCCATTGCCTACTCTTCATCTCCTCCAGGTATGTGGATACTAGACTCCGGTGCTTCTTTTCATATGACATCTCATAAAAATTCTCTTTCAAATATTTTTTTCCGAACCTATATCTTCTTGTGTTTCAACGGCCGATGGTACATCATTAAAAATTGAAAGTATTGGATCTCTTAACTTTAAAAATTTTTTTGTTCCTAAAGTAAGAATCGTTCCTAAAATAAATTTAAACCTTTTTTCCGTATCTCAAATTACTGATCATGGATGCCAAGTCTCTTTCTCACCCAAGGATTGCACCGTGCAGGATCTCCAGTCAGGGAAGCTGATTGGGCAAGGCCATAGAAGGGGTGACCTCTATTTTATGGATTTTTTGACTCTTCCATCTAAGCCATCGTGCAATCTTGTAAAGGACAAAAGTATTGAAATATGGCATGAGAGACTTGGCCATCCAAATTTTGTAAAAATGTCTCTTTTTCCGTTTTTGAACAATACTTGTAAAGACAATCACATGACTTGTAAAGATTGCATTTTTGGGAAATCTAAAGCTATTCCATTTCCACAAAGAAGTTACTTTACCACTCGGCCATTTGAACTTATTCATTCCGATGTGTGGGGACCTTCCCCTATTTTGTCTAAAGGTGGTTTTTCGTATTACGTGGTATTTATTGATGATTTTACTCGATTCACATGGATTTACTTCTTAAGTCGTAAATCGGAAGTTTTTTCCTTCTTTAAAAAATTTCATGCAATGGTCAAAAACCAATTTTTGGGAAATCTATCTATTCTTAGATCCGATTCGGGAGGCGAATATATGTCCAATGATTTTCAAACCTATTTGAAAGAAAATGGGATTTTTCACCAACGTTCTTGCCCCAACACTCCGCAACAAAATGGCCTTGCGGAAAGAAAGCATAGGCACATAATAGAGACTACAAGAACGTTATTAATCTCAAGAAACATTCCAAAATCGTTTTGGGCCGAAGCGGTTCTAACATCTTCATATCTTATCAATAGAACTCCTTCGTCCTCCTTGAAAAATCTTTCTCCATTTGAAAAACTTTACAATATGTCTCCCGATTATAAAAGACTAAGAATTTTTGGATGCAAATGTTTTGTTTTAACTCACAAGAATGATAAACTTTCCCCTAGGGCTATTGAATGCATTTTTTTGGGATATGGCGAAAAACAAAAAGGATATCGATGTTTTGACATACTTAAAAACAAGCTTTATATCTCTAAAGATGTCACATTCCTTGAAGAGGAAAGTGGTTTTTCGCACCAACCAAATGAAAATATGGATTATTCATTCTTATTTGACTTATTGCCTAAAGATGATCATATTGATCCTAATGAATCTCTTAGTGAAGATCTTGTTGAACATCCAAACGATGATCAAAACTTAGAAGAAAATGTTTCAAGACAAATACAAGTCTACTCTAGAAGGAATGAAAGGAATCCTCCTTGTGCCCTTGAAAGGTTTTCCCAAAATGAGTCCATCGAAGAGACTTCTCAAAGAAGGTCAAATCGAATTTCTAAAATACCAAATAGATTTGTTTCTTATGACTCTTTTTCGCCTAATTTTCGAGCATGTCTACTTGCTCTTCACTCTTTTCATGAACCATCTCATTACAATGATGCTAAGCAATATGCTCATTGAAATGATGCTATGCAACTTGAACTTAATGCCCTTAAAAAGGCACAAACTTGAGAAATCATTGATCCTCCCAATGGCAAGAAACCCATTGGATGTAGATGGGTTTTTAAAGTGAAAACTAAGAGTGATGGTTCATTGGAAAGATATAAGGCTAGATTGGTAGCCAAGGGATATGCCCAAGAGTATGGGGTAGATTATGATGAAACCTTTGCCCCCGTTGCTCGAATGACTAGTGTTCGAGCTCTTATTGCTATAGTCGCAGTTAAAAAATGGCCAATCTTTCAACTAGATGTCAAAAATGCCTTTTTGAATGGTAATTTAAATGAAGAAGTGTATATGGAACCGCCTCCGAGTATGGATTTAAATGGAAAAATTTTGAAATTAAAAAAGGCCTTATATGGTCTTAAGCAAGTTCCTAAAGCTTGGTATGATAGGTTTAGTAATGTATTAATAAATTTAGGTTTTTCTTCTTGTTATACTGACACTGCTCTTTTTGTTAAAAGGACAGGTAACTCCATTATTATGCTTCTGCTGTATGTTGATGATATGATCATCACTGGGAATGACAAAAAGGGAGTAGATAATGTAAAGTCCATGTTAAAAGAAACTTTTGATATGTCTGACCTTGGTTTTTTGAGATATTTTTTAGGGATTGAAGTGGCTTATTCCCCGCGAGGATACATCTTATCTCAGATGAAATTAGCTGCTGAAATTTGTGCCAAATCAGGAATATCCGATGAAAAGAAAGTTGAGACTCCTGAAGTCATTAATGCAAAACTGAGACTTGAAGATGGTGTTCTTCTTGAGGATCCAACCCCCTACCGTCAATTAATCGGATCTCTCACCTATCTATCCATCACACGTCCAGACATTGCTCATGCGGTTCATGCAGTAAGTCAGTTTCAGCATGCACCTACTTCAGTTCATATGGCAGCCGTATTGAGAATTGTCAGATATATCAAAAATACTATATCCAAGGGACTCTTCTTATCATCTTCCTCCTCTCTTGACTTAACTGCTTTTACTGATGCTGACTGGGGAGGAAATCCCAATGATCGTATCTCAATAACCGGTCTTTGTATTTTTTTAGGTGAATCCCTCATTTCGTGGAGATGCAAGAAACAGCAGAAGGTCTCTCTATCGTCCACTGAAGCTGAATATCGGGCCATGGCAATGACAACTATGGAAATTGTATGGCTCAGAAGTCTCCTTACTGACATGGGCGTCCCCATTTCTACTCCCACCAAGCTCTGCTGTGACAACAAAAGTGCGATTTACATTGCTAGTAATCACACTTTTCATGAGCGGACCAAGCATATTGAAATGGACTGCCATTATGTTCGAGACGAATACCTCAGAGGGACTATCTCATTACCATATGTTACTTCAGAGCATCAACTAGCCGACTTCTTCACCAAGGCGCTCCCAACTCCACGATTCATGTTTCTCCTTAGCAAACTTTCGGTCTTCTCCCCGTAAAGTTTGAGGGGGCGTGTTAAATATATATATATATATATATATATATATATATATATATATATATATATATATATATATATATATATATATATATATATATATATACAAGTATATGTATACATATATGTATATATATATATATACATATTCTAATTTATTGAAATACCCGATAGGGGTATTATTGTAATTCTGTCAATGTACCTTTCCTTTTCTTTTCTATCTTTTTTCCTTTTTTCTTTTTTCCTTTTTTCTTTTTTGCTTTTTGCTTTTTTATCTTTTTATTTTTCCTTTTAGGATGACCACAAGGGGCCCCACTCTTGTAGTCGTTGGGGCCCCAACGGTCATATTTCTGACCGTTGGAGCTCCCAACGACTACAAGGGAGCCCCCTTGTAGTCTCTTCTTTAGAGCCCCCCTCCTCTATAAATAGAGGTGGTGTTCTCCTTCTCATGTATGGGTTTTATACCCCTCTCTCTTCTCTTCTTCAATAATATCCAACTTATGACTTTAAGTCATTTCCATATTTGAGAGTTTTTGTGTGTGCACATTTGGTGTTTGTGTTGTTGGCTTTAGTGGTCACTCTTTAAGAGTGACATTTGCTCTATTGGTGCTTCCGCCTCTTTTCATTACAAAACCATTCTTACTAAATGTTAGTTTTCCCTATCTTTGGGTAAGCTGAGAGGACTTGTCAAGCTTGAAGAATGTTAAGCAACCAGCCAGGTCTAGGCTTATGAAGTATGGGCTTGCATTCAGAACCCTTGCCAGAATGCATTCAGAACACACACACTAGACCTAATGCATAAAGGCAACCTTCTTTGCTACAGTGAGGCTCATATGGTGTTACAGCCAACATAGTGATGTCCTTTTGAGGGTTATAATTCATTTTCAAAATTGCATTCTCAAACCCATTTCTCCACTTAAGTAAGCTAGTCTGCCTTAACATCCATGCCTAACAGCTCACTTGGAAATTCTGATCCAGTTTGAGACCAGATCAACCGAAGGATAAGCATATAACAGTCAGGTGTCCCCATTTTATTATAATGTTGGTTCTCATTCCCTAGCAGGGATGATTTAGATACAGAGAGCCCCGTACATTCCAATAGGAGTGGCCAAGTTTAGTCCAATTAAAGAAGGCAATCCCACTGCAAAAGTGGTTACATCTTTTAAAGAGCATTAAAAAAATGATCAAATCTTTTTCGGAACAGAAGAAGCCCCACACTTATGTAGTATAGAACTACATCTCTATCTCATGTTCATATAGATTTTTGTATATATGCAACAGAGTAATATGCACTATTTTCTGTTTGCTGAAACCTTCACGGTCTTATCTAGTATTATTTATAGAGATTATCCCTGTTCATGCCACCAGCCCAAATCCATTGATTAACCAGTTTTAACCATTTCACAAGTCTTGGTAGCTTATGACACTTGGCTTACTTTGTGTCCAACCATTATAAATAATAATAAACTTTAAAACAGCACATCAATGGAAACTAATTATATATAAAGGACTAGACTACGCTCATTTAAATGGCATTTCACCATCAAAGCATTAGCTTTTCATGCCACCAGCCAGAATCCATTGATTAACCAGTTTTTACCATTCCACAGGTCTTGGTAGCTTATGACACTTGGCTTACTTTGTGTCCAACCATTATAAATAATTGTTGAGGAATGTAATATGATGTATTATTTGTATGGGTGATACCCATTTATGTATTACTATGTAATCATAGGGGTAGTTTTGTACTTCAGCAGTCAAAAGAGTATGGACAATGTAAGAGGGCCATTTTGGTCCAAAATTGGTCGCTTGAGTAGAGTAAGGGGGGCGACCCCTACATGTTGTATTAGTATCTTGTTTTCCATTTTATGAAGTATCTTTCCTTCTCAATTACTCTTGCTTCTTTCATGGCTAAATCATGCATCCTTGAGTTTGTATAATAATAAACTTCAATACAGCATATCAATGGAAAATAAATATATCTAAAGGACTAGAATTTGTTCAAAACCTATTGTTAATTCCTTAAATGGCCTATTTCATCATCAAAGAATTAGTACTTCTATTGTTTCATCTGCAAAAGAGTTCCACAATCCGAAAAGAATTGGAAAAAATAAAAGTTCCTGTTTTGCAGCACCTACTGCATGAAATCGTTTCCAAGTTATTACTTACGCCTATAAGGGATGAAGGATGGACTCTTACAAGCTCTTCAATTGCCTACACATGGAAAGACACAGACTTTAGCTTCTCAAGATATGCATCAACAACAAAAGTATAAGATAAAAACAAAAGGTGTGCCAGAACAACCTCAAACACACCTGGAGTAGAAACGACAATCTCCAACTGAAAATTATGGGAAAAGAAAAAAATAACACTTTTATATGCATATTGAAGAAGGGAAGCATTGCCTAGGTAAATAATTGTTTATTTCAAAAATGGCATCCGCATCTACTTTAAAGTGACAGACATCCTCAAAGAGAGCCCAGTAAATTTAGCATTAGATTTTCCATATAAGACAAATATGATGCCCTGAATTTCCCCTTGATGAAAAACAATCAAGGATTTTAATGCATTTGCAATTATGGGACAAGAACATTATCCGCTAAACTTCTTAAAATCGAAGATGAATTCCAAATCCATCAGGATTAACAGCTAGGGATAAACAGTGAGTTTGTAAAATACGAGGGCATAAAACTGTGGTAAGTAAATTAACAATTATCAGAAAGACCTTTTTCCCAAACAAAATTGAATGGCATATTTAGAAAAATGAAAAATGGATGAAGTATTGGGAGAAGGAGAAGAAAAATGATTTTGTGATCCCACCAAAGAGATGCCACCCTTGAGTGCTGCATATGCTGCTTCCACTGCCACCTCCAAACTTCAAGGATAAAAAGGAGGAATGTTAGAGCAGAAGAAGCCTACTTTTTTACTTTTGGGAAAAGAAAGAAAAAACACTCTAGCTTAACACTTAAAGGGAACACCTTTTGGTTTATTATAAATTGCAGTTCCAAGGCCATCACTTATCATCCCAAAACAATTATAGTAACATTTTCCTAGACAGTACTTCAGAAGCAACTAATAAGCTCAGAAAAGCCATTGAATTTCGATTCCCGTGGTTGATTTAGCAGATTCCCGGAATTGGAAGCTCTGCCTAAACGAACGGAAGTCCAATTCCCGGAAACCGGGCACCTCCGGGAGTTCATCGTAAAGGAAATTCCAAATTCCAATCGTTGAACTATCCAAACACCGTATTTTCTGAAACAAAGGAATTCCCGTTTCAAAATCAGAATTCCGACCAAACTCGCGGTCGATTAACAGAGAATCGCCCTAGAACGTCAAATAACACCGTTGTCATTCCCTACAACTCCTTTCTTGTCTTTGACCTCCAACAAAACCCTATAAATCCACAGAGAGAAGGGGTTTGGGTTTACCTCTCAGCCCTGAGGCAAGCGATAACGCCGGAATTCTGGATGGCTGTCAAAGTGTGGGTCAGAGGACACGCCGGAGACTGCGAAAAGCCGCCGTAATTCTCCACCGAGAAGCGGCGGATAGTCGCTGGAGGTGGCCGCCTCGGGGATCCGGCTGGTCGCCGGAGAAACGACGCGCCGGGAAAACCCAGGCTCGACATCGTTCTTGGGGTTTTGAGTTGGGGCGCGGCAAAGAATAAGCGTGGGAGAGTGGTGAATTGCGCTTTTGTACGTATATCCTCAGTCAAATGACGTAAATGGTCATACCTTTCGGGTTTTTTCGGTATCTTTTGCGGGATGGCAAACTGATCGGGAACGTCAAGGAAAATGTTCGATTCGAATCCGAATCCTAATTGTGTGAAATATGTCTGAAACGAGTCCCAATCTGAATCAGATCCTACGAAGAACAGTTGGATATGGATCTAGATGTTGTATAATGATATTGAATCTGATGAAGAAAAAAGTACCTTTTTCCTTTTTGTTTTTTTAAAAGAAGACTTGAGACAAGTTTCTTTACATATAAAAAGTGTAAGCAATTGATCCAAATCTAAAGGTAGATCCGACATAAAATATTGACCTGAATCCAATCCCGATCCATAAATAATCCACTTAAGAAAATCCGAATCCGATGTGAATACATACTGAGATGTAATTTTGAGGATCTATGACAAGAAATAAAGGCATCAATTTTCCTGATGTTTTTTACAAAGAAATGTTACTGGTGTTTTGCTCATAAAAAATCCAATTATCATAACAAAATTGTAATATCTTCATTTTGCCAAATATGTCATGATATTTTAGCCAATATCATGTTTTCCCACAGTTTTCAAAATATCAGAATAATTATCATTTAAGGGAAATTAAAACCTATAAAATGGGCACCATGCTAAATGAATCGAAGTGATTGATTCTGAAGCATGGATAGGTTTGATAAGGTTTTAAAAAAATCAATGGCCTACAATTTTTATAAAATTTTAAGGCTCTAAATACTATTTTTTTCATCCAAAATGCATCATCCAAGTATCAATTTCTAGTAAATCAATCATGATGAACACATCTATGGGTTGAAATTTTGAAAAAAAATATAAAAAATCCAATACAATGTTTCATTTAGTATGGTGCCCATTTTGTATGTTTTTATTTTCCTTATAAGACTTTAGAAAATTAAAGCACACATGTATGGGCTTGTGAACTTTTCAAAATATCATGTTCATATGATTGCCACATGCATGTAGGTTTTTCAAGATCTTCAAAATCAAAGGACCATAATGCATGAAAAGTTTAAGACTTTTATTATTTGTATACACCAATAACAGGATCTGGGGTATGATTCTTGAAGACGTCTATGATGTCATTCTAAAGATGCAGCCTAAACCCATGGTTTCTGATAAGTGGGTATAGGTGTTGTAATGCCTTAAAATTTTAACCCGAAAATCATGAGATTTTTTTTTTATGAAAATCATTTATAAACAAAATCAGTTAAACATTTTGGCGGGTTGCATATCTACCAAACCATTCATCGGATTAAATTGAATTTATTAATAACATAATTAATTCAATCTAGTCCCACAAATTTAAAATAAATACCATAAAGTCAAAAAAATGTCCATCATAACAAATTTAATGTTAAATCCAACAAAAAACTTTGTAAAAAAGGAAAGATGGCATCTCAACATGTTGCCACATCTTGTTATCGCTAGACATCCTCATCAGTACCTGCATTTAAATTTTGAAGTCAGAGTCTTCGAGTCACGATAGAAAATACTAAACCAACACAGGTAAACTAAAACCAATATACATTAAACACATTCAAACTAATTCAAAAATCAATTTAGAAAAATATCTATTTCAGATAATGCATGATATCTCAATTAAATAACAAAAAAAAACTTAAGAAACAAATAATAAATTTTATGCATAAGCAGGTAAATAATGCATGCACTTACCGATGCAGAACAATAGATCTCTTATGCATGAGTGACTTTAACTTTCTTTATTTAACTTTTTTTTTAAATGATGCATAACATGACTAAGTTAATGCACATACACTTAGTGTTTCACTTCGTAACCCTGTGGGTACTAACACAGGTTTAACCTGGATCATGTCAAAGGCTCGAGAGATGTATTTTCAAACAAGTTATAGCTTAACCCTGGTCGGACACCTTTCATTTGTTCTGGGTGAGGGACAACTTAATCGAGAGAAAGCTCCCAACACTTCTATCTTGATATATTGGACTTCATTAATGAGTTCTTTGCCTACCACCCATGGTTAATGTGGAGGTTTTTCCTATCTCCGTGATTGAAAAAAAATAACCTTTTGTACTTAAAACTTGTTCTTACGGAGCCTAAAGTATCAGTTACCCTTTCATTGTAAGTATCAATAGAATTAATGTTCGTACATTATTCTATCAATTACATTAATTCTATTATTTTTCATGCACACACATAATAAATATATTTCAAAGATTCGTGCCTCTATTTTTGACATTTTGATGCATGATTCAATGTTACCCTCACTTTCATGTCATGCATGATAATTGCAATCTATTCACGTTCATTTGTACATTCATTCATAGGCATTGAATATGATTTACATTATGCAACTATATATTGTTACATGCTACATACTTCAATGCACATGCACTTGCAATTTAGTAAAAGTGTTCATTCAGTCATAGAAATTTAGAACATGCATTTAATAACATTACAAAGTACAATTGCATGCTTACATGTTATCACAAACATTTCATTAATGTCAAAAGTTCATACTTCGCATAACTTAACCAGCCTATATTCAACTAGGGACCCAATTAGGCAAGATTTGCCCCGCTGTTACAGCAACCACCATGTTGTACATAGGATGAGACCTAAGCTCATCTTTATGGCAAATTTGCATGCCTTTGTCAGCTTTCATATACTGCAAATACTTTGTAAAAACTCCCCATAACGAGAGAGTTACAAATGTTTTACCGAGCAATGGTTGATTCTCAATTTGCATATGGCATCTACGTAACCAAGACACATATAGCCAATTTTATATGTATATATATATATATATTTCTTTTTTCAGTCAGATGTAATCTTCATAACAAATGAATGCATAAATGTGTCACATTTTTTTTTCATTTTTCATTGTGACTGCAGCTAAGATGTTGCACGCATGGCTTGTTGCACGAGTAAGGACACACCTTGCTGGTCCTGCTGCCCAGTAGGCGGGCTGGGGTCAGGCTGACCCCAGCCTACTGCACCTTAACAGGTGAAGAAGCTGTTGTGCATGCCCCCACACAACATATGCAATCTGTTGTGTGCAGTAGTTACTACCACCTGCTGCCTCAATTTTAAAGCCGGCTGGGCGTCGGCAAACCCCAATCGGTTCTCATTAAGTATTTATTTGTTCTCTTAGCAGAGAACTCGAAAGTTATGCTAATTTCATGAGACTGGTACATTTTTAAATAATTAAGAGAGAAAAAGGATTGTCTTGAGAAACCAAATTCTAATAGGAACATAGTCTGAATAATGCAGGATTTGACATTGAAAATGAAATTGTGAATGGTGATTTAGAAAACTCTACCATTAATACATGTGCAATATCAAAGTTGCAGTAGTAGGCTAGAAATGAGTGAATTTGCCGAACCTTTTTAGATGATACTATAACATGAAGGATCTGAAATATTCTAAACATTTTTGGCTTTCAATTGACTCATGTTCCAAAGTAGGCATTGTAGTTTGTTTTCTTAAAAATACGATGCAGTTGAGAAGCCTTTGCAAAGAAATCAGTAAAAGCTATTACAATCAGTTGTAAGTTCATCAATCTAAAAGCTATTACTAACGATAATCTTTTGCTATTAACAATTGCATATTTGTTAAATACATATTGTAAAAACAAACTGTAATTTTAAGCCTATTACCACATGCATGCTATATATATTTATATACATAGATATATATACATACATATCCAACAAAAAGGAAAACCAGAATTTACATGTCCTTACTCGGTCAGAGATTGAACCTTTCTCAAACATTGTCCTAGACTGATCCATGAGTAGATAGTCCCTCAAGGCCACTTCGGAAAAAAAGGGTGTCCAAACCCGAGACTACATCAAAACGTTTTTTTTTTTCTTTGAACTAAATAAACCCAGCCAACTAAATGACTGATCTAGTTCACTCCTAAACCCGTTCAGAATTGATCTTTTATCCCTCTCAAAATTGGATTCAAGAAACCGGCTCATGCGCATACCCGGTTCTTATACCTGTAACACTCCTATTTGACATTATATATATATATATTTTCTATAGGTCCAGATCAGTCTGTATTCGATCTGGGACTGACCTGGAACCTGTCACAGGTTGAGACCCATGATTGACCCTTACCTAGGTCAGTCTTGGTATCGGTTTCACAAACCGAATCCGGTCCAACTAATTGCGTCTAAAACGTCCTGTAAAAATTTTCTATTTTTTTTTTTCAAAATTCGAATTTTACAAGGGACAAATCAGGTTTGCATCGAGGTTGAACCATATTAGGTCTGATGTTGAGTTTACCCATACCGTATTTGGAAAAAACCTTATTTTTGTACAAAAATAAAGTTTTTTCTCAAAACCCTGGGGTGGTCTTATTTCCTAAAATCTGAAAAACTCTTAAATTTTATTGTCTTGGGTTCTTTGTTAAAGAAAAGTTTATAAATAAAATTATTATTTTCCTATTTTCTTTATCATTTTCGGCAATGTAGGAAGTACATTAGGCTGGACCCACATAGGGGGATGTCCAAACCATTGGACCCCTACAATTTATTAATTGTGATTAATAATTTATTTTTATTCCATAACATTTTCATTTTTTTTTATTTTAAATGGACTTTTAATTTGGATTTTAAATCCAATTAAGATCCAAATCCATTTAGGTAGGCCCACATCCAATCCATATCCGAACTCAATTACCAAAATTCAAATCCAAATCAACATTAAATTACATTTAAATTCTAATGTACATTAAGCCCAAATTAACTTAAAATCTAAGTTAAATTTCAAACCCTACTTCAATAGTGATTTAATTTAACATGCAAATTATATTTCAAGTTAACATTAAATGAAATCTCATTTTCACTCAAACTAAATATTGAAAATCTAATTTTTTATTATCTAATAATTTCAAAAAATTACAGATGTTACAAGTGCTCTCTCTCTCTCTCTCCCAGCATCATATTAGTTGGGCATGGTATTGGCTACATCGACCCGGATTTGAACCCCTTAGATCCTTATTACTAGATTAAGCTTCAGTCATCATATTTGATCTGTGTGTGTTTGTTTTTACTCATCACGTTTGATTTGTGTGTGTAAGCTTGGACATGACATGTTCATACCGATTGTTTTATAGTTTATAAAGTAAATCAAGTTTAAATTCACATTACAACTTTTGGATGCGCGTTTTTCTCCATGTTTGCACTCCAATATGGCAGATTTGTGTCTAACTCTTTTTTATTTTCTTTTTATTATACCTATTTAAACAAACATATTACAGCACACCATGTCATGGTGTGGGAATATATATTTTTAATTAGATAGAGGAAAATTCAAACTAGGTTGGAAACTGCGTCTGAGCCCAGTTTGGCATCAGTAAAAGCCCTTGTGCAGCTCTTTCCGCCAATGGGTACGTTGCTTGCTTTGAAGAGGTAAGAGACGTATCATCACCAGCCAATGATGCAAAGCCTTCAAGCTGTAGATATAGATTATATTGATAATTGATGATGTTTATTTCTCTTTTAAGGTGTGTTTGCATGTCACAGGAAAAACTTTTTCCCTGAGAAAAAGGGTTTTCTTTCTTTTCTCGAGGTACCATCACAAACATGCGGTGCACACAAACAAGGGGGCCAGATCAGGTCATGCGGAACATGAGCGTTTTTGCTCATGCAGACATCGTGGCCGTCTGTTTGCATTTTGGATGAATGCCACGTGGTTTTGTTGACTTTTGAGTTTTTTAAAATGCAAATCGGATGGCCACGATGTCAGCATGAGCAAAAACGCTCATGTTCAGCATGACCCGATCTGTTCCCCACAAACAAGGGAGCTCTCATCCACGCCGAAAGTTTCCCCCTCACCACTTGGTTTTCGGGTTGCACCCGTATTTACAGCAGAAACAAAGTGCAATGGAGGTGATTGGATTTTGTTTCCATCGTAGCAATTTTGAATTGCTATCTTTAGGTACAGAGAGTAGGGCTGGTAAACGAATCTAACGAACATGGCTTGTTTAGGCTTGGCTCATTTACCATCGAACCCAAATCGAGCTCAGCTCACGCTCATGTTTACACGAGCCGAGCCCAAGTCTAGCCACGAGATAGCCCGGAATTTGAATGAATTTAAAATTTTATACCACTAGGTTTTAAACCCCAAACCTCTCGCCTACATGCTAGGAAATTTAACCAACTGCTGAGATAAAACAGAATAAGTGCAGCCGTGCCTTGCCTGTTCATCACTTATTTTAAGAGCGTTTCGGGTACTGTATCTCAATGCCCATTGATTGGTTTTCAGCGAGTAAAGTACAGTTGAAAATATCTTTAAATTTATAATTTATGCTTTGTTTGGTGTTTTCTCAAATTCTGTCATTTTTTGAGTAAAAAAACATGTAGCAATGTATATTACTGGTCTCTGACTTAAAAAAATCGCTATCAAGTAAAACTCCTTTTAGGAGGATCAAATAATTGACACTTTTTTTTTTGTTAATAGGCAAACTAGGGTTAGGCAGACTTCCACCAGTTACACAACATGCCTTTGGGTTTTGAACTTGGAAAAAGTCCCAACACATGGTGACGTGCAGTAACAACTCCTACCAAACAAGTAGAGCTCCTGTTGGTCTTCTACACTTAAATTTTATATATTATATTTTCATGAGCTTACACCAACATAGACAAGACGATCACTCCTTCTTGGTGCTCACCTCTTTTACACTTAACGAGCTGCTTGTGGCTCAGTTCGGTTTGTCACCTACCCCAAATACGAACAAGTTCATGATGAGTTTAACCAATTCAAGCCATAGTTGCTCGGCTCATTTACCAGCCCTACTAAGAGCGTTACCTTGCCATAGTTACCCGAAAACAAAATGGATACGAGAAATTATGCATAAAGTCATAGCGGGATGCTAGTGCTAAAAAAGTAATATGAAGCATAAAGTAAGATACCTTTGTGAAGCTAGTATGCAAGCACATGAAAAATAAAAAGAAATACATAAAAAGCAATGGCACTGGTGAAAGCAAATAAGAAATGACATAAACACAAATATAAAACAATATAAACCAACATCCAAGTTTTTTTATAAAAAAATTTATTATTATTCTTTCATTGAAATAACATAAGTGAGGAGAAGCGAGTGAGAAGTGACAAGCCAGAAGAAAACATTAAGGAAGCGAAGATTTGGGAAAATGTGTAAGCGGGTTTCCCATTAAAAAAAATTGAGTTTCCCATACTTCAAAAAACAGTTTCCTAAAGTTTTCTCACCTACAAGGAAATCCAAGAGTTTCTTGCTTCCAACGCAAGCTTCCCCATTTAACAAAAAGCTTTGGGTAACTATGTGCCTTGTAATACAAATGCCCCTTAGAGTGACTAGTGAGTGAAAAACTGAATGCTACGTAGAAGAAGATATTGCCCTATTGGCTCCATTAATCGGTCTTTTTTATCTTAATCTAACTTAAGGTTGGGGTCTTTTTAAGATCAATGATCAAAATACTTGTGAGTCAATGTGACACGAGTGTGAGGTGTTCCTTACAAAGGGCATGTTATCACCATCAGAAATTCATCAGGAGAACTATTAATTCAACTACCATTCTTACTTCTATGGTTGCATGAAATGTATTGTTACACTGATTAGCTAAACTCCTCGAGGAGGATCCGAATACAAGGCCCCCTGGGAGTCCACATGGGGGTCATTTCATCCAGCTACTACAGTGCAATATGGGATTTATAGTTGTTTCATATATATGTCTCTTCATAAAAAAATCAAAGTCCGGTGGCACATGCAAATCTAGATAATGATTGCCTGACAAAAGAGTCGGTGAAAAGAAAAACAAAAAAGAAAAGAAAAGTTTCCAAGATCTTTTTGCTAGCAGGCGCAAATAACAAAAAAAAAATAAAAAATCGAAAGGTTTATTTTGCTACCTTACGGCTACTAAACAGGCTGTCAAACGCAATAATTGAAAACTTGTGGTCTTTTTGCAAATAGAGAATAAGTCAAGTGGCTTTGTGTAATTACTTGTAGTTTTTTTTGTTTCATGGTTGCCGTTTTAATATCCTAGAATTGTTAAGTTAATTTTACTATATATATATATATATATATGTTTGATGGTTATTAGGTAAAAGATATACTTAATTAGTTTTTTTATTGTATTCTAGACTTATATAGATGTAGCAGCATGAATTTGAGTATGGTATTGTTAATATCAAATCCAGCCAGATTGGTTGTATAGAGCCAGCCCTGGCTGAATTTAAATAATGAGATGGATGAAACTTTCAAAGTTCAGGCAAAGTTTGAACTTTCATAAAATCCAACCCAAATATAACGAATTGCAAAGTATATTTTGAATTAAGTTATGTGTGAGTGTCAGTGTTGTAGAGGAGATGAGAGGAATGATGAAAGTGGAGAAGAGAATAAGTAATAACACTGGAGTTATCTACATCCTTGCGAGAGGACGGAGTTGCAATGAAGAAATGATATCTCCCACTTTCATTACTACTCTCATTTTCTGCATCAAACGACAGCAGGTGTAGATGGAGTAAGCAGGGTTCACTGAATCTCAGTCTTCGGCTCCCAAACATAGCTTTAATAGCTATAAAAATTTAACACAAGGTTGAAATCTCAACAATTAGGCCGTCAACTAGGGTGTATCATCCTAACAAGGCTCTACTCATCTAGCTAGATGGGTTGGCTTAAAACATTTAAATTGATTGAAGGATATTAAGAACTTGATACCCGAATATGCATAACTTACTGCAAGGCCTAAGCCAATAGAGAAACTATTTCCTGGTAGTGAAGTTCTGCACAGAGGAAACCTAAACAGGGCCACAATCAACGTGACATCTTTTGGCTCATGAGGGCACACGTCCAAACCAAAGTACTGGGGGGTTCCTCGAAAAAAAGGTGTGCCATGTATCAAATTTATTGGCCTCTTGTGCATGTTACATGTCAAGTGTCAATATGAGCATGTCTCATTGTCGTCTAAGAATAAATTCACTTATTTTTGACACAGGACACGTTTGAAAGCGAGAAAGATCTAAGAAAAGTGATACACAGTAAAAAAAAAAATAGTGTTGTTTTCAACCCTTCTAAATGAGAGAAAATTACTCTTTCATAGAGTTTTTCTACAAAGTATATTTTTTGATAGAAAACCTTTCTCCATTTGGGCAACTCCTACCATGCTTTATTAGGTGTGACAACCCCTTATTCTTGATGGGGTTGTGAACTACACGGTGGTACTTAGAACTACCATCAAATCAATGTTTTTATTGACATGGGCTCGACTCATAGTTTCATACGAGATGAGCTTGTGCACACGCTTGTTGGTTGTCGGGTGAAGGAGCCCCCTTCTTCGATATGATGGTTGGTGATGGCACCAATTTGAAATGCTCGAAAGTGTGTCATGACACAGTGTTGAGGCTCCAAGGATTCAATTTTGAGGTAGATTTGTATGTCCTACCCATGCACGGGGTGGATGCTGTGCTCGACATGTGTTTAGATTGCTTAGCACAGTCACGTGAGACTTTTGCCAGATGCACATGGTCTTTCGGTAGGGTGATTCTATTGTTACTTTTCACATGCATCTTACTAAGGGAGAGGTCCCAACCAAGGGGGCTATCAAAATTTTCAAGGGACCGAGTGAAGCCATCCTCCTTCTCGTGCAACCGGTTGCCCCGTCTGACCAACGGGATCTTGAGGAATCAGGTTTCCCCGAACTCCAAGAGGTTCTAGATGGTTTCACAGATGTATTTGAAGAGCCAATGGAGCTGCCACCATGTAGTTCTAAGTACCACCGTGTGGTTTTGGCACCCGAAAGCGGGCCCATGAGTGTGAGGCCCTATCGCTACGCGCACAAGCAAAAGGCGGATATAGAGAAGTTAGTGGGGAAAATGTTGCGGGGTGGCATTATTCGCCCAAGCATCAACCCAAAGCAACAAATCAACTCCCCCCCCCCAATCTCACGGTCCACCTTGCAATCTTCAAATACAACTTACATTCTAAGAGCACAAAGGCTTTGATACTATGTAGCGAAAAATAAAAAATAGTACTAAGTGGGTGCCTCTTATGGGCTTACAAGAGCACAAAAATATACACAACAAGGACTTCTTATGGGTCAATAAAAAACACAAGCACAGAAGCCACTTAAGGCCAAGAGCACAAGTAAAAAATATAAAATTTATTAGAAACCAAAATGCTTGAGAAAGCATTACACAATAAAGAGGGAACACCACTTTATATACACAAAGAAGGGCTCATAGAATCGTTGGGAGCATCCCAACGACTAAAAATATAGCCGTGGGGAGCTCCCAACAACTGTCTAGCCATTTAACTAAAATGACCTTAACAAAAAAATAAAAATACAAAAATGGAAAAGACTGATGTGCCCCTAATGGGTATAACCTATTACATAATAGTGAAATAACTAAAATATCCCTAATGGATATTCCTTATTACAACAATTTAAAACACACACATACATATATATATATATATATATATATATATATATATATATATATATATATATATATATATATATATTCTTATATGTCCAACTTAACACAACCACACTCAAACTAATGGACAAACAGAGGTCACCAATCAGGAGACGTATCTACGGTGTTATGTGAATGAATGCTCCAATAAGTGGAGCAGGTATTTGGCATGGGCTCAGTATGCCTATAATACCAACCACTACTCTCTAGGGATGTCTCCCTATGAGGCTCTTTACGGTAGCTTCCCCTTTGTTAGATCACATAAGTTCTTCAGTGTATGAGGTTGACAAGAGGTTGCGTTCTACAGGTGAGTTGACGTGTCTTGTCTCCTCAAGAGAAAGCCTAATATCAGATAAAACAAATCTACAATCAGGGTAGAAGCCATTGGGATTTCCAAGTTGATGATTGGGTATTCCTTAAGAGGTTGCATAAGGGGCAAAACCAGAGTTACCAGTAGTGCCATAGGGAAGCACGTTTCCCCAAAACATTTTTCGGAAGTGTGAAACATCATGCTTCTGAAACATCTTGGGAAGCACCAAAAAAATTGAGAAGCGCGTTTCCCACTTTTTTTTATTATTTTTGTTCGCTTCCTAGGTCCGCTTTCGGTTTGCTTTCTAGGTCGCTTCCAAGACGATTCCTCGTTTGCTTCTAAGTCGTCTTATGCTTCACACTTCTTAAAATTTTGAAAGTACCTCGCTTCCCACTCTAGCTTCCTTGACAGACAACTTTAGGCAAAACTCATTGTTTGGGCAGCCGTACTCCAAGTTGTTGCCTAATTATTATGGTCCTTATCTAGCGGAATAAGGGCTTGGCAAATCAGTCTACCGGCTCAAGTTGCCCCCAACCACCTTAGTTCACCCGATCTTTCATGTTAGCCGGTTGAAGCCTTTTCGTGGAGACCCTCCTATGCTAAAGGTGGAAGCCCCTCTTGAGAGAGCACCCTAGTCTCTTAAGGTGCTCAAGATGAAAAGATTGGAGCGATCTTGTCGCAAGTGGAGGAAATATCTTGTTGAGTAAGATTAAGGAGGGCGCGAGGCTGCTACTTGGGTATGGGAAGACACTTTGTGGAAGAAATTTCCACATTTCTCCCCTTGTGGGCAAGTGGATGGGAATCATGGTGGAACTGATACGGCTCGTGAAGATGCACACTCGCGCGCACCCTAGGTGCACCCTCACCCGGCTTGGCGCATGGTCACCCCATGACCTTGGCCATTTTTTTGGATGTTTGTAGCTTTTTGCTATTTGATTTGGATTATTGGATTGAGTTATGAGGCCCAACATGTGGTGACCTGAATCCGAATAAGTGGACAATCCTATATATGTCACATTGAGAGAACCCTAAAAAATTATGATGAATGAAGTGATTCCTTCTTGCAGTCGTCCCTCTCTCTCTCTCTCCCTTGGGATTGACATGCAGACGTCTTCCCCTCTCCCAGGTTGTAGGGGAGGGTGGTGTATGTTCCCCCACGATGATTCACTGAATCCCACGTCTGTGTTCGGGGCTTTGAATAAGCACCACGTATACAAGCACATGAGGCTCGTATTCCCGTGTATGTTGACCTAACTTTGCATCAGACTCTGGTGTTGTTGCAAAGACTTAAGTACCATTGCTTGCTATTCTTCTCATAAAGTGATGGTTTGAGAAAATGACAAAAATTCCCTTTATTCAAAAAAGAAAAAACAAACAGTTCAAAAAAAGGACAAACATGTCCTCCATCCAGAAAGTCGAGGATGATGTTGACTCTTCAAAGTCTTTTTCTTCTTTCACCGTTCAAAAAAAGGACAAACATGTCCTCCATCCAGAAAGTCGAGGATGATGTTGACTCTTCAAAGTCTTTTTCTTCTTTCACCGTTCAAAAAAAGGACAAACATGTCCTCCATCCAGAAAGTCGAGGATGATGTTGACTCTTCAAAGTCTTCTTCTTCTTTCTCCGTAAAACACTGTAAAACCCTCTCTCTCTCTCTAGAGAAGAAATCAAGGGAGGCAAAGAGTTCTCCCTGGAGAAGGCCATGAACATCAACCCTCTCACTCTCTCCCCCTTCTCTCTCTACTTCTGTGCACATCCAACAGACGATCCTACATTGCTCCATCAAACACCGACTGACATGCACACTGACTGTAGCATCGTTCAACTTGAAGAGTTGTGGAGTCTGATTCAGAGTTTTTGCCCTTACAGGAGAAGGGTTTGGGGGCTCCTCCCAGCATGGGTAGCATCGTTCAATTTGATTCGTTGTGGAGCCTGATTTAGAGTTTTTGCCCTTACATGAGAGGGGTCCGGGGGCTCCCCCTCCCAACGCGGGGGTCTAGGATGGGCCGCCCTTGGCGGGGGGCTCGGGGGGCAGCGCCCTCCCGACCAATTTTTTTGGGGCCTTCCAACAGCGATTTATAGTGTTATCGGGCTTTCCTACAACGAATTGTACTATTTTTGGGTCTCCAACGAGTCCCACAACGATTTATAGTGTTATTCGGCTTTTCAACAACGATTTGTAGTGTCTTCCGCAAATCGCTATAGCGATTTACAGTGTTTTTGGATCTCACTATAGCGATTTGTAGTGTCTTTCGCAAATCGTTATAGCAATTTATAGTGTTTTTTGATCTCACTATAGCGTTTTGTAGTGTCTTTCGCAAATCGCTATAGCGATTTATAGTATTTTTGAATCTCACTATAGCGATTTGTAGTGTCTTCCGCAAATCGCTATAGCGATTTGTAGTGTCTTCCGCAAATCGTTATAGCGATTTATAATGTTATTCAGTAAGCAAATCGCTGTAAATCGCTACCCGATATAGGACCAACTTGTTAAGGCCATATCTCCCTAATCGAAGGTCATATTCCAAATCTGTAAAAAATTATGTTTTCGTTATTGAGTCTAGTTTATTCATGTAAATTTTAAGCAATTTCTATTGTCATTTCATTCTCTATTTTAACTAAAAATCAAACCCTTATTATTTTGTGTTATTTGAGTTGCACAACACCATTCTCGCTTGACATCCACATCTTGATTCTGGCATGCTCCCCGTTAGATTTTCCATTGATTTCTTTCAACCTTGCTTGGAATAAACATATGTCTTTCTCACCACGACACCCTGTGCATTTTTTTACTACGACACTCAGGACCCGTGTCGGAGGAAGCCCCCAGACCCCCCTCCTGTAAGGACAAAAACTCTAAATCAGGCTCCACAACGAATCAAGTTGAACGATGCTACCCACGCTGAGAGGAGCCCCCAAACACTTCTCCTGTAAGGGCAAAAACTCTGAATCAGGCTCCACAACGAATCAAGTTGAACGATGCTACCCACGCTGGGATAAGCCCCCAAACCCTCATTCTGTAAGGGTAAAAACTCTGAATCAGACTCCACAACTCATCAAGTTGAATGATGCTACCCACGCTGGGAGGAACCCTCAGACCCCCCTTTTGTAAAGGTAAAAACTCTGAATCAGACTCCACAACTCTTCAAGTTGAATGATGCTACCTACGCTGGGAGGAACCCTTAGACCCCCCTTTTCTGTAAGGGTAAAAACTTTAAATCAGACTCCACAACTCTTCAAGTTGAATGATGCTACCCACGTTGGGAGGAGCCCCCAGACCCTTCTCCTGTAAGGGTAAAAACTCTGAATCAGGATCTACAACTCATTTAGTTGAATGATGCTACCCACGCTAGGATGAGCCCCCCAAACCCTCCTTCTGTAAGGGTAAAAACACTGAATCAGGCTCCACAACAGTCAATGTGTAGGTCAACCGGTGCTTGATGGAGCAATGTAAGATCTTCTGTTGGATGTGCATAGAAGCAGAAATAGAAGGGAGAGAGAGAGTGAGAGAGTTGATGTTCATGGCCTCCTCCAGGAGAGATTTCTTTCTCAGATAATCCTGCAGTGCAGAGACTGGGTCTTAAATAATCATATTCAGGGCACTTAAGTCTTTACAACCATTCCTTTTCAAGAATCGTCATTTTTTTTTGCACCAATGGAGGAAAGGGTACTTAAGTTTATGCAATCGCATCAAACTCCAACGCTAATTAATGCTGACAAATATGGGTATACGAGACGCACATGCTTACATACATGGTGCTCTTTGGGACCCCCGAACATGAGATGTAGCTAACTGCCCTGTTGGGGGGGGGGACATATAACCTGCTTTGAGGTTGTAGTGCCCCCTCTTGGGCGTTCCTTGGGTGGCGTGAGGTATAGGCAATACCCCGTGGGGAATCGGTAAGACTCTCGATGCTCTGCCGTGGGCATTGAGCAAACCGGTAGCATGTTCCCGCATTGGTGCAGCCCACATCCACGTTGGGATCTATGTGCAGGCCATCTCACACGAGATCCGACCTTCCCAATGTCAGATCTACCCCTTACACGCACGACTGGAGAGATCTGTCACTTCCCTACATGGTGGATATCATGCCGCAAGCTTCAAAGAAGACCCTGTTTCACCCGCTTGCGCAAATACGCTTCCGATCTTGATGTTGAGATCTTGGACCCCGTTTTGGCATTGGGTAATTGTTAATTTTTATGAGTAAATTTTTGTTTTTTGGGGCTGTGATAGTTGTCAATTGTTAGGATTCCTGTTTTGGCATTTTGCTTTCAGATGCAGCTTTTTGAGAGGTTGTGCTTTAATATGCATGGTCCTGTATAATACATTTGAAGTGGAGAGAGGCCTCTTCAACAGTTTGAAGCCAGCGAAAAGCAGTTGTATGATTTTTGTTGAGCTGTTGTTTTAGTCTTGTTTTTTTCATTTGTTACTGATGAACAGATTGTAAGACTTGGTGCTTTAAGGTGGATATAGGATTTTTTGTAGCTTTCCTATGATTTGTCAGGAAGAGGGGAGCTTACAAAACTTGTCTGGCCATCTCTCTCTCTCTCTCAGCCTGCTAATTTTTCAATGAAAAGTATGTGTTTATGGCACCTTAGGCATTTTATCCCGTAAGAGTGGTCAGCTTCAGTTTGTAGTAATGCCAAAGATGATGTGTTACTTGAATTTTCATGCTATTCTGGTTCAACTTTTCATCTATAGATTCATCTGGTTGCAGGATAACTTCATCAATGGATACAGTGGCTGAGAGTCTTCCAAATCGTGCATTCACTATCAAGCTGTGGCCCCCAAGCCAGAAAACACGGCTGATGCTTGTTGAGCGCATGACTAAAAATCTTTCATCAGTATCTATTTTTTCCAAGAAATATGACCTTTTGTCTTTTGAAGAAGCTGAAGAGAATGCCAAGCGAATTGAAGATGTGGCATTTGCTTCTGCCAATGAACACCATGAGAAAGAGCCTGATGGTGATGGTAGTTCTGCCGTGCAGCTATATGCCAAGGAATCCAGTAAGCTTATGCTTGAAGTTTTGAAAAGGGGGCCACAGTATCCCAAGGCGGATGCTCAAGAACTAGCAGTTCCAAAAGCTGACGAAAATGGAGCTCCTAAAAACACTATTTTTGACATATCTGGGGGTGCACGTGCCTTTCTTGATGAATCAGAAGCGCAGGAGCTATTAAGGCCATTAGCAGAAACAGGGAACTCGTACACTAAGATATTCTTTAGTAACAGAAGCTTTGGAGTTGATGCCGCACGTGTTGCTGAACCTATCCTAGTGTCTTTAAGGGGTCAGTTAACCGAGGTTGATCTTTCTGATTTTATTGCAGGAAGGCCAGAGGCTGAAGCTCTTAAAGTCATGTCAATATTCTCATCTGCGCTGGAAGGTTGTCTGTTGAGATATCTTGATCTTTCGAACAACGCTCTGGGGGAGAAGGGTGTCAGAGCATTTGGGTCGTTACTGCAATCACAGAAAAATTTGGAGGAGCTTTACTTTATGAACAATGGTATCTCTGAGGAAGCTGCTAGAGCCATATACCAACTTCTCCCATCCGCTGAGAAGCTCAGGGTATTGCACTTCCACAACAATATGACTGGAGATGATGGTGCAGTAGCTCTTTCCGAGATCGTCCAAGGTTCTGCTGCTGTGGAGGATTTCAGGTGTTCCTCCACAAGGGTAGGTTCTGATGGTGGTGTTGCATTGGCCAAAGCACCAATATAAAGAAGTTGGATCTGTAGTTGTCATTATGCCACTTCTCTCGCTCTTTCTTCTGTTCTTCTGTCTCAATTTCTCCAGCAACGACAGTGGGACAGGGCTTTTTGAGGACATAGTCGATATGCAGCTCGGACAACAAGAAAGATACCTTTGATTGCCACCGCTTGAAGTTTGACCCATCAAATCGATCGAGTTTTTCAAGGTCACGGCTAAGCAGATTGATGGAGTTGGATGTCGAACCAGAGGCCATAAGTGAAGTTCTAAAATTGTTATACCAACCTGGTGAAAATAGGATTTCTGAAAAGAGATTTCAAGCCTAGAGGCACGTTCTTAAGATCGCTATCTTTAGAACTTCAATTGCCCCACTCCGAAAATTCCGAAGATGCGAAAAAGGGTTTTGTTACGACTGAGTTCCCAGGATACAACTAGGCTTGAACCTCAAGAGAGTCACTGCTTCGCAAGAACAGATGACCTCTACCACACATGAACTCCGCAAGCCAAACCGAGAAGAAAAAAAGGAGAAAACTGGAGAGTCAGAGATTCTGATGATATTCAAAAGACGAAAATAGAAGAATTTATAGACTTTTAGAGAGGCAAAAACGTTTTGCGATAAATGAGATTAATGGCCATAAATCTGACGGTTTGAAAATAGTATGAAAAGATACCTGAACGGTCACCCACCTTTGACTGTTAATCAAAGGCCTCCAAAACCGTCCAACAGTCACAAAGCGCCTTAAACTCAATATAAATGATATTATAACTTTTCAAACGGCCAGATATCTCAAAACCATCATTGCGCCTCTTGCGCGTCCGTTCAGCAACGTCCGCAAGCCACCCATGGACACAAGGCTTACCAAAATATAGAATAGAGAACAAAGTCTGTATTTAAACCACTAGAAAAACTGATTTCTCTTAGATATGGGACTAAACTTTTTGGTGGAAAGAAATCATCAATTTTAAAACTTTCCTAACAGCTTGAGTCCAAGCTTCAGGATCTCAAAGTAGACCAGTAGTTTTTCTTATCAATGCTTATTGTGATGTTCACATTGAATATTAGCTTTGATAAATCAGAGTGTTGTTAGGTACCCATAGATCATTGATGTTGTGATCATTAGGTTGTTTTTGTTTTCTCTAGTCATGTTATAAGATGTCTAAAGTGTCAACCTGCACTGGAAGCTTTACTTGTAAGGAGCCTTATTTACTGCCATGCATAATGGGTATTTAGCTGATTAGAAAAGGTCATTTTGATGAAATATTTCAGCAAATAAACACAATTTCTGTTTTTGCCAAGTTCTATGATCTATAGAACCAACAAATCTTGGCAGCAATGTTGTCAGAATCGGTTTGGGATCTGAATCAACTTTCAAAATGATTGAGGGAATCAGCTGGTTCATGCTTGAATCGAATCTGGCTGAATCAGTGGATTCTTTTAAAATTTTAAAAATCATAACAAATAAAAAAACAAAAAATATGAAACAGAAGAGCTGAGTCAACCCTGACTCAGCCATGATCAGGCTGATTCTGTCTGATTCCAGCTGAATCTGGGTTTAATTGGCTGTTTTTTAGAGGAAGGTTCAATCCCACCTGAAGCAAAATGAATTTTGGCTGATTGGATCCGCTTCAATTCTGGTGACAGTTTGCCAGAAAGGATCAGGAGTATATTTGTTTGAGTTTAAACTTCATAACTTTTCATTGATTTATTTCTAGTCAATATGCTAGTGTCTTGCCTAAAATTCAATTAGGCATAATCTTGCAGCTCTTGCCTGAAATTGTCTGTCTATGAGTTCGCAGTAGCTCGGGCTCTGTTAATGTTCAAATGGACGCATTTTGATTCCCAGTTCCAAAACTAAAAAATTAACCGTTCAACATATTAAGCCACTTCCTCCACCCCCCCACCCACCCCTGTGCGCACACCACCACACATCAAATATAAAGTTTTGATGACATGAATGGATCGGATTTATCCAATACCCAACCTATATTTGAATCTGATTAGTCAGATTCGATTAAAAAAACTGAATCTCATTAATAATTGCATTCAGATTCCCAATCCGATGAATATCTGATTCTGACCAATAACCCAATCCGATTACATGTATTTATTTGGGTCCCTTATTAGCTTTTCTTCATTCAAATTGGAATATGAATCTGATTTCAATTAGCCAATATCTGATTAATCATATTTGGTATTGACCCGAATCAAAACCGTTTACATCTTTAGGGCCCTTGAACAATTTTTTTTTTGGATAATCTAAGGGTTTTTGGCTGGCCTCCAGTTGGTAAAACCCTTGAGGTCTCCCCTGCTCACCTAGGAGTAAGGTGTCTAATTTTCTTCCAACTCTATAGTGTCTTGTGTCAAAAGTTTCAAAGAACCGTCAGCCAACCGTTGGGTTTTCTAAGCTCTTGGTCTCTCTTTATCCTAGCGTCGACCTTGTGGCAAGGGTCACCACCCGTGGATTTCGAACTTGTGATGTCCCATCAACTTGGTGACATTCACAAATCGCCCCTACCCGATGAGCAGAGCCCTTGTGGGCGTTCTTAGTTCCTATAACCTTTTAGGTAACAGACAGAATTTTGCCTATTAAGTTGCAATATAATACCATTGGCAATTAGGGAATTACCTATTTATTTCTAGGAGTCCCAACTAGACAAGATTATGTTAATTGCTAAAGAAGTCATAATTTCATAAGATTTCTGTTTTCATTTCAGAGATGAACATGAAACGTGCAAGACAGTTTCTAGATGTGAAGAATAGCCATGACTAGATGGACCATTATCCAACAGCACCCTAGAATTTACAGGGTCTTCTCTAAAACAAAATTTAGAAGATAACATGGTTCCTAGAAACAAGCCGTTTGTGGTAGCTCATTTCTGTCATAACAATGGCTTTTTAGGCTTCTCTAGAGAACAGTTTCTAACAATCAAACTAAATGATTGCCTCATTAGTTTTTCCTTTGCACTTTCAGTTATTTGATAGTTGGCAATTTGGGGTTTTCATTTCATAAGCATGCATAGTTTCCCTGTTCCATCGGACCCTTTTTCCACATTTTTAGCTACCAACCCTCACCACAACAGATGGCTGTGGAAAATCTACCAAAGCCAATAGCCAATCAGTAGCTTCAATGTTTTTCCTATTTATAAGTAAAAAAAATGGCACCCGACACCGGTAGCTTCAATGTTGAAAGAGTGGAAAAGAGAAAAAAAACACCAAAGTAATGAGAGGGCACAAAAGTTAAAACAAACACTGGCATTTCAACAAACAAAATACACGCATTCATTACAACAAATGGACAGACTAAAACACCAACCAAAGTAACAAAATCTAAATATGGTATTGACAAGCAAATGACCCAAATGATCCTCATGGAATGATGAGCTTTTTCCCAGCATAGATGGTATCGCCAGAGAGACCATTCGCCTCCTTGATCGCATCTATCGAAACCTAACCAACATATACAACCAAAAACCCAAATCAAAACCACAAGAAGAGCACACAAGTATTAACAACAAAATGATTGGAGACAAAACAGAAAAAAAAACACAAACCCCATATTTTCTAGAGAGGCCCCAAAGGGTGTCTCCTTTCACAATCTCGATGGTCTGTGAGGGTCTTCCTTGAGCTTTCGAATCTTGGTGCAAAGGAGAAGGCTTGAATGGAAAAGTATGGATTTTAGCTTCTTTCTCTTGTTTGGTGTTTACCTTGACTGAGTGGTCTAGTGGTGGTGGTGGTGGTGGTGGTGGTTTCTTGGGAGTGAGGGCCTTGATGAGACTTATGGCAATGCCGGAAAACACCACGAATCCGGCGGTTTTGGCCACAGCGGCCTCCTTTGCTTTGGTGTCGTCGTCTTCTCCGGTCGGTTTGCCGTTGGGTTTTGCCGATGACATCTCGCTCTCAGCAGCTGGCAGGAGAGAGAGAGAGAGAGAGAGAGAGAGAGAGAGAGAGAGAGAGAGAGGTCTTTGACGTTTATTGGATCGAGTATAGAGCGAAGTCTGACTCCATGGGACTACAGGAACCTAGGAGAGAGAGATGTAAACGGCTCAGATTCGAATCGCATGTGACCAATACCACATTCGATAGGCCAAACGGATTCGGATTTATATGTAAACGGTATCCATCAAATTTGGATATTTTGTGGGATACGGTAGCAAAAAATATCTGAATTGGATTATAATCAGATATGGTTTTGGGCTTGTTCGGCTTAGCAAATGCAACTAAACGAAATTGAATTTGATGATAAAATCCAATTTATTGAAATCCCTAAGGGCACGTTTGGAAGAGAGAAACTGTCATAGAAAAAAAAGTTTTGCTTATGAGAGTTTTTGATACGAGAGGTTTTCCAAAAGAAAGTTTGTTGCTTGTTTGTGTAGCATGAGAAAAACAGAGTGAGAAAATATGAAAAATGAGAGAGAGAGAGGAGGAAGGTAGTGGTGATGGTGGTGGTGAGATCAATGCTGATGGTTATGGTGAGATGTAGTGAGATGGGTGGTGGAGAGTAAAAATAGATTTCTTGGTAGAAAACATTTGTGTGTGTGTGTGTGTGTGGAGGAATGATTTATATAAAAAAGTGTACTTTTTAGAAAAACTCTTAGCAAAAAAGGTTCTTTCTTTTTTTTGGAAGAGTCAAAAAATCTATGAGATTTTTTTTATTTTGCATTACTTTTCTACATCTTTCTTGCTTTCAAAAGTACCCTAAGAGAGAGGGAATACAAATTTGGTAGAGATGTGAGCAAGAGGGATTTGAGTTCAGATATGGGCTTTACATGATCCAGCCCAATTGAATACTGGTAACAGGATTTGGGTTCAGATGAAAAAGGTAGTATGGAATCTAGATCCGACTAGCTTAAAATAGCTAATCTGACAAACTTTTACACATATTCAGATACATATCATCAGACTCGGATTCTGATAAGAATGTAAGTCTCCACGAAGCCCGAATCTGATTGTTAATCGGACCTATTTACACCATCAAATTTGACTAAATGGATTCAAATTTCGTCTGGATATCGGACCCAAATCCGAATGGTTGACATCCCCAAATTTAAGATATGTTTTTCTTTTAGGGTTGTTTACAAATTGGTCCCTGCCTTATCAGCCATTTACAAATTAGTTCCCACCTTATCGGGTTTTGCAAATTGGCCCCCGCCTTTCTCTGTTTTTACAAAATGTCCCTTCTGTCAACATCTGTTAGTTTAACCAATGGCCAAACGCTGACCATGGTTAACATTCACTGAACGCCCCTCGTCTCCCAATCTTTCCCAGGTGACCCTCTCCCTCCCCAGCAACTCTATCCCCCTTTCTCCCTCCCCGGAAAGAGCACAAAAAGAAATGGGATTTAAGATTTGGATGATAACTTGGCATCCTTTTACACGCTCTTGTGCTCTGCCCTCTGCTACTGTTGTGCTCCACCGCTAACCTTGGAAGAACTGAACTCCTGGAAACCACCGCTGTGCTCATGCTCTGACGAATATGTGGTGGTGGTGAGCATCATCTCATCCAAAGGCTAGTGTGGCGGTGGAATCCCATCATAATTTCACCAGAAAAATGGGTGGAAACCTTCTGATCGGATTGCTTCCTCTGGAAGTTGAGGAGTCGGCTGGCGCTGGCAACACCACTGGATTGTTGGGCTGCTGTAGTCTGACCTTCATTACGGTGACCATGATCACACTGTTGAGAATCTTCGGATGGACGGTACAGACAGACGCTTCTCGTTGGATCGCGGTAGAGCAAACAAGATGTTTTTTTACTCATTTTTGCAAATCAGTCCATGTCTTATGGGTTTTTTCGCAAAATAGTCCTTGTGGGTGTAGATATCATTAATTTATCTAACCTTAACGGTTTCCCGTTATGTTGAGGGACGGCTGTTCACCACAAGGACTAATTTGCAAAGGTTAACAAAAGGCAGGGACCGATTTGCAAAAACCCGATAAGGTGGGGGTAATTTGCAAATGGCTGATAAGGCGGGGATCACTTGCAAAAAAACCCATTTTTTTCTTCTTTTTCGTGGTGGTTTTGGATTTCCTCCCCTTCGTTACTTTTGTTACACATTGAACATGTTCTCTAAAGATTAACATTTGACTTCACAAATTGCATTGAATTAAAAACGAAAAATAAAAAGCAAATTATTTATTCCATAGATCTTGCTAAGAAATAGTATATTCAATAATTAGAAACAAGTTTAAGCACCGTCCAGATTGAACATGTTGAGCATTTCCTTGGACTGTTGACATGCTATAAAACACTATATTACAACTTCTAAAGAGACTGAAATAGCTTCAGTCATTCTTCTCTATGAGGTGAGCGAAATGTAATGTATGTGTCGTGCGTGTGGCCTATTTCTTTCCTAACTACCCACTTTAAAGAAGAGAATAACAGGTCAGAAATAAACACAAACCCGAGATTAACAAGCCCGCCTTGTCAACCTTCTTCATTGTCATAATCTTCTTCATCTTCATCTACATGCCTATTGAGCTGTGCAAGCTGCAAAGGATAAATTCCTATTCTGTTCATCTCGGAAAGTGACCACCCTGGGTATTCCTCATGTTTCAGTTCTGGTTCCATTGTAGAAACAGAAGCAGAAGCAGAGGTGGAAGCAGCAGGAGTATGGCCATTTTCATCTAGGTCAAGATTGAGATCAATGTTCCGCACAACTGTGTTACTTGTACTACAAGATTCATTTTCCTTTGTTTCTTTGACCTCCAAACCATCATCTAGCCCTTTAGAAGAGGGTTTGTGTTTGTCTCCATTTTCAGGAGGGAGATCTACATCATCTTCACATTTTTCAAAGTGAGCAGCGCCTCTTTCGCTTACCCTACCACGACCACCTCGACCCCTTCCTCTGCCCCTCCCACGTCCTCTACCACTACTGTGAGGTGCATCCTGCTGCAATGATAATATACATATAAAGGCTCATAAAATGTGTAAATAACTTGTGAATAACAGGAAACTTTACTATGTTTCTTTAGAGTGAAACACACAGAGAGCATCGAGGCCCTCAGAGATTTGGGGTTTTTTACTAATTCATAAAAGGTTCTGCCAACAATCAGCTGACACAATGACGAACATTGCAACCTGATACTGCCAATCAACAAAGAACTGGTTGGAACAAATATAATAATAATATGAAGGACCAAACCATGATTTTTCAGATTTGCACACAAAGCCCACACTATTTGAGCACCATCATCTTCAAAAAAATGGTGTCAAATACAGATCTGGTCCTAAAGAATTTTAAACTTCTTTAGAAAAGATCCTGAAAACTTATTTCTCTTTTCCCGTGATGTAATCCAAACCCAAGATCTCCCCCCAATGAGAGTGAAAAACCAGCCCAGCTAACTTATTTGACCCTTCATTTTTATCCACTATTGGAAAAATAACTATATGCAAAAGGCAGCCATTTTCAGCTCTATATTCCAATTCTATGTATAAGAGATGCATATGACAATGAAGCTAATGAAAGGTCACATCTCTTAGTTCAAATAAATAGATCAGATGAAGGCAATCAGAATCTTAAATGATGGTACTTACAGTCCTTGTCCTCTTTGACTCCTCTTCACTGTCGTCATCATCTTCCACAACTCTCCTGTTAAAGAACACAATGTTGTAACTTGTGCTGCTGCTACTAGAGAAAATTTGACCATGTGTTCTAACATAAGATACACGACTTGTTAGTTCATACATAATATCATTATACCTTCTCCTAGGAAGATGTCTTTCATCACCTCCAGCATCAATACCACCAAGGTCTGGAACTTTGTTTACGATTTCTCTCAAAAAGTCGAAGACACTGAAGCTTTGAACACATTGTTTCCTGAAAATAACAGAGTGAGCTGTAAAAGAGGTTCTTGATCCAACTATTTATGAATACTTTAATTACAATACCACACTTAGGTATGGATGTGTGTTGTGCGTGTGCATGCTCTGTTCTTAGCCATAGATCATGGCACCAACCAATTGTGCAGTGTGTGGAGAGAGAGAGAGAGATGAACGCAAAAGAATCACATTAAAAGAAAGTTTGAAGTCAAGAACACAATACAAAAGGGACAGAAACAAGCAACTCCAAACAGATAGATCAGCTCTCTGGATTCCTGTACACCGGGAAGAGGAATGCTAACTCTTGTTCAGGAACAAATTCGCACATTCTAAAGCATGTTGCCACCTTGCATGAACCACGTTTCCCAACAGCCCAAGCCAGCTCCTTCATGCTAAAGATGAGCAACTTAGAACAGCAGCAGTTGTGGCAGGTGATGTATTTAGAAAAGACAAAAAAGGAACCTAAAGCAGTTAATCAACCTAGCACTCAGCCTAGCTGCCAAAACCAGCCAATCATATGCTACAGCCCCATCTAGCGAATATAAATGGAAAAACTCTGTCCCTGATAAAGTAGGACAAAGCCATCAGCTGGTGATTTCACGTGAAAGGAAGGATACATGGAAAGAACTCCCATAGATAATTCACTTGTGGTTTTATCAGCTTTAAGAGCACTGAAAAAAAATATTCATAGAAAGAAAGCATTGGTTTGCAAATACTGTTCGGTGCTTCAACACTTAAGATATGGAGTTATAACCTTATAATAATAATTATGGAAAAAAAACTAAATGACAGCAATTACAATGCTGTGATGAATAAGTGCCTCAAAAAATGCCCAGTTGCCATAAAGCATAAACTAAAGTCGCAGTCATCACAATCCTGTTACGATCAAGTGCCTCAACAAATGCCCACTCCTCATAAACTATAGCCACATCCTTAGTCTTAATTGAAGGGGGATCCAAATAAAACCTGTAAGACCACCACCGGCATTGAATGTGATAGCCAGAAGGTATTTTTGAACCATGAAAACTAGGTTTACTTTCTCATATGAACATTTGTAAGGGAGACCATGGTAATCACATTGCAAATTACATATGTGCCAATAGGATATAATTAAGTTGTGGTTCTTGTTAAAATGGCTTAAAAGATGGATTGGAAACAGGAATCAATGTGAGGGTGGGTGGTGATGTAGATACAAATCCCACGGGGGCTAAAACCAAACTTGAGAGAGAGTAATAAACAAAAGATGAACAATATAGCATCTAAAAACTTAATATATGCGTTTGTGGCACCATGTTTAAAGCTCAGATGAATATCAAAATTATTGTTTAAAAAAGGAAAGAAAAAAAATAACCAAAATAAATGATGACTTACAGATGTAAAGCACTCATTGTCTTTGCTCCTCTTTGGAGAGTAATTTCATAGGTCCGGTCACAAAGATCTTGAAGAAACAATTCCAGTGCTTTTGCTGCAAGAAAATAATTGGTTAAAAACTCAAATGAGATACCCACCTCATATTTCAAAAATTACACCATCCTAATCTTAGTCAATGTGGTAAATGAGGAGTAAAACAGCAGCATTGTATGTGCACAACAAAATTAGAAATGATGGATAGAATTTAAAACATATAACTGGTGATGCTGTTAACAGAATTGATCATGGTGGATACTGGCCTCAGTTTTCAGATGGTTGAACCAAGCCTCATAACATCATCAATGTTAGCTTCAGAATGAGACCAGGTCTGGCTATCTACAGAGAAAAAGGATAAAAAAGAAAAAAAATTGCCTGCTGCAAAGCCAGATTGGAAAAAGTAGCAGCAATTTTGTGAAGCAACCTGTGCCATGGTGTACTTTTTTAGACGTCACTGCTGACCTTTTTCTATTAATTATCCCTCTGACTGTTCATACATGGCTGAACCACGATGTTTTCTCTTGAGTGTTGACTTAGATATCTCTCAAGGGGGCAGAAAAAATGTATACATGACTAACCAGGATCTGGGTCAGACCTTTTCCAGGCCCCCTGCCTGACCTGTTTTGCCAAGGTTCCATCTTGGGTAAGACTGGCAATAGAGGTCAAGCATGTGTCCAGCCAGGTCAGACCTCAATCCAATTGACACCAACAAAAGGCTGATAAACAAACAGGCACCTATTTCAGTATTTTCTCCAAGAACGACTTCAGCTTGCCAAAATTACACAGAAAGTAATGATACTTACACACTAGAAGTGGCACAGCCATGGCAATCTTTCCGATATCTTCATCAGCTTGCATAATCTTTTTTATTCGGGACTGCCAAAAGAGTTATCACATGAGATGTGCTTAACAGTCCAAGCCCCAACAATGCATTTGACTTCCAAGGTGAAATCTATTGGAGAAATATATTGAGAAAGAAATACCAAAAGCATTAATCACAGCACAAGATATATGCACTATACTGGTACAAGACAGTGTTAGGTAAGAAACGTAACCAACATTATCAACATGTGCATGTCAGAAGGATATGGGCACTGACAAAGGGGGGTGCAGTGCTTGAATATTACAAAAGCACACACACACATGCACATGTGTAATGCTTGAATTTCTGAAAAGTTCACATGCACGCACACACACAAAGCTGTATCAAAATATAAAGTATGAACTAATACTTTTTTTCGGTAATAAAGTATGAACTAATACTTAGCCAACAACATACGGTTACCTACTAATTACTAAATGGTAAAAGTGAATAGTGAGCCCTTATATTAAGGATTAGAACTTAGAACTTAAAAGAGCCAAAAAAACTGGATAAAATTGGTCAATTCAACTTTAATTGTATAACTGACTCCTTGTTGGCTGCCCCAGCTATCTCCTGCACATGTACCCATGACACACCATATCAACATGGTTACCATGGCCCTTCAAAAGCAACCACATTACATATGATATACTATTCCAAAAGCTACTGTTGGTGTCTGCTAAACTTATTAAAACTTCATGTTTTTTTGTAAAAGATAATGAATACATTAATTAGTCGGATTCATAGCTTGAAAGACAGGCCAAAGAGTACGATTTAGTTATCAAGTCCTCTGCGAGAATAAAATGTAGGAAAACACTTAGCATCCATTTGAAGCCAATTAAATACATATGTAGGGCATGGTGTAGGTGCAGACTTTCACAGTGTCCATGCCCATAACTTTTTACCTTTCTTTTTTTTAATGAATCTGAGACCTTACAGAAATGATCAACACGGTTTGATTAGTAGGAATCAGATTTTGGGTTGTCTAATTACAACACACGAGCAGGTTTCTGAAGGGCTTGAAAAATCAGTGGCCCACAATGAACCAGATATTCACGACTCAAAAGATACTCTTTTTTCGATGAAAAAACAGGATTTAAGATGCAGTTAGACCATGATGAACACATCTATGGGGATTGATTTGCAAAGTAGGAGCTGTAACATTGAAAACCAGAACCGTGTTGATGTCCACACCTACAACCCCACCCCCTCTCTACACACACAGACACACAGAACCCTTCATCTTGTTTCACTGTCAATCAAAATTGCATGTGAAACATCATGTCAAATTAGGTTGTCACCCACAAAAAGACTGCTTTAAGGAACATTAAGTGTTCTAAATTATCACAGGAGACGGTTTGGGTCTCGATAAATCATTGCAAGAACTAACTCAGTACATCTCCCATCATGTTTCTGGAGGTTCTGAATGGTAATCTATACAAGCAGCATAAGAAAGCAACGTGCACGTTTAGGAACAGTAGATTAATTTCATGAAGAAGTTACAATTCCAGTATAAAGAACCTGGTAGGCCTGCGATCCAATAAAAAAGGTCTTGAATATACAAGAATAACCAAAAAGGAAAACTTGAATATACAAGGTTTGCAAGGAGAGTGAAATAGGAAAGACCAATATCAACCTTCTCTCTTAATCTTTACAGTTTACCAAGTCAAATATTTAAATTGATAAGGCTGGAGCAATCATAAAAAAAGGTGAAAGTGTTACTTCAGAGTTCAGAAATGGGAAAGACCAAATATCAACCTTCTCTCTTAATCTTTACAGTTTACCAAGTCAGATATTTAAATTGATAAGGTTGGAGCAATCGTAAAAAAGGTGAAAGTGTTACTTCAGAGTTCAGAATTGAGTGTGGCCTCACACCAAACAATTAACACCAGGAGATGGCATCGTAGGCCTAAGCTACAAAATTGTAGTTTGTTTCTCAGAAAAAAATATAGCAGAATAAACAGGAAAGTGGAACGAGTAGGATAGGTTAGTTATGCAACATTTTGAGCTGCCCCGAGAATCATCTGGGAGAATTTGAGGAAAGACAAGCAGGATACAAATATGTACCAACTTCCAAATCAAAGAGTTTCTCTATTACCTCATTCTCTACTAGGCAGTTAAGTAGGCAACTCGATTCCCGGACGGGATCTCTCAAAGAGAACCGCTATCACCCTCAAACTCCCCTTCGTACATTCAATGCAAAAAACAAAATAGCAGCATAACAGAGCACGCAGAAAGGTACATGCATAAAAATCCGAAACCTAGAAGTTTTTTGTGGTCAATCCCAAAAGATACATGGTTACCCACAATATTTTCTAATTGCCACTCTACAGATGTCCTTGAACATGGGCATGACACTATGGAGTGTGTGTAGATGAAACAACTAAACTGCAAACACACCCCTCATTCTGATAAGGTGTAAACTCACAACCAACCCAACCCCCTCCCCCCCCCCCCCCCCCAAAAAAAAAAAAAAAAGGATCTAGGAACCAAATCACGAAGTTTTCGACGGCAATCATTCATATCGGCATCAAAATCGTGTGCAACAATCTGAATACCTAATTCGAGCCGGATTCGATCTCCATGACCAAAACCCCCAAAAAATCAAGATCAACTCCACCATGCCAAAGGCTATACTGGAGTTCAGAAACACCATCATAACTTCCCTCACAATCAAACACTCCAAATCAATCAGAAACCTAATCCAACCCCCTTTCAAAGTTGCAACATAACCCTAGAAAAAAGGGCAAAAAAACCCTAGAAAACGGAAAAACCAAAATCGAGTATATCTCCACAATATCAAAACAATCCAAACAGGAACCTCTCACGAAATCACGAACTTGGGCAAAACGAGCACCATAAAAAAGGAAAAAAACAAGAAAACGGCCAACGTACTGCCGGAAAACGAGTGTCGAGTTTCTTCCTCATTTCGTCAGATTCCGGCCATCGATTCCGATCGGTGAGAACTGAGAACGAACAAGATAAATTGAAAAAAAAAAGGAAGTAAAGTAAAAAAAAAAATCACTTATCCCCTCGAAAAATCGTACGAAAAAGAAACCCTAATTCGTTTTTCCTCCCTTTTGCTTTTGGATATTTTTCCTCACCTCGCCGTGGAGATCTGGGAGACGAAGAAAGGATTGGATCCGGAAAAACCGTAACCCGAAAACCCTACGTATACCTGTCTCTCTTAACCACGGTTCAGCCTTTCGGTTAAATTTGTTACCCCGGATCCACCCTCCACCGGTCCCGACCCACCCCGATTACTCGCCGAGTTTTTCAGTTTCGCCGAGTGTGGAACCCACTCTTGCACTGGGAGCCACCTGACCGGGCCCCACATAACGGGACCCACAGACAAAAGATTGCAAATTTTTTGTCTCACTGTTATTCCGTGGTCTTTTCAAAATATCGTGATATTCAGTTTAGATGAAAATAAAATATCGCGTGTGGTGGGTTCTCGAGCTTTGTCACAATAATAGGCCAACTTAATCCCGTGTCGTGTCCCTTCGTGATAAAAAATCACACAAAAGGGTGTGTTCTGTGTCCGTGTGACATAGGTCTCAAGCATAGGGATAAAGCCCCTTGTGAGTTTCGATGGTGGAGACAAAATTCTTATGTTGGGTTATCCATTATGGACCATATTGATGTGGCTCGTTTTTCTCTCTTGCAGCAGTAGGTGATGGGATGAAAACATTGTGCATGTGATATTTGTATTTTTTATTTGTAAAATCTTGAGAAAATGAACTTGTACGCTGTTAATGTTTTAAACCTTATTTATAACTTGTATTTTTTAAAAATTTAGCTTTTAAATATTTTGTTAATAAAATATAAATAAAATTCTCATATAAAATGACATAAATTGAACTGGTGTCTAGACTTTGATACAATATCGAGTGCAAGTTGTCAAGGGCTACCCCAAAGGGGTTTGGCGTAGTTGGGTGGGACCTAGACTGTCAGATGGGTGGTCAAGGTTTGATTCTTGCGAGCGTCACTCTCTTGTGCAAGCCGATGTCCAACATAGGCCCTCGGAATGAGGGTCTTAGTGTAACATTTGTAATTTTTATATTCAATTTATGTATGCACATTTTTAATTAAATTAGTATTTAGATCTATGGTAGTTTAATTATGAATTTTAGATATGTTAGATCCAGTATGAGTTTGAATTTAATTTATAGATCTGGACTCTAAATTAATAAGTAGAATTGGATTTAATTAATGTTAATTGGATCCAACCTAATTAGATTGAATATAATTAATGATATTTGGATCCAATCTCATTTGGATTGGACCCTAGGTGGACCCCAATTGGACTCATTTGCCTATGTGACAATACATTTAATTTAATTAAATAGGACTCTAGAGGGTGGGACATCCCCACCTCTCCATCCTTTTTAATCAGTTGTTAAATTAGTTATTAATTAAAAATAAAGTAAAAGTGGTAATTTAAGGGAGTTTTATTTAGAATGAGATACCAAAACCCAAATAGGACTCTTCCCTCCCTATCCACACGAGTTGGGGATAGAGAAGGATAGAGATATCCTATTTTAATTAAAATAGGGGGGAGAGGGCTTATATTAGGAGCCTCTCACACACCCCTCTCATCCTTCTCTCTTAATTTTCTCTCTCTAAACCTCCTTTCTACCTTAGTTTCTTTTTATATTTGTGTGCTCTTCTCCTTCGTCACTCATGCCCCAAGGGAGAATACATGATTCATAAGATGGTTGCTCTCATTAGAGCTGCAACATGAAGGTGGTGGTGTTGAAGCCATACTACACTTATCGATTTCAGTATTCTATGCAATTTTCAAGTAGGATTTCATTGACTTATGTGTGTACATAATACTAAGGGTTTATATGCATGCCAAATTAAATTTTATATCGATATTTTTGAGTAATATCAGTCCTACATATGTGCTTGGGCTGATATCCTATGATTTCGAAAGCAACAGGTCTCTGAATAGTTTTTTACCAAAATATTTTCTGGGAAAAACCTTAAATCTCGTTCGTTCTTCATAAATATCTTGCTCGATATTTTTAAATCATGATGACTACATATTTGATGTGATCAACATGTGTAGACCCTATTTATATTAATATTTATGATAAAATTAGAATAAAACTCAAAAAATAATGAAAGAACCCGAATAATGAAAATCATTTTTGAGGATTCAGGGTTTCTTTTTGGTTAAAACATGTTTTAATTGTTTATTGTTGATATGTTTCATATTATAATTCATATACTGTATGATTTAAACCATGTTCATGTTAGATGCATTATTTATGGATGATTGAGTTTAAATATCATAAATAAATTCACGTAGATCATACCAATTAGGATTTAATGAGAGCTTTTTCTGGAAAAATATGATTTATATGATTTTATTTATTATTTATGTTTGATTAATTTATGATAAACCTATGATTTATTCATTATGATAGATCTAAAATACATGTGCATGATTCATATTCGATTCAAAATTAAATTCTATTTGTCTAATACGTATTTCAAGGTACGAGTTCCTATTTTTTAATAAAATTGTTTCTTTTATGTTTCAGATTCAATTTCATGTGTTAAATTATTTTGTATGTAATTTAAAATTATGTTGATACATGTTTAAACTGATATTGATTGTATTGTGATGAATTGAATCATGAAAATCATGTTTATGCAGTTTATTTTATAAAAAACATGAATTATACATGATTTTCAACGTAAATAGCATATTGTCATGTTTTTATTGGTACAAACACTTTTTAAGAACTTTATCGTACGCCCAAACGGTTTGTTTAAAAATTCTCAAATTTTAGAAAAATGTTCTAGAAACATAAAGAAACCCTTGTAAAAAAATTTGGCATTGTTCCAGCTGCGTGTGTAAAAATACGACCTTCGGAAGTCATAATAGAATTTTTATCCTGATATGAATTCTATGTTCGACTGCTATCTCTTGTTGATTTTATTTTTCTTAATGTGTTTCATGGTGATGGCTAAAAAATTTATGTATGTTGAATTACATATTGATGAACTTTCAATAAAAAATTGATACATAGATCTGTTACGGTTTGTGAGTAAAAATTATAGAAGTTAGCTCTGAAACCTGAAATTTTTTGAAGCACAACCTATCTAAGAATCTGAATAGGCTACGATTCATGAATTTTAATTCATATCTTGGATGAAGTTTGAACCTAATCTCTATGAAAGATTGTTCCAAATATTTTCATCTATCTATGGTCATTTTTATAGATTTTTTTCATTTACAAAGTTACTGAATTGATGCTTTTTCAGAGGGATTAAATGAGACAAGTCTGTTCGACGAACATAAATCCAATTTTGGTAAATTATTTATTTATTCCTGCATCAGACTCCAATTTAGACAATGTTTATGACTATCTTTAGCTAACACATCCTTATATCTACTTTTAAAATTTTAGATTTTTTCTTATTATAATCTGATCAAAACAAAATTTATACCAATTGATTTAGTCCCTACAATTTTGAGTTGAAACTCTTGTGATATAGGTGTTTGGGTTTCGAAAGAGTACCAATTGAATAAGTTCTGGTTTCAAAATTGAACTACATGGACAAAATGATGGTTAGAGACCTGTGCGCATCTTAAATGATATTTATGCTATGATTATGCATATGCTAAATGATATACACACGGTTAAATGAATGCATAATCTGTCTATGTGTTTAAATGAGTATGATATATAACGTATGATATGTCATGATTTATAAGCACACATTATGATAGTCAAATATTATTATTACATGTTATGATATATGATTTGCATGATGCATGATTGAATGTTAAGGTGTGAGCTTATAGTTTGAAAATTTGATCAGTGCTTGAGAGCCTGAATTGATATATTGCATATGCTTATGCAGATGTGTTGTAAGGCTTGAAGAGACATGCACGTACATATTGATTAATGATATATGGTTCTAGGAACAACTACGGTGCCTTGTGTATATGATTGTGTGGATGAGGCAAAATAATAATCTTGTGATGTAAGGTGTGTGTAACATGAAAGCACACAAGACCGCTTAAGTGTGAGCAAGGGGTTGTTGAGAACCTATGAGGTGATGATTGTGCACCAATTTGTGAATGCATATCATTGAATCGAATCAGGTTTGAAATAAAGTCTATATACTATTTAATCCTTTAAATGATTGAACTGGTTCCATGATTGATATGAGGCATTCTGGGACCAATTCAAAGCCATTTTTTGATCGGTTTCTATCAGTTTTTCATCGCTTCCTGAATGTAGAGACCCTGTTTTCATGAATCAGTGAAGAAGCATGGATTTTCTCATTCAATTTTAGGGGTTTATAGGATTTTGTACATGTTTCAAACTAGTTTCACTGTCTTGGGGCTGGTTCGGGCCCTTAGTTGATCGGTTTAAGGTCGTTCCGAACATATTAAGAGCATTTTTAGACCAATTTCAGCATGAAGACCCTGGGTTTTACCCATAAGAGCATGTTTTTATTGTCTTTTTATGATTTATAGGTGTTTATTATTATGGAAGCATGAGTTTTACATATCTTACATATGCATTTTGTGTTATTTAAGCTATGCATGATATTTAAGCATGAATTATAACAAAATTCATGACATATGTGATGTGTTTTCATCAAAATTTATTTATGCATCAAAGTTAAAGCATAAATTTATATTTTTTGATGACATAATACATATTTTTCCATGAATATACATGCATTATCATGTATGCATGGGCATGCTCCATAATACGAATATGTTTGTAGTAAAAGATCTCGATTAACTAACTTATGCAATCACCAAAGTGATCTGAGTTGTGTTGATTGATGGTTCTTTGGACCATGTTAAGATTCAGTATTATGATTATGTGTGACTTTATAAAATAATGATTCTACCCAAAGGTAGATTATTGTATTTCAAATTCACACAGGGTGTAATACTAGACATGTATACCAGTCCATGAAGCATGTTTGTACCTGAAGGTATAATATTGAATTGTCTTTGGTTACATGATTTGTTAGTTTCACCAATTGAAGTCAATTCCTTGTGAATCGAGGAGATGAAGCGACTATGAGTATTATCGTTTTCACTAAAGTGGAACGATAATAACCTAAGTATGATTGTCTCATTAAAGGTAAATAATAAAGGGTCTCAACTTAATTTAAACATTTTCAACATGAGTCTCGTTTGAGCAATTATAAGGTTATTTCCTTTCATTTCTTGCAGTACTAGTTTTTTTGATCATTGACGATTCTAGCAACATTCTCATCTTAGATGGATCCAATTTTTCAAATTTAAAAGAAATAGTTTTATTCACTCTGGGTTACATGAACCTATAATTGCCTCTTAGGATTGACGAATCTCTTGCTCTTATAAAATAGAGTACAACCGTACAAAAGGCTGCCTCTAAGAAGTAAAAACGCTTGAATAGACTTAGTATGTTGCTTTTGCAATCTCAAGTGTCTAAGAATATTTGAGGTGTCATTCCTCATTGCAGGACAATGAAGGAATTCTTGGGAGCTATTGAGGCTCAGTTTATCAGTTATTATAAGGCTTGGGTCAGTACCCTGATGTTCAAGTTGGTGTCTATGAAATATTAAAGTAAGAAAATGAGGAACATTGCATCTCAACTGAATGACATAAAGTTCATTATTTCAGACTTATTTTTAGTCCATCCGATTTTGACATCGTTGCCTATGGAATATGGACCCTTTTGTTACGACAATGAAGCCATACATGATACTTCAAGTAAAAGGTTTTGATGATGAGCAAGTGGAATCAACTGCATTTCAGCCAAGGCTATGAAGAAATTGAAGAATTCGATGAAGAATCTTTGAAGACTAGTGTGCAAATTTTTAATTCATTAAAAGTCTTAGATTCTTGTAAGAGTCTTACTTAGAGTGCATATTTAGGTTGCATTTCACCTTAAAAGTCTTTAGAAAAACTTTTCTAAAAAGAACCCTCATGAAAATCTTTTTAGAAAACTCTTTTCTTAAATTTTCATGTTTATTAGTCGACCAATAGACTTACCACTCGACTAATCCTTTCGCGCCATATTTTCTAAAAAGTCATTCTTGTCAAATTAGGCGACCGAAGATTTTATCAGTCGACTGGACAGAATGTCTGTTTTCTGGAAAATTAGCAACAGTCGACTAATGGTTTTATTAGTCGACTGAACAGAACATGTGTTTTTTGAAAATTTAGCAGCAGTCGACTAATGCTTTTTATCAGTCGACCGAACAGAATGTTTGTTTTTCAGAAGATTTTAGCAGCAGTCGACTAAAAGGTTTTTCAGTCTACTGATGATATTATCAGTCGACTAACTTTTCTCAAGTCGACTAAGTTTCAAAAGTTCAGATTTTCAAACGGCTCGATTAACAGATCAGTCGACCGACGATAACTGTCAATCTACTAATAACTAACTATTAGTCGACTAACTGATGTTTCAGTCGACTAATTTTGCCGTTTTCCTGAAACTTCAAAAAGGCGTGTCTTTTCATTTTTCAAACGTTTTGATCGTTCAAAATGGACAGTTTTGACACTCTTTCATACTCTCAACGTATGAAAACTTTCAACTATAAATATGAGTGCATTTTACACTAAAAAACAACAAGAATTCAATCGATTTGAATCATTTACTTATTGCTTTTCACTCCTATTTATTCAAGTATTTGTTTTTTCACTCACGTGATATTTTCACTTCAGTTTTTCACTCAAATCACTTTGAGAGATAGTGAATTCGTGAGTAGAGTGTTTCAACAACCTCAAAAGCCAATTGCATCTCATTTGCATTCAAAAGGAAGGCTCATAGGTTGTATTGTAAGTTGTTATTTCTTTTCTGTAAAAAGAAGGACTCCTTGGTGTAAAGGAGTTGTTTGCTTTCAGTAGGATTGTTACTGAAAGTGGGACCAGGTATGGTCTGTGTGATCTTGTAGTTTACAAGGTTGATAGTGGATAATCTCAAGCGGGTTTTGCTTGGGGACTAGATGTAGGTCGGGTTAGACCGAACCAGGATAAAATCTTGTGTTTTTTGTGTGTTTGCTTTGAGATTTGCAAAATCATTCTATATTCCGCAGAAAATTTTAAAAACACTATTCACCCCCCCTCTAGTGCTCGTTGCATCGATCCTAGTGCACTTTCACCTTTAAGATCTCCTATAATACACATAATGATGAGTAATCTTTTAATAACCTTCAGACTAAGTGTATTGAAGGCAAATAAAGATTGAAGGGTTAGAGGGTGTCGAGTGCACATATGGCCTCTCATCAAGAAAAACATAGGTCAATGACAAATAAAAGTTTCTTAAAAAAGAAGAACAAGAGAAAAACCTTTTTCTCGAGAGTTCAAACTCTCAAGCGAAAGCCAAATTCAAGGCAGAAAGTTCTTATATACAGTGTTTCTTATGCAAGAAGAATGAACACAAGAAGGTAGATTGCCTGAAGCATAAAAAATGACTCGAGAATAAAAGTAACGGGTCATTAGTTTTTTATGAGTGTAATTTAATCCATATTCTCTTGCATAATTGTTGAATTGATTTTGGTGTCACGGTGCACATTGCCAACTCTTTGCAAGTATTTCTGAAAATAGAAAACCAATAGAGCATAAAAGAAGCATCGTTTTAGGAAATAAGATGTGTTCGCATGTCAAGAACATTGAGACCTTCAGAGTTGTATTAAAGTCTGGATTTATTTTGAATTTGATCAGTATTTTTTATGTTTCATCTTATAGTTAGAATCTCATTTCTATTTCAAAACTTGATGAGTTTGGGTTTGTATTTAAGTTTAAAAACTTCAAGCTTATTATTGTTAAAAATTATATTCTTGTTGGTTTTGCAGATATGTATGATGGTTTGTATCATTTAAAAACCAAATTCTAAATTCAAAAATCTCACTCTGTTGAGAATACAATGATTGACAATAAATGTGGTGTAAAGGATGATCAATCATATTTGCTTTGGCATCGAAGGTTAGGACATATCTCAAAAGAGAGAGTCCAAAGACTTATGAAAGAAGATTCTTGGATACCTTGATTTCACATATACTGAACTATGTGTTGACTGCATAAAGGCTAAGCAGTCTAACACATATAAAAAAGATGTCAAATGCAATAATAGAAAATTGAAGATTGTGCATATGGACATTTGCGAGCCTTTTTTCTCGTGTTACATAGGTAAAAAATATTTTAATACCTTTATAGACAATTACTCACGGTATATGTATATCTATTTATTATTTAAAAAATCCGAAGTCTTTTAGGTTTTCGAGGACTTTAAAAAAGAAGTAGGAAAACAAATCGACAAAGTTATTAAAGTGGTTAAATCTTATAAAAATGACAAATATTATGGTCATTTTACTGAGATGAGACAAAAGAAATGGTCATTAGCATCGTTTCTAAAAAAGGAAGGTATTGTACCTCAATATACCATGCTTGATAGTGCTTATCAGAGTGGTATAGCTGAAAGAATAAACTGTACGCTTAAAAAAATGGTTCGAGTGATGTTGAATCACTCAACCTTCCCTTAACCTTGTGGGGTGAAGCTCTTAGGACAACAATGTATATTTTGAATAAGGTTCCTTCGAAAGCTGTCTAAAAGACTCTTTACGAGCTATGAACTGATAGAAAACCTTTTTTGTCATATATACATATATAGATATGTTCATCTGAAGCTAAATTATATGACCTATATATAAAAACCTTTGATCCTAAGACTACTAGTAAATTTTTTATTATTCATCTCATACATCACAAATAGTGAAAACAAATAAATAAAGATTTATTGAAAATAGTTCTATTGGGATACATGCATATCAAAGTTTCGAATTCGAGAAAATGCAGGATTCAGGTTCTATATATGTGAAGAAAAAATGTTCAGTTTTTTCGATTATTGTCCCTTTGGATAATGCTAGAAAAAATCCAATCAATTAACATCAATTCTAAGTAGAACAAGTTGTTGATGAGGATATACAACAACAACATGATGCAAATGTTCATTTTAAACCCCCTGTAACACTTGTATGGAGGTCTACAAGAACAAAAAAAATAGTTATACATCCAAACTATATGGTGTATTTGCAATAGCCTAATGATTTCATAGACATTGATGATGATCCATTTATCTTTGCAAAAGCCATTGAAAGTAAATGATTGACACATTGAATCAATGCCATAAATGAAGAGCTTGAGTCTATGAAAATAACCATGTCCGAGATCTTGTACCTCAACCTAATAGAGTAAGACCTGTTGGTCGTAAGTGGGTCTTTAAGACCAAGACAAACTCTAAAGGGCGAGTAGAGATGTACAAGGCTAGGGTCGTTGCAAAGGGTTTTAAACATATGAAGGGCATTATTTATAATGCGACTTTTTCTTCTCTTTCAATTAAAGAATTATTGAGAATAATCATGACCCTTGTAACTCATTTTGATTTAGAGCTACATCAAATGAATATGAAAACGACTTTCTTGATTAAGAATCTGAAAGATGAGGTATATATGCAACAACCTTCTGAATTCAGTGTAGAAAACTCAAATAATTTAGTTTATATATTAAAGAAATCAATTTATGGACTTAAATAAGCCTCCCGCTTGTGGCATAAAAAGTTGATTCACGTAATTTTGAACTTTGAATTAATTAAAAATGTTGTTGATCAGTGCATATACCTTAAGGCTAGTGGGAGTAAGTGCATAATTCTGGTTTTGTATGTTGATGATATTATTCTTATAACTAATTACTTGAGTATTTTATATGACATAAAAGATTTTCTTTCTTCTCATTTTCACATGAAGAACTTAGGTGAGGCCGCATATGTACTTAGAATTGAGATCCGTAGGGATAAAACTAAGGGTGTCCTCGGCCTCTCTTGGAAATCTTATATCGTTAAGGTTCTCAAAAGATATGGGATGAAAAATTATTCTCCTAGATTGACACTCATAGTGAAAGGGGATAAATTGAGCCTAAAAGATTGTCCTCATGATAAAAATGAAAAGGCTCAGATGACAACTGTTTCAAATAATTCGGCAGTTGAGAGTTTGTTGTATGCGTAGACCTGCATATGACCAGATATCACATTTATTGTGAGAATGCTTAGTAGATATCAGTTTAATTCAGGCATTGTGCACTGAAAGACATCAAAGAAGGTCATGCGCTATTTACAAGGAACGAAAGACTATATGTTGACCTAAAGAAAGGTTGACGACCTAGAGGTAATTGAATACTCTGATGCAGACTTATGAAGATGCTGGATACATTTTCCTACTGGCAGGTGGTGTCATTTCATGGAGAAGAAGAATACAATATACAATTGTTGCTCATACCATGGAGACAAAATTCATTGCTTTATACGAGACTTTATCTCAGGCCATTCAGATAAGAAACTTTATTATGAATATTGGGATTATGAACTCTATTAAGCGACTACTAAAGATCTTTTGTAATAATAAAGTTGTGTCATTTTCGAATAACAACAAGAGTTGAACATTGTGTTGCCACATGGAGTTAAAGAAAGGACTGAGAATCATCTAGTGTGTATTAATACAATTAGTATAAAGAAAGTGACTGCAGATCTCCTTACTAAAGGGCTAGCACCGAGATTATATTCTCAACATGTAAAATGGATGGGTCTGTTTGATTCTTCCTGATGTATGACAATATATTATGGTTATATGTGATCATATTTGTGAAGCTAAATTGATTTTCTATGGCTTTGTGTATTGTTGATTCTGTATAAAGGATCTATCACTTGGTAAGAGAAAATAAAAGAATAACAATATTAAATAATCAATAAAATGAGTTAGAGACCAACCTAAACACGCTAAAAAATTGAAAATGAATTATATTGAAATACAGAAAAATATGACATTTCATACAAAGGTGTTTATCTCTATGACTCATATGGTTCATTCTTGTAATACCGGATAGCATGTCAACCCACATGAAAATTGAATCAAGATAACTGTAAAAAAAACCTTGATTTTGTGCAATGGATCAAGTAAAAGAATGTTGAACATTTAGTATCAGATCCAACCTTGAATGACCTGGTTTGACACAAGGCACTAATAAAGACATTAGTGGGGAGAGGGTTACGTGAATATGAAGAGTTCACATTCAATATGGATATAAAGGGTTTACATACATGAATGTCATGTATGAAACCCCCCCACTCTTCTCCCACTAAATTGAGTCTTGATTGCTTGATGAGAGTAACCAAAGTGCTTTTTTTTCTTTCATTTGGGTTTAGGGTCTTGCTCACCATTGACTTGACAATCTGAGCTTATCATGGGCATTGATAGGCTGAGAAAAATGCCAAGCACCCGCGTCAACGCTCCTTTCATCCATTTTCACTATAGCGGCTACCTATATGTGTTTTAATTTTTTACATTCCGATTTATGCTAACATCAACGTGTTTCAAACTTGAGATATCAATAAAATTGGATAGACATCAGAGTTATTTCAAAAGTATTTTTTAAAACTTGGATTTCTGATGTAAATATCCACACACGAATCAAAAAGAGTTTTCTGCAATACGTCCCTTCATAAAGCAAGGGCATCATTATAATATTTTGCGACTCTTACGACTTTTAATATCATTTTGCTTTTCCAAGAACAGGGAATCAAGAAGAGTGGAGAAGGTTGGTGCACTAAATACATGGGCTTTGCTGTACGTAGCCCCTGGTTTCCCATCTTTCCTTTTTTTCTTCTATATTTTTTCTTAATTTTTCATTTTAGACTTGTTGAAATATGCTTAAAAAGTAACATTGCTTTAAGTCAATTACTGAGTTGACCAAAAAATAAATGAGTTTGACCAAGCTTTTTCTTAAAAAAAAATTTATGAAAATTTTTCCTACAACGAGTTAGGGACCTTTTCTATTCATTGATCAATTAGTAGAATATTACAACTGAGCAAGATGCTAAGCATTAGCACCAAAAAAAGGGGTGAGCTTAAGTTGGAGTTGGTATCAAACATCAAAATCATGCTTCAGCAAGGTTGGGGTTCAGGTTCAGCACCATGTTTTTTGGGTACTGAACATCAAAATCATGCTTGAGGAAGGTTAGTGTTCAGCATCATAAACATGGTGATGAAGAAATTCTAGAGTTTATTTTTTTTTTTGCAAGACTTGGGAGTAAGGGTACAAACGGATCTCATACATTTAGGTATTCGAAATTCACATACTATTTTTTATTCTTAAAGTAAGATCCAAATATGCATTTGTATTGAATTAGGAATCAGTATTTTATGTTGGATCTAAGTCATATAGAATTCTGATTGGGGTCGAAATCTGATTTCATTATATTTTTTTATATATAATGAGTTTTTTATTAGTATTCTTTTACATGATGCAGTACTAGTACATATATTATGATCCAAATTCAAACTACTGCTATGGTTGGGCCCCACGGGAGTTGGTGAGGGGTGGGGCCACATGGGGTTCGTAGAGAAGGTGGGAACAAAGCTCAGCCACTATGGTCAAGGTTGGACGAAGGTGTGAACGTGTATCTTCAAACGATGGTGTTGGTAGGGTACGGCTGGAAGCGAGTCAGGATCGGGTGCACAAAAATTGTTCATTACTCACAAGATTGCTGGGTCTTACACCTGACAGGCCCTGTCCTCAAGACGGAGGGTGATCAGATGCTTAATGCACAAATATTTGTGCAATCATATTGCAACCTTTGTTTTTTTTACAATGTTATTAAATGCCTATGCCTCGACTCCTCGAGGCATGAAGCGTACACCTCAGGGTTGAGGTGATCCTTAAGGCCTCGAGGTGCAACACAGAAGCGTAGGTGGTTTTGAAGAGTACGCTTCATATCCTGAAGCGTTTGCCTCCCACACGGTGGGTGCCTCAATTGCAATGGATAAATCAAGTAGTCAAACACATTGTTTGATGATGCTAGAAAGAAAAATAATAGATAAATAAAAAGTAGGAGGTAAGATCCAACAGGTGACCAAAAGTAGGATTTACAAAAAAATTGAAGCTTAGAGGCACGTTTTTAAGATCGCTATCTTTAGAACTTCAATTGTTCCATTCTGAAGATGCAAAAAAGGTTTACTACGACTGAGTTTTTTCAGTATATAAGTTGGCTTGAACCTCAAGAGAGTCACTACTTCACAAGATCAGGTGATAATCCAAAAGACAAAAAAAATTTATAAACTTTAGAAAGGTCAAAATGTTTGTGTGATAAATGAAATTAAAGGTCATAAATTCAATAATTTAAAATTTAGACAAAAATAATCCTAAATGATCACTCACCTTTGACTAACGATCAAAGACCTCTAAAACCATCCAACAGTCACAATACCCTATAAACACTATATAAATGCATTTTTAAAGTCTTTCAAACGGTCAAACCATTCAAAAAACAGAAAGTCAAAAAATGGCTTGACCTTAATACCTCACATGCGTCTCACGCCGCTGCAAGCGTGCAAAATGTCTCAAGCGCACACGCGTGCATGTACACAAACTGTGTGCATTCATTCCTGCATGAAGTACAACAACATCCGCAAGTCACCTTAACACGCAAGGTTTACCAAAATAAAGAATAGAGGACAAACACTCTATTTGAATAATCAGAAAAAATTTTCATCTTAAATATAAGACTAAATATTTTCAAAGCGCTTTTGGTGGAAAACAATAAATCAGCAAATTTTTTACAAATATGATGTATTTTGAAACTCTTTCCAACAAAAAAAATGAGGGAGAAGATCAATGTCTTCTCGTATTTTCTCCTTTTGATCCCCATCTTCTCATTAGGTTTCACGCTCTTACCAACATATGTTATGTTAAGTATGTCTAGCCAGAGACTAGACTGTTACCGGCCAGCCTCTTTCTCTCTCATCTTAAGTTTTAAGAACCTCTTTGGAAAAAAGCATGGACTATGACTTAAACTTTATATGTTGAAAATTCTGCAAGTAATACAAAATTATTATCAAACCAAAGTGTTCTTGAGAAATTTGTTAAAGTCTAGCCACTCTTAATAACACCAAATATAGGTGATATTAAATGTGGAGCAACCAGTATCGCTCTTTCCTGCCCTAAGTGGCAATCACTTTGGAAACAATATCGTTTGAAGAAATTGTATTGGATAATTCTAGGTTTTTGTTACTAAAGTTGTGTGTTCGTACCGGTTAACTTTTATTTATTTATCTTATTTTTATATTTGTTTGTTTTTTTTAACTTGTAGTTGTGGTGGTAGTAGTTGTGATACTTACTCTTCAACGCAATGTCTTTTATGCCCCTACTTATTCACAAATATTATCTTTCATCCCAACATTGTTTACCATAATGGAAAACTAGGAAAACCAATGTTGTCAGTACCAGTATCGGCACTGAATCGTTTTGTATTGGCTCAAAATTAATAAAAACTCTTAAGTGTCAATCAAAATGTGAAACGTGTTAAAACTATTAAAATAATTTAAATATAATATTTAAAAATATTTTTTTATATTTATTAAATATTAGCTGAATCGGCCCTGAATCATATCAAAATTCTGCCAATATGATGTGTATAGGCCGATATGATGCGTATCGGCCGATACAGACTAATGCGCACCTGTACTGATAACATCGAGGAAAAACTCACATGCGCAAGATTGCTTTATGACGAGTAGGGATGGCAATGGACCGGGGCGGGGGACAGGGTCTCCACCCCACCCCGTCTCAAGATTAGAACCTTCATCCCCGCACAGGGATGGATTTTAACCTCCACCCCTTGCCTTCATCCCCGTTTCATGTCCTCCATCCCCTGTTCAAATGGTGATGAGGCAAAGTGGGGCCCGTTTCCCCGTAGTCTATTGCCATCCTTTAGAAGGACTGGGGATGGAGCGGGGCGGGGCTAGGCGGGGATCGTGGCGGGGTGGGGAAAAGTGTAAGTCTATCCCTGCCTCCATCCCCGAACGGGAATGAATTTTAACCTTCGTCCCCTCCTCCATCCCCGGTCCAAACGGGGTGAGGCGGGGCAGGGCCCCGCTTTCCCCCTGTCCACTGCCATCCCTAATGATGAGGCCCTCAACGTATAGAGTTTGGTCTGGGTCGCATTCTTATGAAACATGGACACATATATAACACGATAGCCATATGGTTGAGAAGAAATGGATGGTAAGGCAAGTGCTTTACAATCAAAACCTTCAGCAGCAAACCCTATTATATATTAAGCACGAACTCAATAGGGTCTGGTAAAAGGACAATATCAATCGATCGGGATAGTATTTTTTTAATCCATAAACTTTCTTATGTTTATGACAGGTAAGGATAAAGATGATGATTTTTGGGGATTTTTTAATTAATATTCAATTTTTGGTGAATAATGCAATACAAACAGATTTCTGGGTCTGAGTTGCGGCTGAATCAAAATGTATATTTGACGGGTCTGTAGTTATGATCTGAATGTTGTAGGGGTGACTTGTGAATTTCACCAAGTTGAGGGAACATCACAAGTTCAAAACCCACGGGTGGCGTCCCTTACTACAAGGTTGAAGCTTGGGTGTACTTTCCGGTGGGCAGCAGGGGACCTCAAAGGTTTAACCCACAAGAGGCCAGCCAATGTGCGATGAGTGATTGAGGGGCTTGGATTATCCCAAAAAAGAAAAAGAAAAAAACAAGGGCTTTATTCATCATTTCCACAAAAAAAGAGAAATTATATTTCATTTCTAGAGTTTCCTTTAGGATTGCAACTGTCACGGCCTGGGAAGCGAAGGCCCCCGTGACGTAGCTTCGGGCAATCACACACCGAAGGCAGGCCTTTTAAGCGCACAAGCAACGCACAACACACGCGCATGAGCGGAAGCAAGAGTACGCGTATGCACAAGCACAAGAGAGAGAGAGAGATGCAAAAAGCTTCTTTATAGATACTTGAAAGCAAAGTACATCAAGAGGGGAAGAGAGGGTCCGAATACACGGGGTCCTTAGGCTGTAAGGCCTTGTGGGGCACTCTAGAGTGCCAAAGAGGTATATACATCAGAGCAAAAAGGTGAAAAACATGGCGGTCCGGAACACGCTCCCCCGCCTAAGTTGGCACCGTCCTCGACGCCAATTGTTCATGGTAGCCTTCTACAAGCTGTCGATGCTGAAACATGCTGCTGGCTTTCTCCCAAGTGGCTTCACATTCTGGCAATCCCTTCCACTGCACTAAGTACTTTTTGACTTCCCCTAGATAGTTGTTGGAATGGTTGATGATGATATCTGGATCTCTGCCTGATACACTAACTGTTGAAGGAGCTCGCTGCGGAATCGGAGCACGTTGAGGCATGCTCCGTTGAGGATCTCCTTCATCTTCGTGGAATAGCTTCAGGTTGCATATATGGAATACCGGGTGCACTTGAAAGTTTGTTGGCAAGTCCAGCCGGTACGCCAAGTTTCCCACACGTTTGATAATGGTGAAGGGGCCATCATACTTGCGAATAAGGCCTCGGTGGTGGCCCCGAAAGATAGTTGTGCGGTCAGGAAAGAGCTTGGCTAACACTTTGTCTCCAACTCGAAATTCTGCTGGGCGACGCTTCTCATCTGCCCATTTCTTCATGCGCTTGGTTGCCTTATTTAGATATGCCTTCGCCAACTCTGTCTGATCTTGCCAGATCCTGACAAACTGGTATGCATAAGGTGTTTTTCCACGTCCTCGCGCAACAAGGGAGTGCGGAATCTGCGACTGTTGTCCAGTTGCGACTTCAAATGAACTATGGCCGGATGACTCGCTCTTTTGAAGGTTGTAGCAGAAATGAGCCGCATCAAGTAAATCAACCCAATCCCTTTGGTTGGCACTGACAAAGTGCCGCAGGTATTCCTCCAGCATGCCCTTTATTCTCTCTGTCTGCCCGTCGGTTTGGGGGTGGAAACTTGTGCTGAAATGCAAGTTCGTCCCCATTAAGCGAAACACTTCTCGCCAAAACTTGTCAGTGAAGCGTGCATCACGATCACTGACGATGCTATCTGGAATTCCTCAATGCTTAATTACGTTTCGCATGAATAACTTTGCAGTATCAGCGGCTGAGCAGGTGGCCGGGGCAGGCACGAAGATAACATACTTCGAGAACCTATCCACAACCACATAAATCGAACTGCAACCTTGTGCTTTCGGCAAGCTTACAATGAAGTCCATGGTTATGCACTCCCACGGGCGACTCGGCACAGGTAGGGGCTCCAGTAGTCCACCGGGTCTCTGATTGATGGGCTTGTCTTGTTGGCAAATCAAGCAAGTCCGCACATAGGCATCTACGTCATCGCGCATCTGCGGCCAGTAAAATGCACGTTCCAACAATGCCAAGGTCCTCTGTTGTCCTGGGTGACCCGCCCAAGTAGTATCATGGCACTCGTGCATCAAGCGCCTCCTCAAGGTATCTTGTCGCGGAATATATAGACGATCGCCCGCAGCGCGGAGCAAACCATTCTCTAGCCAGAATCTCCGCGTCTTTCCTTCCTTTACCAATGCAATCAATTGTTGAGCCATTGGGTCACTTTTCGAAGCTTCTCGCACTTGTTCAAGGAGATCGCTCGTCGGTTGGCTCACATTGCCCTCCCAAGCAAGCAAAGCTGCAAGTTCCGCCTTTCGACTCAAGGCGTCGGCCACAACATTGGTCCTGCCTGGCTTGTAGTCGAGGACCATATCGAATTCTGCCAAGAAATCCTGCCAACGTGCTTGCCTTGGACTCAGCTTCTTCTGAGTTTGGAAGTAGCTTGTCGCAACATTGTCAGTGCGCACGACGAATTGTGATCCCAAGAGATAGTGTCTCCATGTGCGGAGACAATGCACGACCGCCAACATCTCGCGCTCGTGCACCGTGTATCGACGTTCAGCGTCGTTCAACTTCCTGCTTTCAAATGCGATGGGATGCCCTTCTTGGAGCAACAACCCACAAATAGCAAAGTCAGACGCATCGGTCTGCACTTCAAAGGGTTGCCGACAGTCAGGCAACTTCAGCACTGGCTCCCTTGTCAAGGCATGTTTTAACCCATCAAAAGCCTTCTGGCAGGCATCAGACCATAGCCATGGTCTATCTTTCTTCAACAGATCTGTGAGCGCAGCCGCAATCTGCGAGTATCCCTTGATGAAACATCGGTAATAATTTGCAAGCCCCAAGAAAGAGCGCAACTCAGGAACCTTAGAGGGCGGCTCCCATGCTTGAATAGCTTCAATCTTCTTGTGGTCCATTTTGAGAGTGCCTCCTCCAACAATATGCCCCAGAAAATGGACTTCCTTTTGACCGAATAGGCACTTCTCTCGCTTGACATACAATTCGTGGTCCTTCAAAGTCTGAAACACAATCTGAAGGTGTTGAACATGCTGCTCCATCGAGTCGCTATACACCACTATGTCATCCAAATAGACGACGACAAACTTGTCGAGGTGCGGGTAGAAGATCTTATTCATTAGGGTCGAAAAGGTAGCAGGCGCGTTCGTCAAGCCAAAGGGCATGACAAGGAATTTGAACGCCCCATATCGCGTTACACAAGTAGTCTTTGCCTCATCCCCTTCTGCAACTCTCACTTGCCAGTAGCCCGATCTCAAATTCAACTTAGAGAAGACCTTCGCCTTTTCAAGTTGATCAAACAAGTCTGCGATCAAAGGAAGCGGGTACTTGTTCTTCACCGTCATTTTGTTCAGTGCCCTATAGTCGACGCACAACCGCTTTGACCCATCGTGCTTTGCTTGAAAGAGCACGGGCGCTCCAAAAGGAGCTTTGGATGGTTGGATGATTCCTGCTTCGAGAATATCATCCAATTGTCTGCGTAATTCATGCAGCTTAGGAATTGCCATGCGATAAGGAGCCATTGCGGGTGGCCGTGCACCCGGTATTAATTCAATCTGATGATCTACCTTGCGCCTCGGAGGTAGCTTCTTCGGCATCTCGGCGGGCATAACATCACCGAACTCCTTTAATACTGGCGCTAAGGCCTCTGGGACATCCGCGACTTTTTCTACCTTATTTGTATCACGGATTGTGACAAGAAAAGTCTCGTCACCACTTTTCATGCCTCTCTTCAACTGGAGCGCAGACACCAAACGCTCACAAGCCTTTTCTGTCATCGCAGTAACCATGCATGGCTGACTCTCACTCTCAAAGCTGACAACGTTGAGGTGGGGCATCAGCACTGCCTTGTTGCTTCTCAAGAATTCCATCCCGAGGATGACTTTAAAATCATCCATGGGTGCGACTGATAGCGCGATCCTTCCTGACCAGTTGTGGATCCGCACTGGTACATCTTGAGCAACGCCATAGATGGCTTTAGCCTCTGAATTAACCGCTTTCATGCGGCTCTCTTTTTGTTCCCACTGTAATCCCAACCGTTCTGCTTCTTCACGCGAGATGAAATTGTGCGTGGCACCCGTGTCTACCAATGTCTTGGTAAGTCTTCCGTTGAGCAAAAGTTCCAAATACATCAATTCTTTGCATATCATCGGTTCCACACTGGTTGCGACCTTTACTGTATTCATCATCTGCATTGCGCCAACTGTTGGCGCTTCTGCAAGTTGATCATCTTCCTCACCCTGAACGGCATTCGCAACTCGGGGTGTGCGGCTATCTCCATTCCCTTGACCGCGGTTTCTATTGGGACATGTATCCTGCCAATGATCCCCATGGCAGATGCGACAGTCGCGACGACGATAATTACCACCTTGGAAGTTATTCCATTTCTGATTATTATTTTGGCCATCTTGACGGCCATGATTCTGCTGGTTTCCCCGACCAGCATTTTATCCTTGGTCATTTCTTCGATTGTCCCTTCGGTTGTTACGGTCATTTCCCTGCTGTCTGCCTTGAAATACAGGGTCATTCCTATCCAGCTCGGCAAGTTTCTCTGCAACCGGAAGCGCCTCAGCTAGTGTTGCGGGGTCATGCCGGATAAGTTCTTGGTTTGCCCATCCTTGCAACCCGTTGCCAAAGTAAAACAACCGATCCTCATCATCCATTCTCTCCACTTTCAACATTATCGAAGAGAATGCCTTGACATAGTCATGTACTGACCCTGTCTGTTTCAATGCCAATAACCTTTTGCGGGCCATTTTCTCTTGATTTTTAGGTAGAAAGTAGTCTCACATTTCCTTCTGAAGGCCTTCCCATGAGGTTATAGCAACCAATCCCCGTCGAACATCACCTAAGCGACGTCTCCACCAAAGGGTCGCTTCATCCGCAAAGTACATTGTTGCGGTGCGCAGCCTATCTACGTCCTCTTCTATCCTCGCTGCTTCTAGAAATTGGTCAATCTCGTAGATAAAATTCTCGAGATCCTTTGAGTCCCGCGTGCCTTTAAACTTTGCGGGCTCAGGTAGCCTGTAACGTGGTCTCTCCACATATGTCGCAACACCGCCAGCCGGGGCAGTTCTCAACTGCCGCTCTAACTGTTCATTCTTTCGTCGAACAACATCCAATTCAACAGCCATGATGTTGAACCGACCCAACAAATCATCAAATATGGTGGAAAAGTCCTCCACCGAGTAGTTAAGTTTAGTGGCAAGACTTTCCACCGAGTCTTCCACTCCCTCTATTGCTGTCTTGATCTCTGCATTGAGATCTCTGAAAGCAACACAAGTTCCATTAACCAACTTCTCCATTTTGGTCACTGACCCAGTCAGCTCCGCCACATCGCGCGAGATGGCTGACACCCGATCATCGGTCATGAAGTCCTCTTCAGCAAGAACCACACTGCTTGAAGGAGTCATGGCAATCTTCTTCGGCGCCATTGTCACTCCCAATGTCGACAAGGATCTGATACCAACTTGTCACGGCCTGGGAAGCGAAGGCCCCCGTGATGTAGCTTCGGGCAATCACACACCGAAGGCAGGCCTTTTAAGCGCACAAGCAACGCACAACACACGCGCACGAGCGGAAGCAAGAGTACGCGTATGCACAAGCACAAGAGAGACAGAGATGCAAAAAGCTTCTTTATAGATACTTGAAAGCAAAGTACATCAAGAGGGGAAGAGAGGGTCCGAATACACGGGGTCCTTAGGCCGTAAGGCCTTGTGGGGCACTCTAGAGTGCCAAAGAGGTATATACATCAGAGCAAAAAGGTGAAAAACATGGCGGTCCGGAACAGCAACAATGTTTCTATTAGTTAAGAATACATTTTCAAAGGAAAAACATTCCATTGATAGCATTTTCCTTATAATTACCTCAATTGTTTATATCCAAAATCCAAACACCAACTACTGCATTTTGATACTAAAGTAAAACAGACCAAGGCCCAAAACCATACGCATAGAAAGGACCGAGGTCATGAGGAGACTCATATCTCCATTGGCACTCGTCCGTACAAGCAAGAAGCTAGCCTTGGTGTGGCCCTTGCTTGCAAGGGGTTGGTCATGAACGTGACCATACCCGGGTTCTCAGACAGGTCAATCTCCTCTGGGCTCACACCCTCCTGTGGGGTCCACTTGAAGTGGTGCAGCAAGTGCCCAAGCATTGACTGCACCAGGTTGAGACCCAGCTGTGCGCCTGGACAGACCCGCCGGCCAGCACCAAAGGGCAGGAGCCGGAAGTCATGGCCCTTGATGTCGACATCCTCCTCGATGAACCTCTCCGGCCAGAACTCGTCGGGCTGCTTCCAGACCGCCGGGTCCCGTGCCACCGCCCACACGTTAACGTGCACGATCGAGTCCTTTGGGATGTCGTAGCCACCGATCTTCACATTGGTGTTGGCCTTGTGAGGCAGCATCAACGGCGTTGGTGGGTGCATGCGCAGAGCCTCTTTGACCACACATTGTAGGTAGGGGAGGTTCGGGAAGTCCGTTTCGGACATGATCCGGTCCCGTCCGATGACCCGGTCTAGCTCCTCTTGGACTTTCTCTTGGACCCTGGGGTGTCTTATGATCTCAGCCATGGCCCACTCTGTGGATATCACTGTCGTATCCATTCCAGCAGTGATCATGTCCTGCATTGGATCCTGAGTTAGTCCCATGACTCTTTTTAAAATCTATTTGGATCTGAACCCATGTCCCCTTGATTGAGACAGCTCCAAATCATAGCAACAAATATCACCATATTTTGAAAATATCATGATTTTAATGCAATGTTTCAATACCGCTATTTTTCTACGTGATTTAAAAAAATGCCTATCTTGAAAATATCACGATTTTAACGCAATATATTAGCATGTTACAAGGAATTTTTGCAAGTTTTTCTATTATTTATAGTTATAGCTTTTGTATATACTAATATTTTCCCAATAATTTTCAAGAAAAATACCATATTTGTTAAATTATTGCGAGATTTTCTCTCGACGAGATTTTGCCAAGAACAAAATTTGTGACTATGCTCCTAATCATGTTTCACAAAACCAATATAAGTAAACGGGACATATAAAATGTTGGAGTTCTGGATTCCCATGCTCCGACCTGTAGGGTTTGCAAATGGGTCAGATATGGGTTGGATCAATGTTGACCCGACACCAGATCCAACTTTCAGTGAGTGGATTCGATTTTAAATCTGAATCCAAATTAAAACCTAAACTTGGCTCTTCTGTTCCTGGATACGATCCAAACTCTTCTGTTCCTGGATCCAAAGAAATAGGGTCAAATATTTTAGTTTTCATGAGAAATGGATAAAACGGGACGAATAGACTTGGATTCAACTGGATCTGAACCTATTCATCTATCTGTTTCCAGCCCAGGTCAGATTAAACCCAACGCGATTTGTTCCTAATCCAACCCGGATTATGATATGGTCATGCAGGTCCGACAATATGCATGTGTCAAAACAAGTTCGAAACCATGAGAAATAGATAAAAACTGATCGATTATAGCTCGATCCAAACTATTTATCCATCTATTTCCGACCCAGGTCTGATTAAACCCAACATTCTATGTTTCAAACTCCGATACAGATATGGTTCTCCAGCCCCGTTAATATGGGTTGGATCGAGTTCAAAACCACGTAGGTTATCAATCTGAAGCTATGTCACAAAGACAGGTAGACACAAGGACACGTGACGCCGGTTCGACTCCCAAGATCTGAAACTTTTTGGAAAACGGGGACATAAGGACACAAATATTCTTGCCATCCTCTAATCAATTTAAAACTATTTTTTTGATATTTTAATGTTAAAATCAAAATTTTTATTAAAATAAAACCTTAAAATATTAAAAAATAGTAAAATAATATTAAAATATTGCTGGCACGTGCCGCCGCGTGTCCGATCGTGTCATATTGACATCATAAAAAGGCATGCCCCTGTGACGTCGGACCGAAGCCATAAGGGAGATGAAGTCAAAAGTCAAAAGTCAAAAGTAGAGAGTAGGGGAGAGGGCTCACCCAGAGGAGGCCGATGATGGTGTCCTCGCTGAGGTCGTACTGGTTCTGCAAGGTGAGGAGGGCGTCGACGAAATGTTGCTTGGCACCGCCGGTCTTGGCGCGGGCGAGGGTGTGCTCCTCCATGATGGCGCGGGTGAGCCGGTCGCGCCGCGCGCATTGCTTGGCGATGGCGTCCTCCTCCAGCGGGAATATCCATCGCAGCCACGTCACGAACTCGCCCAGCGTCAGCGACGCGCCGAGCTTCAGCCCGTTGCCCACGATCTCCTTGAACTCCACGCCCTGCGGCTCCATATTGCCCTCGTCGCTCACGAACCTTTTCCCGAATACCAGCCTCGTCGTGTTGTTGAACGCCACCGACGCCAAGTGGTTCCTCACCACCAGCTTCTTCGTCTCTGCCCATTCCATGGTTGCCTTCCGTTAGAACGAGATCTCTCGAAGGGTATTTTCGTCATTTAAACTTAAACTTGGCTCAACTCATACAGCAAAGCCGATTGTTTTTTCCAATTCAAAAGCTGGGGGAGCATCAGGTGCAATGTGATTGCATAGTTTCAGTGTACTGCTGCACCTGGTGGTGAGGCCCGCCATGGGCTCGTTCACGTTAGGTTCGTGTAGCAGACGAGCTGAGCCACGAGCAGCTCGTTAACCAATTAGCATCTGAGCACGAACAAGGGGTGCTCAGCTCAGTTCGTGTAAGCTCATTAGAATATATTATATAAAATTTAAATGCAAAATTTATTATAAAAAATGATTTTGTACATTTGGTTAGAGTACATGGCATGTAAGAGAGACGTTTGAGGCCGAAAATCTGTCATGGAAATACCAACTTTTACATAAATTTTTTTTTTTTACTCAAACCAGCTCGTGGCCATGCTTATCGGATTCAAGTTTGGCTCGAGATCAAGCTCAACTTGTCTGGTGGGGGCGTTTGATTGCCCGTCCGCGCACATCTGAGGGATGCACTAAGAGTGGGCCCCACGTGCGCATCCGCTACGCTAAGTTGGTGCATTGTGCGAAAGGTGATTTGATGTCCACCGCTGTTCCATGCCCCCACGGAACAATGGAGAACGAACACTCTTGGACAAAAAAGAAATCATTTTTTTGAGGTGCGTGAACAGGGCAGGACAGTGCATCCTGTCCTATTTGCGAATGGCCGAGCCTGAATAGGCTAGGCTCGGCTCTCGTTTACCAGCCCTACCTGCACCTGATCACCCTCCATCATTGAGATAAAGCCTGTCAGCTGTGGGTCCAAACAATGATGGAGAGCGATCATGTACACCAGCACACTAAAAATGTGTAAGTACATTGCACCTGAATCTCCCTCTTCAGGACCGGCTTTACTCAGACACGGTTCGGAAACTGGGTTTAGATTGATCAACAGTCTGCACCTACAGACACAGGCCACATCCATCTAAGATGGATATCTAGGATGTCAGTGGGTTGGGTTTGGTTCGGATATCAGACCCACTGATGACTGTTTAGTCAAACCCGGAAAACTGTTCCAGATTTGATTAACTAAACCAGTCATAGATTTGGTTTCAAAAAGTTTTGCATCGGAATTAGGGATATAAACAGGTTGGCTTCGGGTCCAATTTATGCATTACCAAATCCGAATTAATTGGGTTTTGGCCTAATAAGATTCAGATGGAACAAATAAAACGATACCCGGATCTGACTAGCTTAAAGCCCGGTATTTATGCTTAATTGGGTTGGGTTTTTAGTCAGACTCGGGTTTTAGTCGGATTTGGGTTTGAATGCAAACCTTAATATGAAACCCGGATCTGATTATAAATCGGATCCAGTTTTGGCTATCTAATCTGCCTAACAGACTTGGATTTGGACCAGGTGTCTGGTTGCACCCGACCCATTGACATCCCTAATCCGAATCCAGTTAGCATCCGAGGACGAATACGTGTAAAACGATTAGCTTATATAACCACTTGGATCTGGATTCAGTAATAGCTCTTATCATGCACACTCGACTCCAGATCCGGTCGAGTGGTACCACAGTATCAGATTATGCTAGATTCAGTATTGCAAGCATCCAAACCAAATCCATCAACAAAAAGAGCAATATGGTAATTTCGGTCTTCATTCATTGAAATTGCAATAAAATATGATCAGTTGCTGCAATGATTGCTGCGTGGCGTGGTCTCCGCTGATTTTTTTCCTATGACAAAAGTACCCTTGATTGGTGGAAAGAATAATGCCTTTAACATGGCATTTTTCAAATAAATTATAAAAAACTGTGAAAGGGTATTTTCAGCAACCTGTTTTTTTTTCTACACCCTATTTCAATTTTTTTTTTTTTTAAGTTTCCCTTGACAACAACCCCTCACCAATAAAAGTCCAAAACCTTACCTGGTCCAACCTACCAAACCCACCAAATCCAACAATTCACATTGTTTAGGAAATGATGACACCAACTCCTCATCTTTGGTAGATTCGTTTGTGCTTGGATGTGCACATAATTGGGTGCATCTAAACAATGTGTTGTCTTCTACTGACAAGGGATGCAAACGGGTCAAATCCAGAACCAAATATTATGTCACATGGATACTCCATTTTGGCTGGCCCCATTTCGTGTCTCGTTATATACCTAATCATATTGAAAACTTCATAAAATGGCAGCCTTTCCCATGTGACATAGGTTAAATACATGGGAGAGTTGGATCTGGTCGGATCCATAACAGCTTGCAAAACATTCATCCGGGATCTGACCCGTTTGCATCCCTACTAGTGACCCAGTGGAGTTGGTGACCAACTTGGACTTGGACTTGGCTTAGCTCCATTCAATTTTACATTGAGTCCACTAACCTGGTCCATGCCAACAATCCAATGCCAAGCCCACCAAAGTGGGCCAGGGCCATAGTCCATGACCTAAGTCGGGTCCACACTTCATGCCCAATTTATCGAGTCAGACAAAGAGACCCATGTCCCAAGTTGACTAGGCTCTTGACTCTATCGAGTCGGGTCCACACTTCATGGCTTGCCCCGTCCCGATCCCCTCTTTGCCCCACCTCGCCCCGCCTCCGTCTCCCATTCTTCTTTAGGGATGGCAGTGGACCGAAGAAGAGAAACGGGTCCGTCCAGCCTTACCCCCATTTGAACTGGGAATGGAGGATATGAAACGGAGATAGAGGTTAAAATCAGAACAGGTGCGAGGATGAAGGGCAGTATTTTGAGATGGGGTTGGGGTGAAGACCTTGTGCCCGCTCCTGCCCCGGTCCACTGCCATCCCTGGCACTCGCATACTCGGTGAGAGTCGATACGATACCCACATATATTATTTTCAATTATGCAATTGGTGCATGAGAAAGCAAGGGTCTTAATCAAATGAAAAATGACTCTAAGGTTGTTGGGTAGATGAGCTTCTCTCACATGGAAGGTGGAAGGATAAGCCATCACCAAGTAAATGTCTATAATGCCCCTCACAAGTGCATACGGATAGGGCTTGTGTTCTCCAATATCCGCATATGGAAACGAAAAATGCAGACCCAACAAACGCACAAGTTTGGGACAAAGTATTGGCTAGGTCCGGCTGACCCGAGTATTATGTATGTATTTTTAAGTGCAAATATATGTTATAGACACCTTTCAAGTTTGATATGTTAGGAGATTCTATTTTAGAGTGCACCCAAACCCAACAAATCGTTAATCGGAAAGGGTTAGTACCCGACCCATTGACAGCCCACTACATACATAACGTTGCTTGGCTTCTCTGTTTTGTTTGGCCAAGTCAATCGAAAAGGCCCTCCTTATAGCCGACTGCATATTGGCAGGCTTCCAGTTGCTAAAATCATCGAGACCTACTCTCCGCTTTTAGGGAAATACATCTAGCTTTGCCCTTGAAGTAAAGGGACACTACTCCTGGGTTTCGAACTCGTGTTGTCCCTTCAACTTAACTGACAGTACTTTTTAGGCAAATTTCTGTTCAAGACAGTACTAAACTACTTTATTTTCTTCCGAAAAAAGTACTAATCTACTTTATCAAAAATATCTTTTGGCACTTGTTTGGTCAAAAGCTATCATGCCAAAACTGCTCATATTGAGTTGCCTTAAGATAATTAGAAGGCACCAACGGGGGGGGGGGGGGGGGGGGGGGGTCTCCGCTTGTGTGGTAGGAGCAGCTAGTGCACGTCACCTTGTGTTGGGAAGTTGCAGGTTCAAAACCCAATGGTATTGTTGTATTAACTGGTAGGGGTCTGCCTAACCCCAGCTTGCCTTTAGAAAAAAAAAGAAAGATAACTGGACATGCAGGAATCCCTTACGAATCGGAGACATATTGATTCGAATAATCACCTATTCACTTGTTTGGGAAATGATTCCAAATGAACATGTATGAAAGCTATAATTGTAAAACACCATCCAATTTGTGTCTAACTACCAACCATGGCCAATCAACAGAAAAAGATAGGCAAATTTTGGAAGAATAGGAAACAGTACCTGGATTGGTGCAATCTTTGTAGATGGACTCAATCATGGCAGTCACTTCATCCTCCCTTATTGGTCTAAGGGCCTCAAGCCTCTTGAGGGAGAACAATTCTAAGGTGCACACCTTCCTCACCTTAACATAGTGAGGCCCATAGTCAGCCCATATAAGGTCCTTGCCCTCCCTGCTGAACCTAGTTGCGGCCCTGGTCCTGTGCCTATTGGCAAGTTGCAGGTCATTGTCCTTGAGCACCTCTTTTGCGAGTTCGGAGCTTGACACGATCACGTTGAGCGTCGACCCAAACCAGACCGACATGATCGGGCCGTAGGTCCGAGACCAGTCGGCAAAGCACCTGAACCTCACCGGCTTGATCTTGTAAAGGTTGCCTACTACTGGCCATGGCCTGGGTCCGGGTGGGAGCCTGTATCTCAGCCCTCGGAGGAAATTCACAGCTATGATAGAGAGGAGAACAACAAGGGAAAGATAAGAGAGTGGGAGGGGCAGATCCATGTTTGGAGAGAGAGAGAGAGAGAGTTGTGCGGGAGAGATGATGGGTATGATGTTATATATACAAGAAGGTTGGGGGAGAAGTAGGTGAGATTTAGCTTGGTTTGGTTATAAACCAAAATTACAAAAATGGACATGGGTAGATCAAGGGCATAAGTTGGTATAGAACCTGCCCTTGGCTTTTCAAGGCACCTCATAATTGTGGGTTTTGGAGGGCCCAAGCTGAGAATTAAATGGAAAGAATTCAGTTCATCTCTGGGTATAACCATAGTTGGCCATATTTTAAACAGTAAAAATTCATCAGGGTATAAATAAAATAACTAATAAGTTTTTTTTTTGTAATAATAGAGAGAACCACCGCTTTGGTTTGGACATCCTATTATGGGATGAGAGTTGCAACATTGTTCATGGCGTTGGATTTTTTTTAGGAGAATACTTGAAAAAAAAGGTTTTGCATTAAAAAGGACCAAAAAAAGATAAAATTGGCAAAAGAAAACATATATGGGTTATATGCTGTTTTAAATTTTATAAAACGAGGACAAAAAAAAATGCAGATATGAGATTACTCATTGAAAATCAAGATAGGTCATGGAAGCCACAAGGTTCAAATCCAAGAGTCGATGTGATTCAAACTTGAGATATCAGTAAAATTGGATAGACATATATGTTTTTTTTTTTTGTTTGTGAAAGGCAAGTTGAGGTTAAGCAGACCCCACCAGTTATTATATATTCAATGTACCACTGGGTTTTGAACCTGCAACGTCCCACCACAAGGAAACTTGCACCAACAGCTCCAATCAAACATGCGGAACACCCTGTTGGTAGACATCAGAGTTATTCCAATTTCCAAACATATTTTTTTTAAACTTGGATTTCTGATGTAAATACTCATAAATAAATCAAAATGGCATCATTGTAATATTTTGTAAATACTGAGGCTTTTAATGTCATTTTGCTTTTCCAAGAACAGTGAAGCAAGAAAGAGTGGAGAAGGTTGGTCCACGAAATAGATGGGTTTTGCTGGCCGTAGCCCCTGGTTTCCAATCTTTCCTTCTTTTCTTCTATATTTTTTGTTTATTTTTTTATTTTAGATTTGTTGATATATGCTAAAAAAGTAACCTAGCTTTAAGTCAATTACTGAGTTGACTAAACAATAAATGAGTTTGACAAAGCTTTTCCTTAAAAAAAATTCTTATGGAAAATTTTCCTACAAAGGGTTTGGACCTTTTCTATTCATTGATGAATTAGTGCAGCACCAAAATGCTAGGCATTAGCACCAAAAAAAGGGTGAGCTGAAGTTGGTATCAAACATCAAAATCATGCTTCACTAAAGTTGGTGTTCAGCATCATAAACATGGTGATGAAGAAATTCTAGAGTTTGTTTTTTGTAAGACTTGGGAGTAAGGTTGCAAGCTGATCGGATACATTTAGGAATCTGATCCGAATCCACATGCTATTTTCAAATTTGGATTCTTTAAGTAAGATCCAAATATGCATTCCTATTGAATTGGGATTTACATCGAAATCGGATCAGTATTTTATGTTGGATCTAAGTCATAGAATTCTGATTCGGATCATAATCGGGTTACATTATACTTTTTATATGTAAAGAGTTTTTATTAGTGTTCTTTTACATGACGCAGTATTACTACATATATTATGATCCAAATTCAAACCTACCGCATCGGATATTATTTGGAATCAAACCTGAATTCAGATCTATTGTTTTCATCTTGGATTTAGATCTAGCATGATGTAGCCCTTATCAGATCCGTTTGCACTCTTGCTTGGGAGAGCGGAAGTTGGTAATAAACACCAGTGATGGAAATTGAGAGCTTATACAAAGGTTGGTGCTCAGCACCAAAATCATTGAGATGAACAGCTACTTAATGGGCCTGCCCGCACCGGAAACCATTGACTTGGAATCTCTTCCTTGAGATATTTACCATTGACATTGGTAACCCTGGCCGAGAACCGGATCACTTAATGGGCCTGCCCGCACCGGAAACCATTGGTTGTGCACAAAAAAGAATTGGTTGGTGTACTCCCAAAAGTTAAAATGGTGAAGGGTAGTCATAGGTTGGGCCCCACGGGAGTTGGTGAGATGTGGGGGCCACATGGGGTTGGTGGAGAAGGGGACAACAAACCTCAGCCACTGTGGTCAAGGAAGGGGCCAAGATGTGAACGTGGTGTCGGTAGGACGCTTTGCTTCTTCTTTTTTTCCTTCATGGAGGTGCAATGTCTTTTATGTCCCTACTTATTTACTGATATTATCTTCATCCAACATGATTGACTAGGGACGGACAATGAGCCAGGCGGCCTGGTTGGCTAGGGTTAAGGGTTTAGGCCCTGACTCGTTAGCTACCAGAACGAAACTTGGCCTGTTATATACATGAGATTGGCAGATGGACTACCGGGCCGACCCGATGGGTCTAAGCAACCTAGTTAATTTTTTAGTAGCTTGTTGCAGACTATTTTTGCCTAATTAGTTGAATTGATTATATGAAAAATAGAAAGATAATTAGCTGAGTGCATTAATTTTTTTATTTAATTCATTGTTTTTTATATTATAAAAATTAATTTATAAAATTCATTAAAAAATAATTTAAGTTTGGGTTGGGCTAGACCGACCCTCACTCCCCTGAACATTGGTTATTTGGGCCAATGAGCTGCTCTTCAAACCCGAGCTTGTTAATATCCGACCAAAACTGACCCGTTAATAAATGGGTCGGGTCAAAGGCCGGTTGAGTTCTTTGAAATTTGAGGCCACTGCCTAGGGCCTCAAATAAAAAAATAAAAATAAAAAACTTATATTTCACATGATGAGGGCCTCCAATATAAAAAAAAACTTGGAAAAATATGGGCCTCCAATGAAATATGCCAAGGGCCTCCACTTCACTGGAGCTACCCCCGGGTCAGGTCATCTCTAAGCCAGACAGCACTTAAAACCCAATGGGCGAAGCTCTAAACAAGCCTGGGTTAGGCCGAGCCAGCCCGATGCTCACCCCTATTCTTAACTAGGAATGCAAACGGTTTGGATTCATGTCAGTACCAAATCTGACTAATCCGAAATTGGCTAATTAACTCAGATTCATATTCAAATTGGGACGAGGAAAGGCTGGAATCCAAATGAATAAATGTAATCAGATTCAGATATTGGGCAGAATAAGAATCAGATATTCTTCAAACTTGACTTTGAAAGTCTAAATCAGTGTTGTGAAAAGGGTTGAGGCGTAGCGCCACCAAAATCTAAGGCGAGGCATAAAGCGTAAGCCTCAATTTTTTTTTTAAAAACTATAAAAAATATCTAAAATTAAAAATAAATAAAAAATGCTTTATTGAAGCAACAACCAACAAGAAATAAAAAATCTCAAATAAATCATAACCAAATCAATCACACTCATTATTTCCACCATATCAAAGACTAAGTAACATGCAAAAAAAATGTGATGTCGCAAATTATATCACTCCCAAATGTTGACCAACCATAGTGATTACATATAAGCACTCATGAATGGGTTTTGTTAGCCAACCTACACATTTTGTTATGGTTCAACTATGGTAAAGCGGTAAAGAGTGCCCTTATTGAATAACCCATGCTATAAGCAACATTAATCAAGTCACTTGTGATTATAACTAAACCTCATGGCATCACTAACCTCTATGACCCACAATTTAAACAGGCTGAATAGTCCTTATGCTCCAGATCCTGAACTATAACACATTCATCAAAGATATAGTTTGGTATGTGCACTCTCCTGAACTCTTTCAATTTTATTGACTTTGTCTAGATCAAGCCCGAGGGATATGATCTAAATGATTTTCTTAGTCAAAAACATGTTAGTGAACCAGCTGTATTGCACAAGCAGATATTTTTTAAACTTCAAGTACCTATTACCCCCAAAACCCTAAAATTTCATGCCCAAAAAATCATGTTTTTATGCTGAAACCACTACATCCAAAGAGTTATTCCCAATAAACGAACTGTGTTAAATACCTGTGGGTTCAGATTTCTCATACACACACAGATTGCACCACATGTTTATGCTAGAGTGTACACTAGAGTCAAGTGTAGTCAATATTTCTTCATTGTAGACGAACGTACACACGCAGAGTTTATAACATAATACAAAATTGCCAACAAATAACATGCTACACCAAAGCGCATTTTACAAATGAAACACAAATAATGTTGAAACACAGGTAAATCAGATTGGGGAGAAACAAATACTTGATTCAAAAACTATATGTGGTTTAATCGCTCATTTCTTTGTTTCTGGTTTCTGTAACTCACAATTTCCACACTTGTTACAAATCACAGTCCAAATCAATTGTTACGACAATGAAGCCGTACATGATACTTCAAGTTTTGATGATGAACAAGTGAATCAACTGCATTTCAGCTAAGGCAATGAAGAAAGATGACAAGAATTGAAGAATTCGATGAAGAATCTTTGAAGACTAGTGTGCAAATGTTAAATTCATTAAAAGTCTTAGATTCTTGTAAGAGCCTTACTTAGAGTGTATATTTCGGTTGCATTTCACCTAAAAAGTCTTTAAAAAAACTTTTCTAAAAGAACCCTTCATGAAAATCTTTTTAGAAAACTCTGTATTTAATTTTTCGTGTTTATTAGTTGACCAATAGACTCACCAGTCGACTAATCCTTTCACGCCAAATTTTCTAAGCAAAATATCATTTTTGTCAAATTAGTCGACCAAAGGTTTTATCAGTCGACCGACCAGAATGTTTGTTTTCTGAAAATTTAGCAGCAGTCGACCGGACATAACATGTATTTTCATAAAAATTTAGCAGCAGTCAACTGAAAGGTTTTTCAGTCTACTGATGATATTATCAGTCGACTAACTTTTTCTCTAGTCGACTAAGATTCAAAAATTCACATTTTCAAACGGCTTGATAAACACATTAGTTGACCGACGATAACTGTCAGTCTACTAATAGTTAATTATCAGTCTACTAACTATTGTTCCAGTCGACTAATTTTGCCATTTTCCCTGAAACTTTTAAAAAAGCGTGTCTTTTCATTTTTCAAACGTTTTGATAATTCAAAATGGACTGTTTTGACACCCTTTCATACCCTCAACGTATGAAATCTTTCAACTATAAATATGAGTGCATTCTATATTCAAAAACATCAAATTGAATGCAATTACATTGCATTACTCTTTGCTTTTCACTCATATTCATTCTCTCACTCACTTGATATTTTTCACTTCAGTTTTTCACTCAAATTCTTTTGAGATACAGTGAATTCGTGAGTTGAGTATTTCAACAACCTCAAAAGCCAATTGCATCTCATTTGCATTCATAAGAAGGGCTCGTAGGTTGTTTTGTAAATTGTTACTTATTTCATTTATCTGTAAAAGGAAAGACTCCTTGGTTTAAAGGAGTTGTTTGCTTTCAAAAAGTGTGTTACTGAAAGTGGGACCAGATTTGGTCTGTATGATCTTGTAGTTACACAAAGTTGATAGTGAAATCTCAAGATGGATTTGCTTGGGGACTGGATGTAGGTCGGAAAAGACCGAACCAGAATAAATTCTTGTGTTCTTTGTGTGATTGCTTTGCGAATTGCAAAATCCGTTAAAATTTCGAAGACGATATTTAAAAGCACTATTCATCCCCTCTAGTTCTCGTTGCCTCGATCCTACTGCACTTTCATTTGGTATCAGAGCAAGGTTAGCTATATTTTGATCTTACCATCATCTAGCATGACAACAAAAGAAGGATGCTCTTCTGTTCGTCCTCCTTTCTTCGATGAAACAAACTATGGATACTGGAAAGTGAGAATGACAATATTCTTACAATCTATGGATCTCAAAATTTGGAGAGTTGTTTCAAAAAAGTACCAAATGTCATCAACTTATTTCAGTCAATGGACCAATGAAGAAAAAAAGACTGCTTCACTTAATGCCAAAGCTATGAATGCATTGTATTGTGCCGTTGACAAGGTAGAGTTCAATCGTATCTCTCAATGCTCTACAGCAAATGAAATCTGACATACTATTCTCGTGACTCATGAAAGTACGTCAAAGGTAAAGGAATATAAAATTGCTTGTTTAGTTCATAAATTTGAATTATTTAAAATGAAACAAAATGAATCTATATCGGACATGGTAACAAGAATGACCGATATTACTAACACTCTAAAATCTCTTGAAAAAGAATATTCACAAGTGGGTTTAGTCAGAAAAATTCTAAGGTGTTTAACTATTGAATGGGAGAGAAAAACCATAGCTATAGATGAAGCAAATGATTTAAACACTCTCACTCTTAAAGATTTGGTTGGTAACTCAATGGCATATGAAGTCCAACTTCAAGACAGACAAGAAAAAGAACCCAAGAAGAAATCTGTTGCTTTTAAGACTACTTCTGACTCTGAAAATTCAGAAGAAGATGAAGATGAAGATGAAGATATTGCCCTCATTATAAGGCAATTCAAAAGATTCATCAAAAAGAGAAGATTTCAAATAAAGGTAAAGAAAGTGGATTCTTCCAATCCTAATGAAGTCAAGTGCTTTAACTGCAAAAAGGCAGGACACATCAAGAAAGATTGTCCTCTTCTCAAAATCAAGCCCAAGGACCAATTCAAGAAGAAAAAGGCATTTCAAGCATGTTGGGATGATAGTGACTCCTCTTCCGATGAAGAATGAAATGAAGAAGTCGCCAACATGTGTTTTGTAGCTCAAGAAGACTCGGTAAGTCAATTTGAGTATGATGATTTATTAGAAGCATTTAATGATTTATATGCTAAATTTAAGAGTCTAAGTTCTAAAAACAAATAGTTAAAAACTGAAAATTCTACTCTTGACTCTCAAAACAAAGTGTTACTTCAAGAGATAAAACATCTCATGAAGAAAAACTCTTGTCAAACATTTGAGATAGAAGAAATTGGAATTAGAACCAATCTCTTACAAAAAGAAATAACTAGTCTAAAAAAAATCAAATGATCTTCTTTCTATAGTGACCAAATTCACAAATGGACAAGAAAATCTAGAAAGACTTCTTGGTTCTCAAAGATGCTCGGTTAATAAAACCGGATTGTGATATAGCTTCTTTGATACTCAAAATAGATCAAACTATGTGGTGAAGAATCAAAGACAATATTCTCAATCATTTGTTCAAAGAACTAAAATTTCTAGTTATAATTGAAATGCATTTAATCATGAAACTTATAATGCTTATAAGCCTAGACATGATTACTCTAGAAATGCTAAATCTTTTTATCAAAGAAAACCAAAATCCAAATGGATATGGGTTCCTGAGACTAACTCTCATGAACCCAAAAATAGAAAGGGGTCAAATGCTTTGTCTTCTAATTTTGTTGTAGGTACACAAAATAAGGAGCAAATGGATATTGGGCAACGGTTGTTCCAAACATATGACTGGAAGACCGGAGTTATTTTCACCCTCCAAAGTAAGGATGGAGGAACTGTCACCTTTGGTGACAATAACAAGGGAAAAGTAATCGGTATCGGTAACATTGGTAATCCAAAATTTCCCTTGATAGAAAATGTTTTTTTAGTAGATGGTTTAAGACATAATTTATTATCCATTAGTCAATTATGTGATAAAGGTTTTCTTGTTTCTTTTGAACATGATTTATGCTTAATTTCTGATTTTCAATCTAAAAAAATCATTTTTAAAGGTAAAAGAAGGAACACTGTGTATGAACTTTATCTAGATGAGTTACCCACTTTTAATGAAAAATGTCTTATTGTTTCAAATAAAATTCAATGGTTATGGCACAAGAGACTTGGACATGTTAACTTTAAAATTATTTCCAAGTTATCCAAGAATGATCTTATTAGAGGCCTACCTAGAATACCATATAATAAGGATCATTTATGTGATGCTTGCCAAATGGGTAAACAAATCAAGAGTTCTTTTAAAGCAAAAGATATAGTTTCAACAAAACGACCTCTTGAACTTTTACATTTAGAACTATTTGGACCATCTAGAATTCAAAGTTTGAATGGTAGCAAGTATGCTTTTGTTATAGTAGATGATTATTTTTTATTTACATGGGTGATTTTTCTAAAAAGCAAAAATGATGCTTTTTTTGAATTTTCCAAACTTTGTAGAAGAATTACAAATGAAAAATCTACATCTATTATTAAAATTCGTAGTGATCATGGTGGTGAATTTGAAAATGAATCTTTTCTAAAGTATTGTGATTTACATAGTATATCTCGCACCTTTGCTTTTCCTAGAGAGGCTCCACAAAATGGAGTTGTTGAAAGAAAGAATAGAACTTTGCTAGAATGTGCTAGAACCATGCTTCAAGATAAAAATTTACCAAAATACTTTTGGGCTGAAGCAATAAATACAACATGTTATGTTTTAAACCGTGTTCTTATTCGACCAATCCTACATAAAATATGTTTTGAATTGTATTATAATCGTATACCAAAGATCTCATATTTCAAAATTTTTGGTAGTAAATGCTTCTTGTTAAATACCAAAGATAATCTTGATAAGTTTGATTCAAAATCAGATGAATCAATATTTCTTGGATATTATTCTAGAAGTAAAGCTTATCGTATTTTTAATAAAAGAACATCTTGCATTGAAGAATCTTTACATGTTGCATTTGATGAGAATTGTGAGCAAGTTATAACTCTAAACGAACGAGAAGAAGTAATACTTCAAGAAGAACCTTTGATAAAGAGTACTTCTCAAGAAAATGTTCATCTTCAACCGGTTTAGAAAGAAGTTCCCAATCATCCACATGAACAAGTTATTGGAGAAATAAAGAGTGGTGTCCAAACTAGAAGGCAATTGCAATATATTGCAAATATTGCTTTCATTTCTAAAATAGAACCAAAGATTATCAATGAGGCTTGTGATGATGAATTTTGGCTTTTGGTCATGTCTGAAGAACTTAACCAATTTACTAGGAATAATGTTTGAGATCTAGTTGATAGACCAAAGGATCATCCAGTAATTGGAACAAGATGGGTCTTCCGAAATAAGCTGGACGAAAATGATGAAGTCATTCGTAACAAAGCAAGGCTAGTAGCACAAGGCTATAATCAAGAAGAAGGCATAGATTTTGATGAAACCTATGCACCAATGGCTCGATTAGAGTCAATTCGTATGATGCTTGCTTTTGCTAGTTATATGAATTTTAAGTTATATCAAATTGATGTTAAGAGTGCATTCTTAAATGGACACATCAATGAAGAAGTTTATGTAGAGCAACCTCCAGGCTTTGAAAATGAAAAATATCCAAAAAAAGTCTACAAATTAAAAAGAGCTTTGTACGGACTTAAACAAGCACCAAGAGCGTGGTATGAAAGACTACAAAATTTTCTAGAATAATCTGGTTTTTCCATTGGTCGGGTAGACTCCACTTTATTTATTAAAAATCTTAATTCATATATTTTTATTATGCAAATTTATGTTGATGACATAATATTTGGTTCTACTAATGATTCTCTTTGTAAAGAATTTGCTAAAGCTATGCAGAAAGAGTTTGAAATAAGCTTGATGGGCGAATTAAACTACTTCTTTGAACTTCAAATAAAGCAAACTGAAGAAGGAATCTTCATCAACCAGGCTAAGTATACAAAAGAACTTCTCAAGAGATTTTGGATGGACTCATCGAAATCAAGAAGAAATCCTATGATACAACTACTTCTCTTGATAAAGATGAAAATTGTAAAAATGTAGATACTAAGCTCTACAGAGGTATGATCGGATCTCTATTATACTTAACTACTAGTCGACCTGATATAATGTTTAATGTTTGTATGTGTGCTAGATTTCAAGCTAATCTAAAGGAATCTCATTTAACTGCAGTAAAACAAATTCTTCGTTACTTGAAAGATACTTCAAATTTTAGTTTGTTTTACCCAAAATCATCTTCCTTTGATTTAGTTTTATATAGTGATGCAGATTTTGCAGGAAGTAAATCTAATCGCAAGAGTACCAGCGGAACTTGTCATTTCTTAGGAAATTCCGTAGTCTCTTGGTTTAGTAAAAAGCAAAATTCAGTGTCACTCTCAACAACTGAAGCAGAATATATAGCGGCTAGTTTAGCGTGCTCATAAGTACTATGGATGAAACAGACCTTAAAGGATTTTGGTTTGAATTACTCCACAACAACTATTTATTGTGATAACACTAGTGCTATAAATCTTTCGAAAAATCCTGTTCAACACTCAAGAACTAAACATATTGAAGTTAGACATAATTTCTTAAGAGATCATGTGTTAAAAGGAGATATTTCGTTAAATTTTATATCTACTAATGAACAACATGCTGATATATTCACTAAACCACTTAAAAATGAAGATTTTATGAGAATTAGGAGATAACTAGGCATTTGCTCGTTTTTGGATTTATAAAATGCTAATTTTGTGAACAAAATCTCAAAATTGCACCTTCTTAGTCGACTGATAAACTTCTAGTCGACTGATGTTTTAAAATTTTTACTGAAGAAATCACACCTTATTAGTCGACCGATAAACTTCTAGTCTACTGATGATTTAAATTTTTTTACTGTAGGAATCATACCTTATTAGTCAACCGATAAAATTCTAGTCGATTGATATTTTTTTTAAATTTCAACTGAAAGGACCCGATACCCCTTGGATTTTTTTTAAATTGTTTTTTAACACCCATTTTTTTTAACGCACCATTTCATTTTTTTCTCATGCCCATATATTTTTCCCCTTTTTCATAAAAGAAACCCTCTCTGTCTCTTCCAAAAATCCCTCGGAGTGCCGGTCGAACCACTCCTCGCCAGAATCCTCTTGTCGTGACAGAGTGCCTCTTCAACCAACGCCGCTTGTGGCAGCCTCTTCTCACCTGTCGTCATCCACCGCATCATCTTCTGTTTCTGTAGCAGACGAACTCCTTTTCGCCTCTTCACTCTTGCCTATAATCCGTGGAAACTCGACATCCCTTTTGGTGGGTTGTTACTGTTGATTGTTTTGTCCACTACCAACGACCTTGATCGTAGAAGGCACAGTGTCTGCATCACACAAAGTGTTTCTGTTGCATTGGTTCTACGCCACGACGCCAGACGTCATTTGAGAGCCGACATCAATTGCGATTCTTCTTTGACAGGTGAATCTGTTTCATTCTTATCAACCATGCCTCGTCAGAAGACTGCATCCGCACAAGGTTCTCCTCCAACTACACCACAAGCACGTCATGAATTTTCTCTCAGACTACTCAGAAATCCTCTTTTATATGATACTTTTGGATCGATTTCTGCACTTCCTATTTTACCAGGCCAAAATGTCCTGTTTCACCTATTTTCTTGTTACAAAATCAGAGAATTATTCTCAGGCATTTCCCACCTTTTTTATGCCGGTGCAGACCCCCTTCATTATCCTTTACTGATCCAGTTGTTTTACACAAATTTACAAATTGATCATGAAACTGGATTTCTTTCCTCTCTTGTTCACGATGTTGAAATTGAGTTTGATTCTAAACTGCTTGGACAAATCCTAGATATACCACCTTCAGACACTCTTTTCAATAATATTGAACTTAATGATGAAATAATTTTTGAACAAATTCTTCTTCTCGGTGCACCTCATTGTCCTCCTTTCAAAAATACCAATCTTCAAACTCGCGCACTCATTGCTGGACGAATTCTTGCCCACAATGTTCTACCTAAAACTGAATCTTTTGATTATTATTCCACAGATCTTTCTACGGCTCTTTATGTCTTATTTGGAAATATTTTGGTAAATTGGGCCAACGTACTAATTTGTGGAAACAAAAACCTTTTTTTTCATATGGATGTCTTCTTACTCGTATTTTCAGATATTTCAAAGTACCCTTAACCAATGAAAAATACATTGAACAAAAGGAGTTCTTTGATCAAACTATTTTTAAACGTATGAAAATCAAATATTTGCCTCCTCTAAATTTTGATCAAACTAAACCATCTGAACCATCACTCTCTGAACCCTCACCATCTTCTGTGACACCTTCATCTCAAGCAAAATGAAAGAAATTTTCTACTAGTCAAGACAATGATGAAGTTTTGCAGCAAATGGAAGCTTTGGAGTTGCGTCAACACACTTTTCGTGAAGATGTGACTCAACAACTTTCTTCAATTCAGAAAGATATTGTTGAACTAAAGGAGATGATGAAGCAACACTTCTCTTGATCTTTGTTTACTGTCCTTACTAAACTTTGATACTTTATCGGTTGCAATATTTTGAACTTGAATTTGCATTTTGCTTATGCTATGTTTGCCCTTACTCTTTTTGCTTATGACAAAAGGAGGAGAAAAAGATAGAACTTGCATGAGACAGAGACAGAGAAAAAGATAGAACTTGCATGAGACAAAGACACATGCATGAAAATTGGAGAAAATGACAAACATGGAAATTGCATTCATGAAAAAGTTTTATAAATGCATGAAGTAATGATGGAAATGCAAACCAATCAATATATGATATATGTGCTTTGAATGTACTAACTTTTAATGTTTTGCAGCATATTGATAGGGGCAGTAAAATCTTCATCTATGCATCTACATGCTCCATCTTTGATTAGTTTGTCATTATCAAAAAGGGGGAGATTGTTACGACAATTAAGTCGTATATGATACTTCAAGTACAAGGTTTTGATGATGAACAAGTGAATCAACTGCATTTCATCTAAGGCAATGAAGAAAGATGACAAGAATTGAAGAATTCGATGAAGAATCTTTGAAGACTAGTGTGCAAATGTTAAATTCATTAAAAGTCTTAGATTCTTGTAAGAGCCTTACTTAGAGTGCATATTTCAGTTGCATTTCACCTAAAAAGTCTTTAAAAAAACTTTTCTAAAAGAACCCTTCATGAAAATCTTTTTAGAAAACTCTGTATTTAATTTTTCGTGTTTATTAGTCGACCAATAGACTCACCAGTCGACTAATCCTTTCCCGCCAAATTTTCTAAGCAAAATATCATTTTTGTCAAATTAGTCGACCAAAGGTTTTATCAGTCGACCGACCAGAATGTTTGTTTTCTGAAAATTTAGCAGCAGTCGACCAATGATTTTATCAGTCGACCGAACATAACATGTATTTTCAGAAAAATTTAGCAGCAGTCGACTGAAAGGTTTTTCAGTCTACTGATGATATTATCAGTCGACTAACTTTTTCTCTAGTCGACTAAGTTTCAAAAAGTCACATTTTCAAACGGCTTGATAAACACATTAGTTGACCGACGATAACTGTCAATCTACTAATAGTTAATTATCAGTCTACTAACTATTGTTCCAGTCGACTAATTTTGCGATTTTTCCTGAAACTTTTAAAAAAGGGTGTCTTTTCATTTTTCAAACGTTTTGATCATTCAAAATGGACTGTTTTGACACCCTTTCATACCCTCAACGTATGAAATCTTTCAACTATAAATATGAGTGCATTTTATATTCAAAAACATCAAATTGAATGCAATTACATTGCATTACTCTTTGCTTTTCACTCATATTCATTCTCTCACTCACTTGATATTTTTCACTTCAGTTTTTCACTCAAATTCTTTTGAGAGACAGTGAATTCGTGAGTTGAGTATTTCAACAACCTCAAAAGCCAATTGCATCTCATTTGCATTCATAAGAAGGGCTCATAGGTTGTTTTGTAAGTTGTTACTTATTTCATTTATCTGTAAAATGAAAGACTCCTTGGTTTAAATGAGTTGTTTGCTTTCAGTAGGTGTGTTACTGAAAGTGGGACCGGATTTGGTCTGTATGATCTTGTAGTTACACAAGGTTGATAGTGGAAATCTCAAGCTGGTTTTGCTTGGGGACTGGATGTAGGTCGGGAAAGACCGAACCAGAATAAATTCTTGTGTTCTTTGTGTGATTGCTTTGCGAATTGCAAAATCCGTTAAAATTTCGAAGACGATATTTAAAAGCACTATTCACCCCCTCTAGTGCTCGTTGCCTTGATCCTACTGCACTTTCAGAATGCAGCCGCACAAGAATATACTAAATGCACGATTTCTAGAAAGAAATACATGAAGAATTTCCTCCAGTCATAGACGCGTCCATAGCAGTGCATCAACCAAACAAAAGTCACTTGCATTTCCTTCCTACAGGAAATGCGATAAATTGAAAATAAAATAAAATCATGAACAACCTCAAGCATTCATGATGAATTAGTGTTTGTTTAAAATGTAAACCCTAATTTTTTGTCAAATGAGGGCTTTGACCCTCATGTAACCAAAAGCCTCCGACCTACATGCTTCAGTTTGATGTGCACCTTGCCTCGAGGCATGCACCTCAAGGCGTATGAGGTGCACACCTCGAGGATTTTGTGCTTTATATATGCGCCTCAAGGCATAAAGCCCTGCGACTTGAGGGGAGGTGCGCTTTTTGCCCTTTGAGGCGATACACGCTTTTTGCGCCTTGAGGCACGTTTTTAATAACACTGGTCTAAATAGAATTCAAATCCAATTATTAATCATATTCAGTTTTCTTAATCGAATCTAACTAATTAGATTAAGAATCAAGTCAGATATTGGATAAATTCTATCCATTGACATCCATATTCAAGACCCCAATGTGTCGTATCAAAGCTTTACATTTGAGGATATGGGTAAAGTTTAATGGATCCTAGTCACAAACCGAACCGAATCAAACCCAGAGAAGATGCATGGTTTTTACATATAATCAACATTGGCAGCCATAGACCCCTAGCTCGATGATAGATCCAACCTCAACATGAAAAAAAAACCGTTCGGATCATGATTACAATATTTTAATTAAATTTAAAAAAATACACCCGCATTTACGCTCTGCGTATTAAAAAACATATTTCCATCAAACTAACTTGGGTTATTATTAATTCAAGTTGAGTTAATAAGATAAAATTATTGAATTACCCTTAAAATTTTATTTAAAAAAAAAAGACACACCTAAAGCTTTGGCAATAAAGAAAAACACGCCTAAGTTTTGATAGTCACTGCATACATTTAATAGCAACTTTGATGTAACTAAACCTTAGATTTTTTTCAATTAACCATGAAAATTTTAAGTGTATTTTTAACAATAGTGAAAACTTAGGTGCGTTCTTGATTATTGCAAAAAAGTTTGTGTGCATTTTTAAAAATATTCTTTTAGTTAAAGTGAAAATCTAGGCTTTCAGTGTAACTAACAGATCATCGAGATTCTATTCGAAAAACAAGGCTAACAGATATCGAGATTCTATTCGAAAAACAAGGCTAACAGATATCGAGATTCTATTCGAAAAACAAGGCTAACAGATATCGAGATTCTATTGGAAAACTAGGCTTTCAGCGTTAAGTTAGCAACTAATCCAAAACTACGTTTTAAACATGTTTTTTATTGTTCAATTCAAGCGAAAAACCCTCATCACCCACACGTTGGCGGGCCTCCATAAGGAGAGGGCCTTCAAATCCCTATCACTAAGGTCAATTCCCAAAATAAAGACCAAAAAAAAGATTTCGCATTAGATGGATATTGAACTACAAAAGACTTGTGGCTTATGTAGCCTTACAAGAGAAGTTGGTTATTGGACCCAAAATAAATTGTTCATATCCAAATCTGATATGGACCCAGGTCCCACTATGGACCCCTGTTATTTACATATATGGATCTCACACATTTCCAATAGCTACATGCCTTCTTCTCTCAATGTCGACCCTAGGTGAGTTTGAACCTTGTTTACAATTCATTGTCCACTCAGCACCTATGTCACCTGGGTATGGTGCGGAGGGTAAGGCACGACAATTTCAAAAAATGTGGGTATGGGGCCACGACTGTATATATCACAAATACAAAATAAATTTAAAATAATCTAAATATATATTATATACTAAAAATATAAATTTATAAACTGAAATATAATTATAAATTATAAATTGAATACAAACTTTGTCCGGAGGGTAAAATGGCATGTCCAAGTGTCACACATGTCGACATGGGGATACACGTGTTGACATGGGTAGGGAGGGAAAAATGGAGTGTCCGGGTACCATAGCTCAACACTCACCTTGCACTGCCATATTCAATTGCAACTGCTGGAGTTTTGAGAGTTACAAGCTAGTTCAAGGACATAATTCAGAATCGGCAATAGGTAGCGTTCTAGTGTACAAGTAGAATGCCTACAATTCTGTGAATATCCCTATGTTGCTTTTAACGTCACTATCTTCCAACGAGTGTCCTTATCCTGTTCATATAGAAGCTTCTTCATGCCATAGTTGTAAGGCCTTTCAACTTTAGTTAACCCATCATATGTCTTGAATGAAATGCAATCAACAAAAAGTTTTACTACCATCATATGTCTTTGAGGTCTTTCCTCATACATGTTACAAGGAAAGATTTCTTTCCCATGATTATCTTTAAATTGGTCACTTTTCTCCATGCATTGATCATCCACTACCAAGGGGCTGCAACTTTCTACATTCAATTAATAGCATATTGCTGCTTACAGTCATAACCACTTAAATGCTCCTTGCTTGTTCCATCCTAGTTCTCAGTTTCATGGGTGTAGGAAATTAACTTCTCCATAAGCCATTGATCAGAATATCCATGTTCATCTTTCACAAGAGCAAATGACACCTGCATACCTTCTTTCTTGTGTGTAGTGACGTACCTTACTGTAGATGGAGTATTGTCTATAAGCACTTTGTTGGGCAGTTTCTGAGGCCACAACACTTCATTCGACTGTGGCGTTTTGCCAAATACCTGGTAGGATTATGAAGATTCAACACTCCAGGTGTTCCCAATTCGGTCAAGCACATCTCGGGTGTCCACGAGTTGGTGAGATAACATGTCGAACATGTCAAATGCAACCTTTTTGGAAACCCAGTCCGAACAACAACGAGTTTGAGGCATTTCATCAAACACTTCCCAGACACACCTGAGGGAGTTTCGGTCAGTAAATTGCAAATCAAAATCAACTTTACAATTCTATTCCTGAAATCCTCATGCACCGGCTCCTTATCTCCTGGATCAACAATCTGCATCTAAGTGCAAGGCACACACAAAAGCAACAATAACAAAATAACAGGTGCTATCTCTTTCCTGTTCAAATTGAGAATGCCAATGAAAGACAACGATTGAAGGGACTTTGTGTGAACAACATAGCGGTGTGTCAAAACATTTCGTCCAATGAGGAAGGGGGCGTGATAAATAGAGCATGTACTGTGGCAAATGCTGTAAAATATTTGAAACATCAGTTTTTCAGGGACCCATCGAAATCCTTGCAATCAAGGAATCTTAGATACCTCATCTTTCTAAAGGGGATTTCAAATTTGAAGTTTCCAGGAGTTGGAGTTGGCTGACTTTGGTGCCCACCCAACTCCTTCGGTGCCTTGCTCCCAAACATAGCTTAATGGAAACCAATTTTCCATTCATTAGAAACTCAATTTTATATTTAGTAGATGCGAGTTTTTTCTTTATTGATACCAGATTGGTACCAACACCTAGTACTGGTACTTCTTCTAAAGCAAGAAACTTTGGGGCATTGCGTCTATGAAAAAAATTACTATTATAATTAAGATTTCTTCTTATGTGCCAAGAGGTGCCACATTGACCGTGACTCTGTCTTCATGTCGATGATGTAAAAACTCCATGAGTTCTGTTCTTATACTTACCCGATAAAGCTTCTAGTTGGCTTCATGAGTTCTGTTTTCTGCTACTCCATGAGATAAGATTGCTTTCAATGAAAACACAGTATCTTGAAACATACCTCCTTCATCTGGGTCCCCTGCTCAGTCTGCATCTGTATAGGCCAATATGTCATGTTTCGGTGTTACCCATGAAGATTGAGCATATATGAGTCCATCACCCACTGTGCATTTTAGATAGCGAATAATACGTTTGACGACATCCATGTGACCCGTCTTTGGTTCATGCATGAACTGAGATACTTGATTCAGAGAATATACAATGTCTGGTCTAGTAAAGGTAAGATACTGCAACATGCCCACTAAATTGCGATATTTGTTTGCATCAGGATACAACTCACCATCACAAATGTTGAGTTTTTGATTGACAACACTGGGTGTAGGAACATGTTTGCAATCTATCATTTCTGCTTTGGCCAGAAGATCAAGAGTGTATTTGTGTTGAGTTAATGACATTTTTTCATCTTATCTGTCCACCTTTATACCAAGAAAATATCTTAGTTCTCCAAGATCTTTAATCTTGAATCACATACTTAGTAAAACTTTAATTTGTTGAATATGGTCTGGAGCATTATCAGTGATCACTATATCATCAACATATATAAGTAAGAAAATCATAGTGGTTCCATCCTTGTATATGAATAAAGAATGATCTAGTTGGGAACGAATGAAACCGTGGTTCTGAATCTCTAAGGAGAAGCTTTCAAACCATGACCTGGAGGCTTGCATTAAACCATACAATGATTTTGTTAATTTACATACATATTCTTTTGGGTCTCCCTCTGCATAACCTTGAGGCTGCTCCATGTAGACTTATTTTAAATCCCCACGAAAAAATACATTTTTAACATCAAGCTGACTAAGGTTTCACCCATGTTCAATAGCCAGACCAAGGATAATACAAACATTTTCCATTTTCACCATTGGGTTGAAGGTATCATCATAATTTTGACCATATTCTTGGGTGAAACCTTTGGCAACACGACGTGCCTTGTATCATTCAATGCTACCAACCAGTTTATACTTAATCTTATACACCCATTTGGATGAATAACACTACAATGTGAAGTACAAAGCAATTTCCCGACTTACCCTACAATTATGAATAAGTGAGTGCATCTATACACCACCTTCAGTGGGTGAGGCTGACTTACCCTACACTACATATCACTTTAAATGGATCCCTTGACCCAATCAAAGTGACCAACCCTTCTAAATAAAAGAAGAAAGGAGGAGGAGAGAAACCAAAGTCAGGGATGCCGCCCAAGCTTCCTCCTTCAGAAAATCGATAAAAAAACCTTCGAAGAAGGAAAAAAAACACTGATCCCACACCTTATCTTCTCTTTCATATCCTCTATCTCTTATTAGGCCTAAGCATAGTGGCAAAATTAAGTTAAAAACTGTAAAATATCGGCAACCAAGAACTCGCGAGAATTTGATGTTTTTAAAATCTCCTATTTTTGGCAAAATCTCAGTAATAAAAAAATATAAAAAATATTTTTATAAATAAATATAAACAAATATTCAAAATTTAAAACCATAGTTTTTCATGATAAATACCCAATAAAAACATAAATATCACATTAAAAACATGATATTTATGCTTTTGATGAAAATCTCATGAGAAATTATTGTTTTTAACTTTCGGGTAATTTCTTGTGATATTTTAGCAATATTTTCATAAATCTCACAAGAATTATCACTAGGAGCCTAAGTTCCTACATGTGGGGCCCATATTTTGCCTTATTGCATATATGATAATGTTTGTACATCCACATTGAGATGTGAAGCATTGGTATCTACTGTCCCATCGGGGCCATGAATGTTTTGGGGCTGCCTCCCTCAAGTGGTCGCCACAAAAATGAGCTGCTCTTGAACACCTCAAGTTTGGTTCGACTTAATTCCAAGTTTTGCCAAACCCCATGACTCTAATTAAGAATGTAAATCGTTCGGATTCCAATCAGATATGGCCCAATATCAATTCCAACTAGGGATGGCAGTGGATCAGGGGAAAGCGGGGCCCCACCCTGTTTGGACTGGGGATGAAGGGTATGAAACGGGGATGGAGGCGGGGACAAAGGTTAAAATCCATCCCCGTTCGGGGATGGAGGCGGGAATGGACGTACACTTTTCCCCATCCTGCCCCGTCCCCACCACGATCCCTGCTTCATCCCCGCCCCATTCCCGCCGTGACCCGTCTCCGTCACTTTTCCCTGCAATATCCCCGCCCCGCCCCAGCCTCATCCTCGTTTGAACCGGGGATGAAAGACATGAAACGGGGATGAAGGTTAAAATCCATCCCCGCCGGGGATGGAGGTTGTAATCTTGAGGCGGGGCGGGGGTGGAGACCTTATCCCCCGCCACACTGCCATCCCTAATTCCAACTAATTTAATGTTGGCTAAACAGATTTAGATGGCAAATAACTCATACCAACTTCAACCTTTTACATGTAATTAGATTTGGATATTCACCAAGATATCGCAGCTTAAATTTGGTAGAGGAAAATCAAAACCATAATTGCATCCTATTATAATCAGATATGGTTTTGACTTGTCTTCCATTTTGCTGAATATTCAGATTTAAAAAATATCAAAAAAATTATTCGGATAAAATGTGATCCATTGACATCCCAGAGCCTGTTTTTTTTTTTCAATTGGATCAAAACTAACCCAGCCTGACCCAGGTGGACTTCCATGCTTAATCACACAAGGACACGTGGCTACATCACAGACAACCTCTCCCAACGATGAACGATGCCCAAGCGATCACGCAGGATAACTACCACGCGGAGTCCCCTACACCACCACACTCCCTCTCCACCCAAAAGAAATTTTCAAAAACAGTCAAAGGCTCCACCCTCCCACCACTACACCGACAAAGCGTTACTCCGCTCCCTAACCGTTGACCGGAACAGACGCCTATTTTCGTCCTAAAAAGTTAAAAAAGCCAACCCAACCCCCTTCGGTTTTGGCGCCACTATTTAAACCACCCGATCGCTCCTCCCGAGAATCTTCCTCCCCGTTTTCCACGCGAGAGAAAATTTCACCTTCCGTTTTTTCTTGTTTTTTTCATAGCTCCGGAAAAGGAAAGGGAAAAGAATTCCTCAATAATTCCCCTCTGCAACTCGTCATTTTCTTTACTGCAGGTGAAGAAAAAAAAGGAAAAGTAAAGAAAGTAACCCTAATGCCGATCGCTCAAATTCTTCGCTCCGATCACGCGAAGGCGACGACGTGCGCGTCCCTACTGGAGGAGTTGCAGGTATTTGCTGTTTCCGTCGGTTTCTGGGGTTTTCTTTTGGCGTGGTTTGATTCGAGGATTTCCGCGCTTTTTTCGTTCTTCTTTTGCTTTTTCTTGCAAATTGCAATGGATGTGATAATGTTAGTGATGAGCGCCCTTTTGTTGCTCCTTTTGCTGTTTTCCTGTGTGAATTTGGTGAAAATGGCGCTGATTTGCTTTCTATGGTATGTGTTTGATTTAATCGCACAATGCCGATCTTGATCGCGTGTTTTGTAGGCAGAAGCCGCAGAACGGTGAATGTAGGTTGAGATTGTGGTTTATTTGGCTGGATTGTAGATTACACTGGTGTGTGTTTTTGTTTGTATGTGCGCGCCTGCGTGTGTGTGTGTGAATACACACAGATATGAAGATATGTATGTGTCTACATGTACACAAATTTATGCATGTTTTTTGTTTGTTAAAATAACTATAACTGAAATGTGGACACTGTTTTTGAATTCCTTGTTTATGATAACGATTGAATTACAGATACTGTTTGTTAAATTGTTTGTTTACGATAATGACTGAATTGTGGACGCTGTTTCTTGAATTGCTTGTTTATGATAACGATAACACTATGTAGTTTTTTTAAATCAATAAGATCGATATGCAAAATTTTCATCTTAGAATGTATGTATGTATGGTTTTGCTTGTTAAAGTAATTATAAATGGAATTGTGGATACTGTTGATTGAATTGTTTTTTTTTATGATAAAGGTAAAAAAGTGATGTAGTTTTTATTTTTTGAATACAAAATCTCCTAGTAGGCTCTTGAAGATGGTGAATTTGGCCATCTCTTTTGTTTTTGTTTTAATAGCATTATGTTTAGTGATGTTTCTTGTTATTGAATGTTATAATGATTGTTCATGTTCAGCATTTTACTAGCATTTCATAGTTATTGAATGTTCACGTTTCTTGTTTTGGTTTAATTTCACCACAATGCTTTTTTAATATTATGGTGTACATTAAATTGATGCCCTTTTCTTTGAGTTTATTTTTAAGAAATTTATCGTGTATCCATACAGCATTGTTGTGTGCACATTCGGTGCATTTTTCACTGCAACCGCTGCAATGACCCTGTTGTTCATGTTAATACTTTTGTTCTCTCTCTCTCTCTCTCTCTCCTTCCAATGGTTTGATTTAAATGCTTCTGTACTAATTATTCATTTGTATTTAAAATTTCATGCCATTTTATCTGTTTTGGCGGATAGGGTGCCAATGGGTTAGTTGTAGTTGGACCTAGTGGTGGACACAACACTTGGGTCTGTTACCCACAATTGAATCCAGTTATAACTGGACAGACCTTTTCCCATTTCTTCTTGTTATTGTGTTCTTAAGATGATGACAATGATGAATATCAATATTAACACACACACACACATCTTACTTGCAAGGACTACATGTCAACTCTTTCTATACACAAACAGGGTCCTGGTCCTAGTGAATCATCCCCAACATGACTATGTAATCTTATGGGATGGTTCAATCTTGCTTTGTGATTGAACCTGTTGGCAGTCCAGTCAAACTTGTTTTTTTCTATCTTTGTTTTTCTAAATTACTTATGGAGGTGTTGTTGGTGATGGTTAGAGAATATGGGATGAAATTGGTGAGAGCACTATTGAAAGAGATAAGATGTTGCTACAATTGGAACAAGAATGCTTGGATGTATACAGAAGAAAGGTGGATCAGGCTAGCAAGTACAAAGTGGAGCTGCACCAGGCACTGGCAGATGCAGAGGCGGAAACTGTTAACCTGGTTTCTGCACTTGGAGACCCTCCTTCATCTAGTCGGGTGTGTTATAGATTTCATGTTTCAATTTTATTGGCTCATGGATTTCTCAGATTTCTTGCTGTTTAGTTCATAATGCTGTATGGTGAAAGGATCTGGTATATATGTGATTGATGAGTACAGAGTACCTGGATGCATGCTTTGCTGCAGATTACTATAGATGGTTAGGCAGTGCTTTCAGAACGCTATTCCAATGTTTGTTGCATATTAATCTTCATTATCTGATTGCTTTGTTTTCTTCCCTAACAAATTGAGCTCATTTCTTTTGCTTCCAATAGATCACAAGGGCTCCACTCATCTGGTAGGGGAAACTTGTGGATGTCACCAGGTTGATGGGACGTCACAAGTTCGAAACCTGTGGGTGGCGTCCCTTGCGGCAAGGTTGAAGCTGGGTGTACTCCCCGATGGGCATGGGGGACCTCAAGGGTTTTCCAACCCGAGGCCAACCAATGTGCGGTCAGTGATGGGGGGCTTTTTTCCTTGGATTATCCAAAAAAAAAAATACAGGAGCTATTTTCCTTTTTTTTTATATTCATTGCCTGTTGGTATGCATTCATATGAACATGCAAAATCAGTTATTTCACAGATAGGTCATTCTACACATTATACTTCTGTTGCTTTGCTGTGAATTGTTGTTTTTATCTGGAAAATTTTACCAGGTAGTGGAGTCTTGTCGTTCCATTTCCTATTTCTTATTTTATCTCATTCTATTTGGGTGCATTTCTAAGACCTTCGGCTAGCTACCATGCTACTTCTGATTGATGTACCATTGTTGGATATGGTTGGTAGTTTCATTTTCTTTTCTACTTTTGTTATTTTGACAAATACATGTACGGAAATTTCCCTCACCCTATATTAATTAGAGAAAATCTCGATAACATGGAGATCTTTGGAGGAGAAGCTAGAAATATAAATGAAATTCAAAAGAATTGTTAATATTTGAAATAGAAAGTGGGAAATTCTTGATTAAGTGTAATACAATTTTCTTTTTTGGATTGATAAGCTGGGGTTAGGCAGACCCTGACCAAGTACATCAGAGATCAATTACATTTGGCCAACAAAAGGAAACTAGTCTGATGGTTTATCCTTCTAGCAACGATCATCACCAAGGACCACATGATTTGCCAGGTGCATCATAGTGTAACACAATTTTTAGAGACTAATAACATTATTGGATATAAATAATCATTTTTTAATGTTTATTAAGATTTTTGGAAAGATTACTTTGGATCATTACTTGTAACAAGGAATGGGGGCTTAAAGCTGTCAAGATCCACTATGAAGACTTCTGATGGCTCAACCTGGCATTGAAAGGAGTGTGGGTTTTCCAGTAGGGTACCAATATACTTTGTACTTCATCCATTTATGTATGATGTATATCTTAATAGGCTATGCAGGAAGCTGAAAAGTGAAAACAAGGATGATACCATTGGGCACTATTGTTTCAAAGTCAATGTTCGGTGGGTTGATCTCTGGAGGTGTTTTAAGAAGGAAGAAAACTAAGAATAAGAACCTATGGACTTTCTTTGGGACCAGGGAAAAAAGCAGGTTGGATATGGGACCATTCATGTTTAACCCAGTACTAGGTCAAATTTTTGGTGGGACCCGGTTCTATATCTAAAACTAACTTGGATGTGACAGTGGGGGTTTTAGATTTGGAAAGTATAGGAGGCACTATGGTATGAAATCTGCTAAAACAACTAAAATCTTTGATTTTCAAGTGGAAAAGCTGAATAGGCTGGGTCAAACCCAACTCCAACCCAAGATTCAAATATACAAGGCGTTGATGCCTCGTATATTCTGAACTAGACTTGGATTTGGATATACACTCTTCGGAACCAATGATATGGGTTGGATCTAGGCTGGAACTCTGACTCATTTGCATCTCTATTTGGGGATTTCATAGGCAACATCTATTGGAAACTATAAAGTAATGGATGAGAAAAGAAGTTGACCAATGTTGTAAGTATTGTACCATATCGTATGATACGGTACCACTTGTATCACGATACTAGTGTATCGTATCAGTATCATACAATACAACCTTGTATCGTACCATATCATATGATACAATGTGTATCATATGATACACCTTCGACACACTTTAAAAAGGGCCGAATCATAATTTTTTTCTTTTGGGTTTTAAAGACCTCTTGAGAGCTGACTCCCTCATTTGTGTAGATGCCATTATAGGAGTATTCATGCACCCTAGGAGTCGTGAGTGCAATTTGGAGGTCGATCTGTACCCAAGGAAGATGACTTTTGTAGATTGCTCAAGTAAGAGTTCATTTTCACTTAAGTAAGATAAGGTAAAAAATCATCATTTTTTGTCTCATTTATGTATGATTGAAGTTGAAGGAAGGTAAGTTCCTTTCTTTGTTGGATGTTTTTAGAAGATATTACTTTACTTTTAGTTTTTTTACCCTTAATCTTAGTTTTTGTGCCCTTAGAACCCAAAATTTGTCCCTAAGTGTGTTATTAAGCATTGTTTTACATCTTTGTTGTGATTAGATTTAGTAATCCGTGCTTTAGGCGGTCGATGAAGAGTGAAAGTCTTGGAGGATGCCTCTCAAAAGATCCTTCATTGAAATATTGTACACCAGTTGATTGGGAGATGTGTTTGAAATAAATAATAAAGTGTAACTTTTGTAGTTTTGTAATGCATGGAGGATTATATAGATTTAAATGTCATGTTATGGGGCATAACAACTTCACCATGAAATTATGTAAACATTGCATTCCTACTGATATTCGTGTTGAGCTTTTTACTAGTCTTATAGAAGATGATAAAAAAAAGTCACGGATACATGCAACATTTGGGCGAGAAAAATTACCAGAGGTGGTCTTTGATTCATAAGATGAAGATGACCCATCATCATCTCAAGTTGTTGAATGATGAAATAAACGAAGAAAATCATTGAGCTGAAGTTTGACACTGAAGATGACTTTTATATATAGACATATAACTCTAGCTTGTATGCCTTTTCTCTTTACATGATATTTTGTAACTAAAAAATATAACTTTAACTTTTGTAATGAGTTATGAAAACTTTTGGCTTTTGAATGTATCATTATTTTGTCTTAACCAATTGTATTTGTGGTGATTTGATGCGTTGCTAAACAACCAAATGCGTGGCTGTTTAATGTTTAAGAACATATCTATGTTTAGTTATTCTTATTACATAAATAAATTGTATACTTGTATTATATGATTTTTTGAATTCTTATCACTGGGCAAGCACAATATGATTTTTTTGTTTTTTTATATTTTTAAAGATTTTTTAGTGAAATTTATGATTTTTTAAAGATGCTATGATACGATACGCTATGTATCTTACTTTGGGGCCGACCGATATGGGTTACAGTATGATACTTACAACCTTGAAGTTAACTATCAGATTTTCAATATTTTAACTCTTGTGACCCCTCTTCCTAGGAAAAATCTGTGTGGTATTGGACCATTCCAGTGAGCAAATTCATTTGTGTATTTGGTGGCCTGCTGTAAAACTCGTCCACTTGTTAATCTAAAAGCAAAAGTTTACCTCATTGTTGGAAGGACCCACATTGTGCTTGCCCAGTGATAAAAATGGTACAAGTAATTGGATATTTCCTGTTTCATGAGTTTGTATTCCACCATAGCTGATACTGGGCCAATACACCTATTTGGTGGATAATTTGGAAGGAAAAAAGTGATGATATTTTCAAGGGAAAGAAAGTCTGTTGTTTGCTTATGCATGTGGTGATCCAGAATTTCAATTCTGATCGTGGACTATGTCACATTTGGTACGGGTGCTGATGTAGGCATGATGTGTACTGTATTGGAATTTCTAGAAACATGGGTGAGTGGGTGTGGCTATATGCATGCATACACATGTATGTATGTATTCCACAACATGCATTTACAATTCTCTGAATAAAATATAAACAATTTTAATGTTATATAATTACTAGTCTATTGATTCTACCAATTATTAATCATTAAAAAGCAAATCAAGCTGAAAAAATGTCATGGTTACACTAAATGAATTAGTGAACTTCTAAAGTTTCTAATATTTTTAATAACCACAACAAAATAAAAATTCATAGGGTGAACAACATGCATACCAAAACTAGAAATATAGAAGATTAATTCTATGAGAATGAGCACAAGCCATAAGCTTATGGCTCATTTTCTGCTTCTTCATCAAGCACATCAAAAGAAAACAGATGGTCCGGATCACTCATGTCCATGTTGGGAGTGAAGTTGAACAAATCATGTTGTCTTTCTGAGTGGAACTCTTCTAGGTTGACATCCTAAAATTTGGTTGATCCACGCCTGCCACATTGTTAAAATTTAAAATTTTTAGATATATGCACCATGTATATGAATTCTTAGGTAATAAGACTAGGGTGTAACTACTTCTTTTGCACTTTGTTTTGTGCACTTCCCATTTTCTTGTTCACCAGATCCATTCCGTCTTGTTTATCTTATTCTTGTTGGGTGTAACATGTGCACACATTTCTGTAAACTTTATATATCTTATTTATCTTTCTTTTATGTGACAGTAGTTTATCTTATTTCTATGTCCCTTTTGTGCTGTTGATGCAGTTCATTTGTCTTGTCCTGGGCATCATGTTTTATTAATCTTTCTGAGTGGAATTTGAATGTGAACATGGCTACATCTCTTTGTATCTGTCCATCTCTTTTTTCTCATTTCTTTTTGTTCTCTTTGTTAAGTTGGAGAAGCCAAAGGGCACATTGAAGCTGCAAATATCCACTATAAGTCCTGTTCTGGAGGACCTCAGGCATAGGAAAGAAGAAAGGATCAAGGAGTTCTCTGAGGTTCATTTCCAGATTATCCGTATTTGTGGAGAAATATCTGGCAATGTTCAACTCAGTAACTCTGTAACATCTCCGCAAGTCGATGAACGGGACTTGACTTTAAAGAAGCTTGGAGAATTAAAGGCACAACTTGAGGAACTCAGAAAAGATAAGGTATCATGACAAAGATGGTGATAGTGTATTCATCTTGAGGGCTTCCTAGCTTCATCCTGTATACAATTCTATCTCTAGTCCAAATGCATTGGGTCTTTCCATGTAAATGTTTCTATGAATATGGGCTTCTATATATGTATGTATGTTGTTAGCTGGATAGATGTGTATGGTCTTCTTACCTGCGCTACTGCTGCTGCAATGATATATGGTGCCATAGCTGTGATGCAATCTCTGTGTTCCTTCTGGTAAAGTTTATAGAGTGTTTATGTTTTTTTGAAACATGCTCATCAACTTTATTTTTTCATGATTTTTTTTGCCAGAATGTTCGGCTGCAAAAGGTCACCAATTATATTCATCTCATACATGAGCTATCAGTTGTCATGTCCCTGGATTTCTTAAAGATAATAACTGGAGTTCATCCAAGTTTGGGAGATTCCACAAACAGTCAGACAAAGAGCATTAGCAATGACACTCTTGCCCGTTTAGCTGGATCAGTGCATTCGTTGAGGCAGGAGAAGCAAGAAAGATTGCAAAAGGTGTCACTATTTGTTTATTTTTTCTTTCCTTTGCACAGCTGAAGACTTAGCTGTTGGCTGGATAATGTTGCCTTCAAATCTCTCTCACCCACTCTCTCTCCCTTTTTTTGTGGTTTGTTTTGTTCCATTTCTTCAATATATTAATGTAGACAAATTTCATTATCAGTTCCATTTTCTACTTCACAAAGCATCTTAAATTATGCTTTAAGAAATTTTGTTCTCTAGCTTGTTTATGCGTTAGTATTGAATAGTAGCTTGATAATAATCACTGTATTAAGCACATAATGGAGTAGAGGGAAATCATTCTGAAATATGCATAGTTTTAGTAAGAATTAAGAATTGGTTTTTCTCTGAGCAGCTGGTTTTAAGAAAGAACATTGGATCTAATTCTTTCTGCTTCTTGAAATTAACAATTCCTTCCTGTAAAAGAGTACTTCTGTTTGGCGTGTTGAATGAAATGGTACATAGTAATTTTCTTGCAGCTTATATTTTGTCTCCCACAATGCTTTACTTCTTTCCTTTTTTTTTAAACTCTGATCTGGATCATTCTGCCATGGAGCTCATGCCATGACTTTCATATGAAGCTTATGTTGGAAATTTATTCGCTGGAGTTCATTTATTTTTTCGACAGAGAAAGCTGGGGTTAGGCAGACCCCTACCAGTAATACAAATATACCACAGGGATTCTAACTTGCAATGTCCTGACACAAGGTGACGTGCACTAACTGCTCCTGCCACACAAGCGGAGCCCCCGTTGGTTGTTACCTGGCTATCATATCACCAATCGATTTCTCTCGTTTATATCTGATTGTGCATATCTAATTAAGGCCATAGCCATGAAAATTATAGCCTTGGCTTAATCATCTGCCTAGAAGAGTGCCTCTACGAGCACACTTGGTTTGACAGATCAGCTTGAGGAACTTGGTGCATTGAGGTGGGGTTGGTGTTAAGTAAGATGGTTTAGGATTGGGTGAGATTTGTTGTTTCTTTAACAATTTTCTGTTACATACGAGGTATTTTTGGATCTTTTGTCTGGGGCCGTCCTTTTCCTAACGGTAAAATCCCTCTACTCCCATTTTTCACCTCTTAAAAAAGCCACAGATTCAGTGGTTCTTGCTACAATGTTAGAGTCCCTCCATTAAGGTCCATGCATTTATCTATTTTTTTCTCTGGACTATTTTTTTATGAAAGGAAGCTTACTCTCATGATCATGGTGGTTCTCTGCTGAAACTGTACATTAAATGCTTATGCATGTTAACTTTTTAAGGAGATTGCGAGATACATTGTCTCATTCAGTTGTAATGACCTGCACTTAACTAAACACATTGTGTACTGTTTAATTTTGGGAGTGTGTAATTTAAAGCTTGCGTCTTTCCATGAGTCACAGTTCTATATCTTCTCTGTCTTCCTTGTGTGTGCTATTGCTCCTTAGGTTTATGATTTACTTTTGTTTTGGTTATTCACATTTGGGTGATGTAAACTCTTTCCTCGGTTGTAGATGCAAACACATGCATATTGACATTCACACTGATAACCAAGAGAAGCTGTTATTTGTGCTGCTTATGACACATCGTTAAAGGAATATGTGGTCAAATTGTCTCAAGGAAACTGTCCTTTATTGTGTGGACACTGTTGTTTTTACTTCCGTGATGAGCTTGTAACACCATAAAAAATTTGATAAAAATTGGTGGTTTAAGTTTTAACTTTGGGAATACTCCGTTCTTATATTATCCATTTTGTTTGAAGCTTCAAGATCTTGGCAGTACATTAGTAGAGCTCTGGAATCTTATGGATATTCCTGTACAAGAGCGGAAGCGGTTTGACCATGTGACACGCTTGATTTCTGCTTCTGTTGATGAAGTGCTTGTTCAGGGAAGTCTTGCTCTTGGTTCCATTGAGCAGGTAGTATCCTTTATCTTTCCTTTTGCATTTTGGTAATCAATTAGCTATATCTTGCCTGACATTTGCATATATACCTATGTATATATGGTGGTTTCTGATTTGTGATCATTAGGTGGAGGTTGAAGTTGAGAGGTTGGATGTTCTGAAAGCTGGCAAGATGAAGGAGCTGATCTTGAAGAAGCAAGATGAGCTGGAAGAAATCTATAGAAGTGTCCATATGGATGTTGATACTGAATCTGCAAGACAGATTCTTATCGGTGTAATTGATTCAGGTTCATCTGTTTTTTTGGTCATCCTTTTTGTAATCAACCCTTGTGTTCCTTTTCCTGTTTAATTTGATTTGCTTATGTTGATTAATTGCAGAATCTGAATTTATAAGGGCTCCTGCTCACTTATTTTCTTGTTCTTCATTGCTCCTTTTACTCTTTTGTTGTGATCTGAAGCTGATATGGTTCCAGTCATTACTTCCTATATTTCTATTTCTACTACATCATGGTGTGCATGGTGTTTATCTTGAAATTTTGTGGCTGGTGTAGAGTTTTTATGGGTTCTATTTGTAAATTCTAAATTTTGTTGAGTTTTCCTGCCTACCGTCTTTTCTTTACATGCAGTGTCCAATATTATATCCTTTCTGGTTATTTATTTTCTGTAACCTTTAATTTTGCAGGTTCTGAGTAGTTTCTCTGTTTGCTATTTTTTCTTTACATACCAATAGCATTTAGAAGTTTTTTTCCACTAAACTGATCACTTCTATTTTGTTTGAAAGCAACCCTTTTTATTTTTCCGTGGAGCTTCCTTCATACTTTTCCATTTTTGTTGGAATATTCTATTTTTCCTTGTGAAAAGTTCTTCATTTAGTGCAATATGTTTTTATTGTTTTTATTTATGTTCTTTAAATTGAAAAAAAGTTGAGGGCTGAAACGTGTATAAGCTTGTGTGAAGCTTCTTGTTGAATAATCTTTTGGTGTGTTTATACTCTATCATGATTATAACACTCAAGTGCTTTTGTTTCTGTCTGGGTGGTTTTCTAGGTACCGTAAATCTTTCTGAGCTGCTCGCAGGCATGGATGATCAGATTGGGAAAGCTAAAGAGCAGGCATTGGGCAGGAGGGATATTATTGAAAAGGTGGATAAATGGATGTTTGCTTCTGAAGAGGAAAGCTGGCTTGATGATTATGAAAGGGTAAGTGTCTTAATAAATGCTTGCTAGTGATAGGTTGTAGTTGGATCTTTGTGGTGAGTAGATGGTTAATTTGATATTTGAAGATGACAGAATAATTACAGTCTTTGACTCTGAGGAAATGAACATGATGTTAGAAACTCTTCTGATCAATTTCATTCTAATGCCGTCCTATTTCTGCACTGTCAAACAAATGGTGGTTTTAGTGTTTCACAGTTATTAACAATTACTTACCTGCATGAACCTGTGTTAATTTTCTAGTTGGTGAAGTGCCTTAAATATTTACCCAAAATAGAATGAACAGTTGGAAGTGAGTTTATATGAAACATGGTCATCTTGGTAATTTAGTTTTTTGTTCCTGTTACATTATGATATTTTTATAGTTAATGGTCGGTGCAAGAATCCATGAATAATTTCAGCATTTGGTAGATCTGTAATTCCTTCCCTGTGTTGTTCTATCAGTAACTTGAAAAATTATTAACAGGATCAAAATCGGTACAGTGCTGGTAGGGGAGCACATAAGAATCTGAAACGTGCAGAAAAGGCAAGGATACTGGTCAGCAAAATGCCATGTGAGCAAGAATTCTTGATGTATTTTTAGTTTTGCTTCTTGAAGCTGTCTAGGCTCTATTCTGAACAAGCTGATCATCTTATTCTGTTTCTGGTTATATAATTGTTTGAGCCATCTTCTCTGATAAAACTAGCCTTCCCTTTCACATCCATCCACTCACGGAGGTCGATAAAGTTTGGGAAGGTTTTGTGAACTTCTGAGCTATGTTGGTTTATATGAAAAATTGATTTTGATGGGACCCCTCCATAAAGAAAAGTTGAGTAAGGTGGGGTGCTGCATTGCAATCCATTATGCAATACCCTGGCTTATCGTTATTTTTCTGGGAGACTTCTTAATTTGCTGTCTGATGTCGGGTTTATGTGCTCAAAGCCTCAAACCCATGTGGCTTTTGAAATTGCAAGGATGTGGCAGAGTCAAATCTTTGAATAAGAACATGCATTTTTTTCACGTGGTTCACTGGTCAAAACATTATATGGTTTACTGACATTCATTCATCTTTTATTGCATCATTTAGCTATGTTGGAGATGGTCAAAGCCAAGGTTAACACATGGGAAAAGGAGAAAGGGGTGCCATTTTTTTATGACAAGGTGCGTAAGCAGTTCACTATATTAGTTTGGCTTTTATTCTCTAAAGTTGAAGTCAGTGAGCACAATCAACAATAATTCTCATTTGTCAGAATGCTTTCTGTCCTTCATTAGTGAAATTTTACATTTATTACCTGAAGCAACATGTTTTCTGAGCATCCTTCTACCATTTTTAATGGCTCCATTTTTTGCATGGTGTCCGTCGTAGATCTGGCATCATACTTGAGCATTGACCCTCTCTTTTTAAAACTCAGGTACCACTGTTGGAAACATTGGAGGAATATTCTGCTATCCGCCAGGAGCGAGAAGAGGAAAAACGAAGATCCAGGGTATGATGCTTCTTTCTTTGACAAGACAACAGTTGGATATTTTTCCTTTTTTAATTACTCGTTCCATTCACAAATGCTGGTGGCATGGAATCATATCTATGGTTTTTTCATATATTTTGTGTTAATTACCTCATTAGGAGAAGAAATGAAGAAAAAACTGTTCAGCCTGCCTATGGACATTTAATTTTGGCTATATAAAGAAACTCAGAAAGGGAAAGAGAAAGAGAAAAATGTGAACACTTGGGTTTCTTGCCTAGATAGAAGGTGAAGCAGGAAGAGGACAACATACAACACAGTTTACTATGCTAAGAGGCAGCATTTGTCATTTGAACTGTTATGTTTCCAAACTACTAAATCATTAAATGACATTGTAGAGGATTGTCCTGGACGGGGAAGGCTGATTTAAGCTGAATATGGGAATGCCAGGCCATGTTTGCTGAAAAAGGACAGAAAAGAAGAAACATTGGGGAAAATAAAAAGGCTAGAAAACAGAAAATTATGGGAAAAAGTAAGCTCTTATTAGGCAGCTTTCTATTGTTGAATTCAAAAGTTTCCTTATTAGCTCCTGTACTTACTGGAGTGTCAACCATAATTACTGGAAGCTACTTGTCCCCATGGAGCCTGTTTTAGAGTGCCGACTCCAATCCCTTGTCAAGGACCCTCCACGAATAGAGAGTTTCCCTTCTGTTCTTAGTTAAAAAAAAACACACCATCAGTTTAACTCAAGTCCAACATAGAAGGCTTCACACCATCCATTTTCTTGTTTGTTTCATTGTGAAGGTAAAAATATGCAGACAAATTTCTTCCTTGCTTAGCAATTGCAGTGAAAGTGAAGCCAAGACCAAGGAAAGTAGTAAAATGTGCAGGCATCACATGCATGTGGTTCTGCTCTAATTTGATCACTTTGTAGTGCAACTTGATTCCTAGAAGAGATATGCCTTCCTGTACGCTTGGTAAATTGGGCTGCATTGTGGATATGATCGAATGGTAAAATTTCTCTTTGCCAAGGAGAAGATGCAGGTTTGATTTCTGGATGGATCCCTTCACTCTCTAAAAAAAAGATCTCTTTATTGATCCTGATTCCATTCAGTTGCCTTGATTTTGTTTCTAGTCCTATTCTGAAACAAGTAAATGTGGCTACTTATTTTGGGTGAGGCCAGCTACCATTGAGTCTTTAATGCTGAACTTAGGCTAGGCTGGATGACTCAGCAGTTCCTAAAATGCTGACCTTTATATCTTGAGAGCCACTTTGTTACAAAAACCTATATGGTGAAATTGCCAGAACTATTCAGAGTCCTAGTCCCTACTCCCACCTACTTTTTATCTGTTGGTCAGGATCATTTTGGCTTTATCAGAAAGGAGTCTTTGTAAGTGCAATTTCGCTTGCCTTATTTATGAGCTAAGGTGTGTTCAGTGTTTATTATGCCTAAACCTGCTTGTTCATCATCTATCATGTTTCAAATTCTTTGACTTTGTGAATTTTTGCAATCCATCTTGAGAATTGTATGACAACTTCTCTGTATCAATGTTTCTTGCATTTTACCCTTGTCCAAAGCACGGATGCTTGTAATGCAGGGAAACATCGTTGGAAGATAGCAATTTGTAAGCTTTTACACATTCCCTTCTGGTCATGGCAATGTGTCGTTCTGTTTTTAATGAGGCTTAGCTTAAGATTATCCTTTGTATGACAAAAATGTGATTCTTTCTTAATTCATCTGGTGAGTCTGTCCTCAGACTCACTGAAGTATGTTTGGTCCTTTATTTAGTATTTTTTTTTTCAAGGTAATGTAATATGCCTTTTGATTGCATGTGGTGAACTTTGGCCAGGAGCAAAAACGCGTGCAGGATCAGTTGGCAACTGAGCAAGAGATGCTGTTTGGATCAAGACCAAGCCCAATGAGGACCTTCTCTTTGAAGAAGACCCTGAGCCAGAACGCAAGTGGAAACACACCATCTGGAGCTCCAGCGAGTCGGCATGTTTCAATTGTTCCTCCTCGAATGGGGTTGTCGGTTGGTAAGGAGCTAGCAAAGGGTGGTCCTGAGGGTATACCTATAAACTACGTTGCTCTTCCCAAAGACGACTGTTTAACTCGAAACACATCATCTGCCATGTCTCCTTGATTTGTTCTTCATTTTTTATTTTCCTAATTAAAAGTGAGATTTGTGAATGGCAGATCTTTTCATCTAAGATTTGTAGATTCTGAAAATCAATGTACATTCTTGATGTAGGCATCAGATGTTTAAATCTGTCTCTCTCAGAGATGCGCATCAATGATGACAAGCCCAAATTATCCATGTACATTCTTGATCTAGGCATCAGATGTTCAAATCTCTCTCTCTCTCTCGATATATATATATATATATATATATATATATCATCAATGATGACAATCCCAAATTATGCATGACATGAATGCATGCATATGCTATTGATGCTTGTGTACTCCATGAAGCCATGCAGGATATTTATGGCGAGCCATATATGACAGGCTTCTCTAGTGGTGTGTAATCCACCTGCACCCATATGGCTCAACACCCAAAAATGCATGGTTGCATTCTTGAAAATTCGTTTGTGACAATCATGTGTGACTGTCTTCCTTAATATGTCCGCCAACAAGAAAAACTTTTTTATTGGAGTGGAGTTTTTTTTGGATTTATAACCTGAAGAAACTGCAAACGCGTGAAGACCTGGTCATGTTGTCTCAGCCTGCTATACCTAGAGTCATTGTGTTGGTGGCATAAAACTCCGAGGCTAGGACCCCTGCCCCCAGGGCCTGAGTTGGGCGTTGGCTTACATAGATGGACAACACCCATGAGAATCGAACCTTTACTGCCCTACTAACAGCCAAGGCCCCACCGCACTATGCCAACCCCCTTGGGGCTTATTGGAGTGGAGGTTGTGGATGGCGCCCATCATATTTGCTTTTGCTCCCCGCTTTGGAGAATGAATTAAGAGTTGCACTCTTGCCACTTGACGTAGGTAAAAGAGACTGGTTCTGCGCATTGCTTATGTTTGCATCTTGAGCATATTTGAATCTCTTTTTTTTTATGTCACCTGAAGAAACCATGTCTAGGCTCGAAGACTTGGTCATGCTGGCTCAGCCTGCCATAGGGGCGACTTGTTAATGTCACCAAGTTCGAAACCCACGGGTGACGTCTTTTGCTACAAGGTCGAAGATGGGTGTACTCCCTTGGTAGGTGGGGGGCACGCCATGGGTTTTACTAAGCAGAAGCCAACCAATGTACGGCCGGAGGGGGTGGGTGGGGGTTGGATTATAAAAAAAAACAATTTTCGTGTGCTTATGCATGTCATCTGGTGCTGCTCACGATGGCCGGCACCAGTGGCAAATCCTTTAAAGTGAATTTATGCACTATGCTCTCAAATGAGAGTCATTGTGCTGCTTGCTCATGAAAAGGCAGTAGAGGGTCTTATTCAGCATTATTAATTGCAGAGAGAGAGAGAGAGAGAGAGAGAGAGAGAGAGAGAGAGAGAGAGAGAGAGAGAGAGACTTGCTCGTGAAAAGGCAGTAGAGGGTCTTATTCAACACTATTAATTGCACCAATGTCTGGAAGTTCCGATATTGCAACAGAGGGTCCTCAGCACTAGTGATTATGAGAGGGAAAAAGTACAATGCTTGAAACCACAATTTTGGTGTATTGCTTGAGGCAATCACTTGGACACGATATCGATGCGCCATGCCATCTTGAAGCTCTTCTTTCATGCATAATGACTAGGAATCAAGTAACTGAATGATCCATTAGAGGAACCATAAAATGTTATGAAAGTCAGAATGCCTTGGAAGCCCTATGACTCTCACAACCACAAATTTGTGCATGCTTATGATTAGGATTCATATGCCTTTGAACCGCCAACACACCTCGCTCTATACCTTCTAATGATTGGGACCTATGTCACACGGACACGCCATTTTGGTGACGTCCCTGGTGAGACAACTGGACATGCTTGGACATGATGACACAGGCATTGGCATTTTTTTTTAATTTATAACCCGAAGAAACCACACCCGGCATGAAGGCCTGGTCTTGCTGGCTCAGCCTGCCATACCTACAGTCGTCATGCCGGCATAGCGTAAAACTCTGAGGCTAGGACCCCCGCCCCTGGGGCCTATGGGGCACAGGCATTGAAACTTGAAAACATTATTAATTTCATGTTTATAAGAAAAGTTTAACAAATTTTAATAAAAATGCACTTTTGTTTATTCAAAATTCATAATAGTTTTTTATTGATTAAAAAAGATCTGTATCGTGTTTTTTTAAAAAGAATTTTATATTTGCGCCGCATAGTACTCACATTATGGGTTGGGTTGTACCGGTCATAGTGACAAACGTTAAAAATGGCAAAATCTCATTTTTCAAAAACTTGCCAGAAATTAAAAAAAAATCATAAATCTCACATTTTTGGCAAAATCTCTGCAATAAAAAATAAATTAAAAAGTGTAAAAAATATTTTTATAAGAGAATATTAATAAAAATTATTTTAAAATAAAAATACACAGTTTTTACATGGCAAATAGCCATTTAAAACGTAAATGTAGCATTTAAATCGCAGTATTTATGTCTTTTCATAAATCTTGCGATATTTTGAAAATCTTGCAAGAAATTGCCATTTTAAACTTTCAGGCAATTTCTCGCAATATTATTGCAAGATTTTCATAAATCTCACTATATTTGTCACTGTGGTAGCAGTATCCTTGTGTGATGGAGATTGGAAGATGCTAAATTTTAGCATATACTAGAGCATGTATCCATGTTTCATATATATGGACCTTTATGTAGGTAGGGATGTCAACGGGTTGGATTTAGGCATATTACGGAATCCGACTTAATTGGACTTATTTAAATGGATTCAATTTTAGATAAAAAAAAGTTAAAACTGAATCCGGATCAGAATAGTTTTTTTTTTAATATAGGAACGGGAAAACCACCCCAGAGGGGTGTAAAACCCGGGTGCACCCCTTGACCCCAATAACGACCCTGACTGCCTGTCTAACAGCCGAGGCTCGTTCCAACTACGTTACCCCCTCGGGTCTGACTAGCTTAAAACCCAATATTTACACTTAACCGGGTTCGGGTTTTAGTTAGATTGGGTTTTAAGTTGGCAAAAGTTAATCGGATCCAGTTTTGTTACCAAATCCGACTAATCCTATTCGGGTCGGATGTCCGGTTACATGACTCGTTGACATCCCTATATGTGGGGTCTGATAGCGATTGATACATGCCCTTGATCCAGATAACCCCCCTAGTATATATCCATGCTTAGCACAGTGAGAGTTTGATAAATTGTGATCCTTTAATGAACCTATTAATGATCAAACTGCAAAAATGTTCACCAAAATCCTCTAGGATTGTAAGATCACTTTTCAAACATGATTGCACCACTAGTGTTTAGAAAGTAGAACAAAATGACACAAGCATGAGCTCGTTTCCAGAACCTGTTGGTATATATATATATGATGATTATAATCAGCACCACCATTAAATGTTCATTCCAAAAAGACTATGATGTCAATAAAGGGGATGTGGATGGGAATGCTCTTTAATTAGTGGATGTAATATCCACTAACATCAAGCACAAATTATGGGCGGAAATATAAACAATAGAACATGAGGACGGTAGGGGTGATGAATTTGTTGATGCTTTTAATAAACTAATCATGCTTAAAGGTGATTTATGTGCATGGAAATCGATATGGAGAGCACAGATTTTAAACACGACTAAGCAACCTCGATTCCCAACATCTTTATTTCATTGTTCTGATGCCTATAAATCGAATTCTGATGCCTTATATTGTATTAAACGAATACATCTTTAACCAACTTTCGTATCTTAAGTTCTCTCTCTCTTGTGCAGATATGATTAAACTTGCCCACTCCAAAATCAACAAGCATTGCCCTCGTCATGCTTCCAAAAAGAAGTATCGTTTTCCTTTTCAACGATCCCAGTGTTTTTAACATAAAGAAATGCTCTCTTCTCAAAAAAAATAAAAAAAAATCTTCCCAAAACATAAAGAAATGCGCATACATAATTCTCTGTGTGGAACATTAAACAAATCAAGTAGCTTTTCACCTTCATTCTTGAGAGCTTTTGGATTAAATATTCCCTGTTTTACGTTGCACGCCAGTGTGGTAGTGACTAGTGAGAGATTCTGAGTATTTAACAACAGAACCTGATATGGTGATATATATGAATGAATCTTTATGCCTTAATGTGGGTTTCATATCATTAAGCAGTTCAGTAGTATCAGGTGCTTTTATTGCATTTATTCATGACAAGTACTTACAGAGAGACGTGAACTTCACCGGTTCTCCCATACACTTTGGTGGCGTAGTGTGTTGGATTAGCAATACAATAAACAAGATTTGTTGAGGGCATGGAGAACCCAATTGCATGGTGGAATCATGCATGTGACCAAGCACACTAAACAACAAATTAAATTATACCAACATTTTCCTTTCTCTCTTCATCTCTCTCATGTTTTGGATTGAGATGAACCAAAGGGTTAAGGTAAAGTGATGATGCTCCATTAGAGAAATAAGATAATACAAAAGCATTCTTTTGATCCATGTGATGCATTATTCAATACTTTTTTAGGCAGTTGATTTGCAACGACATGTTTGTATAATTTTGATTCGGAATAATGGCTGTTTCTTCTCCAAATATGGTCCACTAAGATTATGGCAAGTATGTGCACAACATGACTAGGGATGGCAGTGGACCAGGGCAGAGGCGGGGGACAAGGTCTCCACCCCCGCCCTGTTTCAAAATCCGAACCTCCATCCCCGCATGGGGATGGATTTTAACCTCCACCCCCACCTCCATCCCCGTTTCATGTCCTCCATCCCCGATCCAAACGGGGGCGAGGCGGGGCGGGGCCCGTTTCCCCTTAGTCTATAGTCATCCCTTAAAGGATTGGGGACAGTGCGGGGCAGGGAAAAGCGTAAGTCCATCCTCGCACGGGGATAGATTTTAACCTTCATCCCCGCCTCCATCCCCGTTTCATGCCCTTCATCCCTGGTCCAAACGGGGCGAGGCGGGGCGGAGCCCCGTTATCCCCCGGTCCACTGCCATCCCTAAACATGACTGACTATGTTGATGTAGGACGGTTCACATGCCCTATGAGTGTGTAGAGAGAGAGAGAGAGAGAGAGAGAGAGAGAGAGAGAGAGAGAGAGAGAGAGAGAGAGAGAGAGAGAGAGAGGCCTTCACATCTTTAGTAACAAAAGTATCATAGAAGGGCAGAAAAAAAATCAAACTCACATGCAACCTTAGATAGACATCATATCACTAATAGTTATTACATGATGGGGCTCTTCCAGTCTTCCCCAAACTCACACCCCTTTGTTGTAGCACCCTTGGGTTCTCATTGTTGCAAGTTTGTTTTAATCGAATCTAACCTTATAGATAGATTCAACATGGTCGATTTGATAGGAAAAGATCATTGGATCATGCCATTTTGATGGAAAAAATATGATTTTTAAAAGCATAAAATTGTAGTGTACACAGTCATTGATTTTTGAATCGCCAGAATGTCCAGCACACAAGCCGGATTCTAGCGAAATAAATGTTCACTAAACAGAAAATGTCGATCACATTTACAGGTCAGATTTGATGAAAACAAGTTGCAACAATGAGATTCCAGGGGTGGTATAAGGAAGATATAAGATTTCATGAAGGTCATGAAAGAATCATGGCATCAATACGTAGGCCTGTATTGATGATACAAAAAACGATATTTTTGGGATAAATGATATACACGTTAAAATTGGAAGAGCAAATTCGGAAAGGCATCCAACTTATCTTTTTTTCTTTTCTTTTTGCAGAAAAACCCTAACACTTAACCGCTTCTGCAGTTTTCCTCTTTTGTTTCAAAAAACAGCCTTGGTCCTAAATAACCTCGATATTTATTTTTTAAATCCAGAACAAAAAATGAGTCATTTTATCAAGGAAGGATGGAAAGGTGATTTTATCCTTCAGCAGGTATTTGAAATGCCTAAAGAAAAAACATGCTGCTCAATGTAATATTAAAAAAGTCGAGTCCATTTCTGCAAATAGCTGATAAGTTGGGCGGCTTTTTCTCATAGTAAAAGATATTTCCGGTATTTGGAGAACATCACAAAATTTTCAATGGACGATATTATAAAAAAAACGATATTTTTAAATATTCTGTTTAGAAAATATCGTGATTTTAACTCAATAATAACGCGGTAAAAATAATTTCCCTAGTTTTTTTATATCACGTTGGCTTTCAATATTATTATTTATAAATTCTATGTATTTTATAAACACCGATATTTTACTAGGATTTTTATCAAGAAAACTCGTTTTGTCAGAATATTAGAAGATTTTCCTTCTGTCATATTTTTCCGGATAACGAAATTTGCGACTATGCTTTTTCCAATTTTATTCAAAATGAAAGCACGAAAAATATATAGAGATGCCCTTTGTTATTTTAGTAGTGAAAAGAGAGTGTAGTGTTCCTCCTAATGTTTTGTACTAGCCTGCTTTTACATTTTAATTTTCAAGTGTTTATTAATCTCGTTAAAATATCCCGTTTTTTTGTTTATGTAAAACCAGAAAAGGGTTGAGAAAGTCTTGAAACATCAACAAATTAAAGTCATGCATATGCACCTCTAGAAAGGGTTTTCTATCTCCGGCTAGACAAGCAAACATAAGGTCAACAGGACAACACATGCTTAATTTTACCATGTATTTTAACGGGATAATAACGGCTCAAATCTCAAATGCTATTTTTTGGTTGGGCATGCAAAAGCAACTTGATACGAAATATGTGTGATGAAACCCACCTGTTTAATAACGTCACAGATAAATTTAGGACATTATTGAACACGTATAACATGATAGAATTATCCAAGTCAGTAACCATATTGGTTTTCACAAATTGGATAGGACAGGGCAAGCTTAACTGGCTATTATTATCTGATCAAACATCATATGGGCCCTTGCCAAAGCACATAAAATAACTAACTAGGATTTTTTTTTTGAGGCAAATAAAACAACTAAGAAGGGTTATCGGTTGTCACTGAAATGCAAAAATATGTTGCACTCTTATGTAGCCAGACTTTGATGTTCCGAGAACTTCAATTTTAAGGTGATGTTGTCCCTTTCACCCCTAGGTTGTGATACTGTGATTTTACCATGCACACACCTTTCATTCGATCATGTTTAATTAGTCTTAATATTTCCTTCACTGTTCTGAAAAAAATATAGAGGAAAATGATTTCGTGACCCAGTTGTTGAGTTTGAGGGAAAAGCCCCAACAGCTGTCACGCGCTAAGTTCACAAAACTATGCCAACTTTTTTCTTAATTCGAAAGGCACCACCTCATAAGTGGCAGCATGAGACACTGTAGGCTTTATTCTTGATTATCAAAAGTCCAAACTATAACAATAATCAAGTTTAAGACCAATGGGCAAACATAAATACAACAAATTACTATATGATAACGACGACAATGATGGAGATGACACAAATTTTTAGCACAATACCATAAGAACTAGAAAATATAACAAACATGGCCAATTTATTGTTTTTTTTGGCAGTTTTACTCTTTAATTTGTGTAGTTGAAATCATGCAGCTTGATTTTTTCATGCGACATTAATTACATGGTGCCTGATTTTTTTAAAGGCGGCAACTTACATGGCACCAGATTTTTTTCAAGCGACAACTTAGACAAGTGATTTGACCAAGGTACTTAATCTTTTAGGTGAATAAAGGGTAAAATTGTTGAGGGAGAAAACAATTGGTCAGAATTGTCATATTTTGTGTGGTGAATTGGCCATATTTGTCATATTTTTTTGGTCTCACACAAACCAGGGAATGGTATCAAAAGTGAGTGCCATCTATGTTTTTGTCGGTGTTCTAAATGATTATTAGTTATATTTGATCCCCACCTGACAAGAACTGATCGCACCACCTGTTGTATGAGGGATCCATCCTACACTCAGTCCACTTTCGAGCTCAGATTCGTGGATGTTAATTTTTAGAGAAAAATTATTAAAATAACCTCAAAACCATGCCAGATTTTTCTTCTTCTTAAGAACTAAAGGTTCAAAACTGTAAAATGAACAATACTTCAAATGTTGTGATGGGTGGTAGTGAGTCAAAAGTTCATCTCGAGTCAAAAGTTCATGATCAGTTCTTTCTGTTGACAGAACTTTCTGAACCTACAATTGTAACCAAGAGAGGGAGTGCAAGGAAGGAGGAGGACGATGAAAGAAGAAAACAATACAGAAGTTCACATTCGATGACAAGTAGGTCTTCTTCCCAAGTTCTTTTTCTTTTTTCTTTTAGATTATGTTCATGGCACCGACAACCATGGAGGTAGCTGGTGGTGATGATGATTTTGTTCAGGGTCGACTCGGTCTGAGCGTGCCTAAACAGAGTTTGGTCATATGCAATGAAATAGAGAGTATGTATGCTCTCTGTCAAAGCTGATCTTTTTGTAGCATAACAAGGAGCAAAAACTCCCTGTTACAAACACTCTAGCAACCGACTCAGTCTGGGTTTTTCAGTTTGAGCCCGATCATCGTCAGGCGAGTCAGATTTGGTAAGGGGAGTGATATGCCCATGTGAAGAAAGTTCAGGACCGACTAGTCTGGTCCTAAAAGAAAAAATATGCTTTAAGATTAATTTGGTCTGAGCTTGACCGGATTGAGTCAGTAGGAGACTGGCCTGGATGCAGCCCAAGCCAGATCAGTAAGCACTACAAGAAAAATGTTATTTAGCGACAAAAATTTGCAACGAAAATAATCCGTCCAACGTTGCGACAGATTAGCGAGAAAAAACTATCCATCCCTAAAATTAGAATCAGTTGCGAAATTTGCGACAGAAAAATTCTGTCGCAAACATTGTCGCAAATTTGCGACAGATAAATTTTGTCTCACACTCAGTTGCAACTTCACGACGGAAGAACGACACCATTTTTCTGTCGCTACTCTATCACAAATTTGTGACGGCGTTTGCGATAGAATTTTTCTGTCGCTAATCCGTCGCTAAATTTCCCACAAAACCCTAATCTGAGCCCCTTTCTTTTCTCTTTTTGTTTCATTCTGTCGCCCATCGTCCGTTGCCCATCGTTCGTCGTCCGTCGTCCATCGGTCGTCGCCCATCGCCCTCTCCTTCACCTCCTCCTTCTTCCCTCACTCCATCTCTCACCGCCGTGTGTCGCCGCAGCCGACCCCCGAGCACCGATGCCGCCATGTGCTATGTGCCGCCGCCGTCGACCTCCGATGCCGCCGTGTGCTGACGACCCTCGAGCATCGGTGCCGCCGTGTGCCGTGTACTGACGACCACCAAAAAACCTGACTCATTGACAATGCCTCGTGGTGCGACAGGGTCCAAACACAACGTGGCTCTCACCCTCTCCGGTGCCCCCTTCTAGAAGACTTGGGTCCAGTCCGTCGGTGAAAACGCTTCTACAGATTACAATTCGGTGGGCGAAGCCTAGCAATTCTCAAGCTGGGCTATTCCCGGTTCGCTCGCCGTTACTAGGGAATCCTTGTAAGTTTCTTTTCCTCCGCTTATTGATATGCTTAAACTCAGTGAGTGGCCTCACCTGACCTACGATCGCTAAGCTGAGATGAGAAATTGCCTTTAGAGTTACAACAAACTTCTGACGCTTCATGCGAGCTGCGGCAATCCACCACACATAGAGTGCACGACTATGGTAATCCACCGCTTGCCTCACCGCATTGTGTCATGAGCCAACATTTCAACTGATGGTACACCCATATAAAAAAGGCACCACAGGCCAATCCTCCGTTTGTACATTTGTGCTTTGTAGGTGCGTAGCTGAGCTAATTGCGCAATGCTTAGTGCTAAGCATTGCATGCTGCAAAAAATGTCATGCAAAAAGAAATAAGAAAAATGCAAAGGCAAACACATGCAAATCAGGTAAATACCTGTGATGAGTAAGTGATGCAGGCGCATCACATGTTATTTAATTTTTTGGATGCAACACTTTTCTGATCACACACTCACTTAGTTGTGGATATATAGGACTGCTTTGCTGGAGTTCAGAGATCATGCTGAGCATGATTTGAATGTATGAAAATAGAAGTGCTCTTATTTCTGGTGTTTGGATTTCATGCTAGTCATGGTAGTAGTTAGAGGGATATTGAAGTGTGTTTGCTGTAGGTACATGTTTGACATTGTAGTTGTATGAATGAGTGATTGTATTGCCATGTTTGATGCGATTGTATCCATGCTTGCATGAAGTTATTTTCAATTTGATTATGCCTTCCATGTGAAATTGTATCATGAAAACATGCTTCAAATGAATGTATCGTGTTGATGAATGTGATTTCATCATTCTAAATATCTTTGTAATGAGTAAATATGATGTGATGGTTTTGCACATAAAAATATTAAGTTATCAATGCATGCATCATAGTTCTTGTGATTGAATGACATTATATATATATATATATATATATGTGTGTGTGTGTGTGTGTGATATATATATCAAATCATTACATCCACCATCAATGCATTATAAATTAGATATTTTTTTCATCATAGTATTCTTATGATTCTCTTTTAACTGGTTATGATAATATCGGTAACATCGTAGGACAAAGTGACTGCAAACCATGAATAGATGTACCGTAGGATAATTATAAAACTGATTCATGTAGGACCTTTAAATCTTTACATTTCATGCATATGTCATATCCATGATAAGTTCAAGAGTTATGTAACTGATCCAAATAACATTTTTATTTTTAGAATATGGTTCGTGGAGGTCATAGTGGTCGAGCACCCAATGGTCGAGGATCAAGTGGAGGCCGTGATAGCCAGTCTCAGCCTTCGTCTTCACGTAATGCTTTGATAGGTATATCATTTAAATAATTATATACTTGATTTGTTTAAATGTGCATTATGTGAATTTCTAACTCATTTTTCTATAGATGTTGTTTTGCCTGCATATGACTCACCTACACCAGCTATTCATACACATCAAGAGACAATGCCGGATGTAGGGTCTTCTCAGTTTGACACACGATGACTTATTCAAATAGTATATATCGATAGACGACCGTAAGTATTTCATTTTCACTTATCCAATACTTATCTTATAAATAGTGTATATCAATAGTCGATTGTTAATGTGTACCAATTTATGTGCAGTGCGAGGTTTGAGCCATAAGAAGTAATATGAGAAATTAAGCAGTCACTAGTTCAGCATCTTCCAGGATCGGTCACTTAATAGAAAGAGTACCCGAAGAAGGTGTTGGACAGATTATGGTCCTCATTCATGGTATACAATCGTTTATCATAACTTATGTGTTTTATATTTAATTTTTTGTTATAGTCATGCGTACTAACTTTTTGAAATTATTTGTAGGCTTCGAACCACTTCGCGACTGCGAATGAGGAGCAGAAAGTGAGGCATGAGTGACAGAAGGTGGCTGCCAGTCGATTTGCCGATATGCTGCACGATATAAAGACTGCAACAATAAAAGCATCTAGTGGGATAGATGATCCACTGCAGTGGAAGGGCCATGACCCTCCTACTATCAGATCAGATTATTGGGATGCAATGTGCGACAAGTGCGCGAGCCATGAATTTTGAAACTGTTAAGCAAAGACTGCACAAAACTGAGCAAAGATGCCCAATGCCCATCTACACACAGGTGGATCTAAGACTTTTGGGAGCCACCTAAAGAAAATGGTAACTCATCAATATATACAGTCAAATTTATAAGTATTATTGCATACTTTTTAATTAATTTCTTATTATCATTTAACATCGCAGAAAATAGAAAAAGGAGGCATTGTGCCTTACAAGGATGTGTTTGTTGAAACACATAAACATAAGAGCACGAGAGAGTTTGTATCAGAGAAGGCAACAACGACAACGATATGTATTTATTGTATTAATAAACATTGTAATAGACAAGTTACCATGAGCATTGTAATTCTTAATTATTAATCCATACTGTAATCATTACTTTGTAGGAGTTATACGAGCAACAGATGGTAGAGCGATATGGTGATAGCTCCACTAAGCATCTGCCTTTTGATCCTGCAACATGGGTGACTACAACCGGTGAACCAAAAAATGGTCGTGTGTTCGGGTTTGAGAGTAATATGAACACCACACCAGTCGTTGCCTCCTCCAGCCAGGGCTCTCAGAGTTCTCCCATCAGTATCAACTCTCAGCATCTGATTGACCCTGCTAATTCTTGGGATGGTGTCCGTCAACTTGTTAATGACACAATACATGACTTTTTATATAAAATCATTTTCGACGTTGTTCGTAATGAGTTGTTTAGCTTTTTTTGAGACAGAAGAACTTCATCTGCAGGTGCCTGTCATGTATGAAAGTTTCATGTCATTTGTTTCATGCCATTAGATTTCAAGCTAGTATATGCATAATTTCATCACATATGAGCATGATTTCATCACTATGAAAGTTTTTTGACTGCCTTATAACACATATATGCATGAATGGATCACTATGAAAGTTTTTTGACAACCTTAGAACATATATAAGCATGATTTCATCACTATGAAAGTTTTTTGACTGTCTTATAACACATATATGCATGATTGAATCACTATAAAAGTTTTTTGACAACCTTAAAACACATATATGCATGATTGAATCACTATGAAAGTTTTTTGACAACCTTAGAACATATATATAAACATGATTTCATCACTATTAAATTGTTTGACTGCCTTATAACATATATAAGTAAGATTTCATCACTATGAGAGTTTTTTGACAATCTTAGAACACATATAAGCATGATTTCATCACTATGAAAGTTTTTTTACTGCCTTATAACACATATATGCATGATTGAATCACTATGAAAGTTTTTTGACAACTTTAGAACACATATAAGCATGCTTTTATCACTATGAAAGTTTTTTAACTGCCTTATAACACATATATGCATGATTGAATCACTATAAAAGTTTTTTGACAACCTTAAAACACATATATAAGTATGATTTCATCACTATGAAATTGTTTGACTGCCTTATAAAACATATATGCATGATTGAATCACTATGAGAGTTTTTTGACAACCTTAGAACACATATAAGCATGATTTCATCACTATGAAAGTTTTTTGACTGCCTTATAACATATATATGCATGATTGAATCACTATGAAAGTTTTTTGACATCATTAAAACACATATAAGCATGATTTCATCACTATAAAAGTTTTTTGACAACCTTAGAACACATATATAAGCATGATTTCATCACTGTGAAATTGTTTGACTGCCTTATAATACATATATGCATGATTGAATCACTATGAAAGTTTTTTTGACAACCTTAGAACACATATAAGCACGATTTTATCACTATGAAAGTTTTTTGACTGCCTTATAACCCATATATGCATGATTGTGATATATAACACATTTATTTGACAGACTTATAAAGCATATATGCATGCTTGAATCACTATGACATCAACCTTAGAACACATATCTACATGATTGAATTACTATAATTTTTTTTTGTTAGCCTTATAGCACATATCTGAATTCTGTTAATGTCCTTCACTTTATTGCTAGTCTATGTGTCATTCATCCATGTTACTTTGATTGCCTTAGATTAGGTGCATTGCATATAATTTATTTCATTATATTTTGTTTATCAATACTAACCTTTCGGTTCTCTTGTAGGATGCTGGAGATAATCAGTGTAGATGAGCTGATGGAGGCATGGATGAAGGGGCAGATCGAGACAATGAAGAGGATGATACTCTGAATCTTGACAATGATTAGATTCATGTGTTGAATTTGTTGCACCTTCTTGTTGTTTCAAACGAGACTCTTTGTATATGTTCACTTGTAAATAATTAGAAATTGGCGTGGATTATAGTGGATCGATAAATTTTTTCCCTTGTAACTTGTGTTAAATTTGTTTCACCTACTTTGTATATGTATTTTTTATGTGTACTTTATTTTTTATACACAGGATATATAAATTGTATAAAGAGAAAATTTTTCTTGATATTTATATTTCAAACAATTTTTTTTTAAAAATTTTGTGACAGATAATATCCGTCGCTAATTAGTATCAGCCTCCAATTTAGCGATGGATTAGGGACAGATATTTATCTGTCACAAAACTAAATCAGTCAATGTTTTACGACGAATTGTAATCCATCACAAATTCGTTGCTACAATAGTGATGGCATTAGCGACATATATACATATGTTGTAAAACCAAATCTCTGCAAATTAGCGACGGCCTCACAACAAATCATGGCATTCGCTAATCCATCGAAAATTAGCGATAGAAGTAGCGATAGCTATATTCCGTCGCTAATTAGCGACTAAGAAATTACGATGAAAGTTATCCGTTGCTAGTTTATCGCTAAACTGTTCAATGATGGATTAGCGGCGGATTACGTCCATTGCTAATTCACAGATTTCTTGTAGTGAAGGTCCACACCCAGACAAACTCGGTCTGGGTGAGTTTTTCTGACCCATTGCATGTTAAAAAAAAAGAAACAAGGTTTATATATATATATATATATATATATATATATATATATATATATATATATATATATATATATATGTGTGTGTGTGTGTGTGTGTGTGTGTGTGTGTGTGTGTGTGTGTGTGTGTGTGTGTGTGTACCCACATAATTATGAAGAAAACAGTGATAAGAGGTATCTTGATTTTTTACCATAACATAGATCCAATAGGACCCAAGTAATACCAGACAAGGTCAAGATTGGATCCAGTTAGCAGATTTTGATATAGTAGGACCAAACCAAAATATAGCAAGTTGGATCCAATTTGGATCCAAACCTAGACTGAATCAGTTATATTGAATTTGGACCTAGCAAAGACTGCATCTCTATTCTAGTTTAGGATCCATAGTAAATGGATCTGGATCCAAGTCCAGGAATCCAGAACAAAATTGGAAAGGTTCAGGTTCAAATTAAACCTAGACCAGTCTAATGTTGTGATAGGTTAGTGAGAAGTTTAGAGTTAAAGGATCCAGACCCGTCTGAGAAGTGAAAATAGCCATTTTGCCCTTATCGATAAAATGGACATAGCCCTTCACTCTGAGCTCAAAACTGAATGAATCTCGATGTGTTGGATTCAGAACACAGAGAAGAAACTGACTATCTTATTTTCATAGTCAAACGTACAACACAAAAAAATGAGTATCGATAGACCTTTTTAAAGAAGGGTAGTTTGATAATTTTTTAAAGTATGAGAAATGTCAGTTGGGCAGTTAAGTAAGTAAGTTTTACGTATTGAACAAATCCTAATACCTCAATGAGTGATTTAACTGCAGGTTAGGAGTTCAATATCTGCATATCGAGGTAAGGAATATTATAAACATGTTTACTTAATAATACACAATTAGTTTGTTTCTTATGTGAGTTAGCTTACATGAAATCTTGTATGTTTGAGAACATAGTTGTATCTTATATTTGATACAACTTAATTTTATAATGTGTTTCCTGTTACATGAGAGAAAAAATGAATGCATATGAGTTTGCTGTAATATCAAGAATGATTTCATGTATTTAGAAGTTCTCAATATAAGTTGTATGTAAATGAGTAATAGTATTTTAGACAAAAATACATACAGAGAATATAGAACTAAATGCATAAAAATAGAATTGAGTACTTGAAGAAAGTTCTAAGAGTCTCTTCTTTCAATAGTTTACTTGTAGCTTAAGTCAATTTAGCATGATAGACTTAACCCCATAAACCCAGGAAGAGGCGACAGATGGAAAGGGCTACCTGATGGTCGTCAGAGTGAGAGCCGCCATAAGTGTGGGCCACCAATGATTTATTGATATAGTGTTACTATATCGTCTTCATGCTTAGATCTTGGTGATATTAGAACCCTATGAAGAGCTTGAGAAACTTAGCTAAGTTACAAAAAAAATAGTGAACTCGAGGTAGTTCATGTGAGAAAGCAATGAGTTGTTTAATACATCATAGGGATTATGTTTCACATAGTATTTGAGACTCTAGGCAAACCAGGATATAACATGAACCACGAACCTTGGGGAGCAGGTATAGCTCTCTAGTTTGACTCTCTAGCTAACTACTGGTATGCTCTCTTTCATTGGAGTGTCTCATGACTTTTGTTTGGCTAACATTTTATAATTGGAGTATTTTACACGAGTTGTTATTCCCAAAAAAGGCTATTACCATTATAACCAGTTTAGTATAGTAGTTAGCATTAAGAGGATGCTAACTTATGAGTTTTTAGAAGATTAATGAGGCGATTTAAAAGAAGCAAACATGTGTATTATGTGATATTAAAAACTAAACTAAGACTAAGGGCTTAGAGACCACTACAGTTGTATGTAAAAGTCTTCAGTTATTTATAAATATTGCTTACTGAGTTGTAGACTCACCCCTCTTTTTATAATTATAACTGCAGGTTTCAGGTGATTTATGAAAGATAAACCAGAGTTGACACAATTTCAACATGTGTCATTAGACGATTAGATGGAGATGAGACTTTATTTTATGTTTTCATTTTATTAAACTTATGATATGAATAAATGATGTAGCCTGAGAAGGTTTTGAGTTATGAGACTGGTGTGAATTTAGAAAAAAAAAATTATGTTATATTTATACTGTATTCACTTTGTACTCTTGCCTCTGGGAAGTAATACCCATAAACTCGGACTTGAGAGGTCCCGAATCAGAGTGTTACACACCTGATCTCCCTCTGTCATAATCATGTAAAAGTATTCTTCAATTGCATATGTCTACAAAATCAAATGTTGATTTTAGCAACCAAGAAAGAAGAGTTAAGTAATGTATATAAGCAAGGAATAATATTCAGACCGTTTGATATGTGGTAGGATATGTTGGTCATTTCATGAGAATATATCTGTCTTTTCTTAGTGATTGCCTGCTATCATGTTTGTGCCATCCACAGTTTTCACTAGATTCTCCTTTTCCTTTTTCCCTCATTTTAAGTATGCTTGTGTTAGTTATGGTTAAAGCAAAAAATTTGGGAATCAGATGCAAGAAGGGAGTTGGAGGATTGGAATCAAGTGTCGTGTTCTCAAATAGCACCAAGGATCAACCACTAGGCTCAGTGTCCATGTTAATGAACACTTGATACCACCACTAGAATAAAGGAGAAGGGAAAGAAACCAACCAAAATTCCAAGTACCAATTGGAGAAGAAAAGGATTCAAGAGTTTTTTTCAGTCAGAATATGATAATACATGAGACTAAAAGCCCATTCAGACAAACCGCTAAAGGGAACCAAAAAAAATAAAAGACGAGAGAGAGAGAGGCCCTTCTAATGGAAGGTGGCTAGTGGAATAAACAACCCTCTCTTTCTCTCTCTACCTCTCTCTATGATCTGTCTTTCTCACACCAACTAGCAAATGAGACAAAATGGAGCTACTAATTAAGCATTTGGTGATTGCTTTGGCTTGGTGGGTGTTGCTGGCATTGAGAGGACAAAGGAGTTGTCATATGAGGACAGCTTTGCTGCATTTTCCTTCTCTAGATCCACATCATTCTCCTCAATCTGGCCCACTTCTTCACCATCCTTTGCAGGGATTGGCAATGCCGCTGGTGTGTTTTCAGCTGCTTTGGCTGCCTTGGTGTCTTTGTATTTGCCCCACAAGACAGAGTATAGGCCTGCAACAATCAATATGGCTCCAAGAATACTGAAACCATAAAAACAGTGTTAGAAAGACTGGCTGCAAGCCTGAGCTTAATTTAATTAACTTGAGGATATTTAGATAACTACGTATAATGAGATCATTTGGTTGAGAATGGTACCAGATACTAATGAAAAAGGGTTGACAAGTTAAGTTGTAAACAATAATTGATACAAAGATAAGATATTATATGGCATGTTTAGAAAGGTTTTGAGAAAAAGAGAACAGAGAGATGCACTTGAACAATAAGAAATTAGATAGCTGAATCTTGATATTCAAAAATTTATAAGTTGGTAAGGTTTGTTTCAAGGGTTAAAAAAGATCTGGTGTTAATAACAAAGAAAACATATTTTGGAATATGGAATAAGGAATTTTGATGTATGAGGATTTTGCTTGAAAAAGTTGCATGCATGAAAGGGTCATGTCCCAATAAATATTATTTAAGAAACCATGCGTGCGTACACACACACACACACACATAGAGAGTTGAAGTGTCACATTGGAATATATATGGAATTACCCTCCAAGATAAATGACTTCTTGTAAGATGAAAGATCCCATGATAGCAACAACGATCATCATAAGAGGGCTGAATGCAGTTGCAAAAACTGGGCCCTTCTTCTCCATAACTAATCCTTGCACATAATATGCCACTCCAGAAGCAATTATCCCAGCGTAGGCTGCAGCCAAGAGGTTCATGTCCCAGCCAATGTGCCAGACTGATGGGGAGTGTTCCACCACAAGGGTGACTGCAATGGACTGGAGAGTACCCATAAAGCATATCAAGGTTGTAAGAGAGAGCTGAGCAGTGTATCTCTTCATTGCTATTGCCTGCCACCCACAACAAAATAAAAGAAAGAAAAGAAATTATTTATATGAATCAGTTCTCCAAAGTTCTGCATATCTCACAAAAGAATCATGACATGTCCTTGATTATTGATTATTAGTTTTGCTTTACTTGGTATTATGAAAATCAGAAATATGGGTATGACTGGATTTTTATCCTTTTGGTGAATATAGGGAGTGAGATAAAAAGTTTATCTTTTGCTCTTTTTACCTGTACTATGAAGAAGGCTGCCCAAGCTAAACAAGCAATGATCAGAAAAATTGAACCCTTGACCCAATCCTTGTCTGTTGATCCTGCTGTGGTGGTGGCTGTGCCTGTGGTCTTAGGATGGGCATGCTTATTCCACACCATCTCAAGAACTGGCCCTTTGTACAGAGTCATAAGCATAGCCCCTGCTACTGTCAGCAACGTTCCTACTATCTTTGCTTGGCTCCTGATCTTTTTCAGGTGAATTTTCTCCATTCTAATAACACCAATTAAATGAAACTATTATTTTCTCACTCTACACACACACACACACTAGATGAATATGTTACCTGCAGAGAACAGCCATGACAAAAGTAAGTGCAGGTAGAATATTGCTCATGGCACATGAAAAAGTTGGAGAAGTTAACTTCAGTCCAGCATAATAGAAGTTCTGATCAATGACCGGCCTGCCAAAGCCCATGAAAAGTATCTTGTTAGATTGGCCTGCAAATTTTCATGACATGATGCACACACAAACTATAGAAACTAGTCTTTTTGAGCTCACCCCAGTGCGCCTAACACAAATATCAGTAAGAAAGTTGAGAATGTCATCTTTGGCCTGACTTTCCTGCATGAACATGCAAAACAATCTGTTCGATGAGCTAACCACAAATTTTTGATCGTTCGTTTCGAAAATCCTTTACCACTTTACTCAAAATGGTGTATTACCTTTCTACAAAGATGGCAAAGGGAGCCATAACTGCAGTAGCAAAAGCATGGCGGTACACCACTAGAACATAGTGGCTCATTCCCCTGTTTAGGGACACCTTGGTGATGATGTTCATCCCAGCATAGCCAAACTGAAGGGAGATCATTGCAACGTAGGGCTTGCTGCTGTGCTGTAGGCTTAACCAACTACTTCTGCCTTCCATTTTGTGGGATAAGGATAGATGCTCACAAACACACACTCACAGAGGGTCTCAAGGAGCAGCACAAGGGAAGGATTTCACAAGTGCCTCCTGAGGAGCAATATGGTGCACCAACAGGTATTTATATTGCACCCCAAGGCCATGAATACTCAGAGATGGATTTATCCAAATGGGGTGGGATCCCCCTTGAGAGAGTGCGATCACATTTGACGTGGCACCAATAGGAGGTGCTCTTAGTGGGCATGTGGGACCTTGTGGTGGGCCCTCTACATGTGAGGTTATAGTGGAGTGTGATTTGATAACCATTATGTGTGCTTTGGTGATGCTGGCATAGGGTCCGCTCGTTGGAGTGTGGTGCGGTGTGCATGCATGGAGAGGGTGGTGTATGTTCCCCCCGGATGATTCACTGAATCCCACATCTGTGTTCGGGGCTTTGAATGAGCACCACGTATACAAGCACATGGGGCTCGTATTCCCGTGTATGTTGACATAACTTTTCATCGGACTCTGGTGTTGTTGCAAAGACTTAAGTACCCTTTCTTGCTATTCTTCTCATAAAGTGATGGTTTGAGAAAATGACAAAAAATGCTATTCATTCAAAAAAGAAAAAACAAACAGTTCAAAAAAAGGACAAACATGTCCTCCATCCAGAAAGTCGAGGATGATGTTGACTCTTCAAAGTCTTCTTCTTCTTTCGCCGTTCAAAAAAAGGACAAACATGTCCTCCATCCAGAAAGTTGAGGATGATGTTGATTCTTCAAAGTCTTATTCTTCTTTCTCCATTCAAAAAAAGGACAAACATGTCCTCCATCCAGAAAGTCGAGGATGATGTTGACTCTTCAAAGTCTTCTTCTTCTTTCTCCGTAAAACACTGTAAAACCCTCTCTCTCTCTCTAGAGAAGAAATCAAGGGAGACAAAGAGTTCTCCTTGTAGAAGGCCATGAACATAAACCCTCTCACTCTCTCTCTACTTCTGTGCGCATCCAACCCTACATTGCTCCATCAAACACCGACTGACATGCACACTGACTGTAGCATCGTTCAACTTGAAGAGTTGTGGAGTCTGATTCAGAGTTTTTGCCCTTACAGGAGAAGGGTTTAGGGGCTCCTCCCAGCGTGGGTAGCATCGTTCAACTTTGTCATCTTTCGTGTTGTCGAAAGAATCCATCTTTCGTGTTGTCGAAAGAATCCCCTTGCTCCTTTGGATTGCCTTTGTCATCTTTCGCGTTGTCGAAAGAATCGCCTTGTTCCTTTGGATCGCCTTTGTCATCTTTCGCGTTGTCGAAAGAATCCATCTTTCGCGTTATCGAAAAAATCACCTTGCTCCTTTGGATCGCCTTTGTCATCTTTCGTGTCGTCGAAAGAATCGCCTTGTTCCTTAGGATTGCCTTTGTCATCTTTCACGTTGTTAAAAGAATCGCCTTGTTCCTTTGGATCGCCTTTGTCAGCGGATCCCGCTGCGCGGGCGGGGGTCCAGGGGGGGCCGCCCCTGGCGGGGGGCTTGAGGGGCAGCGCCCTCCGGACCAAAATTTTTTGGGGCCTTTCAACAACAATTTGTAGTGTTATCAGGCTTTTCTACAGTGATTTGTAGTATTTTCGGGTCTCGAACGAGCCCCACAACGATTTATAGTGTTATTCGACTTTTCAACAACGATTTGTAGTGTCTTCCGCAAATCGCTATAGCGATTTATAGTGTTTTTGGATCTCACTATAGCGATTTGTAGTGTCTTCCGCAAATCGCTATAGCGATTTATAATGTTTTTGAATCTCACTATAGCGATTTGTAGTGTCTTCCGCAAATCGCTATAGTGATTTATAGTGTTTTTGAATCTCACTATAGCGATTTGTAGTGTCTTCCGCAAATCGCTATAGCGATTTATAGTGTTATTCAGTAAGCAAATCGTTGTAAATCGCTACCCGAATTAGGACCAACTTGTCAGGGCCATATCTCTTTAACCGAAGGTCATATTCTAAATCTGTAAAAAATGATGTCTTTGTTATTCAATCTAGTTTATTCCTGTAAATTTTAAGCAATTTTTATTATCATTTCATTCTTCATTTTAACTAAAAACCAGGCCCTTATTATTTTGTGTTATTTGAGTTGCACAACACCATTCTCGCTTGACATCCACATCTTGATTCTGGCATGCTCCCTATTGGATTTTCCATTAATTTCTTCCAACATTGCTTGGAACAAACATATGTCTTTCTCACCACGACACCTTGTGCATTTTTTGACCACGACACACGGGACCCGTGCCCGGGGGGAGCCCCCGGACCCCCCTCCTGTAAGGGCAAAAACTCTAAATCAGGCTCCACAACGAATCAAGTTGAACGATGCTACCCACGCTGGGAGGAGTTCTCAAACCCTTCTCCTGTAAGGGCAAAAACTCTGAATCAGGCTCCACAACGAATCAAGTTGAACGATGCTATCCACGTTGGGAGGAGCCTCCAAACCCTCCTACTATAAGGGTAAAAACTCTGAATCAGACTCCACAACTCATCAAGTTGAATGATGCTACCCACACTGAGAGGAGCCCTCAGACCCCCCTTCTGTAAGGGTAAAAACTTTGAATCAGACTCCACAACTTTTCAAGTTGAATGATGCTACCCACGCTGGAAGGAGCTCTCAGACCCCCCTTTTCTGTAAGGGTAAAAACTTTGAATCAGACTCCACAACTCTTCAAGTTGAATGATGCTACCCACGTTGGGAGGAGCCCCCAGACCCCTCTCCTGTAAGGGTAAAAACTCAAAATCAGGATCTACAACTCATTTAGTTGAATGATGCTATCCACACTGAGATGAGCCCCCAAACCCTCCTCCTGTAAGGGTAAAAACTCTGAATCAGGCTCCACAACAGTCAATGTGCAGGTCAGCCGGTGCTTGATGGAGCAATGTAAGATCTTTTGTTGGATGTGCATAGAAGCAAAAATAGAAGGGAGAGTGAGAGTGAGAGGGTTGATGTTCATGGCCTCCTCCAGGGGAGATTTCTTTCTCAGATAATCCTGCAGTGCAGAGACTGGGTCTTAAATAATCATCTTCGGGGCACTTAAGTCTTTACAACCACTCCTTTTCAAGAATCGTCATTTTTTTTGCTCCAATGGAGGAGAGGGTACTTAAGTCTTTGCAATCGCATCAAACTCCAACGCTAATTAATGCTGACAAACATGGAGATACAAGACACACATGCTTACATACGTGGTGCTCTTTGGGACCCCCGAACATGAGATGTAGCTAACTGCCTTGTTCGGGGGGGGGGGGGGGGACATATAACCTGCTTCGGCATGCATGGAGTAGGCACAATTAAGCATCCTCCTACGCCACAAAGATACGGCACTACTGACACGTGACATGATTTTTACTCATACGTTCGGATTTTATTTTTTTGGAAAATAGGACACGAGAAAATTTGTTTTAATCTTTTTATCAATGAATAAATAGTTTTAGGTATTTAATATTCAAGAATTACATTTTTATTGAAATACTATTAAGAAGTACTACAAGTTATGAACAAATATTAAAATAATACACATACATGTCAGTGTTCGTGCCGTCGGGTATTGTCACCAGGGACACACAATGAAAATAGTGTGTGCCTGTGACAGTGATTCCTCATGTCGCTATGGTTCTGGTTCTGGTTTTGGTCTTTGTCATGGCATCTGAGCAAGCAGGGATTCAAAGAAGAGAAGGACTTGTTTGGTCTGTTGCCATTTCAAATGAAAACGAGGGGCATTCTAACCATTTGGAATGAAAGGTTGAGCACACTTTTGATCATTAGACACTAAAAAAATTGATTAGATCCTACAAAACAAAACTTGCACATGTTGGCAAGTGTGCCTTAACTAATTTTTTTCCTTTAAAACTGGAAGTGGTGTATCTAACTTTAGCTAAAACAGAAACGTTTCCCTCATACAGCAACATCTATTTTTACATAATAAGAAATTGGCCAAACCACCTCCTACTAGGAAGTTATGTTTTGCCAAATATATAAAATACACGTTTTTTGGTATAAACTCGAGTCACACACACACACACACACACACACACACACACACACACACACACACACACACACACATATATATATATATATATATATATATATATATATATATATATATATATATATATATATATATATATATAGAGAGAGAGAGAGAGAGAGAGAGAGAGAGAGAGAGAGAGAGAGAGAGAGAGAGAGTAGGGTATCTGCTTAATCTGATGTGTGCCTACCACTAGCATACTGAGCTTCTGAGGTTTTTACATATCATTTGTTGTGCCTGGTAAGAATAACCAGAGTAGCCCTTGCACCAAATATGGTCACAAGTCATTATATCGACAACTTATCCTTTGCCACCCATATGGTAAAATTAACGATATATCGCCGATACTGTTACACTAACACCAAAGATGGCACACAATATCTGTTAAGTTAGATTTGTGATCTGGAGTCTCCCTTCTTTTTTGGTTTTCTGTTTCCTTACTTATCCTTATCATATTGTTACGGTTGGGATATTGTTGCCTTGTTGAGATGGAGTCTATCCTGTCGTAATCTTTTTTTCTTTTCCTCTATATATGCTATTCAAGAGGAATGAAGAGGATATAAGGAAAAATAAAACCAATGGAGGTCGACTCCTTTCTGATCGTGGATGTAGGCTATGTCAGCTGAACCACGTAAACTTTGTGTGTTCTCTTTTTCTTTGTAACATGGTATCAAAGCAGGTTTTTTGTTAACGGATTATTCCTTCTCAATCTCATGGCCGATGACCGAGGAGCAACTTTGCAGACCACAGACACTTCTTCAAATCCAATGGCTACAAGTATACCTCAATCTCATGACTCATCTAGCCATACTATGAAGATTATCACTGTTCCTTTGAACGGATTAAATTATCTATCGTGGACGAAATCTGCAATGCTATTTCTGAGTGGTAAATTGAAGTTGGGTCATATTACTGGCAAGACACCGAAACCCTCTGACAATGATCATAAACTCGATGAATGGATCTCTGCTGATCACATGATCATGGCTTAGCTTCTGAATTCAATGGAGCCTAAAATTTTTGATGGTTTTCTGTTCCTAGACTCGGCAAAGGCTGTTTGGGATGCAACCCGAGAGTTGTATGGTGAGCAGTTCAATGCTGCTCGTCGATATCAGTTAGCCATGCAAATAAAAGATCATAAAAAGAAAAATCAATCCTTCAGTGAAAACATTGGGACTCTCAGGGCAATGCGGGATGAGTTAGATTCTTATATTCCCAAGGTCACAGATCTGGCTACTATGAATAAGTGGCGCGAACAAGATAAACTATTTCAAATGCTTGTCGGTTTGGGCAATGACTATGAGCAATTACGTAGCCAGATATTGATGACGCCGAAATTACCATCTCTAAATGTCACATGTTCTATTGTCATGCGTGAAAAATGTTATAGAAAGGTTATGCAGACGTCCTCTAAAGTTGACAAAAACCAATCAACTCTATTGGTTAAAACCAATCTTGATAACTCTTGCGATCAATATAAGACCAGTCATACCAATTTGGCTACCCGATTGTTTTGTACTTATTGCAAAAAGGAGAATCATACTAAAGACAAGTGTTGAAAGTTAAATAAAAAAAATCAATATCAGAATATGAGATCTAAGGGTGCTCACATGGCTGTCAGAGGCAGTGAGTCAACATTTACAATTGTTCAGTTAACTCAAATCCTCAGTGATTTCTAAAAGAAAATTGTTGCTGCAACTGCTGTAAAGGATGATGATCCAGATACTTCTTCTTTAACCTTTGTTTCCATTACAAATACGTCAAGTTGGATAGTAGATACATGAGCCTTTGATCATATGTCTCGTTCAAAAAATGGCATCACCAATATGCAACCCACTGCACATAAATCTGTGACCATTGCCAATGGTGAAAAAATATTTGTTGAAGGAGAAGGTTTAATCTTTTTCTTTGATTCTGAAAACGAGAGCCAACCTTTGTTTATGCCTCAACTTGCTTCTAATCTCTTATCAGTTAGTAAGATCACTAGAACTCACAACTGTGATGTTATTTTTTCTCCATCTAAGGTGAGTTTTCAGGATCAAACAACCAGGAGAGCGATTGGTGAAAGAGTGGAACATAATGGGTTATATGTGCTCAATGCACATCCAATGGCTCTTAAAGCATCATCGACAGCTACTGGAGAATGGTGGCATGCTTGACTAGGACACCCGTCAAGTCGAACATTATCAAATTTTTTTTCTGTTTTAAGTTTTGATTGTGGTCAATGTGAACTGTGTCATTTTTCTAAGTTTGCAAGGTTACCATTTGAATCCTCTGAAACTCAATCACTTCATGCCTTTGATTTAGTTCACTCTGATGTGTGGGGGTCAACACCTGTGCTCTTGTATACCAAATTCAGATATTTTGTGACATTCATTGATGATTATTCTAAGGCTACGTAGGTATATCTTATTAAGTTTAAGGATGAGGTATTTTTGCAATTTCAAAAATTCTATAATGTGGTTTTAACTCAATTTGCTACCTGCATTAAAATCTTAAGGACGAATAATGGAAAAGAATATGTGAACCAGATTTTTTTTGTTTTTCGTGATGCTCATGGGCTTAAGCATAAAACAAACCTGAGTTAGTACCTCACAACAAAATGTAGTAGCAGAACATAAAAATTGTCATCTTCTTGACATTACTCGTGCTCTTTTGTTTCAAACTCATGTTCCAATTGAGTTTTGGAGTGAGGCTATCTATATGACCAACTATCTCATTAATTGGATCCCTACTAGCACTCTAAGTTACAAGTCCCCAATAGAAGTTCTTAAAGGAACCAAGCATTCTCTCCACCATTTGGGAGTTTTTGGAAGCACAACATATGTTTGGCAACATCCTCATAATCGTCACAAACTTGACCATCGAGCCATCAAGTGTGTTTTCTTTGGATATTCTCCCTTCCAAAAAGGATACAAGTGTTACGATCATATCAACAGGAGGATGTATATCTCTCAAGATGTTAAATTTATTGAGGATCAACCATACTTCAATAAGCATGATAATCATTCATACTCTGTGACCACTGACAATAATGCTTTACCTATTGCGTGGATTGATTCTCCTTCTACAAGTTCTGGACCCATGGAGGAGAATCAATATCAGGGGGAGAATGGTAGAAATGATGTTGCTTCACATCATAGTGAGTTTGATTCTCAACTTCAGGAAAAAGATAATACTCAGATAGTAAATGTTAGTCAGAGAAGATTAAATCGTGAAATTCATCCTCCACGTCGGCTCCAAGATTATATGTTATTCCAGGCAACTAAATATCTGATTCAGGATCATATTGCATACACTCATCCCTCTTCGAAATACATGGCATTTCTCTCACGTATATCCCAAGGTAAAGAATCAGAGTCATTTAAAGAAGCAAATGACTCCACTGAATGGAGAAAGGCCATGGAAGAAGAGCTTCAAGTTCTTGAAAAGAATAAAACATGGATCTTAGTGTCATTACCATCGAGAAAAAGATCTGTAAGTTGTAAATGGGTGTATAAGTTGAAATATAATAGTGATGGATCTTTAAAGCGTTATAAAGTTAGATTGGTCACAAGAGGGTTCTCTCAAACTCAAGGGATAGATTACACAAAAACATTTGCTCCTTTGACTAAGATGAATACTCTACGAATTCTCTTATCTATGGCTAGTAATTTTAGTTGAGACATATTTCAATTAGATATGAAAAATGCTTGTTTTGCAGGGTGACCTTACAGAAAAAGTATATATGCAACTCCCACAGGATCTGGACAATAAAGGAGATTCAACATTGGTATGCAAACTCAAAAAGGTGATTTATAGATTGAAGCAGTCACCACGTGCATGGTATGAAAAACTAAGTACAACTCTTTTGAATTTTGATTTTTGTATAAGTCTATCCGATAATTCATTGTTCTCATGGAAAGAAGACAACAAGATTGTTCTTATATTGGTCTATATAGATGATATTATTGTTACTGGCAATGATCCACAAAAAATATTGGAACTCAAGAAATATCTTAAAACAATGTTTGACATTGAAGATTTGGGTATTCTTCGATGTTTTTTAGGAATCGAAGTTGGGCACTCAGAAAAAGGTCTATATCTTTCACAAAGAAAATATGCTCTTGACTTACTTCGTGAATCAGGAAAACTTGGAGCCAAGCCAGTCAATTTATCGATAAAGATAAATCACAACTTAGACAAAGTTACAGACAAATTGATGGAAGACCCTAAGCAATATCAATAACTTGTTGGAAAGTTAATTTACCTAACAGTCACTCATCCAGATCTTACCTATGCTGTTAGTGAAGTTAGCAAGCATATGCAGGCACCACAACTGTCACATCTAAATGCAATAAATCACATATTTAAATATGTAAAGCAATCTCCTAGGCAGGGAATTTGTATGAGAAGGAACAATCACTGTGATATTGAAGCTTTTGCTGATGCTAACTAAGCAGAGGATAGTACAGATTGAAGATCTACAACGGGTTTCTGTATGACTGTGGTTGGTAACTTGGTTTCTTGGCGAAGCAAGAAACAAAAGGTTGTATCTCCAGTGCAGAAGTCGAGTACCGGGCTATGGCTGTTGTTACCTTCAAGATTATATGGACTAAAGCTATTCTCAAGGATATGGGACTTGAACCAAAACAACCCATACAACTTCATTGTGATAATCAGACTGTGATACACAGGTCAGCTAATTTTGTTTTTCATAAACAAACAAAACATATCAAAATCGATTGTCATTATGTTCATCAAAAGGTGCAAAGTGGTGAAATAGTAACATTATATACTAAAAGCGAAGAGCAAGCTACAAATATTTTTACAAAGGTCGTCTCTGGATCACGTCTCAAGTATATCTTAAACAAGCTGGGAGCTTTGGATATATATCACCCCCAGCTTGAGGGGGAGTGTTAAGTTAGATTCGTGGTCCAGAGTCTCCTTTTTTGGTTTTCTGTTTCCTCACTTATCCTTATCATATTGTTATGGTTGAGATATTGTTGCCTATTGAGTCGGTACTATCGTAATCTTTTTTTTCTTCCTCTATATATGTTATTCAAGAGGAATAAAAAGGATGTAAGGAAAATAAAATTAATGGAAGTTGACTTCTTTCTGATCATGGATGTAGGCTATGTCAGCCTAACCACGTAAACTTTGTGTGTTTTCTTTTGCTTCGTAACAATATCAAATGATAAAAAATACAGCTTAAGCATGAAGAATCGGCAGTACTTGACTACTTGGTGTCTCACACCACACCAGATGCTGATTTTGAACATGTATTAGCAAGATGCCTTTTGAGTTTGAGCTTTGACATCCAAACAAACTGTGGATGCGAGTTGCCAAAATGCCCTCAGGGCCATGAGAGGGTTGGTGGTGATACGATTCCCTTTGGGGATGTATGCCCGCCACAGTTGAGGAATTTGGTGTATGTGTGTGTGTGTCTGTGTGAAAGGGTGGTGGCGAGGGTCGGCTGGATTCCGGGCGGCTTTGAAAGAAACCTCATGTGCTGGTAGCTCGCTTTGGTGCTTTTGTTGGTGGGGAGATTCCTGTCTCCTGATTCCCTCGTTCAGGGGTATTTTGGTAATCTAACGATGATACTGTTGGGAAATGACCAGTATACGCTTTTGTTTACAAAATTGCCCCTGCAATTTTGGTTAAGGATAGGGCGACAATCGTTTTCAGGTGAGAGAAAGTAAAAATAAATAAAAAGGGAAGATGTCATTGTATATATATATAAAATAAAAATACATGTAATTGTAGAGAAAATGTACAAGCATAAAAATTATTTTTATAGTAAGTGATAATTGGAATAACTTTTTTTTTTTAAATGCATCCACCTTTGAAAATGTAGCTATAAAATCATAAATTTTTCGAAAAAATGCAGCCAATTTTTGTGGCTTAGGGTTGTGGTTGAGATTCTCAGGCTTGCGATCCACTAAAAACAAACCCTCACATTTAACCAAGATTTTGTGATGAGAATGAGATAGGTGGATGTTTAGGTCACAATATCATAACTGAGGGATCTCGGGTTCAAATCTCGCGGAAGTTATCTCCCTCAAAACCCGTGGGTGGCATCCCTTGCCTCAAGGTTGAAACTGGGTGTAATCTCCCATAGGCAGGGGGCCCTCAAAGGTTTTACCAACTGAAAGTCAGCAAATGTGTAATGTGTGGTCGGTGATGGAGGCTTTTTCCTTGGGTTATTTAAAAAAAAAAAAAAAATCCTTGCAGGCATTTTTTCCCGTGCACATATCAGACCGAGAGTGCAGCTGAGGGCATTTTCGTCGTTACCTTTCAGACCAGGTATTCCTGCACCTGGCAAATGACAATGACTTGACCATCTGACAATACCCAAACTACCCTTCTACACTCAAAAGCCGCTTCGTCACCCAAAATTACGTCATCCTCGCACCAAAATATTCATTATATTCTTTAGTGCTCCAAGTCAGACCCGAGACTCTACTTTATACTGGGTCGGGTCAAGATGCTAAAATCCATAGTTCCCGTAATCACAATCAGGTGAGCACAGATCCACTAATGGGAGTAATCATCTTCTAAGGTTATTGCCACTAGGGCTGGAAAACTAGACGAGCAGCTAGAACCTCTACAAGGCCTAATAATGCCAAGCATCGATTTATGCAGAGAATATGACACCCGCAAGATTCGAACCCCAACTGCCTGTATGACGGTATCAGCCAACTCCCTCAGGGCTAAGTGATTTATAATTGAAATTCATTTTTTTTAACTGGTTATTTTCTCTCCTGTGACAAAGCCACTGGTCGAAAATGCAGTTCACTTGCAAAAGGTCTTACTCGTTTCTTTCTTTCTTTTAGTTTAGCAGGTGTTATGTAAAGGAGCAAGGGTGCTACCAAAGGGGGACTCCAGTTGTCTCTGGTAGGAGCAGTGAATACACGTCACTTTGTGTTGGGACATTGCAAGTTCAAATCCCAATGGTATGATTGTATAACTGGTGGGGTCTGCCTAACCCCCAGCTTGCCTATCAAACAAAAAAAAAGTGTGATGCTTTTAGTTATTTTTAGGGCCTGTTTGGAATCTCGACGCTGGGATGGGCATTTATTAATTTGGTGTTCTAGAGGCAAAATCTTGGTCAAATGCCCATGGTTGTTCCATTTGGAATCAGGGCGCTAGGATGTGTGTTTATGCATTTGGGATAGAAAGCGAAGCCTTTTCTCCTTTGTATTTACACTAAAGGATGGATTTGGTAGCTCGCAAAGCAGCTGCCACTTTCTCAAATGCATAAACTCCCAAACATGCCATCCCAGCTATTAATCCCAAACATGCCCTTAAGAATGGAAGCAGATCAGGTGATGCTGAACATGAGCGTGTTTGCTCATGCTGACATCGTGGCCGTCTGTTTGCATTTTGGATGAATGCCACATGGTTTTGTTGATTTTTGAGTTTTTTAAAATGCAAATCCGATGGCCACGATGTCGGCATGAGCAAAAGCAAAAAACGCTCAAGTTCAGCATCACCTGATCTGCTTCCCTTAAAAATGAGATGCGTGTTAACTTCTAAATGGGGGGATGATCACTTAAAAAGTTTAATCCAATTACCGAATTAATGTTCAAATTAGGTACGTGAAGCGATAATGGAAGCATCTCACTCAGTGAGTGCTAATAGAAGTGGTAAAACATGAGAGAGAGTAAATATGAACGTCAAAATAGAATTGAATGGGAAGCAAAATGGAAACAAATCAAGAGCAATGTGAAAGCTAATCAAATGTGTTTTTTTTATTACGTCACTGAAAACTGGGTCACTTAACGGGCCTGTCTCCCTACGAGGTAAAACTTCGGCCTGAAGACATGACCATCAGGCCTTATGTGCCTCAATCGTGATAAAGCAATGGCAGACCCCATGTGCCAGCGGGATTTGATCCCGAGCGTTCAGCTTGACACAAGACCCCACTAACAACATGGGTAACCACAACGGTGGTAGTGTCCTCAACCAAAAATGCCTTAGAATATAAGTCATTCTATCAAGGTTGTAAAATGCTTTTAATCTTTGCAATTGTGGCCATATTGTCACAATGCACAGATATCGCAGGAATTGGCTTGCACATTAAAGGAAGTTTCTCAAGAAGTCTCTTTAACCATTCAGCTTCCAATCCTGTAACATCTAAAGCACAGAGTTCAGCCTCAAAAGTAGACCGAGACAAGATGGTTTGCTTTACTGATCTTCAGGCGACTGCGCTGCCACCCAAGGTAAATACATACCCTGTCACGCCATAACTGCCAGAGTTCATGGCTATCCAGCTTGCATCACTATATCCCTCAAGAACCGCAGGGAATCTCTTGTAATGCAAACTCAAGGAAATGGTTCCTTTCAGGTATCTAAGTACCCTGTCCAATGCCTTCCAATGAGTGCGATTTGGACAACTTGTGTATCTACTTAACTTTGTCACAGATAACGAAATATCCGCTCTAGTGCAATTTGCTAGATACATCAAACTTCCAATAATCTGGGAATACCTCAATTGAGACACAAGAACACCAGTCGTATTCTTATGAAGAGGGATAGAAGGGTCATATGGAGTTGCTACAGATCTCCCTTGGTTATAACCAAATTTCACAAGTACTTTCTCGACAAAGTGAGATTGAGAAATGGTTAACCCTTCAGCTGAACGAGTCAGCTTTAAGCCTAAGATCACGCCTGCAACACCCATATCCTTCATATCAAACTTACTACTAAAAAACGACTTTGTCTCATTAACAATTCCCATATTGGAACTAAACAGTAGAATATCATCTACATACAGACATAAAATAATACAACCATCACTTTTAACTTTACAATAAACACACTTATCAGATTCATTGACAACAAAGCCAAATGATAATATAATATTATCAAACTTCTCATGCCATTGTTTAGGGGCTTGTTTCAGTCCATATAATGACTTAACAAGTCTACAAACTTTATCTTCATTACCAGGAGCCACATAACCCTAAGGTTGATCCATATAGATCTCTTCTTCAAGATCGCCATGCAAGAAAGCGGTCTTCACGTCCATTTGATGGACCGAGAGATCATAAATGGAAGCCAGTGCAATAAGCACCCTAATAGTGGTCATCCGGGTAACCGGAGAATAGGTATCAAAGTAATCTATTCCCTCCTTTTGTTTGAACCCCTTGGCAACCAGTCTCGCCTTGTACTTGTCAATGGATCCATCTGGTTTCAACTTCTTCTTAAAGATCCACTTGCACCCAATTGTGGAACTACCACGAGGGAGGTCAACCAGTTCCCAAGTACCATTAGAGATAATGGAGTCCATTTCACTCTTGATGGCGTCTTTCCAATGCTTTGCTTCAGGTGAAGTCATTACATCTCGGAAAGTGGGAGGATCATCTTCGATAAGGTAAGTGATAAAGTCACTTCCCAAATCCTTGGTAATCCTTGGTCTCTTGCTCCTTCTAGGTTCAACCACTTCCTCAGACTCATCGGGTCTAGGATGGGAACAAGATGGTTCTACTCCCACATCTGTCATCATTTCCACATGTTCGGGAATGGAACCAGAAGTTGAAGGTATATCTAAAGAAGACAGATTCTGAGGTACACCAACTTTCATGGGAAATACATCCTCAAAGAATGTAGCTTCTCGAAGCTCTACAATATAGTTAACATCTATGCCAGATATCTCAGACTTAATTACTAAGAACTTATAGGCATAGTTGTTCTCTACATAACCCAAAAAGACAGCATCTACTGTTTTAGGACCCAGCTTCTTCCTATTGTGCTCTAGGACAAGTACCTTAGCAAGGCACCCCCACACTTTAAGGTATTTCAAGCTAGCTTTCCTATTTCTTCAGAGTTCGAAAGGGCTACTATCCTTATGCTTCTGAGGTACTCTATTCAGAATATGGCAAGCCGTATTCAGAGCATCCCCCCACATATAGGTAGGTAATCCAGAACTCCCAAGTAGAGTATTTATCATGTCAGTTAGGGTTCTATTCTTTCTTTCTGCAATCCCATTGGATTGAGGAGAATATGGAGCAGTAAACTCATGAACTATTCCAACAGATTTGCAATATTCATCGAGTTTATTAGAGGTATATTCTCCTCCTCTATCAGACCTCAATCTCTTAAGTTTTCTACCAGTTTGTGTTTCTGCTTCATTCTTAAAATTAAGAAACTTATCAAAAGCTTCATTTTTTGATTTTAGCAGATACACATAACAGTATTTAGTGCCATCATCTATAAAAGTGATAAAATACTTTTTATGATTTCTAGTTAACACTCCATTAAACTCACAGATATCCGTATGCACCAGATCCAATATTTCAGAATCTCTAACAATCGTATGGAATGGTTTTCTACATTATTTTGCTTGCACACAAATTTCACATTTTTTAGTTTTATCAATGGAATGTTCAGGAATCATTTTCAAGTTCATCATGCGTTTCACAGAGTTGAAATTCACATGACCTAATCTATTATGCCATAAGTCAGATGATTCTATGTTATAAGCAACATTAGACAATGAGTCAAAAGAAACATCATTTTCTAATTTATCACTGCAAACATGTTCAACACAAATTTTAAATAAACCATCATCTAAATACCCCTTGCCAATAAAAGTTCCAGAATGTAAAATAACAACTTTATTACATTTAAAGTTAAATTCATAACCCTCTCTAACAAGACATGAACCACTAAGAATGTTCCTTCTAACTACAGGCACATGGTGCACTCTGTGTAAAGATAGAACTCGTCCTGAAGGAAACTTCAGATCCACGCGTCCAATTCCTAACACCTTTGCAGCCGTTGAATTGCCCATAGTCACGGATCTGCCTGCAACAGCCTGGTATGAGACAAAGACAGACTTATCAGCACAAACGTGCACATTAGCCCCAGTGTCAACCAGCCACTCAGTTGGTTCATAAACGTGATAGATTTGTGGGTTAACAGAAACATACCCAGTACTGGTCCCAACGACCTCAGTCACCATGTTGACTTGAGGCGTTCCTTCTGTGGTCCCATGAGCTTTGGCTTTCTTGGAAGAACATTCCTTAGCCCAGTGCCCAACCTGCCCACAGTTCCAGCACAGCTTGTTCTTTGCCTTTTTCTGGATTTTGGCCTTAGGTTTAAACTGGTTTTTCATTGCAGATTTTGATTTTTGTCCTTTGCCCTTAAAAGCTCTGGTCATCATGTTCACCTTAGGCGGTTCAATTGGCATTACGATCTGTTTCTGGCTCCTATGCTCCTCTTCAATGGCAATGGCTACCATAAGATCATCTAGAGAAATTTTTCCTCTACGGTGCTTGAGAGACATACCGAAGTCTACCCAAGACTTAGGAAATTTCTCTACGATGGTCATAACCTGAAACTTCTCAGGAAGTTTCATTTCAGCCTCAGCCAAACTATGGAGCAGTAGCAGAAACTCGTGTGCCTGCTCAGTGACCGACTTGCCTTCTACCATTTGATATTTCATAAACTTGGCAACAGAGTACTTTTCAAGACCTTGGTCTTCGGTATTGTACTTCTTGTCAAGTTGATCCCATAAACCCTTAGCAGTGGTAGACGAAGAACAGTACACATCGAACAATGTGTTGGACAGAGCCAACAGTATGCAACCACGGCATATACTGTTCTTTTCTTTCCACTCTACAGCCGCAGTAACTGCAGCAGGGTCAGGGTTAGTATCAGACACCGAAGGGCAGTCGATTTCCAGAACATTCAACAGCCCTATCGTAGTGAACCAGATCTTCATGCGTTGCTGCCAACGCTTGAAGTTCTGACCGGCAAACTTTTCCGGCATACCGGACATGTCCGCTTTTGGTACAAACGCAGAAGAAGACGACATGCTTAGAATCTTTTCTAAGACTATTGAATCATTTTTCGGATCACATAGTTTTACAATCGTCATCATGATATAAAACACGAAATAAATAAAGAAATTCAGCAGTGTAAATAGCATGATTAACAGACGACCGAAACAGCAACAGGGAGCAAGCATGACATTTTCCGCATCAGACCAAAATCCAGACGATAGCATCAGAGCAAACAGAAGCATAGAACATAAAGAAAACAACATGCACATGTTTAGATTATGCAGCAGGCTAAGGCGTACGGAAGTACTCCCCTTAGAGAAGATTTGCCCCCACATACTGTGCAAATCAGGGTCCGGCGTCCTTCCCCCAGGATACAATAGCCACGACGAACCGAACGGTGCACTCCGGCGGGTCGTCCTTCGAAAACAGCCTCTTCGAACCAAAGTTGCAGAACAACCCCTTTCGGGATAACTAAGGAAAAAGAGAGAGAGAGAGAGTAACAGAGATGGGAAATCGCAGAGCTTCGGCCAGAAATCGCCTGTCTCAACCTCTCCGTAACCCCAACCCTCACCACGCTTTTATAACCCACGAACGGTTATGAAACGTGGAAGGACCCGTTACGGATTCTGAGGAGACGTGATCCGTTAACGGTCTTCGAAAGATCGAGACCCGTTACGGAATCCGAAGCGTCATAACGGGCACAGAATACGAGGAGTCGTGACCCGTTATCCATTCCCATAACCTGTTACCGAATCCAAAGAAACTTTGGGTAAAAAGATACTTGTCTTAATTGGATATGGCCCTAAAGGGCCAGTTACCCAAACCCGGCCCAGCACGGCACGGCACGACACGACACGGCGGGCGGGCGCGTGTGTGTGTGGTGGTCATCCCACTCCCTTGTTCTCAGGAACAAGTGTATGAGTTCACTAATTGCTTATAAAGCTCTCAGAAAACTCAAGCAAAAGCAATATGGGACTATTCCACCTCATCAAGACCTCTATCTCTAAACAACCCATTTCTTCTTTGAATTTCTCTCCCTTCTTTCTTACACCTAACACCAATGACTTTCACTGGTATTCATTTCAGGTTCATCTATGTCCCGGGAAGTGGGTTACCGCTGACCGAAGCCCTTGCAAGTGAGCCCTCACCAGGTACTTGTTTCCGGACTTTGACCAAGCTCAACACACTCAGTGCCCCAAGTACAGAGCCAAGACTCGACTAACATGCTAGTCAAAGTCATCTTATGACCCATTCAAGCCCGTAAAGAGTGATCAGGTCACCCTAGGGAAATTGCCCTATGTCGACAGGTTGATCAATTTGACTATAGGGACCCTTCTTCTTGACCTTGGCAACCAAGTCTAGGACCAGTCACCCACTTTACAACTCGGACCAAGTTGAGCCGTGGGCTGATAAAAAATCAAAGAATTGGAGCCCCAAATTGGATTAACTATTTATCTTTCCTGAAGGTGTTCGATAACATCATTCCCTTTTGTCGGCCATCTATCAATGCAGCCACCATGACAAATTATGAATAGGTGCCCCAACGAGTGGCATTCTTATAAATATTATTGTGGTCTGAAAAATCTATATTAGAATCAAATCTAGTCATTGTCATTAGCACTAATCATAGTGATAGAAATCATTTTTTTTTTCAGAATATCGTGAAAAAAACTATATTTTGGTTAACAAAAGAAATGATGATAAAATATCGGGATTTTAACATTGATTTGTATATATCATTTACTTTTCCTGTAGAGTCACGAAACAAGAACTTTTTTTCATTTTTCTCATATATATATATATATATTTTTTTAAAATGTGTACGTTAAAATTTAATATATTTTAAAATTCACCAACGTTTTCATTGAAACGGCAAGAAAAATGAAACCTTCGATAACCTCCGGAGAGTTTCATAGCGGATAAATTGCTGTTTTAAACTTGAATCACTATGGCAATAATAACTTTTTCATGTATTCACGATAATTCCCGAAATGCAACTATGGCTTTCTTGGTCCTAAACACCCCTACTCAAGGCCTCAAAAAGTGCTATGAGCTAAGGGTACTTTTGTCAATTTTATGGGCCCCACCATGTTGCAATGACCACAAAAGAGGGTTCTGCTAATTAAATCGTCAATTAGAAGCGCTCTCAAAAATTAGGGTTTAGTGAGAACAGAACATTTTTTCTAGGGCAATCTTTTCTTATAGGGTATCTTTCACAATGCAGCTTATCAAGGAACACATGACCGTCCATCATGTGTAGTAGTTCTAGAGGTGGAGGGCTCTCAAGGCCTCTGGTTATCCATGTATGCCCCACCCACCTATCATATACAAGGGGATGAAGACAACTCATACAAAGTTACAACTTTATCTCATCTGCATGAGTGCCCTCCATCAAGAAAATCATTACAGATGGATGGTTGCCAGGAAACCGCCTAATGGATCATCATAGAAGCCTTTCTTCTTCTTCTTTTTAATATTTACACAGAGAAACCACTACCAGGATCAGGATCAGAGACCTAGCCCGGCTGGCTTTGCCTGCCATACTTACAGTCACTGTCCTGGTAACATAAAACTCAGTGGACATACCTCTTGCCCTCAGAAAGTCACCATGCTTTGGTTTGCGTAGGTGACACTTATGAGATTTGAACCTAGACCATCTGCTTAGCGGCCTAGGTCTTATTCCACTAAGCCAAACCTCTTTGGAGCTAAAAACCTTTCTTTTACAAAAAAAAAAAAACTTTCATTTACATTAATGTTTATGGCTGGCTGCCAAGAAACCCTCAAATAGATCATAAAAATCTTTCTTTTTTTATATTTACACGGAGAAACCACCCCTAGGATTAAAGACCTAGCCCGGCTGGCTTTGTCTGCCGTACTTACAATCGCTGTCTTGGCAACATAAAACTTCGTGGGCATACCCCTTGACCCCATAAAGTCACCACACTTCGGCTTGCTTAAGGAGTGACACCCATGAGATTTGAACCTAGACCATCTGCCTAGTGGCTTAGGTCCCATTCCACTAAGCCAAACCTCTTTGTGGTTAAAAACCTTTCTTTTACAAAAAAAAAAAAACTTTCTTTTACATTAATGTTCCTCTCCTTAAATCAAATTGAGATATTGGTAGTAGTGTCATGGGTGTGTGTGGGGTAGCACGTGCGAATGACTGGGAGGTGGAGCACCAATATGGAATGGCAATCTACTCACCTCAAGCATTTCCTTACTTTTTAAGTATAAAACAAACGATGTCATCATGGGGCCCGCAGTTTCCCCATCTGATTTGAGCAACAAACCAAAAGAAGAAGGAAAGCTTTTCTTAGGGCAATGATGAGGGTTGAAGGGCTGAGTCACTTATGTAAGAAAGGGAGAGGTACACGTACATGGTTTGCGTGTTGCCCTAAACCTACAAGAATGCAAGAAGTATGTCCTACAAAATGGAAGGGGTATAGGACACATAGTGGTCGCTAATGGAGGGTGGTGGGCCAGGATGGTCCCATTAGAAACACGTGTTGAAAGATTTGTGAAACTAAAACCTTTAGGGCAAATGTTCCCTTTTCTTTTCTTTTGGTTTCCACTAGTTGATGGGGTGAAGATGTGGGTTATTCTTTCTAGTTGGTTGTGTTGCTGTTAAATTGTTAGGCCTAAGGTCAGGTTAGAAAGAAATGGCTCTATGCCTGTCCGCGTGTTAGGCACAATGATTCAATTAAGATATACCATGCAAGATGAGAACTCTCTCTCTCTCTCTCTCTCTGCGTGGGCTTTCCCATGATTTTACTGAACAAAAAAATGGAGATTATTGTGGCGGGTATGGTTGTTTTCAGCATGGTGGGTGATCTGGACCGAAAGAAACGACATCTTCTTCAAGAGCATCAAATTCAATTTCGGAAGGCTTCGCCAACGGGTCATGTCTGATGTGAATATTCTGTTGGATGTATTTTGGTAATGTTGAATGGTGAGTGTTCTCTCTCCCTGTGTGGGCTTAAGTCAGAGATAATACTGAGCAAATAAACAAATGAGGAGTGCATTTGCTCCACGCAAAAAAAAAAAAAAATCATATTGGGGGTACTTGTAAGGGTGTCAATTTGTAGTGTTTGACCCAGATCTGACCAGTAATAAATGAAAAGGTCTGATTAGAATCTGGGTCGGACTGGAAAGGTCCAATTAATATATGGAGCCGGTTATGGTTTGTAAAATTTTATGCCAGACCCAGGCCTGACCCGAGTCCAACTAAGATCTGAAATTTTTCAATGTAGAAAAGCTAAAAATATATACTATTTTAACCTGGTTCATGTAATTCTTATAAGATCCGGGTATGGTTTCTCTTATGATGGTCAGATTAAACCCGAGTCCAGACCCAGTACCATAATCTCAAATCAGGCCTGTGTCTGGTTCCACCTGAGTCCAAACAAAACTCGGCTCATTAACACCCCTAGGTACTTTCCATGCAGAGAGCATTATCCACATGAACCACAAATATGCAGTACTGCAATAGTAAGTTGCATGATTAAATAATCCATGCATATGTGCATATGACGAAACACTAAAAACGCATTGCAAATGCTAGACATGATTCAATTGCCCTTTTTCTTCTGCCAAGTTTGCAACTCTCGACCAAGGGAGGGGCTCCCCTTGTTTGGTAGGAACTGTTAGTGCAAGTCACCTTGCGTTGGGACGTTGCAAGTTCAAATCCCAATGGTACGTCTACCTAACCTCAGGTTGTCTATAAAAAAACAGTTTGCAACTCTCTCTCTCTCTCTCAAATTATTGGTCTTCGTGGCTTTGGATGGTCTACAACCGTTGCTCTAAAAATATCAAAAGATATAGTGAAGCTCTCCTCAATCCTTGCCTTCCAATAATGTAGCATTAGTTATTTGGCACTTCTGGTACAATCCTTGTAGTTTATGAGTGGCACTGAACCAGGCATAATTGAGGCAAAAAGAAACACAACTTCCATAAACATATTAGAATATCTAATTTAGTTATTGACAAAGGATAATTGGGACGCTAACTACAACCATGGAATTAAAGGTTATTAACTTTTTTCCCTTCAATGTAATAAGGTACCCATTTGAGGCCCCAAAGGGGTTTGGCGAGTGGGATGGGGCCTAGGCCGCTAGGAAGGTGGTCTAGGTTCAATGCCCATGGGCATCACACCTTATGCAAGGCGAAGTATGGTGACTCCCTGGGGGCAAGGGGTAAGCTCACGGAGTTTTACGCTGCCAGGACAGTGATCTTAAGTACATCAGGCAGAGCCAACGCGACTAGGTCTCTGATCCAAGGGGTGGTTTTCTTGTGTAAATATCAGAAAAGGGTACCTATTTGAGTTTAGAGAGCACAAGAAAACTCTCAAAACTTGGAAATTCCATGTGATTTTTTAAGAGATCCCAGCCAAACTGTTACCAGTTTTTAGATTGTAGTGAAGGGTTAATAGTTCTACAACCCATTGTACCTACAATCAACTTAGCAAAGCTCATTTTTTCTATTTTTTGGTAAATCTTACATACCAACATATTCCATTTAGTACAAATTGATTTTGGATTGCCAGAATCCAATGTGTATAGGTCCCAGCAATGCAAAAATCGACAGTCATAAACCTGTCAAAATTTTCACTCATAAAAACAAAATTTTCAATTAAAAAAACATTTAAAGGTTGATTCCCACTAAATCAACCATGCTGAACACATCTACAAGGTTAGATTGAGTGAAAACAACTGTCAACATGAGATCCCAACTAGATTGTAGGTACAATCTATTGTAGCAAATATATATCTTATAATCTCTTCTTTTAATACAAGAAACAATCTATCTATGAGGTTTGTCTTAGAGCAACTTAAGATTGGCAACTTGATGTCGATGGCATCTCTTTATTTCCACTTCTATTCTTTGTACCCCATAAAAGTGACATCATAACTTGGGGCTCCAACTCTTAGCCAGCATAATGTTCAGTCTTCTCAGAATGAGAATCTATAATAGAAGAAAAGGCCTACTGTCCTAATCTAGGTTTATAGATTCTATGATATGTTAAATTCCCTCCATTATTTGATGACTATCTTTAGGTGGTCAAGAGTGCAATCTTGTTGGTCAAAGATTCATTTTCTCCACCTGCTTCTTTTACTGTCAATCATGTATGCCCTTTTTCCTTCATAATTGCCCAATCAAGTATGAGCTCTGATGTTATCGGCCTTTCTTTAACATGAAGACCAAATTCACTATAAGAACAGGCTGTAGGTTATCTCTTGCATCTCACTTTTTCATTAGAGAAGTGCTATCACAACTGATAAGATTTTTGTTTAGCTTGATGTTTCGTTAAGCAACGTAAGTGCACCGATCGTTTTGGTTGTTAGCGTGCTCCAAGAGAGATGAATTGTGATATCATATCGCATTAGGGTAGGAAACACCAAGTGAAATGCCAGATAAAAAAAAGGGCATGAATCAAAAGTTAGTCCAATCCATCAACTCTAACCACTTAAACAATCTCTGCTTTTCCTCCATCTTTGAACAATTGGGATTCACTGATGCATACGGGTACCTTTTTCAATATACTTTACATAGCTTTCTCTTTTAAGGATGGGTATGTGAACCATAGCTTGTCTGAGCCTAGATCAGCCAATATTGGTGCACTTTATTTGATTAGAGGAATGCAGATTAGGGGAATCTCCTTTATATATATATATATATATATATATATATATATATATATATATATATATATAGAGAGAGAGAGAGAGAGAGAGAGAGAGAGAGAGAGAGAGAGAGAGATCCTACCATGATTGAGCAATTCACCAAGAATGTAGATACATTATAATATTATATTAGCAAGAGGACTTCTAGATAGGGATGCACAAAGAACCGAGCTGGCTCGAGCTCGTCTGAGCTTAAGGCTTGGACAAGCAAACGAGCCGAGCTTGATCAGCCCACCAAGTTCGATAAAACTCTCGGATACAAGTATATATATAATATATTTGCAGGCATATTCAACAATTTATTGTTAGTGTAGTGGGACGTTGGCCGTTGAGGTTTTATCAAAAGGTTGTTCAAATCCCGTTTTCACTGTCTTTTCTAAATATAGAGTAATTTTAGTATGTATACATTATTTTCGGTGCCATTGACTAAAATGTATGATTTGGCTTAGTGGTGGGTCACTTAGGAAACTTGCGAGAGGTTTGGGTTTGAAACCCCCCACCTTCAACAATATTTTTAAAAAATGATTTTTTTGGAATGCCTTGAAACTTGGCTCGATTCGAGCTCGGAACCAAGCCGAGTCCGGACAAAGCCATTCAAACTTGGACATATATATTTTGCACCGAGCCGAGTTTGAACAGCCTAAGCTCAGCTTGAACTTGGCTCGTGTGCATCCCTACTTCTACACTAACAGTGGTATAGTGGAGAGTACATGCTTTGTCCCTAAGCTAATTGTGCCACACGTATTAATAAATATTTTTAAAGTGATTAGCTCTTTTGGACTAAGCGAGTGATGGACTTCAAATAAGATAAATACATTAGTTAGGCATACTTGCAAAGAGGTTCTCATAGAAACGCAATCAGGTGATATGGTAATTAAAAGAAGAACCTTAGCCTAACTCAACTGTGGGAGTTATACACAGCTTCCATAGTATTGTTATTTGAAGTTTCCAACCACTTGTTTTACAATAGCCTACACAGTCTATCTTATGTTATAAGCCACAGAAAACCCCATCTACAAGATTGAACCGTTAAGTGATAAGTGGGATGAACCAACGGCGGCTTCCACATATTAGGCAGGAGCAGTTAGTGCACGTCACTTTGTGTTGGGACGTTGCAAGTTCGAATCCCTATGGTACAGTTGTGTGACTGGTAGGGGTATGCCTAACCCCAGCTTTCTCTGTCAAAAAAGAAATAAGTGGGATGCCCGTACATTTTGTTTAATGCTCTTATTGCTTTTCTCTTCTAATTAAGCTGTTTGATCATATTTATGTGGGAATTGCATGTTTACAAATCATGCACAATATATGTGTGAATTTTAGGGTTATACAAATCAATGTTTTACATTCTAACAGAGATTGATGGATTCTCAAAAGGTATCATGCATGTGCGTGTGCGCACCTGCAGGAGAGAGAGAGAGTACCTTAGTGCTAGTGATTGCTTAGTGTCCATGAAAAATTCAAAATGATAAGCGCCGCCAAACTCCGAGTCATTATCCAACGTGGCATCGGTGCGCCACGGCTAATTTTCAGATTTTCAAAATTCAATTTAGATGCGAGCAAGAAAGAATGGGATTAGGTGATCAATTTAAAGCTACAGTGAGAATGACAAGGACCTAAATTATTGTTGAAAAGAATCTGATATGAGATTCAGTTTCAATGGCAACTTTGCTTGTGTGTGCACCTGGGTACGCATGGATGGGTGGGTGGATGAGTGGGCTCCTGCATATGCATATGCATCCAAAACCAGCACTGTATGAGAATAACTGCAATCAAATAGTTGCACGGTGCATTAGGATTAGCCAAAATAACAACAAACGACCATAATAGTGTGTCAATTCTTTTTCAACCACAACATGAGATGGTGCGTATGACATCTCAGTGGACCATACTTTAGACCATAGGTCAACACCTTTAAGCCGACTTGATGAGTGGATGCCTCACATGCATGCTCGCAGCGTGAGGTTGAACATGCCCATGTTTTATTAAAAGAAAATAATTCATTCAAGAGCATATGATAGGGGAGAGTACATAATATAGAAGAGATTCAGGTGACAACGAGTCACCCTGTAGCAGAGACAAAAGACTAACCTGATCATCACGCCCCCATACAAAGGAATCCTGAAACGACAATAAGACTACAACCAATTCCATTGCCTCTGATCTGTTCCTTAGTATAGCCTCGTGACTTTCATTCAGTCAGAGAGAGTTGAAGTCGCCTCCAACACATTAGCCAAAATCCCTGTTTGTCACGGCTACCCAAGCCACAAAAATTCTATATTGCAAACTTTGTAATTCACTTGCTATATCCGTCCAACCCCAGCAACATGCCCATGTAAGTCATGATCATTCTGAAATTCGTTGAGAGAGATGAACATGATATGATGATGATGATTAGTGATGTTTTTTATTTTTTGATTTATAACCTGAAGAAACCTCACCCAGCACCAAGACCTGGTCGCACTGGCTCAGCCTGCCATACCTACGGTCATCATAACAGCAGCGTAAAACTCCGAGGCTAGGACCCCGGTCCCCCAGGGCCTATGCGGCGTCGGCTTGCACAGAGGGGTGATTAGTGATGTTGATATGGCAGGAACAAACAACGAGAATGATTATGGTGTCTGTAACTGTCATGATCGGCTTGTCACAAATGATCATGGTGACCAAATGTGGTATGTGACAATGGTTGCACAAACGAATTATAATAGTGAGGGCACTTTCAGGTCTTGATCACATGAAGATGCCGAGTTACAATAATTCGAGTATGCACCACAAAGAAGTATTCCAAACAGATGACAGTAGTGAGTGGAATTGCTTGGTGAGGAAAATGACATGGGTAATGAAAATGGAGATAACTGCTAAAAAAATGGAACATGATAACAACCTATGCTCATGGTGCTGTTAATGGCACTGGCATTAACAACAACCAATGATAATGATAGCCTTTAGTGGTAACAGAGATGGCCACACATGACGAAGATGGTTGATATGATACTGACAATGATATATGTTGATACATGATGAAGCCATATTTGGATGTTGACATCAGTGGTACAGGTGGTAATCCTAGATGAATATAAAAATGATGAATGATGTTGCTGATAGTAGCCAGTTTCTGGCCATTATGATTGTGTGATTGTTGGCATACTTGCAACACCAAAGTGATGATGATCAGAGGGGTTTCAGTAGTTTAAAATGATAACTAATGCAATTAATTGCAGTGAGTTCGGTAAGGCAAAGATGGCACTGCAAGAATACCGATGACAATTCTGAAGATAATACATGATCATAGTGATGATGATTGATGGCCCTCAAATTTGGGACAGCACATGCGTTCAGGATAGGGCCTATGATGATGGAGGCAGTCACTAGTAGTGTTGGTGACACATGAACATGAATGTGATGCGTTAGGACGTGCCTGAAATTTGATGTTGACACATGAAGATGATAGTGCACATGAAAAAAGCAAAATCCATGAAGATGGTCGTAGGTGCATATCAAGGACGGACATGATGAGGATGATAATGAATCATGAAGATAAGGCAATGACAAGAAGGCAGCGACAGATTGCCCAAGTTTTGAAGCTTCAGTGTATGAACAATGGAAGTAAACAAATTATGACCTTAGGCAAAATATGCTTGCCCGACAAAAGCGATGTTTTAGACATTGATATAAAAGTTTTCCCAAATGCATGTTTAGGTTGCAAGATTGCAGCACCCTGTCCATCCTTAGGCGCCCTTCATTGTATTGAAGAGGGTATCTTCCTGATAGCGATAAAGTGGTGACTAAACAAAAGAGTGCTTTGATGGCTTGGATAACTGACAAAAATCATTTTAGCTATGTCTGACATGATTAAAATATATATCTGCATGCACAAACTCACACACACATACACACGCAAGTGTGTGGGCTAGCACACACACCCATGTCGGAGAAAGATTGAGAACAAATTCATACGAAAGCCAAGCCAAACTGAAAACAAGATGCCAAGCCAACTCATTCTGGGCATATTTCTATATCATATTTGCTGCAAACTTAAGACAAGTCGAGCCAAACTGAAAACAAGGTTACCAAGCCAACTCATTCTGGGTATATTTCAAATTTGAATAGGATCAGTCAACAAATTGACACAGAAAGGCCTCCATCTAAAGTATTCATGGGCTAGACTACTGTGATATCTCATTATGAAAATCGGACCTCACATGTATGTCTGACCTGTTGGCTGGCATTCAACAAAGTTCACATCCAGTTTAGCTGTCATCCAAGTTAAATATACAAAACAGCAATAAATGTAACACTGTCATAATGAAAATCGGACCTCAAATGTATGTATGGTCTGCCGGCTGGCATTCCATCCATGTTAATCATTCAAAACAGCAATAAATGTATCACTATCATCTCTTCAAACTACTGCATTAGCATGAATAATATGAGACTCTCCACAACCTCCAAATAATTTCCCAAGGACATACAGATCAATTTCAGGTGGTGCCGCTCTAGATTAAAAGGGCAGCAGTACAGATTCAACCCAAATCCTCTTTGGGGTTATAAAGTTCCACATGAGATTTCCAACCCAGTCTAAACACTAGTGTGCAAAACAAATTAGAGTTATACAAAAAGACAAGTAGGTCAATGAAGCACAGTCCTCATGGTATGTTGGTGATTCTTATAGAAGTAGAATGACAGAATACGCAGTCAGTAATGTGGTTCAGGTCCACCTAATTCAAATGTCATAAATATTGACTCAGAAGCATGTAGCACATATAGAGAATACTGCAGCAAGTTTTAGAACGGCTGGTTGAATCATACTTGAACATACAGGTACTTGATGACTAATGAGAAAAAACAAAGAATTTCGCTATCATGGGACTTGTTGAGCAAGGTTAAAAGTTTGTTGAGTGGCTTGCATTCTTTGATCATAGAACTTCAGAAAATTAATCCAAACAATGATTCCTTTGAAAAACCAAGAAACACATGGTCTGCTGAAGGATCAAATAGCTTAACCTTTTTTTCTTTATATCTTTTGTTCCAATGAAGTACTCTCATTCTTCTTTTGATACCTCCTCAGGTATTGAATAACTTGACCTCTTTTCCTACTTTATCTTTCTCACTTCTGCAAGCTCAATACTGGTTATAGGGCAGCAACTTTCACTCCATAACAGAAGAAGCCAAGACACTTGTCCTAGAGGATATGTCATACTACAGTAAGTGACAGGTACTATGGGAAGTATGCAGTAAGTTAAGTCATTAGAGAGGCATTAGTTTATAAATTTCATCTGAGGTAAGACTGTTTAATCGGCAAATACAAGTCATGACCACAAGCATTTCTTCTTACAAGCAGATATGTCCGCCATTGAGAATGGGATCCAACAGAAGTTGTTATTACAGTGATCAGCATCATACATTCAGTTCAGCATTTTAAACAAAATGATTGTTCACCAATCATTGACAACTTGGATCTTACTTCCTACCTAGTCTGGAAGAGAGACTCAAATTTGGAAGGTACCAGAAGCTTCTTAGCTATGCAACTAAAGTTTCACGCCCTACAACTCATCCAAATGCTTGTGCAAGCAAAAACATCCAACAAACAGCTAAAACCCTCCAAGAAAACTGGGATGTGAAATACCAGCTAAATTATGAATCCATAAACCATGATATTTTGTGAATGAGTGGATAAATGCAAAATTTAAGTTGCTCCCACGACGTTTTGACAAAATATATGTTTTCCCTCTGAAAAGTCCAGAAACAAGCAAAGAAATTGCAAATAGACATCCAGGTAACAGAAATCCAATCAGATGGAAAAAGTATGCAAGGCTACAAGAATTTTGCATTGTAGTGATGAAATTGTTAAAATACATGTAATTCATATATATATATATATATATTATCTAAAATACCCAATAGGGGTATTTTAGTCATTTCACAAGTACCCAATAGGGGTACTTGTTTCTTTTCTTTCGTTTTTTGTAAATTCTTTTTTTATTTTTTACTTTTTATTTTTTGTATTTTTGCCCACCTAAAAGGGGCCCCACCATGGAGTCGATGGGGCCCCCAACGACTCCATGGGAGCCCCTAGGTGGCTCTTCTTTTAAGGCCATAAGGCCACTCCTCCTCTCCTCCTTTTGTGTATAAATAGGGGTGAACCCCTCTTGTATTCTTCACTCTTGAGAGCTCTTTCTCTTTTCAATAAGAGACATTTATATTTTTATGTTGTGTTGTCTCTTGTGGGTTTGGGTGTTAGCCCTTTTGTTTGTTCATTAGTGGATGTTGTAAGTGTTTAATGCACTCTTTGCTTTTCCGCATATTTAATTACATGGTATCAGAGCCTTGTGTATGCTCTTCTTCTTAATATAGCTAGTTGTGTAGCTATATTTTTTTCTTGTTGTATCTCTCTTCATTTATCCTCTTGTGAGTGATTAAAATGGAAGGAGAACAAAATATTGATCTCTCCTTCAAGCTCAATGGCTCCAACTACATGAAGTGGGCCGCCGCCATGGAGAACAACCTCAAAGGTAAAAAACTTTGGGGATACATTATGGGCACCATTCCGGAACCACAACTCCAACTAACTAAGATGGATGGTGATAAAAAAAAAGCTCTTGAAGGAAATGCCTACATGAAGGCCATTGAAGATCACCAATCTAAAGTGGAAGATTGGGAAAGTAAGCATGCCAAGATTCTTGCTTGGTTCATGAACAATGTGGAGCTCAAGATTTGCATCAACATTGTCAAGTTTCGGATGGCTAATAAAGCATGGTTCTTTATGAAAGGTATGTTTACTCAAAAAGACCTTGCTCGTCAATTCTTTCTTCAAGAAAAAATCTGGACTATCAAGCAAGGAGAAATGAGTGTAAGAGATTACTTTAGCACTCTTGGACCCCTACGAGATGAACTATCTTTACTAGAACCAAAATGGGTTTCTAGTGTGGATGTGGAATTAAGGAGAGAACAAATGGAAAAAGAGCACTTTTTCCAATTTTTACATGGGCTTAGGCCCGAATATGAACAAGTTAGATCTTCCCTCCTATATAAATCTAAGCCTCTTCCCTTGGAAGATGCCATAGCCGAAATATGCCAAGAAGAAACTCGTCTTGGCATGATTAAAGGAGGAGATGATGTCTTGGTCGTATCAAAACCCGACAACCATATGAAAGCTTACAAACCTCCACATTTTGGAAGGCAAAATAATTATAATGGCAACTATAGAAAAGCCATTTGCCATCATTGTCAAGAACCGGGTCATATAAGACCTAATTGCCCTAAGTTGAATGAAGGGCCTAAAAATAAGGTTGCTTCCGTTGAAGAAGCTACTCAAAAGAGGAAACCATCAAAGGGAAGAAATCTTTTTCTCTTGCTCAACTATCGGAAGCACTACAAACTCTACTCAAGATACCATCAACCTCGAGTGCCGCCATAACTTCTTCCTCTCCTCCAGGTATGTCTTCTTGGATCCTTGACTCTGGAGCTTCCTTTCATATGACCCCGCTTGAAAATGAGCTTTCCGATTTGTGTAATAACTATAAAAATTCCTATGTTTCAACTGCCGATGGTACATCTTTACAAGTAAAAAGTTTTGGAACTTTAAACTTTTCCAAAGATTTCTTTGTGCCAAACGTGAGAGTTGTACCTCAACTTAAATTAAATCTCCTCTCTGTTGCTCAAATATGTGATCATGGATGTGAAATCTCATTCTCAACTAAGGATTGCTCTATACAGGATCTCCGGTCCGGAAAGCAGATTGGGCAAGGCCATAGGAGGGGAGATCTCTATTACATGAGCAACTTGAAACTCCCCACTAACTCTTTTTGTAACCATGTCAAGATAAAAATATTGAAATTTGACATCAAAGACTTGGACATTCAAGTTTCTCAAAAATGTACTCCTTTCCATTTGGAAAGAAATTTTGTAACGAGAAACATTTTGTTTGCAAGAATTGTATTTTTGGCAAAATGAAATTCACTCCTTTTCCAAACCGAACTTTTGTGTCCAAAAGACCTTTTGAGTTAGTCCATTCGGATGTTTGGGGTCCTTCCCCGGTCATGTCTAAAGGAGGGTACACCTATTACGTTACTTTCATTGATGACTACACTAGGTATGTATGGATCTACTTTCTTAATTTAAAATCCAAAGTCTTTGACTTCTTCAAAAAATTTCATATGATAGTTAAAAATAAATTTTCAAGTAATATCTCTACTCTTAGATCCGATTCGGGTGGAGAATATTTATCAAAAGAATTTCAAAATTATTTAGAAGTAAATGAAATTTGTCATCAAAGATCGTGTCCTACGACTCCCCAACAAAACGGCTTGGCCGAAAGAAAGCATAGACACATCATGGAAACCACTAGGACACTCCTTATTTCCAAAGAAATTCCGAAGAGTTTTTGGGCCGAAGCGGCCTTAACCTCAACTTACTTAATAAATAGAATGATATCTTCATCCTTATAAAATACATCTCCATATGAAAAACCATTTGAAAGAACACTCGATTTCAATAGATTAAGAATTTTTGGGTGTAAATGTTTTGTCCTTACACATAAAAGGGACAAATTATCTCCTAAAGCTATTGAATGTGTTTTCTTGGGATATGGAGAAAATCAAAAGGGTTTTAGATGTTTTGACTTGAAAAATAACAAACTCTATGTATCCAAAGATGTAACCTTTTTGGAAAATAAAAATGGTTTTGTGAAAACTAAAGATATTGACGAAAGTGAATATGCTTTTTTATTTGATCTTCTATCTCAAGAAGATGAGACTCCTCAAGGAGAGGAAATCTCTAATGAGTCTTTGAATGACCTAGAGGATATTCCTCTTGACAATGTTGTAGATTAAAGTGATAGACCAATCCAAACCTATGTTAGGCGTGGTCAACAAACTCAAATGAGCGCCTTAGAAAAATACTCTCAAGGATCCAACATAGAAGAAACCTCTTTAAGGAGATCCGGTCGGATCTCCAATCCTCCTAATAGGTTTGTTTCCTATGAGTCCCTAACTCCAAGGTATAGAGCGTGTCTAATTGCGTTGCACTCATTTCATGAACCTTCACACTATAATGAGGCCAAAAACATTCCCCAATGGGTTGAAGCTATGTACTTAGAGTTTAGTGCCCTTGAAAAGGCAAAAACTTGGGAAATAACTTCGTTACCCACTGGAAAGAAATCGATTGGATGTAGATGAGTCTTCAAAATTAAAACTAAGAGTGATAGTTCATTAGAACGTTATAAAGCCCGGTTTGTAGCCAAAGGATATGCTCAAGAATATGATATAGATTATGAAGAAACCTTCACACCTGTTGCTAGAATGACTAGTGTTAGGACTCTTATTGCCATTGCGTCAGTGAAAAAATGACCTATCTATCAACTAGATGTTAAGAATGCATTTCTGAATGGCGAATTAAATGAAAAAGTTTACATGGATCCCCCACCAGGAGTATGTATTGATAAAAATAAAATTCTAAAACTTAAAAAGGCATTATATGGTTTAAAACAAGCCCTAAAGGCTTGGCATGATAGATTTAGTAATGTAATGACAAGTTTGAATTTTCGTTCATGTTATACTGACACTGCTTTATTTGTGAAAAGTGTAGGGTCTTCAGTAGTTATTTTACTACTTTATGTTGATGATATGATTATCACTGGAAGTGATGAGCAAGGAATTTATGATATTAAGAAAGTTTTAAAAGAACATTTTGACATGTCTGATCTTGGTTTCTTAAGATAGTTTTTAGGGATTGAAGTAGCGTACTCTCCTCAAGGGTACATTCTCTCTCAGATGAAACTGGCTGCTGACATTTGTTCCAAATCTGGTATCTCTGATGATAAGAAGACAGAAACCCCTGAAGTCATCAATGCAAAATTAAGGTTGGAAGATGGAACACCTCTCGAGGATCCTACTCCCTACCGGCAACTTGTTGGGTCTCTAACCTACTTATCCATTACTCGGCCAGACATAGCTCATGTTGTCCACTCTGTCAGTCAGTTTCAACATGCACCTACAACCGTGCACATGAGTGCAGTCTTAAGGATCGTCAAATATATCAAAAACACCATAACTAAGGGAGTTTTTCTTTCCTCCTCATCACTTGATTTAATTGCTTATACTGATGCTGATTGGGGAGGAAATCCCAATGACCGAGTCTCAACTACGGGATTTTGTGTTTTCTTAGGTGACTATGATTTCTTGGAGATGCAAGAAGCAGCACAAAGTATCATTGTCCTCAACGGAAGCGGAATATCGTGCTATGGCCACTACAACCATGGAACTTGTATGGCTAAGAAGTCTCCTCGGTGATATGGGCATTGTCATCTCTACTCCTTCGAAGATGTGTTGTGACAACAAAAGTGCAATTTATATTGCAAGCAATCACGCCTTCCATGAGCATACTAAGCATATAGAGATGGACTGCCATTACGTACGTGATGAATACCTGAGAGGAACCACAACACTACCTTACGTCACATCTGAGTACCAGTTGGCGGACTTCTTCACTAAGGCCCTTGCTGCTCCTCGTTTTTTGTTTCTCCTTAACAAGCTTTCAGTTATATCCCCGTAAAGCTTGAGGGAGGGTGTTAAAATACATGTAATTTATATATATATATATATATATATGTTTATATACATATATATATATGTATTATCTAAAATACCCAATAGGGGTATTTTAGTTATTTCACAAGTACCTGATAGGGGTACTTGTTTCTTTTCTTTCTTTTTTTGTAAATTCTTTTATTATTTTTTACTTTTTATTTTTTGTATTTTTGCCCACCTAAAAGGGGCCCCACCATGGAGTCGATGGGGCCCCCAACGGTCACATTTGTGACCGTTGGGGGCTCCCAACGACTCCATGGGAGCCCCTAGGTGGCTCTTCTTTTAAGGCCATAAGGTCACTCCTCCTCTCCTCTTTTTGTGTATAAATAGGGGTGAACCCCTCTTGTATTCTTCACTCTTGAGAGCTCTCTCTCTCTTTTCAATAAGAGACATTTATATTTTTATGTTGTGTTGTCTCTTGTGGGTTTGAGTGTTAGCCCTTTTGTTTGTTCATTAGTGGATGTTGTAAGTGCTTAATGCACTCTTTGCTTTTCCGCATATTTCATTACAGAAATTTAGGGCACATTTTCTAGGTCCCCAGTGAGAATCATTATTTCATTCTCACAAGCCCATTTTCACACTATCTAGTAAACATGCAAAAACGTTCTAGCGTATAAATGAATTTAATATGATTCATTTACTCATATCTGGTGAGATTCCATTTCATGGGGGTAACCCTGGTAATTGGTATCACATTTTCATTTTCACATTGGATTATTTGCACATTTAAAAAGTCCAAGCACGTGCCTTTGGAGAATCCTGAAGAGTGTGCAGGATCAGAATCTGAAGCCTACTATTGGTGGCAGTACATAAGTTGGCACATAGAAATAAATAAGAGCAGGCTTCATGCACATTAATAGAAGGATCATGTTTGGTGAAAGAATACCAACTGAAAGCTCTGTGACATGGCAGAAGCAGACGGAAGCAGATCAGGTCATGCTGAACATGAGTGTTTTTGCTCATGCTGACATCGTGGCCATCCGATTTGCATTTTAAAAAGCTCAAAAGTCAACAAAACTATGTGACATTCATCCAAAATGCAATCAGACGGCCACGATGTCGGCATGAGCAAAAACGCTCATGTTCAGCATGACCTGATCTGCTTCCGAAGCAGACTATGTTTCATCTTGTTGACACAGCACATTTTCTTCATGGAAGTTTTCATGAGTCAAAATATTCATCTGGATCTTTGATGCATCTCACATTCCAATTACAAGAGGCACTATGTTCCACAGACAAACCTGTGGCTAAACCTGAGAAGTTTTTAGTTGTAGGAATCTCGTTTCCAAATGATAGTGACAATATATGATGTCAAATAAATGACTTTGGGTTGGTTTCAGCTCTAGTTGTAAGCCTGAACAGAATCACCCAATTTTATTTATATTTTCCTATATTGAAAGCAGAAGCCTATGTCTCACACACACAATATAAATAAATTATATATATATATATATATATCATAGTCACCTGTATTGTTCAAGGTAATTTCTTGCCGAGTATTCTTCTAGGAGAGATTTATAATAAGTGTTTTTTCACAGAAAAATCTCCGGAGTTTTAAAAATTTTAAAAATATAAAAAACAATATGATAAGAAAATAATAGGTTTTGTATCACTTTTCATGCAAAAAATAAAAGGGAATAAGTTTGAAAAGTGTTTAAAATACAAAGTCTGAGCTTAAAATATATAAATAAGATTTTTTTTCAAAAATATTGTGATATTTTCATTTGTAGTGATATTTTGAAAATATCGCAATATTTTTCTAATATTATTGGCCTACATGATTTTGCCGATATTATCGCAATAATTTCAAAATATCAGGGATATTGGTGACAGTGAGTGTGAACTAGGCATTTCCTATACTTTCTTTTGCAATTCCGACCCTGCAGATGTCTTCAGCATGGTCCATTTGCTAAGAATCAACTCATGGAATATGGATCATGCTTTTTCAACAAAAAGGAACATGCCTACTTGATTTTGCCGATATTATCGCAATAATTTAAAAAATATCAGCGATATTGGTGACAGTGAGTGTGAACTAGGCATTTCCTATACTTTCTTTTGCAATTCCGACCCTGCAGATGTCTTCAGCATGGTCCATTTGCTAAGAATCAACTCATGGAATATGGATCATGCTTTTTCAACAAAAAGGAACATGCCTTTTGGATGCCTGAAAATTCTGAGCCATTGATTTTCAAGCATAAAAAAAACCTGCCTATGCATCGCAATCGGATGATGATAGACCATTAGAATGGCTATAAGCCCGAAACTGCCACCTAGGGGTGCAAATGGATTGGATATGGTAGGATATTCAATCCAAATCCGGCATACTATTTCTGGATTTGGATCCTTCAAGTAAGATCTAAATGTGCATTGTGATATGTTTAAGTTATATATAATTCAGATTCATATCAGCATTTTAAGTTATATACAATTCAGATTCAGATCAAAATCCAATCCAGTTGCATCTTTTTACATGTAAGAGCCTCTTTGGATATGTTTTTAATGGATTCAGTATTACCACATGTAGTTCAGGTCGGGATTCAATCTTAAGATCATTGGATCTTTCCCAGATTCAGATTCCGATCAAGTGCACAAAGATTGGATTCATATTCGGATCAGGCAGGACCTAGCCTGTATCCATCCATTGGAAGCCCTAACTGCACCTCACACTTCTAACAGCACGCTCAGCAGAAGAGATTGGAACAAGACCAAACACAACAAGGATTTGCATGTTAATCGGTTTGCCGAAGTAGACTATCATAGTTAACTATCCATTGAGTCTAGTATTTTCAAATCCACCAGAGCTATACTCCAACTTGCTAAGAAAAAAATGTTCAAAAGCTAGAGATTCAGAGGTTAAACGTTTTGCAAGCAATATCAATTATTAGGAGTATCAATGAAATTTTATGCATTCTCTAACAGATTGTAACATGTAATTGTACCAGGAATAGTTTCATGATTTTCTTCACAATTGTAATGCGTTAACATATTTGTACTGCAAAAATATTTTAATTTTACCAAAAGAACAAACTCCATGAAAAAGAGAAATGAGCCTAAAAACTAAAAACTAAAATAATACAATATAATAGAAATAAAAAATGACCAAAGTATTAAATAAGAGGGAATAGAAAAGTAGAAAAACACAAATGAAGAGGACCCAAAAAGGTGCACATAATACTAACAATAAGTCCGAAACAAACCCACCAAATTTATCAGAAAAATGGAGTAAAAAATACAAAAATTGAAGGGACTCAAGGCATGAAAAAATCACAATTCAAAAATGCTATGTTTGGCAGGTCTCCCAAAGCAGAGCTAAACCTAAATCTGGTACATGTACAGAGTCAACAAGATCCTGTGTGATTGGCCAGGCTGAAGATTGATTGCCTATTTTCAAAAGAAAGTTATGTACAACTACTAATGGTCATATGACCCTAGCTGAAAGCTGGTTAGGGTAGAATGTGGGCAGAAATATGCTGAACAAACCAGCCATGGATTGGTCAAGGATGCCGGGCCTGACATAAGCACATGGACCTAGATAGCAAAATTTGATACAGGCACCAACAATTGAAAGACTTGGAGAGGCAACATTAAGACCCGCAGCATGAAATCTCCACAAAGGAAAAATGAGGGAAAAGAATTTCAATTTTTGACCTAACTAGAGGTCCAATAGAAAAACCATTAGCAACAATGATTGAGGATGCATGACTTGCAACAGCGTTTGGTCAACTTCCATAGATATGCCAACATGCATACATCTATGTGGCCATATGGAAAATATAACACACTAGTTAAGATCTGCACAATCTGATGGCATACATTTGAAACAATGGCCAAACAGAACAGAAGATCCTATGCAACACATGAAGCTGCAGATATTTTGCTTCGAGACAATCAAATGCTAACAGAATTTTTTGATGAAAAAGTTAGATCCAATGAATATGCAGAGATAAAAGAGAAAAATCATAAAAAACAGTTAACCAGAAAGGCATAATAACAGAGTGGAAGAAAATAAGATGCCAATGCATACAGTATATGATGACAGTCTCTTTATTTCTCTAGAGCTATGCTGATGGTGACACATCTTTAAGCTTGTAATAGGACCGTAGTGACAAAAGTTTTTATCGGCAATTTCTTGTTTTTCAAAAACTCGTGAGAAATTGAAAAAATTTCATAAATCTTGCATTTTTTTGGGCAAAATCTTGGCAATAAAAAATTAATTAAAAAATATATATTTTTTTATAAAAAAATATTAATAAAAAATATTTAAAAATAAAAAGATAGGATTTTTTTGCGATAAATAGCCGTTTAAAACGTAAATATCGCGTTTAAATCACGGTACAACAACAACTACGCCTTCATCCCAAAACAATTGGGGTCGGCGATATGAACCAAAAAAGAAAATCATTCTGGGTCTTCCACATGAATCCTTCTCCTCCAATCATTTTTATCCAATGCCATGTCCTCGGTGAGGTTCAAAGCATTCATATCCTTGCCTATCACCTCCATCCATGTCTTCCTAGGCCTACCCCGATCTCTTTTAACTAATATATTTTTTCATTTCTCCATCATTCTAACTGGAGCATCATTAGGCCTTCGCCGAATATGTCCAAACCACCGTAAACGATTCTCTCTCATCTTATTTTCAATGGGTGCAACGCCTACCTTCTTACGTATCTCCTCGTTCCGAATCTTATCTTTTATTGTATTTCCACACATCCATCTCAGCGTTTAAATCACGGTATTTATGTTTTTTTCATAAATCTCGCAATATTTTGAAAATCTCGTGAAAAATTGCCGTTTTAAACTTTCAGGCAATTTCTCGCGATATTATCACGAGATTTTCATAAATCACGCAATATTTATCACACTGAATAGGACAAAGCAACAAGTAGAAACCCGAAATACAAATGGGAAGTTAAATTATCAATGCACATGGGGTACCTCAGGAACATGTGCTTCAAATCATTTTCCTCAATATAGATAGGAGGAGTGTAGACTGAGGTATATTGATGATGTAACATGTTCAAAAACTTGCAAGAGGATAGAGCACAAGTAGAAAACATAAAATACAATAGGAAATTTAAATTGTAAATTCACATTGGGTACGTCAAGGATGTGTTTCAAATAACTCTCAACATAGACAGGAGAAACACAAAAATAATAAACTTTTGGTTGTCTATGAGAACTAGCCGGAAGTGCGAGAACTCTAAACTACCATTACCAACAAGTTGAGGAGCTGAGCTACAACTAGCTGGTTAGTTGAACTACACTGGATTTCCATCCACTGTTTTTGTGTCAAAGAAGGCTGCCATGGTTGCATTGCAGAAAATAATAAAGGACTCGGCTGCATGAATGCACACTCATACACCCATGGACAGAGGGAAAGATGTGGGTCATGTGAACGAAAGATAAAATATTTACAGGAAAATAAGTCACTTCCAATAATCTATTGCAAAATTTGAGTAGCAAAATTCTACACCAGAACCGCATGAAAATCCTCTTGGAGGATTTTCAGACCTAAGAAGAGAACATGAAATAAAAAAAAAAAGAATAATCTACTCTCAAGGACCAAAATCTGTCAAGAAACTTTAATTTTATAAATACTCTAAAAAAATTAAGTAATATAATCTGCATGTTCAAGGAAATGCTCATACTCTGTTCCTTTCAATGCCTTGTATACATCATTCCAATTCTCAATCTGTTCTGATGGAGGTCTTGTGTGAATCTTCACCTGACGACTTTCCAGTTTCCTCACAGGCACTCTTAAAAATTCCTGTACTCCATATAGTTCCTGCATAGAAGTCCATAATATAATGATTTTTTCAAGTACATCCAAGGCAAAAATAGCAGAAAGAGCTGAAAACGGGATAATAAACACTGAAGAATAATACTAGTGAAAGTAACAGTAAAAACCTTTTGATTATTTATAAGATCCTCATAGTACAAAACTATATGGCGTGTGCTCTTGAAAAACTTCATCGAGTCCTCCAACACTTTCTCAACACCTTTCAGATTAGCTAGCAAGGTTGCAGTATTAATTACCGGTCTGTACATAGCAAGAACTTCTGCCTGTCTCAATGATTAAACCACGTAAAGTTTAGCTCATCATAAAACCTGAGGATTGACAGTAAATAACGAACAAGGGAAGAAACAGAAGAGACACCTCTTTTGCTGAATGCACATGTGACTTATGTGTTCCATTAAGTGGCTTTTTTTCTCTGTCATAAGCATTTGCTAGTACAGAGATGAGTCTGCGCAAAAGATTTCGCCGAAAAAGAAAAATGACTGAAACTCCCTGCCGATTGAAGTACTTGACGATTTCTCTGTGATATTCCATAACAGCCTACAATTGATTACTAGAAACATTAACACAATGAGAAGATCAAAGGACAAAAAAATGCAGATGCATGTGAAAAAATCTGATCCACGTCAAATATCTAAAACCAGTGAACAGACTACCAGTCACAAAAAAACATGATAATAGTGCTATCCAACTACAGTTACATCTAGAGCAATTATCTGTTTATCAACCAGCTCCTACTCAATCACCATTACCCGCAGCCTTAGTCCATCTTTTCATGAATTTGGTTCATTCTTGCCATATAGATATTTGTACGTTGTTAGCATCAAATGATACAAGTCATGCACATGAAGTTGCAATTTCCTTATTTGCTTTTTACCGTATAAATCCTGATGACGTAAATGTTTCCTTACATGCGCTTGAATAGGGCGGCACATGAGTCCAGCTCTGTCCAAGCCTGGGGTGGTCGCTTGTTTAGGAAAGGAACACTAGAGCTTGGCTGGAGCTTGAGCAAAGCTTCAACAACACCCTTGTTCAAGCTCAGCTGGGGTAAAGCTTGATCCGATTGTCTTTTATTAAAAGAATGTTGCTATACATTTTTAAGGTAGGCAGGATTCAAATCCGCCACCTCACAGCTAGAGGGCAAACATCCTAGCCTTTAGGGTAAGAGCTTATTTTTTTCACTCTTACACAACAAAAGACCAATATTACTGATATTGTAATATTATACAAGCTTAATCAGGCTTATCAGGCTTAATTGAGCTCATGTACTGGATCAAGCTCAGTTCTTTTATACTGATGAGTCTGGGCCAGTTGCTATGCTTGGGTGCCTAAACTGCACATACATGTTGACTAATGGATTTTTTGCTTTTGCAGATTCTACAGCTGGAGCTGCTGGACAACCATTCTTTTGGACATGTATACAATAATCTTTCTTGCTTCAATTTTTTTATACATAACTTCCCTTCCAGCCAGTGACTTAGATAGTCATAGACAGGGATAACATCTCCATGCCTTCATGATTACATGCCAACAAAAAGAGGAATACATAAGAAAGAAGGGAAACACAATAAAAAGGAACAGCATAAATTAGGCAAATGGGAGTTGATTCATCAGGTAACTAGCAACTGATTAACGAAGTGATAATTGGAAATGAACATATCAGAATAATGACTAGAATATTTTGACAGCTCTTATGTGCAATCAAATTTCTAGGAAACAACAGAAAACATTCATACGTAATTCACCTGGTTAAGCATCCACTTAAATCCAACTGCAGCCACGCATTCATTCTTTGCAGCACTACTCACCCATTCTAAGTTATACACTTTATCTAATGTCCTTTGAATGGTTGAGAAATTCTCTCTCCTCTCTTTCACAGAAAAGATCTCTCCATTTGAGCTAACATTTGGATGACTGTTTAACAAAGTTTCGAACCATCCACTTCCAGACCTTTGCACAGATAGGATGGCAAAAAAACGTACAGGAGAGCATGCACATTCGTCCCTATTGAAATCAATTTCACAAGTTTAATCTTCCTGCTCTAAAAACCAAGACCGAATACACAGATACTGAGGAAGATGGAACAAGTACAACCTGCTGTAAGTTTTAGGCTGTGGGAAATGTACAAAAAGTATATCTTCCTTTGGAACATCTGGTATTTTGCAATGTCCTTCTGTCGCTTCAAGTTTAGGCAATGGTACATACTGTGGTGCAATCCTTGTGCTTATTTGCTTCAAACAGATATAACAAATATAGACACCAAATGTCATAGCAAAAAACAGCACTACCATCCTTAACACAAAGACCGATCTCTTGGATGCCTTTAATGGAGAACCATCCTGCAAGAAGTCACAGTAAGAAAAGTAAAATATTTCATGGTGAAAAGATAACAGTGCATGGAAGGATCAGTATGGCCATTACCATGTTTCTGATACTGTGGATAAAAATAGATCATTATGTGACTGAAGTTTTTGAACCAATCTCCTTTGCGGACTTCCTAACTGCATTTTGCATTGGTGCACCTCTAAAACTCAATCAGCAACACCCCATAGAAAGGAGCTGCATATTTCACAGTTCAATCAATGGCAACAAATACCTGCATTACACCAAAAAAATTTAGAAGGAAAAAAGAACGGATAGTTTTATTTGTGTATTATAAGCAACAACAACTGTAGGCAAATTGCTTTATGTAACTGGCTACAACTGAAAAGCAAAAATAATTGTCAGTCTGAAGTGATCAGAGTAGGGAGATAGAAAAAGAATTGATGTAAGTGAAATCAAGACCATAGAAAGCAAGACAGACACAGCAAGCCACAACCAAGATCTACCACAAACACTCCATGTATAGCAAATAAGCAAGTAGACATATGTACAAAGACCGAAGAATCAACAGACCAGACAGAAATGCTAATAAAGAAAAGTCTTTCCTTTAGGTCGCTTATGCATGATGAAAACCACCATAACTTACAAACAAATGCCCACAATCTTCAGCAACGAACAGGCTCCACGTACGTTGTTTACCAAACCTAACTAAAACATGACCTAGAAAAGGTCCTTTCTTTTCATTTATGGCAAATATAGCCCACGGAATGGTATCAGCCTATCAGGTTAATAAACATAAGCTCTAAGCTAGCAGGCAATCCCACATCTACCACTTGGGGGTTCTATTCCAAGATTGTGGAGGAAGTTTGAATTCGCAAGAAATTGAACGCATTTTGTACAGCACTCATGGAGGCTACACATATTTTTCTTTTAATATATGGAAATATAGCCCAGGGAATGCCAACATGACATGATAAACTTAACGAGAAAATTGATAGTAGATCTGTCTTTTGGTCTTTGCGTGCAATTGGTACAATGGCTTCGCAGGCCATATTGACTAAGTCAAGAATGATGACACCCAGATAGTGAATGTGAAACTACCAACCCCAACATTGTGTTGAAGCATGCTTTCATTCTCATTAGTGGACAAAAGGAACTAACATCAACAGCCAAAAAATCCCATCTGCCACACCAAAACTACTTCACACACACAGAAAAAAACAACCATTGTAAACGCAATGACAGAAAGAATCTTGATCCGTGTACGATCTCTAGTACTACGATACCCTCAAAGCGAGAATGCCAAAGCTATGATCAAATAACTAAGTTCAATTGCTAGAATCCATTTTCAACACCAAACTACAAAAAATCCATCCCCAACGCAACAACGCCACAGCGTCGATCCAAGAACAATCCCAAACACCACAACCCATCCTCGACATCACAATGCCGCATCTTCCGATGGAATAATTTGCTCAAATGCTAGAGTCCTTTCTCCACGCACCGTTGCCGTGCACCACGAGAATAAAACTACACATTACACTTACCAACAAATCCCAACACTCCGATGACCTAATCCCTCTCTTCCCCGTTCCAAAAAGCATGGCTTAACCATTCATGATGTCCTAAAAAGAGCACCATTATAAAAAACACAGAGAGAGAGAGAGAGAGAGAGAAAGGAAACCAAACAATCCAAAGAACCAACCAATCAGACCCTAAACCCCAAACGAACGGAAACAAACAACACAAAGATTAACGGGTCGAAAAGTTTCCTCTCTTTCTCATGGAAACCAGCTCTTCTATCGCGAATTCCCAACAAATACAAACTAAAAAAAAAGATTCGCTTATACACATAAACAGGTTCAAGCTCGTACATACCAAAAACTTCATCTCATCGAAAGGGAAGAAATCTTCAACCACGTTTAACAACTCAAATCCCAGAAAATATAGAAATCGAGAGAGAGAGAGAGAGGGTTACTCGAGTGGGGGGAGGGCCAAGATTTCCGCAATTATTGAGAGAAACTGGTGATGGAGGAAGCTCGAAATCCGCGAGATGTAGGCGAGAATGGTTCAATCGAGAGAGAGAGAGAGAGAGAGAGAGAGAAATTAGAAAAAAAAAACAAAGGAAACACAAAATTTTATATAGTTTCTTTCTTATTTTGTTAAGAAAAAAAAAGGCGGGGCAAAAAAAGGAGAAGGTGGAGGGATGGGCGAGAAAGTCTGTCTGTTTGTACGGCGGACCCGTTCTCTCTCCTTCATCACGTGTCAGAGCGCTGGTGATTCACGTGTAGAATATTAGCGAAAAGTCTCATTTGCCCTTAATAACTCCAGTTATGCCATCCGTGGGTTTTTCGTTGGTTTGGGTTAAGGGCACAGTGACAAACGTTTTTATCGGCAATTTCTCGTTTTTCAAAAACTCGCGAGAAATTGAAAAAACTCCATAAATCTCTTGTTTTTCAGCAAAATCTCGGAAATAAAAAATATAAATTTAAAAATACAAAATGTATTTTTTATAAGAAAATATTAATAAAAATTATTTAAAAATAAAAATACATGATTTTTTTGCAATAAATAGTCATTTAAAACGTAAATAGCATGTTTAAATCACGGTATTTATGTTTTTTCATAAATCTTGCAACATTTTGAAAAATCTCGCGAGAAATTTCCATTTTAAACTTTCAAACAATTTCTCATGATATTATCGCAAGATTTTCGTAAATCTCGCGATATTTGTCACACTGGTTAAGGGTCACCGATACTTGCAAATGGTAGGGCTGAGAAATGAGATGAGCAGCTCATGGTTCGGTTCATGTTGGGCTCGTGAAGAGCTTATTCGAACTCATGAAATGGGCTCAACAAGCTCCAGCATGAACAAGTGAACACCCAATGAGCTTTAACAAATATATTTGTTTTGTAAGTGAGCTTGCTTGTGTTTAGCTGGTTTAGTTTGGGCTTTTCTTGAGCACATAAGTCTGAGCTTGGCTCGGCTCAATACAAGAAACAACCAAAGCTTCAACACCCTCGGTTAGGTTTGTTAGGCTCATTTACCAGCTCTACTCACTAGGGTTATATTTTCAAGTTTGATGCAATGTCTCAAATTTTGTTCTCGCAAAATATCATGATAGGTTCGAAAAACGGTTTATTTTTTATGAAGAAAATACATGTATAGAGATGGATTATAGAAAAAATATCACAAACTTTTTGTCTCATTAAATCACGATAAATGCATGATATTTTCAAAATAAAGGTTTTTTATAAAGATAGTTAACAGTTTATGTGGCATACGTATGGAACAGTTGGTGAATTCGGTGAGTAAATTTAGCCCAATTGAGAAAGGCATGGTTTGATACAGACCAGTACGAATCTGCAAACTCTTAAGCTGGTAGGCTCGGCTAGTATCTAATTCAAGTTCCATGTTTTTAAAGAATCAGGGGAGTCAGTGTATTGAACCTAGACCGAGCATGTAACAAACGGCTCGGTCAAGTTGGTCTTATTGAGTATCATACCAAAGTCATGTTAGACCTTTAGGCATGCTGACTTTTGCTTGGTTGCCTAGCCGGCCGAGCCTAGCCACTGAACATGACCTAGACCAGGCTGGTTTAATTTAGGTTCAGTGATAGACCTGGCTAGAGTATAGACTCCACAGAAGACTGCACCAAAACCGAGACAACTAAACTAAAATTAAGCTATTTGGTTCGAGGAATCTAACCCAACCCGACACAAGGATATAATTGTCATTTTTTGGCATCAAAATAGCCAACTGTTAGGGGATAGACAGATCATTTTGGAACTTTAAGGGACACACATGCCATTTCTGGTAATGCGATTGATATTGTGGACTATTCCTCGGTTGCAAACTTGGAAGTAGGATCAAGGATGGTGGCGAATCTAAACCTACTTAATATATGGTTTGGATCAAAGGATCATGATTCAGATCTTAATTAACGGATCCAGATCCAATCTTGATGTTCGGCTCTTGATTCATATAGCTCATGTACTATTTAGGCTCCATATCATGTATTTGGGCCTGATCAAGAGGGAAATGGATCCTATATAACCTGATATGAAGTTGTCAACTTCGGCTTTGATCCGTTTGGATCATGGAGGCATTCTTATGGGTTTTAAAAATATGAGACAGATCCAAACCCGATTCAGATCAAATGTAAATTCAGTGAGAATCCTAGTGATACGGGTCGGATATAGACCGATTCTAGCCAAATTCAGTAAGAGAGATGACATCCAATTAATAGTCAGAATTGGCTTCGGGTTCCAGAGTCTAAAGCGAATCTAGTTATATCAAATAAAAACTAAAAAGCGTGTCCTAACTATTTAAGCTGGTACGATCCGATTCCTCTATTGTTCTTTTAAAGTCCAAAATCTGAATCTGATAAGGTCGGATTCAGTAAGGATTACATCCGAACCAAATCCAACCCGTTACATCCTTACCTCAGACAATTTCACTTCACAACAAAGTAGGAGAATCGATAGATAATAAGTTTGACTTGGTCAATGATCCATATTAAAATCCAGTGTCCGGTATGGTTTTTTTTATAATTTAGAACCCTCGCCCAGAGAACTGGGTCACTTAATGGGTCTGACCTCCAGCAAGGTAAACCTGGGGTGGGGTCACTGAAAACCAAATTCTTACTGAGCCCACCAGTTAAAGGCATCCCCACAACCAGTGGGAGACGAACCTGGGACGAAAGGGTCAGCACCTTCTTCCCAGCCCCCCGTGCCATTCAAGCAATCCCAATGGGTGTCCTGGGTCCAGTATGTTGTCTTGAACATATAAGACCACCTATGATCCAGGCCAAGCATGCATAAGTTGGATCTCAGTCTGCCCGTTTTTATATTGTGTATAACCAACAAAGAAAGGAAGGATAGGGATTATAGAGGAAAAGAAATGGATCCGAACCTAGGTAGACCTCATTTATGGCTGGAGATGGATCAGGACATGAACCACATCTGTCAACCTAGATCTGGACCATTGAGGGACCCGCCAGTGTGGACCCCATATCCACGAAGGAAATTGGTCATGCTAAATTTGGTGGTTCCCTTAGGAGCAGCAAGATACCCAGATCTAAATCCGTACAGGAAGAGGATATTATTGCCTTGGCAGTTGGCACCTCGTGCTTTGCATTTAGCGAAATTATGTCGTGGTCCAAAACATGATGGTTTCGGACCCTCGTGATTGTGGGAGCATGCTCCTTCATCATGTGTAGGGTCCATACTCCAAGAGAACAACCCTATTGTTTGTAGCTACCAATCCACATTGTAGGTCTTTAGGATTCCCTCTAGTTAAATTAGGGTCACATGTGAATGGGTCTCACTTTAAACTTCGAAGCAGATGCATGGTCTAAATCATGGATCAGATCCAAGATGAACCATTTGATCCAGATCATTCTACACCAGATTTGGAACTAATTCCAGATCTAGATCTCAACTAGTGTTTAGTTAATCATATACACAAATTCATTCACGTAACAAAAGGATGCACATAGAATATATAATATTTGATAATCAGGACAAGATCCAAATTCAAATTAGGTTGGGAAAAAAATCATAGTGTGTCGGATAAATATGGAGAGTCCTCAGCTCTTTAAGTTCCGGTCTAAAGTTGGATTCATAGCTTATGTTTGTGTCTGAGCCCATCTCAAGATGGTTCATCTTCAGCCTGGACACATGGTCAGGTACCTAATGGATAATTGGGTACCGGACCTGGGATGGTCGGGTTTGGGCTGCCTATGCAGCCCGAGGCACCGAGCATGACCTAGTCCAAGTAGCAAACATTTAAGGCCGGTTTTGGATATGGGTTAAAGAACGTATCCCTGGAGCATGATCCAGCCTGGCCCAAGAGCAGCCGGATCTAGAAGAGTTCCACCCGAATCAAGCTGACCCGAGCCTGATAAGACAACTGGATGAACCCGAAGATAATAAAGCATTAAGCCTCTCAGGTCGTCATGGGCACCGGCTCGGGTGGGCCGATATCCACCCCTACTTAGGGATGCAGTGGCATTTTGGTGCATTGGCACAAAATCCAGGTGTTTTCTTATGTTTGAAATATACCCTAAGTTGTACATTATCTTATTTCTTATATTTACATAGACTTGTGCAATAGACCATTGGGTTGTGAGAAGATTGCCTATTTATTGCAATAAACAAATAAATAAATGGTTGTCTCAAAACTTTATGCTCTAGAAGACAACAATGAATAACCATGATATCTCATATTTCATTTGTCAACAAAATTACACTACAAGAAATATGCAGATTAGCGACGGATGTTATCCGACGATAATTCATCATAAATCTGTCGCTAATCCATTTAACGACAGAGTGACGATGACTTAGCGATGGATAGCGTTCATCGCAATCTTTTGGTCACTAATTAGCGACATAACTATTTTTTTGCTACTTTCGTCGTTAATTCATGAATTAACGAATGTCATAATCCGTCGCTAAATAAAGACTGATTTAGTTTTGTAATAGATACATATCCGTCGATAATCCGTCGCTAAAATTTCACGATGGATATGTTTTCGTCGTTAAATTCCATCGCCAATTTATCGACATATTATATTTTATCGCAAAACATCGGCTGATTCAGTTTTAGAGACAGATTAATATCCATCTCTAATCTGTCGCTACATTCACAATGAATATTAGCGATGGATAATATCCGTCGCTAATCTGTTAAAAAAATTTTAAAAAATAAATAAAAATTTTATTTGAAATATAAATATCGAAAAAAAAAATCTCGTTATACAATTTATATAACCCGTGTATAAAAAATAAAGTATACATAAAAAAGACATATACAAAGCAGGTGAAACAAATTTAGCACAAGCTATAAGTAAAACAAATTTAACAACCCACTATAATCCTCGCCAAGTTCTAATTAGTTACAAGTGAACATATACAAAGAGTTTTGTTTGAAATAACAAGTACGTGAAACAAATTCAACACATAAATCTAGTCATCGCCAAGATTTGGAGCATCATCATCTTCATTGTCTCAATATGCCCCTTCTTCCATGCCTCCATCAGCTCATCTACGTTGATCATCTTCAGCATCCTACAAGAGAACCAAAATGTTAGTATTGATAAACAAAATATAATAAAATGAATTATATGCAATGCACCTAATCTAAGGCAATCAAAGTAACATGGCTGAATGACACATAGACTAGCAATAAAGTGAATGACATTAACAAAATTCAGATATGTGTTCTAAAGCTGACAAAAAAATCACAGTGATTCAATCATGCAGATATGTGTTCTAAGGTTGTCAAAAAAATGTCATAGTGATTCAAGCATGCATATATGGTTTATAAGGCTGTCAAATAAATGTGTTATGTATCACAATCATGCATATATATATATTATAAGGTAGTAAAAAAACTTTCATAGTGATGAAATCATGCATATATGTGTTATACGACAGTAAAAAAAATTCAGTGATGAAATCATGCTTATATGAGTTCTAAGATTGTCAAAAAACTTTCATAGTGATTCAATCATGCATATATGTGTTATAAGATAGTCAAAAAACTTTTATAGTGATGAAATCATGTTTATATGTGTTATAAGGCAGTCAAAAAACTTTCATAGTGATGAAATCATGCTTATATATGTTCTAAAGTTATCAAAAAACTTTCATAGTGATTCAATCATGCATATATGTGTTATAATGCAGTAAAAAAACTTTCATAATGATGAAATTATGCTTATATGTGTTCTAAGGTTGTCAAAAAACTTTCATAGTGATTCAATCATGCATATATGTGTTATAAGGCAGTCAAAAAACTTTCATAGTGATGAAATCATGTTTATATGTGTTCTAAGATTATCAAAAAACTTTTATAGTAATTTAATCATGCATATATGTGTTATAAGGCAGTAAAAGAACTTTCAGAGTGATTCAATCATGCATATATGTGTTATAAGGCAGTCAAAAAACTTTCATAGTGATGAATTCATGCTTATATGTGTTCTAAGGTTGTAAAAAAACTTTCATAGTAATTCAATCATACATATATGTGTTATAATGCAGTAAAAAAACTTTCATAGTGATGAAATCATGCTTATATGTGTTCTAAGGTTGTCAAAAAACTTTCATAGTAATTCAATCATGCATATCTGTGTTATAAGGTTGTCAAAAATTTTATAGTGATTCAATCATGAATACATGTGTTCTAATGCTAACAATAAAAATTCACAGTGATTCAATCATTCATACCTGACGGGTACCAGAGCTTATGTTGAATGCAAACAAAGTTCTCCTGTTCCGAAAAAAGTCACACAACTCATTATGAATAAGATTGGAAAGGACTTCATGTAAAAAGTCACGCATTGTGTCCTGAAGAAGCTGACAGACACCATCCCAAGAAACAACAGGGTCAATCGGACGATGGGAGTTGATGTTGGCGCGAGAACTCTGAGAGCCCTGACTGCAGGAGGCAACGACTGGTGTGGTGTTTATGTTACTCCCAAACCCAAACACACGACCCCTTTTGGGTTTACCGGTTGCAGTCACTCATGCTGCAGGATCAAAAGGCGGATGCTGAGTGGAGTCATTGTCATATCGCTCTACCATCTGCTGCATGTATGACTCCTACAAAGTAATGATTACAGTATGAATTAATAATTAAGAATTACAATGTTTATAGTAATGTAATTCATGGTAACTTATATATTATAATATTTATTAATACAATAAATACATATTGTTGCCGCTCTCGCCTTCTCTTATACGAATTGTCCTGTGCTCTTACGTTTATGTGTTTTAACAGACACATCCTTGTGAGGCACAATGCCTTCTTTTTTTGACTTCCTTCAGGGTTAAATGATAAAAAAATCAATTAGAAAGTACGCAGAAATACTTATAAATGTGACAATACATACATACATATATATATATATATTGATGAGTTACCATTTTCTTCTATTAGCTCCCAAAAGTCCTAGAACTACATGTGTGTAGATGAGCATCAAACATCTTCGTTCAGTTTTATACAACATTTGTTGAGCGGTTTTGAAATTCATGGCTCGCCCACTTATCGCACATTGCATCCCAATAATCTATCCTGATAGTAAAAGGGTCATGGACCTTCCACTGCAGTGAATCATCTATCCCAACAACTGCTTTTATTGATGCAGTTTTCATATTGTACAATATATCGGCAAATCGATTGACAGTCACATTTTGCCACACTATCCTCGCGTTCTGCTCCTCCTTCGCAGTCGCAAAGCGATTCAAAGCCTACAAATAATTTCAGAAAGTTAGTGCACATGTTTATAGCAAAAAATTAAATATAAAATACATTATCTATGATAAACGATTGTATATCATGAATGATGACCATAATCTTTCAACACCTCCTTTAGGTACTCTTTCCATTGAGCGACCGGTCCTGGTAGATGCTGAAGTAGTGACTTTCTAATTTCTCGTATTACTTCTTATGGTTCGAACCTCATGCTGCACATGAATTGGTACACATTAGCAATCGACTATCGATATACACTATTTATAAGATAAGTATTGGACAAGTGACAATGTAATACTTACGGTCGACTATCGATATACACTATTTGAATGAGTCATCATGTGTGAGACTGAGAAGACTCTACATTCGACGTTGTCTCGTGATGTGTATGAGTAGTTGCTGTAAGTGGGTCATGTACATGCAAAACATCATCTACAGATCAATGAGTTAGAAATTCACACAACGCATATATAAACTAATCAATTGTACATTTATTTAAATGATATACCTATTGAAGCATTATGTGTAGATGAATGCTGAGACTGGCTATCACTGATCTGAGATCGTATAAAGATGATTAACAAATAACAATTTTTATATCAACATATAAGCAAAAACATAATGAATTCTTATATTTAAATATAACACAAAGACATCTACCTAATGATGTCCCACGAGCTCCACTTGATCCTTGACCACTGGGTGCTCGACCACTGTGACCTCCACAAACCATATTCTAACAAATAAAAATGTTATTTGGATCAGTTACATAACTCTTGATCTTAGCATGAACATGACATATGCATGAAATATAAAGATTTAAAGGTCCTACATGAATTAATTTTATAACTATGCATGAACTGTGCATGTACATGCTAAGTATGCATGGAATGTAATATGATATGTAATTCCATGAACATGGATACATAATCAAATAAAAAATAACTTCATGCAAGCATGCATACAATCACATCAAACATTGCAATATATTCAAATCATTCATATCACAACAATGTCAAACATGTACCTGCAACAAACATACTCCAATATCCTGCTAAATACAACCATGACTAGCATGGTCTCCGAAATACAAACATAAGAGCATATGAGAAAGTGACATAGAATGTATTATAAGATGTATTTTACTAACCCGAGTATGCTTTCTCATCACTTGTTTGACTTTCATATTCTTCTTCTTCATCCTTCTTCTCTTCGTCCTCTTCGTCGTCATCTTCATTGGGCGCTCATTTACTTGGTATAGCATTTGGATCACATTCTTTCATACGTATGTCATCGGACAATGGAGATGTGACATGCAAACCATGTGTGATATCGTGACCATAAGAGAAGTCATACATATCATCTGATTGATAGTAATCACCCTCTTTAGAATCTTGTCTTCCTGTAACTGATCATACTTGAGGTATAGTTTAGACTTCACCTTGCAAACCGCACACCATTCATTTTTATCTAACTTCCTTGTATTCAGATATGAAGTATAGTAAACTTGTTGAGCTTGCGAGACTAATATGAATGGTTTATATGTTCCAAACCTTGATTTATGATTCACCTCCACAATGCCTGAGGCTTTATCGACTCTTGTTGTTGTAGGATCAAACCAATGACACATGAATAAAGTTATCATGTTATTTAAGCCTAAGTCAACTTCATTATTTCTTCAATAACACCCTAGTAGTCAAGTTCATTTTCACCATAATTGTTACCCTTGACACACACGCCATTATTCATTGTTAACTTATTTACACCATAGTCTTTTAAATGAAATCAATAACCATTTACGACATACTCGTTGTAACATTGCACAACTTTGGTTGGACCATTTTATAAATCACATATTCCTTGATCATTAACATCACTATGACGGACCTACAAGCATAAACAATGATTGTAATTACAACCAATTAAGTAACATATTGTTATTTATACGAAAAGAATGCATGTCATCATCCTTACCAACTCTTTGAACCATGCCTCAAACTTATTTTCACGTTCTTTTCGTACTTCTGAATCAGTGAGATGTGAAAGTTCTCTTCGCAACTCCAGATCAAATCATCTGCACTTAACAAATATTTATATTACCGAATCATGTACGCACGTATAGAACTTAGTGTTACATATTAAGTATACTTACTTGATGTAGAGGTCAATCATTGAGCAATTAAAACAGATATAGATTTGTTATGCGTCTTGCTCTTGATCTTCCAAGAGTCTTGATCGCCAACTACCAAAGACATGCCCAAGTGGTTTAAATATTGATAGTCTGTCAGCCACATTAAATTGTTTTTCATCATCATTACAAGGTGGGCAAGTGCAACATGTTGAAATATGAGGTTCAAAGTACATATATGAGAAATTTAAAATCTCTTCTAAAGTGTACGCCTTACAAATTGAACCCTCCATTTTTGCTTTATTCTGAACCTTTTTTTGAGGTCAAATATGCATCTGTCAACAATATACATCTCGTAATACAATAAATTCTCAATAGTATTAAAGAGAAAAGTATAAATAAAAATATACCTTTCAAATGAGCACATCCACCGATATTACACAGGACCATCAACCCTAAGTTCATATGGCAAATGTATGATCACATGTTCCATAACATTGAAAAATGTTGACGAAAATATCTTCTTTAGCTGACAAATAGTAGTGACGATAGAATCCTCGAGATTATTTACCTTAGTTAATACAACTTTCGATGCACACAATGTTATAAAAAATCTACTCAACTCGGATAATATCCCCCATATAGGTTTGTCTAACATATCATGGAATGCTAGGGGAATCAACCGTTGCATAATGACATGACAATAATGACTCTTCAACCCATATAATTGTCCCTCGTCTATCTTCACAGCCCGAGCAATGTTAAAGACGCATCCATCTGGAAATCTCAACTGTCTCAACCACTGACATACCTGCTTTACTTGATCTGGTCCAAGCACGTACCTTGCCTTTGGTTTCAGTACTTTACCATTGTACTCTTGAAGTTCCAATTTTGGTCTTTTACATATTACTTTTAAATCCATATGGGACTTCGGATTATCTTTTATTTTTCCTTTGACATTTATTACCGTATTAAACACATTATCAAACATATTTTTCTCTACATGCATCACATCCAAATTATATCGTATCAATAAGGTCGGCCAATATGGTACTTTCCAAAATAAAGATTTCTTTGTCCAATATGATCCTTCCCGAATCCAAGGAAGGGCGTCAGACTACATGCATCTATGAGTCTATATAGAAAGTATCACAATAATCTTAAAATCTCTATGCTAGACAACCATGTAGGTGAGCCTTCTATTTCAGTTTGCCTGCTCGAAACACATTCCTTCGTCGTTGGAACAAATGGTAGCTGGGTAGAAATCGACGGTGACAATCAAACCAACACGACTTCCTTCCATGCGTCAATCTAAAAGATTTTGTATCCTCCATGCAATACAAACATGCCAACCTCCCATGTGTGTTCCAACCAGATAACATACCATACACAGAGAAGTCACTAATTGTCCAGAAAACAACAATCTTTATATTGAAGTTTTGTTTTTTGTGGGCATCGTACGTGAGAACACTATCATCCCATAGTATTTTCAGTTTATTAATCAATAGCCTTAAATATATATCAAGATTTTGGCCTAGAGACGTCGGACCAGGGATCAATAGAGACAAGAAAAGATTTTTATGCTTCATACACAAGCTTGGAGGAAGGTTGTATGGGGTGACAAATACTGGCCAATACGAGTATGAGGTTGATCTACCCCCAAATAGATTAAATTCATCTGTACATAAACCGAGCCTAACATTTCTCACTTTCATTGCGAAGGTCTGATGAGTACGATCAAAGTACTTTCAAGCTTTTGTGTCAACATGATGCATGATCTTGTCTTCATCATGTCGAACTTTATTTGCATGCCATCTTATGTGTTTAGCTGTTCTCGAAGACATATACAATCGTTGCAATCTAGGGATGAGAAGGAAGTAGCGAAGTGACTTGTATGACACTTCTTTTAACCTCGTGTTAGCATTGCCTCTTATATTTGGTTTGAACTGAGGATGCCCACATGATGGACATGATCTGCTATTTTCTTGATCTTTAAAATACAACATGCAGTGATTTGGATAAACATCTATCTTTTGATACCCCATACCTAGAGCGTTGACCATAACCTTCGCACAGTAGAAATTTTATGGCAATTTCTCATCTTTGAGCAACATAGTCTTCACAATAGAGCACAAACGATCAAAACATGATTGACTCAAATTATACTCTGACTTCAAATTCAGTAGTTGAAAAACTGCAAACAAGATAGTGTGACTCTCGTAACCATTCCACAGTGGCTCATCAGCATCTCTAAGTAAGTCATAAAATTTACTAGCTGCATCGTTTGCTGCTTCTTCCTCTACCCTAGTTGGTACATCACTAGGACCTATAGTAGAACCCAGTTCTGGTCCTGCGGCATCAAATCCACATATGGATTATTGTGCACCACATCCACCCATGCTTCAAAATTGTTCCAAAATTCTTCACCGTGAAGCATTCAATTCTGATAACCACTCACAAAACCCTTCATGTATAGGTGTTGTCTAACGCCATAAGGTTCTACAAATCGATTGTTCTTACACATTGTGTAGGCGCACCTGATTCGATCGATGAGATCCACTGTACTGACATTTGTTGTTATAAATTCAATAAAACTGTCAACACCATCCATATATTTAAGTGACACATCATTATCAACTATCCTACGGTACATCCATTCACGGTTTGCAGTCATTTTATCCTATAATGTTACAGATATTATCTTCACCAGTTAAAAGAGAATCATAATAATGCATCAATAAGAAAAATATCTAATTTATCTAATAATTCTTGTTTGGTGATTGTTGATGAGCAATTTTTTTGCTTTAGTTAATGAGTAAATTTTCTTTCCCTCTCTACCACAAACATGCTTTACATAAAATGCAATTTCATGAACTATTATGCATATATTGATAATTCAATATTTTTATGTGTAATACCATCACATCATATTTACACACATCACAAGGATATTTAGAAAGATGAAATCATATTCACAAACATGATACATTCAATTAAAACATGTTTTTATGATACAATATTACATGATAAGCATAATCATATAAAAAATAACTTCATGCAAGCATGGATAGTCATGTCAAACATTGCAATACATTCAACCATTCATTTCACAACAATGTCAAACATGTACCTACAACAAATACACTTTAATATCCCATTAACTAATACCATGACTAACATAGAATCCAAACTACAAAAATAAGAGCACTTTTATTCCCATACATTTAAATCAAGCTCAGCATGATCTCCAAACTCTAGCAAAATAGTCTTAGATATCCACAACTAAGTGAGTGTGTGGGCAAGAAAGTAAATAACATGTGATGCGCTTGCATCACTTACTCACCATGGGTATTTACTCGATTTGCATGCTTTTGCATTTATATTTTTCTTGTTTCTTTTTTGCATAACATTTTAATCGCATGTGATGCTTAGCATTAAACATCCTGCATTTTGCTCTACTACACACATGCAATAACAAAGACTGCCGGCCAAATTGATGTATATTGTCAAAAATCTTGTTATCGACATTTTCTCGGCAAAGAAAAATCTTGAGCTAAATATAATTTTGCTTGTCTGCTTGAAAAGGGAGCAGACCCTTCCCTTGCTATCAGAGGAAATAGGGAGGGGCCTTGCCCCTCCACTGCGAAAAGAGGAAGCAGAGAGAGGGGTGAGCTCAATTGCCAGGCCGATCCCGACCCCAACCTCGACCGAGAGGGAGGTGGGCTTGACTACCTGGTCGAGCCCGACCCCATTGAAACAAAGAGAGAGATAGAGAGAGCAGGGAGCAAGGAGGGCCTCCCCCTCCCTTATAAAAAAGAGAGAACAGAGAGCGAGCGAGCAAGCAAGAAGGGGCGACATCCCTTCCATTGAAATCAGGAGGCAAGGGCTGTGGTTACACCGACACCTACCAGAACAAGAGTGACCCCATGTGGCAGAGGGGTTCGATCCTAGTCCCCCAACTTGACACAGGCCCCTGCTTACTACATGAGATACCACCTCGATGGCATAGAGAGAGACATGTGAGCAGGAAAGAAGAAAAAGAAGATGAAGAAGACAGTGAGTAGGGGGATGGCACCCCCCCTCCTCGACTCAATGAGCAAGGGGAGGGGGCTGCACTCCTCCCCATCCTCTGAGAAGAAAATAGAGAGCGGGGAAATGAGAGAGAGAGAGAGAGAGAGAGAGAGAGAGAGAGAGAGAGAGAGAGAGAGAGAGAGAGAGAGAGAGAGAGAGAGAGAGAGAGGGTGCGTCGTCGGCGTCAGTCCTGAGAGAGAGAGAGAGAGAGAGAGTCAGAGGGTGCGTCGTCGGTGTCAGTCCTGTTGGTGGTAGGGGAAAAGAGGAAACTCAGGGAGAGAGAAGGGAGCAGCGAGGGTAGGTACTGCCGATCGAAGTCGGATGCCCGATGAGATGGTGTCGACGAAGCTGCCGGAGAGGGAGGGAGTCGCCAAAAGGTGGAGAAGGGAGGGCGAGCAACGGGGCGAGAGAAAGGGCGGGGTAAAAGGGGTTTGGGTAAAAGGTGTGCGATGGATGAAACAGAAAGGGAAAGAAAGGGGCTCACATTAGGGTTTTACGGGAAATTAGCGACGAATTATTTTTGTCTCAAAATTCGTCGCTAATTAGCGATGAAAATTTGTTGTCTCTCATCCGTCGCTACGTTGCGACAGAATGTTCCGTCGCTAATTATCGATGGATTCTGAGACGAAAATAATCTATCGCTAATTAGCGATGAATTTTGAGACATGATTTTACCACCGTTAATCTGTCATTAATTCCAATTTTAGGGGGACACTTAGTTTTCTCTAGCTAATCCATCGTAAAGTGACGACGGATTATTTCCGTCATAAATTTTCATCGCTAATTAACATTTTCCTTGTAGTGTCATCACGTGGGGAGAATGTTTTTAATGTAATAAAAAAAACTTCTCCGTGCATGTCCCCAAGTCGGTATACACTAGCTGCCCTTCATCTTTGAGATGAGCTGTGCTCCTTGAAAGTTAGTCAAGGCACCACTTATGGCTTATCATTATATAGTTTGCAATTTATTATAACTAATTTACCATAATGCATTCTCTAATGATGATTAGGCCAATGAGATGAAGGTGATCAACGTAAGGTGCACGTCCCTATGACCGTACAAATAAATTGCTGTCCTCTTTTAACAAATATAACATGACTGATGCATTTAATAAATTAAATATGGTAGAAATAGTTAGAACATTGGAACTTTGTAGGTTATTAGCTCATCTCAAGTTTGTAAGTTGCCATTTTAATAAATGCGTTAAAATTAATATTGGTCCCATTTATTGTTAATAAATGCCATAATTAACTTTTTCTTTGTGCCTAAAATCCATCGAGTTACTGGTATCACAAATGCTTAGTGTAATCATGATTAGGTGCAGGAGATAATGGCCAATCTTAGCTTGGGCACTAAAGATGCATTATGTGTACGGTCCTCCTCTTTTGACAAATATAACATACATTAATGCAATTAATAAAGACATTGTGGAAAGCGGTTAGCACATGGGATGTGGTAGGCTCATATTTTTTTAATTTGTAATTTTCCCATTTCAATAAAAACAGTGAAGTACATTTTGACCCCTTATATTATTATTTCATATCTTTAGGTTACATAATTTAATTTTTATATAAAATACATAGAGTAAGTTGTGATCCATAACTTCTTTAGGATCGCCCAAAGGGGTTAGGGCAGTTGGAGTGGCCCTTGGCTGTCATACATGCAGTTGTTCGATTCTAGCAAGTGCTACCTCCTTGCATAAGTCAAAGCTTAGCATAGGCCCTGGGGGTAAGGGTCCTAGCCGCGGTGTTTTACCTTTTAACGGGCCCGGCTTTCTCCATGTAACAAATAAAAAAAAGTGTTCTCTAGGATCGATCTTAGAATGACCCTTACTGAAAATGGAGAGCTACAAGGTTTCATAACCTAGTTTTTATCTATATATACAACAGCAACAACAACTACGCCTTCATCCCAAAACAATTGTGGTCGGCGATATGAACCAACAAAGAAAATCATTCTGGGTCTTCCACATGAATCTTTCTCCTCCAATCATTTCTATCCAATGCCATGTCCTCTTCAAAGCATTCATATTCTTTCCTATCATAATTTTTAGTTTTTCTCTATATTCTTTCCTATCATAATTTTTAGTTTTTCTCTATCAACTAATTAAATTATGAAGTGTCATTAATTATAATAAATGAGATCGCTATTATTCTATTGAAAATACTATAAACTGTATTATGATTCGTGCCTCATGACACACACTTCTGATAAAAAGGATAAGATTTTTTCGACTTTCTAAGAGATGTTCAAGAATTGTTCACATGACAAAAAAATGGAACTGGTTGTATCAAATGCATTATGAAATAAATGATCACGCCCAAGATATCACCATGGCCACACAATATTTTTATTGATAATTATCAATCTTTGCATATACATTTTTTTTTAAATTTAACATGGAAAAACTATTGCAATGGTAGATGTCACAATTGAGAGACCCACAAAGGGGTGAGGATTGTGGTTGTGAACACTAGGTGACATTGTAAAACTCCACGAGGACTCCGCTCCAATACACCAAGGGTAGTTTTCCACTTGGCTTAAGCGCACCCTGAATATCAAACTCTCTACCTCTTTCAACTTAAAAGCCCTAAGTGACCCATGTGCTAAACTTGGGCCCTGTTTGGATCTGTTTTTGTTTATTGCTTACAAAAATAAATTAGCAAATTTTATAATGAGGATATTTGCCCTTATTTTTAATTAAGTGAATGTTTGGATCACCACTATTTAAATTTTAATAAACAATAAAAAAATTAGCTAGTAGCAGTGATGATGGTGATGGCCATTGTGGATGATGGTGGTGGTAATGGCAATGGTGAATAGTAATGGTGCTGATGATGGTAGTAGTATAATGGTGGTGATGACATAGTGAAGGTAGTGGTGGTGATGTTGGGTACTAGTGATAATGGTAGTTGATGACAATGGTGATGGTAGCAGTGGTGATGGTGGTGTATCGGTGATAATAGTAATGGTGATGGTGCTAGTGGTGATGGTGGTTGCAATGTGGTGATGATGGTAACAATGGTGGTGGTGGTAGTAGTGATGATGGTAAAGAAGCGGTGGCAGTGATGGTGATAATGGTAGTAATGGTGGAATGAAAAAAAATAAGCACAAAAAATTGAAATTTATAAATGTCATTAAAAAATAAAAGTAAATGATTCAAACTCCAAGACGTGCTACTTAAAATAAACATTAAGGAAAAGAACAGTTTATAAAGTGATCCAAACAAGGGATTAGTATATACATTTAAGGTATAAATACAATGTTTTCATCTTGAATCCTCCTATTATTATTTTATGCTGATATATATTTAATTAATATATAAAATACATGAACTAGTTTGTGTTCCATAACTTCTTCAGAATTGTTCCCAGGGTGACATCTCCGCCCCCCCCCCCACCCCCCACCCCCCCCCCCCCCCCCAAAAAAAAAAAGAATGAGTTTTGTTTATTGATCAGATACTGTATTGTTTAGTGCTATTCAGTAATGATTTTTATAGACCAAAGGGCTAACCAACAATATGGGAAATAATATAATGGGTAAGAATATAAGACTCATGACCAGACTTCAATTCTATCAGCTAAATCATAAATTGCCACTAATAATAAACTATTCCATTATTATTTTATTGAAAATATATATCAGCTACCAACGGGGGGCTCCGCTTGTCTGGTAGGAGCAGCTAGCACGTTGTGTTGGGACGTTGCAAGTTCAAATCTCAATGGTATCATGTATAACTGGTAGGGGTTTGCCTAACCCCAGGCTTTTATATATATATATATATATATATATATATATATATATATATATATATATATATTGGCGTTTAATAACAGCACAATTTTTAAAGAAAAGGATAGATATTCTTGACTTTACAAAAAAAAGCGGGGCAAACTTCTCATGACTAGGAAAAGATGGTAATGCAATGCAAGGATCATAGTTGCCGGAGAAGGGTACAAATATTGGGCCTAAAAAGTTTTAGGTGCTTTTTTATTTGAAATACATATTGCTACAAGTTCAAAAACTATTCATCATTCTAATAAACAATATTATGGTTTTTACAGTAAGTTCTATGGCCGTATGGGTTTTTAAAAATACCTACAAATTAAAATAGTTAAATATACATAAACAATCAATAATTTTGTATAATAAATTTTTTATAAATCATAATATTTAAATTTTTTGATAAAAATAAAATTAAATTATTGTTCATGCGTATAGATGTTAATAGAAATGAGCTTGATAATCCTTTTATAATGTAATACCAATGAATTTTTACATTAAGTAGCACATGTTTCTCAAGTAATTGAGATGAGTTTCTTAAACATTTGATACTTCTATTTATGGTTTTGGAAACAAGTTTGATATTAGTACATGGTAAAGGTATTGGGAATATGTACACGCGAGTGTATGAAATACCAATGCAACAATTACAAAGATCACACACTTTTGTGAGGTAATGAAGAGGGAGAATATGCCTTTTTAAAACAGAAAACCTGCCACATGACTTTGAGTCTGCAGTATTATATATATAATTCACAAAAGCCAAAGTCTTAAAATCCGTCACTTTCAAAATTTTCAATTTGCTTATATTTCGGTCTTTTTAGGTTGGTTTACTTACCCCACTTGTTTTTATAGTGTTTTTCTGATGACAAGGAACCTTAGCCCAAGCTAGGATATATATATATATATATATATATATATATATATATATATATATATATATATATATATATATATATATAGAGAGAGAGAGAGAGAGAGAGAGAGAGAGATGAAAACCTCCTCCAATGAAAACGGTCCCAAACCTACCTAATGGAAAAAAAATAGTATTTTTTTTTTCAAAATTTCGACTGTAAAGATGTATTCAGCATGATTGATTTGCTAGAAATCCACACTTGAATCATGAATTTTGGATAGAAAAAATGGTATTTGGAGCCTCAAATTTTTATGAAAATTACAGGCAGTTGATTTTTGAAACTTATAAAAACCTACCCATGCATCAGAATCAAATGCTTCAAGAACTGATTCCAATAAAAATATACAGATTACATTTGTACGGTCAGAGTTTTGAAAAAAAAATACTAAAAATCCAATAAAATATCCATTGAGTAGGTTTGGGAGGGTTTTCCATCCAGTAGGTTTTCATTAATTCCTATATTTATATATAATGGCCCACCATACGGGAGATTGGAGAATTGTTATGGGTTTACATCTACTTTAACCAGTTAGTTGATCGTACCAAGTTACTTGATTTTTACTGAATGCACAGAACTTGTTTATGTGTAAACCACGAATTGCATTAGGGTTTAGGGTTTAGCAACTGAGTTCATAAACAGAAAATGAAAAAGAAATGTATAACGCAAGGGACGAGATTTGAACCCACCACCTCTTGGATTGAAGACCAAGGCCCTACCCCAAGGGATGTTTTTTGTGTTTTACTCAACAAAATTTGCCTATATTCGATATTAGCAAGTTAATTGAGCTTAATGGGACTTAATTAGCCTTGTCCAAGCTCAGTTTGTTTATATATGTTAAGAGCTTGCTTGAGCTTGGCTTATTTATATAGTCAGATGAATTCAAGTTGAACTTAAATGAGTTGAGGCCGTGCAGACCTAATCCCAGGTCCATTGGATATTGTCCATCCATTTGGTGATCGGCACCAATCACCGTGACTGGATTAATTATATCACGGTTTTTTTTTTCAGAGTTGTCTATGCGGTATAAGGATGTCAATGGATCAGATATATGTAATATCTGATCCAATTCTGAATCTTACTAGTCGGGTTTGGTTAAGAAAACTGAATCTGATTTAGATTCAGTTTATGATTTGATGACCGAATTTGATGGATTTCCTAATCTCGTTACAGGTGTATTAGTTTTTTTCATCCAAATCCGAGTGTGACTAACCAATATCCAATTAAAAAGATTTGGTATTGGCTGTATCTGACCCGAACCAACTGTTTACATTCCTACTGCTGGAGATCATAAACCTCATCTATGTCTTATCGGATCGACAATTGAGAACAAAGCCAAAACCATGGGGATTAGATGCCATTCATCTCATGAATGGATCACATCGGGTAGCCTTGACCAGGTCCACTCTTTTTTCGAACCAACTTTGTATATATAACTTGAAGTGTCGTCACAATTCTCGGTGTTTTTTTTGTAAAAGCATGAAAAAACAATATTATGCCAATCCTTTAACCAGTAAATGTCTGACTATTTTTCATAACAAAACTTGGGGAATTAAGGCCCCTTCCTTTACAAGAGGACCAATCAGACAAATATAGAGGTTGTTGGCACCAAGCCACACGGTCTCACCATATGAGGAAAATTTTTCAAAAGTTTGCTGACCTCCAAACATGGATTACAAGAAAGTCACATAACACCAATGAGAGAAAACTGATTTAGAATCGGGAGCTTGTTACCAACAGATCTTCTTCCCTCACTCAATTGATGAAGCTAAATTCTAAAAATTTTGTTATTACTAGAGTTAATGATTTTATCATTGTAGACACTCAATTAGATTTCTAAAAAAACATTCCTTTGAAACAAGGTGTTTAGGTCATTTTTAAGTTAAAATTAGGTCCAAGTGCATTTTTTACCTTCAAAATGACATCTTCAAGGGGTCTTGACCAAAAAAATTAAATTAGAGAGTCTTAACTTTCAGATGAGATAAAATTCCGGTTGTCCGACATTGAAGTAAAGAGTTATAACAAAAAAACAAGGTGATTTGTTTGACCAAAATCTTGTCACTTTGAGTATATTTTACCCCCAAAATTATGTAATTTAGTTTTTAACTTAAAACATGAATTAAATTATAGGATTGTTAGTTTTCCAATACATCAAACCCTATCTCAATCATATACAAAATTATGGTCAAAATAAGTTGGCTTGTTATAATGGATTTGAAGTACAATCCAATTTGAAACATGATGATTCAAAATTTCTATATTCAATCAATAAAAAGCTTCTAAAAGCTACATCCATAACCCTAAATTCTTATTTTCTTATAAAACCCTATAAGCAACATAAAAACTTTAATCTTTCTCTTAGAGAAGCATTCATAATCTCTTAAAGATTGTTCTCACCTTAAATTCATTGAACTTAGTCGACCTACAGGATAGAATTGGTTCAACTACATTAGAGGAATCAATTACTACATTAGAAGAGCTCAGCTACATTTGAGAAGTTGGTTGATGAAACGATATGTACATTTGGGAGACTGACCTTCATTAGATAACATTGCTACATTAGAGGAGCTCAACTACATTTGAGGAGTCGGTTGATGAGACGAGATGTAGATTTGGGAAATCGACCTTCATTAGATAACTCAAACAATTATCCTGGAGGATTATCATTTGAGATTATCGTTTCTAAGTAGCTTATCGTATCATGCCTCAACAAGCTCAATGGGGCCCGCACGTTAAGCTTGTGACAAAAATTGACGAAGGGCATACACGGGAGCGGTTTGGTGAGGCCATCCTCAAGCTGGTCATGAGAGAAAATAAACTAAACCTGCAGGTGACCCTTGCGAACATGATCACATACAAAATGGAAGTCAATTTTGACATGCTTGGTCTGAGCATGAAATACTAGATTAGCGGCAAGGTAGAGAGCTCCGATATTATCGCACCATAGCACAAGAAGTGCAGAAGGAAACCCAAGTTCACAGAGGAGAGAGTGTAACTAAAGCAGGTCAGAGGTTGTGCAAGCCGGTGAATTATATTCAGCCTCAGTGTTGGAGTGAGCCACGATCTTTTGCTTGCGAGAAGACCAAGAAATGACATTAGGACCAAGAAAAACAACAAAACTAGTAGTTGATTTTTGATCATCTGGACAACCCGCCCAATCGGCATCTGAGAAGGCACTAAGTTGAAGAGACGGGGAAAATTGAAGAAGAAATCCATGATGCAAAGTCTCATTTAAGTAACGTAAGATGCGCTTAACAACAACATAGTGAGCCTCAGACGGTTGATGCATGTACTGACATACCTTGTTGAGAGCAAAGGCAATGTCAAGATGAGTAAGAGAAAGGTATTGGAGGCTGCCAACAATGTTGCGATAGAGCATTGGATCTGAGAATAATAGAGAGTCATCTTTAGATAACTTAACTGAGGAGCTCATAGGAGTAGGAACCGACTTGGCGTCGACCATGCATGCCTGTTGCAGGAGAGAGTATAAAGTCGTTGAGAAAGGATGACTCTGTTGAGAGAATGTAACACTTCAATGCTAAGAAAATAATTGAACCACCCAAGATCCTTAATAGAGAAAGCCACACCAAGATGAGAGATGAATCAAGATATCTCCAAGGAAGAGTTACCAATGATGATGATGTCGTCCAGATAAACTAAAATAAAAACAAGAAGGCCATCCTATTGAAAAATAAAAAGAGCGACATCTGACTGAGAAATAGTGAAACCATGAGAGACCAAGTAGGAGCTAAGACGTTGGTACTAGGCCCAGGGAGCCTGCCTGAGCCCATAGATGATGCGATCAAGCTTGCAAACATGATGAGAAAACTCAGAATGCACAAACCTAGAGGTTGGCTCATGTAGACATCTTCATCCAAGCGACCATTGAGAAAAGCATTATTGAAGTTCAGTTGATGGATATTCCATTTGAAGGACACCGCAAGAGACATGACCACTCGAGTGGTAGTAGGTTTAACCATGGGTCTAAAGGTCTCAAAGAAGTCAACTTTGTCCTCCTAGTGAAAGCTTTTGAACACAAGACAACCCTTGTAACGAGCAATAGAGTCATCTACATGGTGTTTGATGCGATGCACTCACTTAGAGTCGACAACATTGAACTGAGAATAAGGAGGAACAAGATGCCACATGCGATTGTGCATGAAGGCATTGTACTCTTCTTCCATGGCAGAATTCCAGTGAGATGACTTAACGACTTGCTTGTAGGTGGTGCGTTTTGACTCAAACAAATGAGCATTAAAAGCCGCGTAGGGGATATGATATAAAGATGCAGAGAAAAATTTAGGTTTAAGCGAGCCAATCATGGAACAAGTGACCATCTGATGGGTGTGCTCGGGTGGACAGACTAATGGCTAAGCCGAGACAAGGGGGTAAACACAAGATAGGTGTCCAAGGGTTTAAGAGGGCCATGATCGAGTGGGGGAGAGCCATGTGAAGAGGACGACAAGGAGCCAAGAACATGAGACAGAACATGAGAGGGTGGACCAGGAGGAGCAGGCATAGGGTCGGTACAGATTGGAAAAGAGGCAGGCGCAGGGTTGACTAAAAGCACCAGAAGCGTGAGATCCCACTGCGCAGGGTCATACTCAAGTGCAGGTGAGGGAATGGGAAGAACGGTAGAAAGTGACTCGTCAAAGATCACATGGTGAGAAATATAGATGTGACCGGTAGGAGGATGATAACAAATATACCCCTTATGATAGGGAGGATAATCAAGAAAGATACAGGGTTTAGTTTTGGGTTGAAACTTGGTGGAATTGTAAGGAGTCACAAGGGGGTAGCAAACACATCCAAAAACCTGAAGATGACTGTAGACAGGAGACTGATTTAATAGGAGTTCGTAAAGGGTTTTGTGGTTAAGAACAAGAGTAGGTAACCGGTCAATAAGGTAGACGACCGTATGAAAGGCATCAACCCAGAAACTATAGGGTAAGGCAGCACCACTCAAGAGACTTAGACCCATTTCCACAACATGCCGATGCTTTCGCTCGACCAAGTCATTTTGTTTGGGCGTGTGGGGACATGAAAAATGGTGAAAAATACCATTATGCCGAAGATACGTTTCAAATTTATGACTTGTGAACTCACCACCGTTATCAGATTGAAAGGTTTTAATGTGAAGCCCAACTTGGCTTTCCATAATAGATTTGAAGCCTTAGAAACAATCAAACACTTGGGACTTGGTTTGCAAGGGAAATAACCAAGAAAAATGACTAAAATCATCTACAAGTAAATGATAAAACCGAAAACCTTCACGAGAAGTAATAGGAGTTGGGCCCCAAACATCGGCATGCAACAATTCAAAAGGTTGGGAGCTGCATGATAAAGAACACCCAAAAGGGAGTTTGCGGCTTTTACCAACAAGGCAATGTTCATAAGCGGTGATAATCTTATTATTGCGAAAAAAATAACACTAATAATTTTAAGAAAAGAAATGATCTTCTTATTTGCGTGCCCGAGATACTTATGCCAAAGATCGAATGAGGTTGAAGATCCTGCATAGGCTGCCATCAGCAAGGTGTCACCCGCCTTAATTGGATAGAATCCCATGGTGGTTTTCGGTCCCTGGAGTAGAATCCTGTTTTCGGTCCCTGGAGTAGAATCCTGCCCGTCTGCCGATCCTTGACAAAAAATTTAGATAGAGTAAATTTGAAGACAATCATTATCTTTTGTGAATTTGCCTACAGATAATAAATTTTTGGCAATATCAGGCACGTGAAGAATATTCTTTAAATTAAACAAAGAGACTTTGGAAGATAAAATCAAGTCACCATCATGAGAGATGGGTAACATCTTACCATTGCCGATCATAATGGAGTTGTGGCCCTGATAAGATGATTTATTTGCGAACTGCTGATCATCCATGGTCAGATGATTAGTGGTACTAGTATCAGGATACCAGTGGTCATCAGTAGATGATTAGAGGGACATTGAAGAAAGCACTTTGAAAATGTCTCAACAATTTTTCGCAACATGACCCCTATTGCCACAATACTGACAGACTACAGGAGCCCATTGATTTGTGGTATTGTTTGAAGGTGGGGTAAAAGTTCCTGAGGAGCCCTTGTCTTGACTACGACCTTGATTCCAACATCCCTTATAGGAACCACGTCCACGACCTTGTCCCTAAGAGGCCGTGAAAGTTGTTTAAGATGATTTTTTGTTGTCCACTTTTTTTCGGATGAAGCAAAGTGACTCTCCTTTCTTGATTGATTAGGAGATCATACAAATCAACAAAGGAATGATGAACGACTCCAATGGTAATAGCAGTGATAAAACTCTTATACTCAATGAGAAGATCATTGAGGGAGATTTGCACAAGATCAATATCATCAAAAGGATTATTTGCAGTCGCAAGAGAGTCAGCTAAAAACTTGATTTTGTTCAAGTAGGTGTCCATGTCCATACTTTCTTTCTTGATAAAGGTAAGATCCTTCTTCAAGAGCATGATCCTTAATGGCAACTGAGAACCATGAGATTTCTCTAGCATTATTCAGGCTTCGCGTGTCGTTTTGGCTCTCATGATCTGGCTAAGCACAGACTTTGAGATGGTGGCTTTGATCAAACTTAAAGCAAGTTGGTCAGACTTGCGCCAAATGAAGAACTCAAGATTAGCTTCTTGCTTCCCACTTTTTGTGAGGACAAACTCAGACGATTCTGGAGAGGAGCCATCTACGAACCAGAGCAGGTTTTGGCTCATCATAACCGACTCTAGTTGAGATCTTCAGAGAAGATAATTTTCTCTGTTCAGCTTGATTGACACTAGACTTGCGACGACATTCCACTAGGTTTGGAAGCCATTGATACGCTCGGGGGAGCTTCATGCTCTCATACCATAAAAAAGACAACAAAAGATAAAAGAACATGCTTAAACTTTCTCACAATACGTGAGTGCAGGGTTATCTTATTAATATCCTTTTTTGTTACACGATATTGACAAAGTTTACAGAATAGCAAAAGTCAACCTACAGGATAGAACTAGTTCAACTACATTAGAGGAATCAATTATTACATTAGAGGAGCTTAGCTACATTTGAGGAGTCATTTGATGAGACCAGATGTACATTTGGGAGATCGACCTTCATTAGATAACGAGCTCAACTACATTTGAGGAGTCGGTTGATGAGAAGAGATGTACATTTGGGAAACCGACCTTCATTAGATAACTCAAACTATTATCCTGGAGGATTATGGTTTGTGATTATAGTTTCTGGGTAGCTTATCTTATCACACTTCAACTTATAAAAAATTCTCACAACATAAAGATCATAAGTTAAATTTCAGGTGTTCCCTAGTAAGGATGCTATCATTATGACTAAAGTGATCGTTGAACTACAATAGTTTTAACACAACTAGACGAAAAACTTGAAATCAACATATTTTTAACCATTTAGACTCAAAAAACTTAGAAAACCACCATTGAAGTTCCAATGCCAATTCCCTAGAGGGGATTCTTGTTACTGTAAAATTGAAAGCAACAAAAGTCTATAACATAGAGGCTATAGAACAAGAGATGAAAAGGTGAGGAATTATCTCTTCTCCAAAGTTTCATAAGTAACAACAGTTAACGCAGGGAATGTCCATAAACATGAGTCTATCTTGAGTAGGTAGACGATTTTTACACGACAAGTAGGTCGTCCAAACCACACATGGCATATGGTTTTCGTCCCAAAGTGCTTTATGCCATGATTTCTGGAGATATCTACGTCCTATTTGCTACCAAAAGGCATAGGGTGATATCGACTAGGAGGGATGATTCTTCCATATTAGCCTATCTTGAGTTTGAGATAAGTCAAATTCTTGCAGTCGACATCTAGAGAGAACAGATTGCAGAAAATATTAGTTTTCAACAAGCTTGTAAGCATCAACCAAAAAAATACCTAGGTTCTAGTAAATCATTCAAAAGTTTGTTGGGGAGTGATCCTCTTCTTGAGGATGCACACACACTGAATCTTGCCTGAACTTCATGTTTTCACCATTATCCACCTTCCAAGTCAATTGATGGGAGATAAGATTCCATTTCCATTTAATACCCCTCCAGGACCACGATCCGCTAGTTGCTGAGTTGTGCGACCAAATACTCTGAACTTGAAGATAGTTGCTATTCATAAAACAACATAATAAAGGCTTAGTGATGATGGATGAGCCCAAAAAAGTTAGGTAAGCTTTGTTTATGTCACTAAGACCTACTCCCCCCATCCAACCTTGTTCTACACAATAGATCTCATCTAATTAAATGTAGATGGTGATTGGATTCGTTGCCATCCCAAAAAAATTGCCAAAATATCCTCTTAAAATCCCTCAAAATAGAAGATGGTATCTTAAATGCCAGAATCCAGTGTAAAGATAGACTAGAAAGAGCATGCATTCATGTTCAACATAAGATAATAAGTTGAGATTTCCAACATGTCAATTTACTCTCCGCCTTTCCAATGATATATTGGAAAAGTTGGTTCAAAAGATTACCATAGAACAGAGGAAGACCAAGATAGTGAATCGGTAAGGTTCCCAAAGTCCATCCAAGTGCACCATTCAGATGAACAACTTCAACAAGATAGAGATTGATCAAGATGAAATGAATTTTGGAAAGGTTCACTTGCATTCCTACACATTTTCACATAAGCTTTCTCGAAAAATATCGCAAAAGGTGAATATCAATCTCCCATAAGCTTTGCACATAAACAAGGCATCATTCACAAAAAATAGAGAGGTGATGTGGAATGAACAATGAAAAACTTGGGAATAAGTATATCTCTCTTGTCATTTGCCACAAGAATCCTTCGATGTAGTAGCTCCATTACTATTACAAATAAATAAGAAAAAAACAGATCACCCTGGCGTAATTTGCAAGAACTATGAAATCAGTCCCTAGGTGAATCATTATCCATTACAACAAAAGAAGCTGAAGAGACAATCAACATGATGAGATTGACCCATGATTCATGAAAACTCAAAAAGAGAAGACTCGTTTTTAGAAAATCCCAATCCACTCAGTCATAGGCTTTAGAAAGATCAATTTTGAGACAGACCGAGGGGATCTTATAAGTAAAAAGGGAGTCAATGAGTTCATGAGCTAGAAGAAAACTATCTTAAACAGTAAGACCTCTCAAAAAAGCTCTTTAATTATGAGAAATGATACGAGAGAGAATAAGCATAATCTTTGATGCAATTTTGTAAAGAAAATTACATAATAAAATAGGTTGGTAGTCAGCAAAAGATGAGAGATTATTGGATTTGGGAATAAGAATGAGGTGAGTGACATTAACATGATGAACAAGCTTACCTTTCATGAAGATGTCCTTAATTAATGGCTAGAGAAACTTCAGGTCCAATAATATCCCAAAATTTTTGATAAAAGCATTCAGGGAAGCCATTTGGTCCCTGTGTTTTGTCGTCTTTTGAAGCAAACACCGCATGACGAGTCTCCTCATATGTGACGAGTATCAAAAGGGCCTCATTCTCTTAAAATGAGACAGATAAACCCGAAGTTAGAGCATGAAACATGCCATTATAGCATTGTCACCCTTTGAAAGCAAATTGGAGAAGAAAGCTTTCCCAGTAGGCTGGTAGCTGGTAAGGACAACTCCTTCAAAATCAATAGAGCAAATGTTATTCGTGCACTGTTACTCGCAGACATAAGCATGAAAATGTGAAGTATTGGAGTCACCATCACACAACTAAGTTCGACACGACTTTTGCTGTAATAGCACTTCTTCTTCGACATGAAGGGCAGATTTGAGAGACCCTCAGCTGATGTTTCCATTTGCAATCGCATCATGGTTTCTAACATCGAGCCAAGGCTGTAAGCTCTCCAGTTGGGCCTGATAATTAACTGATCCTGTTTACTACTGTTCCAAAAGGCTCCCGAAATATCTGCTTAAATGACCGGCAAAGAAAACAAACCGATATTCACCTCCTATAAAAAAAGGTAAATATCGGCAACTTTTATATTTTTTGGTCGATAAAAACATGGGAAAAAGAGAAAACGCCAACTTAACGTGACCAAATGGATGCTGTTATTTTTCCGTTTTAAACTTTTGTTACTATAACCTGAAGTTATTGAAGAAAAACAAATTAACTCCATTAAATATTGTTATTTTCATATTTAAAACATTTAAAACCCGTATTTTGGTACCATGGCAACATTGAAAATCTTGGGTGAGCGAAAATCTCCTGATATTTTGAAATTTCGTGTTTTTCCGAAGAAAGTATCGGCATGACGTGCATTAAAAATACAAAAATACATGAAATTATGCACAAAAATAAATAAAACTATGAATAAAAAGAATAAATTAATACCACTATAAAAGCTCATTAATTTTATAATAGTCGATATTTTCAAAATATTGCGGTTTCGGCATCATATCGCCCTCTCAAACTATCTTGTTCAATTTCTGACATTTATAAAAAAATATCGGCCGACATTTGTGACGAAAAGGCTACAGCAGTTCGCCAACTTCATGCATAGAGGAGCCGCTCCGAGTCTCCGACTCAAGTGGGTTGCGTGTTGCTGTTTGATGCATCCATGGGAGCTAAGAGCGACGATCTCTGCCTTCTTCCACCTCCTTCACTCTTCCCCAAACGCCCGAAACCTCCGCCATCTCCACGCCCGGCTCCTCCGAATCGGCCTCTACGACAACGTGGTGCTAAGCTCGAAGCTCGTCCTCATGTACTCAAAGCACGGACGGCTCCTCCCCGATGCTCACTCCGTCTTCCTCCACATGCTCAACAGGAACATCTACTCCTGGAACATCATTATCGGCGAGTTTTCGCGAGCCGGCCTCGCCAGAAAATCGATTTCGGTCTTCATCCAGATGCTGAATTCCGGCGAGAAGCCCGATGTCTTCACACTCCCCCTTGTCCTCAGGGCTTGCGCGATCGATACCAACCTGAGGTTGGGAATTCAGATTCATGGGTTGTGCTCGAAAGCGGGTTTTGAGATGAACTTGTTTGTTGCGTCGGCTCTGGTGTTTCTGTACGCGGGGCTAGGCAAAATTGGCGATGCGCGGAAACTGTTCGACGAAATGCCTCAACGGGATTCTGTGCTGTGGACGTCGATGTTGTCGGGGTATGCGCAGAGCGGGTCGGTGTTGGAGGCTTTGGAGGTTTACAGAGCGATGGCGGCGGAGAATTTGGAGCTCGATGCGGTTGTGATGGTGAGCCTTCTTCTGGTGTGCAGCCAGTTGGGGTGCTTGAGACATGGGAGGAGTGTTCATGGGTGGGTTGTTAGGAGGTTTGTGAGGTGGGGATTGAGTTTGGGAAATGCCCTCTTGGATATGTATGTGAAATGTGGGTGCTTTCGGGTTGCTCGTTACTTGTTTGATGGAATGCCTCAGAGAGATGTTGTTTCTTGGAGCACGATGATTGTTGGGTATGGGATTCATGGGCATGGGGAGGCAGCTTTCGAGTTGTTCGAGAAGATGAAGTTGGCAAATGTTAAGCCGAACTCAGTCACGTTTATTGGTGTTCTATCTGCGTGTGCACATGCTGGTATGGTGGATGAGGCGCTCGAGTGTTTTAGGATGATGGAGAGGTTTGGGATTGTGGGAGAGTTGAAACACTATGCTTGTATGGTGGATACGCTGGGTAGAGCTGGACTTGTGAAGGAGGCAGAGGAGTTTATACTGGAGATGCCCATGGCTGCTGATGGGGCTGTTTGGGGTGCATTGTTGGCTTCATGCAGGGTGCATGGCAATGTGGATGTAGGAGAGAGAGCAGCACGGTTCTTGCTTGAGTTGGTGCCAGGGAGAGCAGGTTATCATGTTTTGTTAGCTAATATGTATGCTGCTGCTGGTAGGTTCGAGGATGCGGAAAGAGTGAGGGATTGTATGAAAGAAATGAATGTGATTAAAAGCCCTGGGTGTAGCTCAATAGAGTTAGGAGGCTCTTTGTGACAGTCTTTATTGTGGACGTATATGCTCAAAAGTTATAACATTGAGGTTAAATTATGAGAAGTTGGATTCTGGTCTGGTGCTTGCCTTGTAAAAGAAAGAGGTGCAAAATTTGTTGGCAATCAGCCTTTAAAAAAAATTTGTTGACTATCTTCCACGGCTAAGCTCAATATGTGAATGTTGCATAGTGAAAACATTTGAACTTAGTTGCTTGCTATCAGAAGTCTTATGGAGCCATAATTTGGCATGCACGGATGTGAGACAGGCAGGTTGCATCTACTTGGACAAACATTGTTGAACATGAACAACCCTTTGTGGCTAGAGGCAGGTGCTTAGGTGGTTGCAGGCATGTTTTTTGTTGCCCTGGAACTGCTTGGTTAGTAAGAATTGATTACTGGCTGTGCTTTCTTGAGATGTCTCATGACCTCAGTAGCAAGAAACATTTGTGGCAGTAACATGAGGCAATTCTGGAGTAGCAAACTTTTATATAAGAGTTGTGCCTGAGGGATGGAGGAAGTTGTCTTTTGGACAAGGGAGCAGCTTCTTGATAAACGATGGTGTTTCAAAATGTTATCGAGTAAACAGTAAACAATTTTTATGTCAACAAGACATACTCCTTGTTTCCAGATCTTTTTGCTTATTCAATATGTTAAGTGGTAACTGCCATAGAGCTTGGGAATGCGTGTATGGCTGGGAGTGTTGCCTGGTGGGAATGGTAAAGCTGATTTGGACAAGGGAAGGGTGATGCAGTTTTACTATTCTAACTACTAATTTCTAAAGAATGTAAAGTAATGCCTCCATTTTATCAGAATGGAACATTTATGTTTAACACAATATAAAATAAAAAGTATTGTTTATCATAGCTAATGGATGGTGGTGGTGCGTATACAATATACTGAAATAATGGAGAAGGCAGGGGGGCGGTTAAAGAGCTTTCATATTAGACAGATGACAGAAATGACTAGTGAATCCCAGTGAATGGGATAACACATGGATCTGAGCTATTCATAGCATCTCGCCAGTTGTGTACAGTTGAAATGTATATAATGTACACAGGCTTGTACGTTGTGAATAACATTGATTTATGCATATAGAATATTCCACTTTAATCTCTTTATGAATTTTAGTTTAAAGTATGCTTTACTGTCCTTTAGTATTCCATAATTGTATCTAATTTGCTATGATGTTATCCAATAAAAAACATTTATATGAATTCAGTTTCATGCTTTTTCGGGTTTTCCCCTCCATTAACTTGGATGTATACTTGTAAATCATCTGAAAATGATTTCCTGAACCAGAAATGAGTTTGAAAAGTATGTATTGATGCATATGAACTTATTGAAATTTGTATCTAATTTGCTATGACTTATCCAATAAAAAACATCAGAAGTGGCTGCTATTGATAAAGTCGCCGTGATTATTTAGGAAGTCGCTGTTAATTGGGGTCACTGCTGTTGGCTGAATCAATAAGAGCAACTGGGAAAGTGGCTACTATTAGCAGCCACCCAATTTTTTGGCTGCTGAAGAGCAACAAAAGCCAGGTATATGTAGCAAAAAAATGTAGCTGCTTGACTCAATAACGGAGACATTTTTACTGATAACCACCACAAATGTAGCTACTAAAACTCCTTATCCTTGTAGTGAATAGACATAACAAAATAGTTTTTTTAAGAAAACATTTTCCAAATAAGCAAATTTTTTTAATGAAATATAGCATAAAATGGCTTCTTTGCACACTTTGTCGGATCAAGTATTTGACCTAAGAACTAGCTTTTATTGGATGCGGGTCAGATACTGTAACTGAATTGCAGATTCAGATTTGCAAGGTCAGGTCATGACCTGAATCCGAATACATATCCTGTTTTGGTTGATCGGTTGAAGTCCTGCCCATGTTTACACGGATTGGGCTTCAGTCCATAGTATCATTGACGACAGGGGCGTAGCTAGGATTCATGTGAGGGGGGGGCAAAGAGGGGTGTAGAAAAAAAAAAGTATGTGTGATAGTCGGGGGTTCGGGGGCAGCGCCCCCGAAAAATTTTTTTTTGAGATAAAATAAAAAATGGCTACAATTATTAATAAAAATCTATTTCATATGGACAAATCAAACTATTTGCTGCAGTAAGGGGGGGCTAAAATTTTTTTTTTTGAGATAAAATAAAAAATGGCTACAATTATTAATAAAAATCTATTTCATATGGACAAATCAAACTATTTGCTGCAGTAAGGGGGGGGGGGCTAAACATTTTTTTTTTGAGATAAAATAAAAAATGGCTACAATTATTAATAAAAATCTATTTCATATGGACAAATCAAACTATTTGCTGCAGTAAGGGCTGGGCTAAAAAATGGATAAAAATCTATTTCATATGGAATCAGGGCAGGGCTAGGACTGGGCTTTTAAAAAAAAAAAAAATTTAACTGTTCCTCGTCAATCAGGGCAGGGCTACAGCCCAGTCCTGCCCCCCCCTAGCTACGCCCCTGATTGACGAGGAACCCTTGCTGAGAACCGGGTCACTTAATGGGCCCACCCTCCTGCAAGGTGAACTTCAATCAGATCAGCGACACACCAAGCCCACGAGTTAAAGGCACCCACACACTCTGTGGGAGTAGAACTTGGGACAATGGGTGACCATCTCCCCAGGCCCGATGCCGCTCTAGCTATCCAGACATCTTATTTATGTCTGAATCGGGTAAAGTGTTTCTTTCACAGATGAAAGAAAACCATCGATTTTCTGGAGTCAGTATCAGGTGTCATATGATGGCACAAAAAATTGTACCTGACGCACCCGATCGCCCTCCATCTTGGGGATAGGGCCTGTCAGTTGTAGGCCCCAAGACTGATTGAGGGCTATAAGGTACATAAGGCAGAATTTTTTGTGCCATCATATGACACCTATATGATCACCTGATCCAGGCTCGATTTTCTGTTTGCTGGAAGGCCCAATTGATTGACCTGTGCCTTATTGGTGGTGTCCACAAACCACTGGTCTATCTTGCCACTCGGAGGGTACACCCGGCTTAGCTTAGACCTTGCAGCAAGGGGCATGCATTTTAGACTTTGCCAATCAGCTTTAACTTAAACCTTGCTAGATGAAGCCACGACATCTTATTTACATGCTTAAATTGGTTAATCAATCCGCTCTAATGATTTTTTTTTATGCTTCTAATCGCCACAAGCTTTTTTTATCGCTCTGTCACGGGCATAGAATGCTTCACAAACCTCCGATATGTCAAGCTGGCCAGCCTAACGGCCAAAGGTCACGTACCAACACATGTGCTGAATCATTTTCATTGGCCCTGCGCACCACTTCGTACCCAACTGCCTAGCGAAAGCTGATCAAACATATTTTCAAATGCACATTCCATATAGTCCATGCTGCTTAGTGCATAGTCGTCTCATATCAGCTATCACTTCTAAAAGAGACACAAACTTTGCCATAGCCTTGCGTGCTATGAAGCGTATTGCAGCTTCATGCACACGGTATAGCAAAACCTCACCACTGAAGGAATAAGACCTTGCGGCCCCCAGTCCGAAGACCAGTTGATGATTGGACACCATAGCGAAGAGCACCACCCAAATTCACTCGCCTAACCCCGAGTCACCATACTTGATTGGAATCACCTAATGTGATCCGTGGGAGAATTAGCCCTAACCCACATGCACCCCCGTGCGTCCAACCGCTACACGTGAGACAATCTTGCAAGCTGAGAGGTCCTTAACCATATCTCCAAAGGCAGCATCCTCTGATCCGCTGACACTGCTTAGCCGAACAACCATCACACAACGATGCACTAACAACGATACCAATGTCTATCGCATGTCGTGCTACTACTGGACGTCACCGATCAAGCGAATGCATACCATACATTCTTACACTCGATGCATTTTTCACTCAGTAGAGCTTCGCATTTCCCATGCCTCGTTCCGAAAGATCGGCCTGAGACATTCTCCTCCACAAAAAATCATTGTCGTCCTTGACAATGCTGGTGCATATAAGAACACAGTCTTCACTGATATGCCAATTTTTTTTGTACTTATCTTTGGTTTACTCTTTTTCTTCACCCTACTCAACTTGTTTTGGTTTACATCCACCAGCGCCGCAACCCAGCTCCAGCAACAATCAAAAGAAAAGAATGACCTCAAAGGAATTCTAATGATGCAAGTGTTTTTCAACAAATTTTTAATGCTATGAAGTAGAGGCAACAAATATCTTTCTATGTAAGTAACTTTATTTCATTAATTATCTTCTCATAGTAGACATATTTTTTTGTCTTCTCCTTATTTGATTTTTTTCTTGATTCTGGTGGGCTTTTCCAATCATAACACCTTCAAAATGTTTTAAGCGTTTGGTTCACCACCTCGATTTGCCCATCGGAGTGCGGGTTGTTTACGGTGCTATATCTTATATACTTCAATATTGCTCCTAAGACTATCTTTGGGGGTCCTTTTTCAAGTGTGGTTGGATCTTAAATGTGCTTTTGAGGGCTAAGGTTTGTTAGGGAATGACACTTCAACTTATCGATGGATCGAAAAAACAAGCACGAAAAAAGCAAAAATGAAAAAATAACCACACACGAGAACAAAAATTATTTGTGGTTCAGCAAAAACTGCCTACATCCATGATCACACTGAGCCTTCTTTTTGTTGATTAGGATGCACAATACAGAGGATGGATGATGCCTTCTTAAATAGGAAGAGTATAAATTTTACATAGAGTCTACTAGTGTTGTTGGATACAACAAGGAGTCTAGGGTAAAATTACATAACTACCCTAAAAAATATTTGCCCCAAGGCTAACACCCCCACCTTATCAACAAGGAGACCGACTCCCTTCCAACCCCTGCCAACTTACTGTCAAGTTGCATATGCAAAAATTATGAATTTATATTCTGGTAGGAAACAAATTCTACACTGCTCCAACAATCTCCTACCTAAAGATTGATTTTCTTTCACTAACCACACTTTATGACTTCTCATCTCATGCAATCCAAGAATCTCAGTGCGGTGCCTTCAGCTATTATCTGTGAAGGCCATCTAAGGTTGAGCATAACCTCCACTTCTCTGCAATAATTGTCTTGGCCAACATATCTGCTAGGTTTTTTAATCCATGTATCTTCTCAAGTGATAGTGCTCCATTATCCAACAAATCACGAATAAAGTGATACTTTATCTGAATGTGCTTTTTTTGATATGAAATGTTGAATTCATTGTTAGATGAATCACACTTTAACTGTCATAGAAAATGACACTACTACTTTGTTTTACCACGATTTTGAACTTGCTAATTTGTTTTTTCTCAGCCTTTAATGTTCAAGGCAAAACCCGACGATTCACCTGATTCCCTTCTACAAATATCTTTACTTAAAATTATATCCCAGACTTCATCGGACTTAACCTGTTTGAATGGGAATAACTGCTCACAACAATCACAATTGTTCCCCCACTCTCCAGCAGACAGGACAATAAAATCAATTCATGAATCTCATCTTCAAAGTTGATGTCAACCAAACTCAATTGGCTCATAATGACGTTGTTAGGGAATAATCCTTCAACCTATTGATGGATAAAAAAACAAGCACGAAAAAAGCAAAACGATAAAACAATCATACATGAAAACAAAAATTTTATGTGTGTGAACACCCCAATTTTTTCAAAATTTTGTAAATATTCCCTTTTTGCCCCTGGCCCTTGTTTTCTGAGTAAATTTAGTCAATTTCAATCTAAATTTCAGTTATTTCTCAGATTCACTGGAATTAAAATCCATTTTCTATATCTGACTCGATTTTAAATCCAGATCTAGCGCCAAAACACAAACCTGAGCCTCGTTATCAAATTTTCAAATTAAAATTACAAGAATACCAAAAATAAATTTTGAAAGGCTCAGACGATCCATCCGGTATCTGTTTGGATCCACTGTTCCATATTTCTCGATTTGAGGTCCAAAACTTGAATATTTTCTCAAAATACGGATCCAAACCCATTTTTTGAAGAAATTTCAAAAAAATCAAACCTGAATTCTCAGAAAACACTTCTTTTGTAAATATTTTTAAATTTTGCAAAATTAGTTCAAAATCCTTTAGTTTTTAGAGTTTTATTTCAAAAACACAAAAAAAATACAGAAAACATGAAGAAAAGAACAAAAAATCAAAATAGAAAAGAAAAATACAAAAAAATGGCTTTTTGAAAGCCCCTTTTGAAAATTGTTTTTATGAAAAACCACTTTTTAGAAAAACTCTTGAAAGGAGCCCCTTCTAAAAAAAAAATTCAAAACATCTTGGATCCAGCTCAAAATTTTTCCAACAGCCTCTCGTTGCAGAAGAGAAACCGCAGGGAGGGCTTCATCCGCCATTTTACCCCCCCTCTTCTAGATCCATTCCTCACCGCACGATCGAGAAAATCGGTTAGCGCCTTCTCCCCCTTCTCGATCCTTCTCCTGCCTATATAAGCATCAAGGATCATCCATCCATTACATCGAGATCCATCCATTACATCGAGATCCATCCATTACATCCAAAAGCACCATTTACGCAATCCCTCTTCCCTCCTTCAGAATCTCTGCACGAACAAGGTAAGGATTCCTCCCCCCTCTGATCCTAATTTTCCTTCTTGATTTCCCGTTTTGTCCCAATAAACGCACACCCTGTAAATCCGATTTGTATATAACAAATCGGTTTACACAGTGCAATAGCAATGGAATCTGCATTCCCACATTTTTCGATCTTTTCTTCCTTTGGTTTTCTATTTACAATTTCCTTTGGTTTCCGTTTTTCCTGTTTTATTTATCTCTTGATCTTGATTTTCTATCTAACGTTTGCATTTCCTTTTCCTTCCTTCGACGAATTACTTCTGAATCTCATTTGGTTTTTCATGTATTTCTTATGGTTTTGTTATTTTAGTTCATCCTCCTTTACTTCTCATCAGCATTTCTGTTATTCGATTAAATTCCTATCATTCTGATTGGGGAATATAATTAATTTTATCATATGCGACTCTTGTTTTGCATTGAATTGTTGTTCTGTTGTTTCTACTGGGATTTACCGCATACCATTTCTCTTACTAAGTTTCATCGGCTAGTTCCATTCATTGGTTTTGATTTCCCTTATCACTATCATCTGTCCCATAAACTAGGATGGTTTGGTCGGTTGGACCTGCATTCCTAGCATTGGGTCTGGGTGAATTTGTTTTCATTTCATCATGTATTAGTAATAACATGAATGTCTCATTTCATCCTGCATATGTTCTCATCATTTGTATATGATTTTGCATCATAACACCAGTCATGCATCCATCGTAACATACTGGACATTCCAGATTGAAAGAGGATTTAGATTCGGTTTGACAAAAGTGAATGACATCCTGATTCAATTTCCTTGGGATAGAACGTTGGTTATTCAGTACATGATTTTGTTGTAAAATTTGAACATCATCCCTCTGTCATTGCATAAGTACAATGCTAAGCCTTAAATTTGAGGATCGTGATCGTATTCATATATTCATTATGCATCATGGCACCACATTCTTTGCATTCACACCGTTCACCTCACCACTCTATTCTGCATCCTGTCCAGGTTTCGACCTTAGCATTGTCTTCATACCAAATTTCAGGCTCTTGCACCATCATGTGCTTTAGTGATATTTGTTATATTACAGGGTTGCATTGGTTCAAAACATCCTCGCTCAGCATGATGCGTTTGTGCATTTTCTCAGATAAATGACATTTTCCCATTATACTTTCTTAAGCAATCCCACGTATTTGCATGTCACTAAGCACCAATATCATCTGTTTATCGGTTATATATATACCTGCTGAATATCGATTGGTGATACATGCGATTGGGGTGTTCATATTTCATTTTTCTGCTGTAACGATTTAACCATGAATCAACTCAGATTCATAATGAAATCTATCGTGAACCCCGAAATTTGCCAAAACTGACTGGGTCATTGGATGAATGGAAGTCGTTGCCGATGCATCCCTTGGAAATATCAAAGGTGGGTACGTCTTGGCGTATGACTGAAAGACTTAGTAAAGTTAGATTTAACAGAGAATGATTTTGCAAAGATCCCTACAGTTTTCTGAAGCTTTTAAAGGGTTGAGATCCCTAACTCCATGCTTTGATTCTTTGAGGGGTCAAGTCCTCCAAGGTTACCCTGCTGGAATCCTAGGATGGATGTCAAGTTGGTCGGTTGAGATCGACCTGTGGTGAGAATGTGAGCTTGGAACCCCAGCTTCATTGGGGATTGACTCAAAGCAAGGGTTCTTTTATGTGATTTAACGTGGTAAAACTATGCTATCTGTGCATTTTTGTGATTTCGTGTGTTTATTAGAGCATTAATTTCCTTTCTTGCATTACAGATTCGATTCATTCATCCTACTTCACTCTCCAATCATCTGCAACTATGAAATCCTTCATCTCGTATGTTCTCCCTTGCCGATTCGGATTTGTTGTTGGCATCACTGTTTAATTCCTCTGGGACTTTTATATGCTTTCACTGAACCGTCGTGACCCTGCTGTTAGTTGCTTCTTGGTTTCCAGGTATGTGTGTTCTTTTGCCTCTTGTTGAGGTTTTGTTGAATTAGGATTCAAAGAAAAGTATCACAGGACAAGAGGTCATTCAGAAGTTGTCATCATGAACTTGATTTCCAAATAAAATATTGATTCTGGAGTTCATGACGAGGATGACTAGGATCCAGTAATTTCTTTACAAATTGTAATTTGTGTTTGCTTGGTCTGATTGAGGCCACACTTCAATTCATCCACTGGTATCCATGAAAAGACAGGATTGAAATAGGTATCTGAATGTTTATATTGTCAGCATAGTAACAGTCCCTTCATGATAAATTGTAGGAAATAAAATTGCATCTTGACCTGTATATGGAGCAACATTTACAAGTGTTCAGCCGTGGGTGGTGGTCAATAGTTTAAAGATCTCTTTGATTCAAAATGCTTGTGGACTCTTGGGTAGTGGTAAAGTCATAACGTCTACTGTATGTGCAATCCTAGTATCAAATCCAAGACCCCTGTTCATTGTCGGTACATGGGTATTTGTGTTGCATCTTAAGTAGGTTTAATGGGTTTTTTTGCTATCAAAGATTAGGATCTAATGCTGGCACTTAGTTGAGTCGAATAAATTTTTCCTGTGTGCATCAATACAAGCTTTTCAGATATATGATTTTTCTTCCATGTTGTGCCATCGTATAATCACACCTCATTCATACTTGCCTTCATCCATCTTCCTACCTTCCACTTGTAGGCTACCAGCAACCTGTATCACTTTCCTGCACATCCTCTATCACCTACCCATCTCACCTTCTTTCGCATCTGCTGTAGAATTCACTATTCATTACTGCATCTCTGTCACAACACTTTCACATCATTATATCACTGCTACTGCACATCTTCCTTGCTACACTAGCAAGTCAACTCTCACCTCCACTCCCTATACCTACTTCACATCCATCGCACTTTGCACCTGCATATGCTATGAACACCATTCATCACTGATTTCCCACAACACCAGACCAACTCAAGAGTCTCCAAACTCTTGTTATCTACACAGCCATATTGTTAGGCCCAATACCCAAAGAGTTAGGGTTTGTGGTGAACTGCAGAATGTATATTTCTATATCTGGTTCAGTTCCTAGAAAGTTGGACAGACTCTCAAAACGTTCAAAATCTGTTGCTGTGGCAGAATAGTCTGGTTGGCACCATCATCGGCCCTGTTAAGCATCAACTATGCTGCACCCATATCATTGCCATGTCAGCCTTCATAGCACCATTAGAAATCACTCTTCAGCTTCAGCAGCTCCAACTCACCATCAGTACATCAACATACTGTGGCAACTTTGTTCAAGCACCCACTATACACATTATACTACACCCGTTACTTCACTTATGCATTTGTTACATGCCTTTCCCTGCATGCTTCATCATGTTCATAAGCATCCCTTCATTCTCATGTATATTTAGGCATTCATACTCTCATATGCATACACTTAGCCTTATGCCTCTCATGTGCACTTTTAATTTAGACATGTGAGTATTCCATCATCTTGTAAATAAAGTGCTATTTCCTTTCCATTTGCATTTTCTACTTTATGGCTAATTCTATTTTGCAGGAAATACATGAAAAGGGTTATTTCTTTTCCTAACTTAGAAATTGTAATTTCCATTTTGACTTCAGAAATGTAATAGCTAGATATTAATGAAAATTTTCCATTTCCTGCATTAGATTAGAATGTATGAGCATGCATATTCTCTAGAATTATGTGTTTTCATATCATTTTCTCTTTTCTTTCAAAAATTCACGAATGAGAACACGGATGACACGTGCACCATTCTAATAGAAGGTGATCAAATCCTAAGTTGACGATTTGCATTTATGACCATAGTCAAAATGTGAACAAAACTTAGGATTTTCATATTTTATGGAATAACATTGGATCCATACTGGACCCCTTTTAAAAAATCATCATATTTTTCTAAATATTTTCTTCCTTTATCAGAGTTCAACTTAAAATTAACTCAAAATATATATCAATGGCTATAGTCAGGATATATTGAGAATTAATTTCATTTCAAACTCTATAAAGACACCAAAATATATTTTATTCTTCATTTGAACTTAAATATGATTATTATATAATACATTTTATGACCATAGTCAGAAATGCATTATATCTTCAACCTTATTTCAATTCATTTAAAGAATGAAATATACTTTTTTAAAAACCAATTTCAAATTCTTTTAATTCATTCATCATGTAGGATATAATTATATTATATTTTCAAAACTCTTTTTATATTATTTCAAAATCCAAGTGATTTTGAGATGATTCTTCAAATATCTTCTTTATTTCTCAAATCAATCTTCAATCCTTATTTATAAAATTCAAATTCATCTTTCAATTCTCAATTATATTTCATTTCAAAATTCAAATTTCAATTTCAAAGTCCAATTTGACTTTAAAATTTTGAATTCACTTCTATATTCAAAATTCAATTTCCAATTCAAATCAAATTGCAAAGTTCAATTCAACTTTGAAATTTCAAATTCATTTTCAGGATTCAATTTCAAATTCAATTCAATATTTCAGAGTTCAATTCAACTTTGAAATCCCAAATTCATTTCCAAGTTCAGGATCCAATTTCAAAATCAATCCAAATCGAATTTCAAAGTTTAATTCAACTTTGAAGTTCATCTCCTGATTTCAGTTTTTCTATTCTTCACTTCAAATTCTCAAATCCCCAAGTTCTTTTGAAATCTTCTGAGTTTTAATCTTTAAATCATTTAAAGATTAAGATTAGTGCTAAATTCAAATCCATTTTTTTAAAATTCAATCAGGATTTCTCAAATCCAACTCCACATTTTCGAATTTCACTTGGATTTCTCAAATCCACTTCCACAATCAAATTCAATCTGGATTCCCAAATCCAAATCCATCTTCAAGATCTATCTGGATTTCTTGAATCCAATTCCAATTTTCAAAGTTTCATCTTGGATTTCAGATCCAATTCCATCTTGAATTCTGGATTTCAGATCCAATTCCATCTTGAATTCTGGATTTCAAGTCCCATTCCATCTAGGATTTCGGATTTTCAAATCCAATTCCATATTGGATTCCAAATTTAAAATCCAATTCCATCTTGGATTCCAGATTTCGGAGCCAATTCCATCTAGGATTCCAGATTTTGGATCGAATTCCATCTAGGATTCAGATTTTCAAAATCCAATTCCATTTTTCAAGTTGATTTCAAATTCCAAACTCAATTCCATTTTTAAAATCTCATCTGAATTTCAAGATTCCAATTTCAATTTATATTTTCCAAAACCACTTTTTAATCTATTTCTCCAAGTCTAAATTCAACTTCCAAATTCAGTTCCTGTTTCAGGTTCGGAATTTAAACTCAAAATCAAAGATCCCTTTTCAAAATCGATTCTTGAAAATCGATCCAAATTCAAAGTTCATCTTAACTTTAAAATTTCATTCTTGACTTCAAAAATTCTATCTCAAATTCCAACCCTCTTTTTTTCTTCATTTCTTCAAATTCAAAAAATTATTTTCAAACCTCTGATTATTCCAAGGCTTGGGATTTCAAGTCTCCTCTTCCAGATCTCTTTCAATTCTTAAAGTTAGATTCAAAATCTAACTTTTCCAATTCAAACTTCAACTTTCAAAAACCATTTCTTCACCATATTCTCAAATTTATTTCAAAATCACTTGAAAAATCCCCAAAATTTCTAAATTATTCTTCTCAAAAGAGCATACATCCTTGCATTCGCACAAGCATGATTCTCTATGCATTCTTAGACTTAGAATAAATTCTTAGACAGTATTTTAGGCAAAGCAAAAGGCATGAGTTCGATCCTTGGTTCGATTACCCCTGGTAAAGGCGCCAGTAAAAGTCGAACATCATACCAATGAGCGAATCCCGTCTCTCCATTTTCCCGCAAACTTTCAAAACGGAGGTGAGTAATTTCAAAACATTTTCAAAATTTAGGTCAAGTGAGACCTTTGCAAAAGAGTTTCTCTCTTCTTTCTTTTCTTTTTCACTCTTCTTTTCTATCTTTTATTCCCCTTCAAAAAGAGAATAGAGGCTATAAAGGAAAAGAGAAGGAAGAAAGAAAACAGAGAGAAATTTTTTTGCAATGATCACAACGTGGTTCGACGAAAACTGCCTACATCCACAATCACACTAAGCCTTTTTTTTTATTGATTGGGATACACAATATAAAGGAGGATGCCTCCTTAAATAAGAAGAGTACATGAAATCTACTAGTATTGCCGGATACAACAAGAAGTCTAGGGTAAAATTACGTAACTACCTTAAACAAATCTCCTCAGGGCTAACGCCCCTGAACATCATTTTAAAGGTAGAGGGTCGACCCCATACAACCCTCAGCTAACTTATTGTGAAGTTGAATCGGTAGAAGTTGTGAAATTATACCTAGGTAAGAAACATGCTCCATACTCCAACAAAGGTTAAGGTTCTAAAAGAGTTCGACCTAAAGAGGATAGGGATAAAAGTTCGTTGGGAAAATGCTTGGGTTAAGCAGACCCCTACCTATATATTGCAAAAAGTTAGACAATCGTTCACAATTGTACATTTAGTCATTGTTCTAAAGAGGATGCTAATCTACTGGCTAATCCTTCCAAATTTGATCAAGAGACAGTGAAAGCAATATGAGCTAAACAAGCTGCCATCTCATTCTTAGTTAGACAACTAGTTTTGGTTAGGGAGAAAGTGTGGCATGTACACATCAGCTTGTAGATGTCCAAAGGATTACTTAAGAATGCTAAACATTTCAATGATTTATACTAATGAATGATAAATGCTAAAACAATTGTAAACCATTTACCTCATTTAATTGCAGACCATCTAAAATGAACTTAGCATTATCCTCTTTGACATTTATTGTAGCCCACCAGCCGATCTTAAAAAAACCACAAATCGCAGGGTCATACTGAGGATGCAAGGCGACAATATGTTTTCATGTCTAGGCCTACAAAACAATATACTAGTAAGACTATAACCTTCAACGATCTTATTCTACAACTACTAAATATGTAATAAACAATTACCTAGACAAATGGCCAAAACCCTCCGACAATTTTTGTACCCTTACTCGCACCGTAAAGTTGATTGTATAAGTGTGCGAGCATAGCAACACCCCATGCATAGTTGTCGATTTCATCTAAGTCTTTAAAGAACTGCAGCCACATGTAACTTAACCTTGAACCAAACAAATCCAAAAATAAAGTAAGTCGAAAAAATAAAGAAGAAAGTCACATAACTCTTGGTCAGCTGTTTCAGATACACATATAGCAGATCGGCCTTCCCATTTATTATAAAAAGAAGAAACTTTCATCGATATAAAATTTCTTCTACCAGAAATACATTGACCCCCGTCCTCCATCGACATTCTTAGAAGGGTCGTGCACTTGTCCCTTGCGTTATAGTTTGAATCCCGTGCTAGGAAAATACTTTTATGTCACTTAAGACTCGTAATCTACACCATATCTTCTAGGGTCATAGTGATCTCAAAACCATCAAACTGGAATGTGTTCGTCTTATGATTCCACTTATTGACCAGGTGGGTCATGGTGTTCCAGTACGTTTCAAAATAATATTGGTCTAGATTGCCACTAAAGTGCATATTTCGTAATCGATCCTTTTGATATTCACTCAGTTGTCCATACCATGACAGAACTACAGGCTACTTACACCGCCCTTTGAGCTTTTCGCCTGGTGTTCTACTTCTTTTCTAACCTCCCTGTAACACAAAATAGTATATTATTCATATCAAATCAGAATTAGTGTCATTTATACTTCTACATGTCGTTGTACACAGTAATCACTATATATAATAATATTTGTACACTCACTATCATTGTAATTATATACACAATAATTGATATCGAAGTAATCGCTACACATACTAATCACTATTACGGTAATCGCTATACATAGGTCACAGTAATCACTATCATAGTAATCGCTATGCATAGTAATCACTATCACAGTAACCGCTATACATAATAATATATATCACAGTAAATTATTCTATAATCATTATATGTACTAATCGCTATACATAGGTCACAATAATCGCTATACATAGTAATCACTATACATAGTAATCGCTATCACAGTAATCGCTATATATAGTAATCATTATCACAGTAATCGCTATACATAATAATACCTATCACAGTAAAACATGACAGACAAGAGCGATTTACATACCTTGGTCACACTTTTCTCCTCTTCATCCCCACCCTCCCTATTCTGCCTTTCTTGTTGCTCCGTCATTCGCTCCTCCTCCTCCCTCCTTTGCCTTTCTTGTTCCCCATTCATTCTCTTTTCATCATCTGTCTTTCTTATTGTTTCTTCACTCCACCGCCTCCCTCCTCTACTTTTCTACTTCTTCCTTCCTCCGCTCATTCGCCTCTCTCCTCTGCTTTTCTACTTCTTCCTTCCTTTCTCTTTCCTTCTCTTCCTCCTCCTGCTTGTTTCTTTCCATTTCCTTCTCTTCATCCTCCTGCTTTTTTTTCCCTTTCCTTCTCTTCATCCTCCTGTTTCTTCCTTTCTATTTTCTTATCTTTCTCGTCCTCCTTCTCCTTCCTTTGCCTTTCCTTCTCTTCCTCACCCTATTTCTCCTTCCTTTGCCTTTCATCCTCTTTCTTGTCCTCCTTCTTCCTTTGCCTTTCCTTCTCTTCCTCGTCCTCCTTTTCCTTCTATTCCTCGTCATCCTTCTCCTTCCTTTGCCTTTACTTCTCTTTCTCATTCTAATTATTCTTTCTTTGCCTTTCCTCTTCCTTCTTCATCATTTGCCTTTCCTTCTCTTCCTCCTTATCCTTCTTCTTTTTCTTTAATTTCGTTTCCTTCTTTTCCTCGTTCTCCTTATTCTTCCTTTGCCTTTTCCTCTCGTCCTCCACCTTCATTTGCCTTTTCTTCCTTTGCTTTTCATTCTCCTCCTTCTTCCTTTGCTTTTCCTTCTCTTCGTCATCCTTATTCTTCTTCTTCTGCATCTTTAGTTCTTCCCCATCCTTATTCCTTTGCGTTTTATCTTTACTATCTAATGGATCAGGCTCTGCATTATAAAATTTCAATGCTTTGTCCTTATCTTTATTATTCTCAATCTTCATTATATTTTGGTATGTTTCATAATGCTCATATATATCGAACTGGTGGATCACTTCTCCAGTAGTCATCCCCTCGAATGCTTCCATGTGGAGGACACTAATCCTCAATGGAAGTAATCCAATCCATCAGAGTTAGAATCATGTATGAATAAATATTCGGTTTATGGCTCACCATCATCTGAGAATCATCCCCACGAGTGTCACAAAGATTTTAAAATATGTGTGGAGGCTAATCTCGTTTCTAGCAGAGAAAAGAGTCATTCTAGGGTCCAAAGGGATAGACTTTTAGGACACATAGTGGACATGGAAAAAGATGAAACCATATACCTCGGACCTCCCGATTGAGCATGACCTTGAGTCCATTGATCTCATGGACGATGAAGGGTAACCAGAGATCTGTCTGGTTGAAGAGGTAAAATTTAACGCTTTTTGAGAGGCAACCCATATTGTTGTTATAATTTTAGTAACCTAATAATTTTTGTTATTTTTTTTCCTTCTTTTTGTTTTATGAGCAAGTATGATAGATCATGTATACATTGCATTTCTTTGTAATATTTATGAGTTACAGTTGACAAGACAACTTTCAGTGTATACATATCAGGTGATATCTACCAAGTCTCTTGTGTTTATGTTGTTTCTTAGCGTGCATTCATTCAGTTGCATATAAGCATGTGAGAGGGTATAGTTTGCACCCAAATTTTTTGTTTTGTCCATGTATTTATTCTGATAAAAACTCATAAAAATTAGGCTTTTAAGGAATGCGTTTAATCTTATATGAATGCTTTGCATAATCTAACATTTTAGAGAATTTTTAAGCCCCACGAAAAAATTATTTTTTCTGACACTAATCTTGAAAAACGTGATCATTTATGCAGATTTCAAAGAAATGGTGGTAGATGCATGCTAGAGTTTATTTTTTAATCATAAGCATGAATACGCATAGTTTTATTTTTGGAAAACTAAGCAAATGAACAACATAAAAAATAAGAACTGAAATGGAAAAAAGAGAATACGTTTAGTTGTATGATGTCTTCGTATTCTCTTGTAGCTGGGCTCAGACACAAGTTGAAGTGTTTAATTCTCATGTCAAAAAAGACAACGAAGGAAATCACTTCTATGTCTAAGTTAATATATGTAGCCTATTTAGTTTAAGTAAAGCCTGAGGGGTGTTTACACCTGGTGCCCTAAAGCCATCTAGTTTGAAAGCCACTAGCCAGAAAGCTCGTTACATGAACTTTATAGAAAGCCTAATAGATATTGACATTGCACGTGATAAGAAGAAAGCTATATGTAAAACTATAAAAATAGAAGGTCTAGTGACTCAAGCAATTAAGTCTGAAGGGTACTTTATATCTGGTGCCCTAAGGTCGTCTGGTATGGGAGTCATTGACCAAAAGCTCGTTCCACGAGTCACGAAAACCTAAAAATGTGATATAGTGCTCAATGAAATAAAAGGAAAAAAAAAGAAAAGGTGTAAAAAAAATGAAAATTTGAAAAAGAAAAAGAAAGAAAATCAGGAACATAAAGACAAAGTTCATTGTTTATAAATAATTATGAAAACATGTGCCGAAAACATATAAGTGAGGATAAATAAGCAATGACATGTGTGTATTCAATTTTTCGAGAATAAAGCATAAATGATTACGATATTTAGAAAAGTAAAGGAAAAAACTTTTATTTTATGGTAGCATGTAAAGACTCTAAATATGTTTTGAGAGTATAATGGCATAAAATATTTGTTCAAACAAACTCCTTAACTGCCTAATGCTACTTGAAGTTGAATCTGTATGTATACATGACAAAGATGTTTGTGGGTAGCATCAATGAAAACCCTCACGAGACCTTACTCGCACACTGGGGTAACCCAAGGGTTTAAAGGACTTGTTGCATACGCTAAATACAACCGTGATTCCTACGACAGTGAGTTATGATTTGATTTGCATGTTTTGCTCTTTCTGTTGAGGATCAATTTGCTCGAGGACTTGCAAACGATAAGCATGAGAGAATTTGATCATGCATAATTTATTCATTGTAAATTCACATTTTTATGCATGATCCATTGCAAAAATGGAATAAAAACTCATTCTTATGAATGCTTTTAGGATGTTTGTTTAATTTCAAAAAGAAAAAAAAATCACATATTAGACTCTACCTGCGTGTTTTGGAGTAGATTAAGTCTTTTAGGAGTTTTTATTAGCATTTTAATTCATTTAGGAATTCTAATTTTTGAAAACATGTTTTTAGAAGAATAGTTTTTAGAATTTTGAAAAATTAAAAGGAGTTTTCAAAAAAAAATGTGTTTTGACCTAGGTTTAGATTATAAATAATATTTTTTTAGAGAGGGGCCGGCGTCCTCCCATTGAGAAAAATGCCAGCCTCTTCTCTTCCTCTCTTCTTCGTTTCTTCTCTCTTATGTTCGATCACCGGTTCTTTCTCGTTTCTTTCCTTCTTTGATCTTTATTTTATCGTTCTTCTGATCTTTGCTTTCGCCGGTGCTTCTTACCTTATCGTCGAAGTGCGCATTCAACCACGGGAGCGACCACTTTTTCTTCTCCTCTCCCATCTCGTTAGTGCATTGTAAGTATTTAGATTTCTTTTGAGTCGTTACATCCATACAACCATGTTTTAGATTCACATGTAACGTAGATTAATTTTTGTTGCATCATTACAAGTAGCATAGCATAAAACTTATTGAATAGTTCGTTTCTTTTTCTGCGTAGAATAGGCTGCGTTAATTTTTTTAGAAGTACATATTGTTGTAGTTCCATCTCCGTGAGAGCGGCATCAGGTCGGTCATTGTTGACAGATTCAATTGCTCATTAAACTGACGCAATACCAGACTGATCAAAGTACAATCACGTCTATACCGACCCAACAATCTCTTGAGTTCGGATTGTGCATGCTCTGCCGAGCGTTGTGTTCCAGATCACTCATTAGTGTTGATTATAAATCACATTGCCCCGACAAACTGCGTGATCAAGACATTCAGATTAGACGGATTTGTGGAACTGAGCACAATCACATTTTATAGTTTTCTTTGCTGGATAATGTAATTTTTTGTTGCAACGTCACCCAATCATGCAAGGCACACACTCATGCGTGAACAGTTAACATTTATCAATGCAAATCACGCACCAGCGTGATTGACATTAATATTTTTTTTTTAAAATTGCAACAAGTACTTTACTTTAGGTTTTTAATTTCATATTACTGCATCTTGGTTAGATTAGACATTAATTCATTGTTTTACATTAAAAGTAGTTAATTTGTTTTAACGATTTTTATAGTTAATAGTTAAGTATTTCATAATCAAATAGTTTAGACCAGAATTTATTTATTGTTTTAACCTCAGTAGACTGGTTTACATTGGGTAGATAGTTTGCTAAATTAATGTCTTATAGTTAATTAGTTTGTTTTAGATTTTTAACATTATAATTAATTAGCTTATAGTTTAGCTTATGCTTTTTATTCATTACTTAGTTAATGCAATAATTCAGCATTGGTTTATTAGTAGTGTTTACATTAGGTTTAGTTTAATTAGTTAGATTAGATTTTCTTGTTTAGTTAGTTTTAATTCAACGTCTTTATTGAATTTTAATTAGTTAGTTTGTTAAGTTTGTTTTATAGCTAGTCAGAACTTGTTAATTTGTTACAAGTTAGTTGGTTTGTTAGATCTAGTTAGTTTTGATTCTTGTTTCTTGTTTTTATATAACTAACATTAGTTTAAGAAATAGTTTTCTGCTTTTGTTTTGTGTTTTGTTTTTGTGTGTTTTGCAGGGTATTTTTCGTATGCAAAGAGCCCCCCAAAGATCCTTTCAGGGAAGTAAAGGGACCCTTAAGCCTGATGATTCAACTGTAGCATCCAAGCAAACAAAAGAGGCTAGATCACAAGAGAAAAAGACCCTTGCAGATTTTAGTTTTCTTTATTTTTATTTTAGGGTCAGAGGGCCATTTACTTTACGTTGGGTTGTAATAAGGCCTTTTTATTTTTGAGCCCTCCGCAAATGGTAACACATTTTAGTTTATTTACTTGTTTTTATTCAAGGCAATAAAGTTTGTTCTTGTGTGGGGTACAAAAACTTTTTAAACACGTTTCTTGTGTTCAGCCCGAACTTCACCACTAGTCTGAACCGAAATTTGAAATTTGATGCACGATTTATATAAACAAATTTTACTGAAAAACATATTTTAAAAATACTTTTACGAAAAGTTGCATCAGTGTATTTGGCCATTGCTATTGTTATTATGAATGCTTATAATTATATTTATTTGTGATGACTATGTATTTTTTAAAACCATGTTATTTTGAAAGTTTGTAAAATTTAATATATCTACCTTGATTTGTAAATCTTTTCTTATTTTTCTTGATAACATTAGTCTATTTTCATTATAAGCTCTCTTACCTCATGATTTTCCTCGTATTATGACTCTTATTTAAGTGTCATTTTATGTAGACAAAAGATGTTCTTCAATGTGGTGAGTTATGTCTACTCATTGATGTTATTTGCAATTTTACAATCATTTGTGAGGTAAGGTGTATGCATCTCTTGTGGTTGTAGCTTGTTTGTATTGTCAGAGAGCCTATATTGCCTTTGCATGGTCAAGGGAATGATTATTACTGACATTTGTGTTCAATTTCAATTACCAATTTGTTGGTGCATAGTCGTTGTTTTGGTAATGGTTGACATTTGTATTATGCTCTTGTTCTAGTATTTGATACCAAGGTTGTCTGTGTAGTGTTGTATTATACGATACATATCATTACTTTTGAGGTTTACAATACGATACACACTTATATCATGATACGAGTGTGTATCATACCCGTATCAGATAAATCATATAGTACACTCATATATCGTGTCGTATCGTACGATACGAGTCTGGTGCACTTAAAAATGATCTAAAAATCGATTTTTTTGTTTTGGGTTTAAAAAGCTTCTTGAGGGCCGAGTTCTCCATATGTCTAAAGGTTGTTAGAAGGGAACACACACACCCTAAGTTCTATGAGATCGATTTGGGAGCCCATTCGTGTACAAGGGAGAGGGCTTTTGCGATTTTTTCAAGAGTACATTTATGTCATTTTCCCACTAAAGAAGTGGGTTAAGGTAAAAATCTCTATTGTTTGCTTCTTATTGAATGTTTTGGGGGAAGATGACAGCAGAAAATCCGACATAACAATGAGACACTCAAGTAGTGAGTAAAAACAGATTAAGAATCAAGTGCAACTATTGCCAAAGTTCTTTTTTGGGTGGTATCTCTCGATTGAAGCATCATTTAGCCGGGATACATTATAATGTGCAAGCAAGTATGCAAGTCAAAGAAATTGTCGGATGCCATAAAATGACAATGCCAACAATTACTTAACGATTTGAAAGGAAAAAAACAAGGGATGAATGAAGCAGAAATGGGTATGCGGAGCCCTTGGAGGATGTGTACTATGAAGATGAGCTCCCTACTTCTAAGCCCATAGCATAAGATCATAAGTAGGAAGTTTTGCAGCGAAGGGATGGTTGGTGCTAGTAGTAATGTTGTCCCTGCTACCACGGGCACAAAAAAAAAGAGAAAGAAAAGGAAGGACTTCTCCGAGAGGAGAACTAGGAGGTAGAGCTAGAGGATCTATTAGGAGTTTTTTCCCTCCTAGGACTGCTCTTGGGGTGTAGCCTGACATTCATACTGATATGACTCCTCAGCATTTAATCGAGCAAGCAGATGTCATGATTGAAAAATGGTTTTGTGATGCTTGCATTCCTTTCAATGAGGCAAATTTATTTCATTTTCAAACAATAGCAGATACCATACCAGTATCATACCTAGATATAAAATGTCTTTGAGGAAAAAAATTGGAAACTAATGTGAAAGAAGTGAATGCATATTGTAATGAGATGAGACAGTCATGGAGAAAGACTGGGTGTAACATCATGGCAGATGGGTGGACAGACAGAAAGTCGAAGACCTTAATAAATTTTCTTGTCTATAGTCCCAAAAGAATAATGTTTTTGAAATCAATTGATTTATCTGATATGCCTTAAAAAACATATATATTGCTGAGAGGTTTTTACCAGGTTGTGGAAAATATTCAACCTCAAAACATTATACAGTTCATTACTAACTTTCAACATTTTTAAAGTATGTCAAAGGTGTATCGTACGATATGACACAATATAAGGGTGTATCATAAGATATAATCGATACAGGTATAATACACACTCGTATCGTGATACGAGTGTGTATCATATCACAAAACCTAAAATATATCACGATATGAATGTGTATCGTATCACAAAATCCAAAAGTAACGATACATATCGTACGATACTTACAACATTGATAGGAAGTGCCAATAAAGGGCACTTTAGTTTTTCTTTTTTTTGTTTTGAGCTAAGGGCATTATTATCCTTAGCTCTTAGAGTTGTTCGGACCTCGCCAACCCCGTTGGGGTTGGTCCCAAGGGCTCTAAGTGCTCTCCTTTTGTCTATATAAAGGAGGTAATTCCTCATCTTGTATCTAATGCTTCTCTTAAGCATTCACACTCAATAAGATGATTATTTTTACATTCTTGTGTTCCTCTCTTTAGTTCTTTGATGTCTTGAATGCACTTAGTGTTTGTTTTGTGCCTTTGTGCTCTTGTATTGTTCCATAGTCACTTTGACTTTATAATCTTAAGCCTTTAGAGGCACTTGTTTTGTATTTCAGAATATTTTATTACAAACCTAATTAAACATACACAAGTACGGGACCGTGATTCTTGAAAAGCATCAATGTGCTTTGAATTGCATAAATATTATAATAAGCAAGGTACTCCATGAAAAATCAGATTTGAAGCGGAGGTTGAGAGTGGCACTGAAACCTAAAATTTGCAAACTTGTAAGGATATTGTTGTTGTTGTCCCCAAATCAATGAAAATTGAAAGAGTTCAAGGAAATCTTATCTTTTCAGAATACACTGGTTTCCTTTGGTTTACAGTCACTAACCCATTAACCAAAAATAATTAAGCCTAGCACAGTATCTTCAAACGTCTGCAGAGGTTACTTCATACCATTATACAGATGTTAAGTTCCATTAAATCTGTCACATGGACATAGATACAATAAAGAAATGAGACACGGATATGTGGTTTTTATAAAAATCAGGAAACGAGGGCATATTTTTCAAAGTGTTTTAATTCATGAAAGCATAATTTATTTTGTTATACCATAACATACGTGTTATGAGATAAGATTCAAACCTCTCAAATATAAATATGCAAACTAATGTCGCACTCAAACAATAAAATATTAGAATATTAAGATTTAAACTTATGGTGTACCTGTCATATGTCATGTTCTGTCACCGAACAGCCAAATTAGTGTGCTCCTGCGACATAGGAGATGTCACATGGGTGCGGGTGCGGGGTGCGGCGCTTTTAAAAAACCTGAGTGCGGGGGTGCGGAAAAATATAAATAAATAAATATATATATATATAAGTCCAAAAGTTGAACATAAATGACCTTAAGTGCGTTGACTGCACCAAGGATCAGGTTGACCGCATCGGGTGCGGGTGCAACACGGGTGCGGCACCTAGTTGGAGAATCTCTGTGACATATAGGGAAAAAAAATTTCTTGGCATTTTTTTTTAAAGTCCGAAAACTAGACCAAAATAACCCTGGATGCATTGACCACACCCAGGGTCGGGTTGACCGCACCGGCACCCGATGCGGGTGTGGCACCCTGCTAGCCGAATCCCTGTGACATAGGTTTAAATCCTAACATTGTTAGCTAGTGAAAGGGCTCGAACATACCCCAACAAAACTACACAAATAAATAATTCAATAAAAGGAAAATCTCCCTCGTTATGAGAGCAATCACTAGACTTGGAAATCCAGATTTTCCAGAGTCCTGCTCAAGGAGACAAGTATCTCCTCTAGTTTAAGACAACGAAATCAAACTCTAGTAAACTTAGAGGACAGAGATCTCAGCTGCACATGGCCTTTTCAGTGAGACCTGATATGCATGGATTGACCATTCACACATGAAAATCTTGTTATACCAACCTAGTGAAAACAGGATTTCAGAAAAGAGAATTCAAGCCTAGAGGCACGTTCTTAAGATCGCTATCTTTAGAACTTCAATCGCCCCACTCCGGAAATTCCGAAGATGCGAAAAAGGGTTTTGTTACGACTGAGTTCCCAGGATACAACTAGGCTTGAACCTAAAGAGAGTCACTGCTTCTCAAGAACAGATGACCTCTCCCACACATGAACTCTGCAAGCCAAACCGAGAAGAAAGAAAGGAGAAACTGGAGAGTCAGAAATTCTGATATCCAAAAGACGAAAATAGAAGATATTTATAACCTTTTAGAGAGGCCAAAACGTTTTGCGATAAATGAGATTAAAGGCCATAAATCTGACAGTTTGAAAATAGGATGAAAGGTACCTGAACGGTCACCCACCTTTGACTGTCAATCAAAGGCCTCCAAAACCGTCCAACAGTCACAAAGCTCCTTAAACTCAATATAAATGCTATTAAAACCTTTCAAACGGCCAGATGTCTCAAAACCGAAAAATCAAAGTGCAAAGTGTGCCATCAAAACACCACATTGCGCCTCAAGCGCCCTTGCGCGCGCGTGTGCGTGAACGGCGCGTCCGTTGCTGCACGATGCGCAGCAACGTCCGCAATCCACCTAAATACTCAAGGCTTACCAAAGTAAAGAATAGATTACAAACTCTCTATTTAAACCTCTTGAAAAACTTTTCTCTCTTAGATATGAGACTAAACTTTTCAAAACACTTTTGGTAGTAACCATTAATAATTTAAAACTTTCCTAACAAAACTATGGTTGTGGATCATACTTCACTCAAGAAGTTTGCTTAATCAAGCTAAGTTGCACTGTGACATCATAAGTTTATTTATTTACCTGAAAGGGAAAAGCCTTTGGAAATTCTGGTTATGGATGAGATATCACTTCTTATTCCACTAACTAAAACTGCACATCATAAGAAAAGCTGATTCATCAGAACAATAAGAAAAAAAAGACACTGAGAAATAAAAAAAAAGGAATATTTCCAGTACCAGGATCATGAAACAAAGTTCTGCACAACAAAGTTTAAGAATCCACCCATAAACAATAAAAACTAGCAGATAATATAAATAATACGCTTCCCACAATCAAGTAAATTTATAGGCAAAATTACCAAAAAGCTTACCAAATTTGAAGCTCAGACCAATCTTCCGTTGGACAATGAACAATAATCAAGCTTTTTCCTTTCTGGCCAGTGACTCTGTTGGGCTCTCCGACTGTGGTGACAACATAACCTGCTCCAACATAGAGAAAATATCAGAGTAGATAAATAAGAGTTTGGGTGAGCAGTAAGTTAAATTTACTTGGCATTCTTTTTCAAGAAGCACGCTCTTGAAGATGTGCATTACTGCAAATAACAGAACCTTGGACCAAGCATCCATCTTCTATCATGACATGGTTTGTTGCAATTGAATTGACAATCTGTAGAAATTTTGTGTTTGAATCTTCACAAAGACCACACGTAAAACAAGTTGACTTATAGAAGAATCATGTACCATGACACTACAACCTATGCTGCAGCGGTGACCAAATTAACATCAAACATATTACCCAACTTAGAACCTTCCCTGACCATGAAATGGTTCAAAACCTGACATAACAAAATTACTAGAGGGATTCATTTGGAAACACAATGAAAAAAAGAGAAATATTACAAATTGGGAGATATAAGAAGCTTCAAAGTAGCTTTGATGAAAAGTGTTCATAACTCATACAGTAGTTTTCAACCCAAGCTCCGGTGATGGATGAATTACATTACCATGGTTATTACCATGGTTACAACAACAACAACAACAACTACAACTACGCCTTCATCCCAAAACAATTGGGGTCAGCGATATGAACCAAAAAAGAAATTCATTTTGGGTCTTCCACATGAATCCTTTTCCTCCAATCATTTCTATCCAACGCCATGTCCTCGGTGAGGTTCAAAGCATTCATATCCTTTCCTATCATCTCCATCCAAGTCTTCCTAGGCCTACCCCGACCTCTTTTAACTAATATATTTTCCCATTTCTCCAACCTTCTAACTGGAGCATCATTAGGCCTTCGCCGAATATGTCCAAACCACCGTAAACGATTCTCTCGCATCTTATTTTCAATGGGTGCAACACCTACCTTCTTACGTATCTCTTCGTTCCGAATCTTATCTTTTATTGTATTTCCACACATCCATATAAGCATCCGCATCTCAGCTACACTCATTTTTTGAATATGATGTCTCTTGGCAGCCCAACATTCCGTACCATATAGTAAAGCGGGTCTAATAGTCGTCCTATAAAACTTTCCCTTCAACCGCAATGGCATTCTACGATCGCACAGCACTCTAGTAGCACTTTTCCATTTCATCCACCCAACCTTTATCCTATGATTTACATCTCCATCAATTTCTCCATACTTTTGAATGATGGATCCCAAATATTTGAAATAATCATTCACCGGTATATCTTGCTCACCAAGCTTCACTACACTCCCATCACTACTTCGTTGCTTACTAAACCGACATTCCATATATTCAGTCTTACTCTTACTCAACTTAAAACCTCTAGCTTCCAATGTCTGTCTCCATAATTCTAACTTAGCATTAACCCCAGCTCTAGACTCATCAATCAAAACAATATCATCAGCAAACAACATACACCACGGTACATTTTCTTGAATTGATCTCGTAAGCTCATCCATCACTATCGCAAATAGGAAAGGGCTTAAAGCAGATCCTTGATGTAACCCAACCGTTATCGGAAAATTGGTTGTCACCCCTCCACAAGTGCGGACATTGGTTACTACTCCTTCATACATATCTTTAATTATACTAATGTACTTGAGAGAAACACCTTTCTTCATCATTGTCCACCAGAGAACGTCCCTAGGTACTCTATCGTATGCCTTCTCTAAATCAATAAAAACCATATGCAAATCTTTGTTCCTCTCTCTATATCTTTCAATAAGTTGTCTAAGAAGATGTATAGCTTCCATAGTTGATCTTCCAGGCATAAAACCAAATTGATTCTCCGATATCATGACAACCTTCCTCAACCTAGACTCAATCACCCTCTCCCAAAGTTTCATAGTATGACTCATGAGTTTTATACCACGATAGTTTGTGCAATCTTGTATATCACCCTTATTCTTATATAAAGGCACCAAAGTACTCTTCCTCCACTCATTAGGCATCTTATTTGTTCGCCAAATCAAGTTAAAAAGATTTGTCAACCATTCTAAACCTTTCTCTCCCAAGCATTTCCAAGCCTCGATAGGTATACCATCTGGGCCAACTGCCCTTCTTGATTTCATTTTCTTCAAAGCCTCTGCAATTTCTTTCTTTTGAATCTTGCGCATGAAGTCACGATTTATCTCATGAAAAGGAATGGAGAAGTCTCCAAGATCTTGAGCATGACTATCATTAAATAGCTTATCAAAATAATCTTTCCATCTCTCCTTAATCTCCTCATCTTTGACTAAAACCCTTTGCGTTTCATCTTTGATACATCTAACCATACCCAAATCCTTCGATTTCCTATCTCTCATCTTTGCAAGCCTATAAATATCCTTCTCGCCTTCTTTGGTATCCAACTTGTCATAAACCTCCTTATATACCTTAGCCCTCGTGTTTCGAACAACTTTTTTAGCTTCCTTCTTTGCTATCATATACTTCTCCAAATTCTCATTATCACGACTCTTACTTAGATTTCTATAACACTCTCTTTTAACCTTAATAGCTAATTTGACATCCTCGTTCCACCATGATGTATCCTTACCTAGTGGTGCACCGCCTTTAGACTCACCCAATACCTCCTTAGCTACTTTTCTCATACCACCCGCTATCTTATTCCACATTGATTCTGAATCCTCTTCGAGACACCAATCAACTTCCTTAACTACCTGCTCTACAAACATTCCTTGTTTAGCTCCTTTCAGTGCCCACCACTTAATTCTAGGATCTATCCTATGTCTATCCCTTTTGCGGCATTGTCTAATTCTAAGATCTAAAATTAAGACTCTATGTTGTGTAGCTACACTTTCTCCTGGTATAACCTTACAATCGATGCAACAACACCTATCTCTCTTTCTAAGTAGGAAAAAATCTATCTGACTCGTATTAACCCCACTTTTAAATGTTACTAGGTGAGACTCCCTCTTCCTAAACCAAGTGTTTGCTAAGATCATATCATAGGACAAACAAAAATCTAAAATCCTTTCTCCACTTTCATTTCTTTCTCCTATACCATAGCCTCCATGGATATTCTCAAATCCATCCCTACTAATGCCTACATGTCCATTAAGGTCACCGCCGATGAAAAGCTTTTCTCCATAAGATGTCTCTTGTACTACTCCATCTAAATCTTCCCAAAATTGATGCTTAATGGAATCATCTAAACCTACTTGAGGTGCATAAACACTAATAATATTAATAATATCCGTACCTAATACTAATTTAATAAGTAAAATTCTATCACCCTTCCTACGGACCTCAACTACATTATCTATAAACTGACGACTCATAACAATCCCTACTCCATTCCTATTCCTATTTATTCCTGTATACCAAATCTTATATCCCCAAGGTTCTATCACTTTAGCTTTCTCACCTACCCATTTGGTCTCTTGAAGGCATAAAATATCAATCTTTCTCCTACACATAACATCTACTAACTCTACCAACTTACCAGTTAAAGACCCTATGTTCCAAGTGGCTAACCTAATTTTATGGTCTTGGACTAACTTCTTTACCCCCACCCGTCCAACAAAGTGAGGGAACCCTTTCCTATTTGACACCACACCCGGGCGCCGGTGTGACGCGTCGCTTCTGGGCGACGACTTAGCAACCCTTGCACATTTATCACTGCCTCCGGGCCTAGAGAGTACAGCGCGTCGCTCAGTAGGGAACGCCCCAACGAAATTCTCATATTGGTTCATTTTCATAGGATATGACAAAGTTTTTATGCTGGCTGTCACAGGCCTACCGCAACCCTCCTCCTTTATCCGGGCTTGGGACCGGCAGTGTATAACTACACAGGCGGAGTTGTTATTACCATGGTTAGAAAGACAAAATCCCAAGACATGATTTGCTTGTCCAAAGACCTGCATTTGAGAAAAAAAAATCAACCTTTCAAACTGGAAAAAGAAGCAGAAACAAACCTAAAAAGATAAACATGTGAGAATTGACAATGACTAATAATACATGCTTATTGCTTACATCTTGACTAACATAGCACAAAGCCTGACTGGAGTTCAAACAGACACAACACTTGTTCTTTCTAGCAATATAAGTACAACCAGTGCTTTAAAACTCGCCGAGTCAACTCGTTGACTCGACTCGGCTCGCCCCTCCAACGAGTCAACCCGGCAAGGCAAACTCGGGCTTGACTCGGCCTGACTCGGGCGAGTTTTGGGATGTTTGAAATTTGTTTTTTGAGTTTCAAATTACAGTTTCGAAATATATAAGTACATATATTTTAACAAGGGTTACCCTCAGATTTTGTATAAAAGAGAAAATAAAAATCATTTAAATATAAAAAAGCATTTAAATCCATAGAATAAAATCGCCATGTTGTTCGAACTACCGTTCACCGTGTTATCAACTTATTCTAGCAAAATATTTTAAAGAAATGATTCTCACTATATATGGCGGGCCAACTGTGCCTATGGGAAGTCACATTTAGGTTTCATCATCCATTTGTTACGTGAACAAGCATTGTACATATTCAAATATTAGTAGTCTTTTTATAGTTGTGCCATTAATATATTTCCTGCATAGTTTTATACATGAGAAAATTGCTTATTTATGTTGATATTGGGCCTACTGTAAACTTTAAATATGCACGTATATCCCTGTTTTACATTTATGGATTTGTTAGAGAGGGAATTAAAACTTTTAAAACAAGCTAGCATATATGATTGGCCATTTTAGGAACCTTAGGTAGTAGCAGACTGAACTCATGGTGACCAAATCCTCTAATTCAAGTCATGAATTAGTCATAGTGCTTGTATAGATATCAAATTCAATTATTCAAGCAAACATCTATAGCTCTTTGCAGTTGTTTTTATATTCTTACAAACATTTGGAGACTATGTTTACTCAAAAACATGGTTTCAGACAGTCACCGAGTTGACCCGCCGAGTCACGAGTCAATAAAGAACGAGTCGAGTTCCGAGTCACCGGTTTTAAAACCTTGAATACAACTTTCTGCATATTTCGTGCATTACTTCCCAAGCCATTAGAACCAGATTGTTGCTGCAAATTGATGCCAGGATACCTAGGTGCTGATAGAGCTATGATCGGCTGTTCTTTGCAGCGAGTTTCTCATTAGATACTTCTTCATCATGGAGTACACCATTGGATAGTAATTCTGGTCACTGTAGATGGAACATCACGTCTGCTATATAAGATAATCAGATACCACAGAAATCAGTGATGCTGAAGATGAAAATAGAATGGGAGAACTTGAATGCACATCACCAACCGGCTAAGTTTTCACAAGGCAACACATCTTGTCTTATTCTATGAGTGAGAAGGGATTTTGATACAAAACCTCTTCTAGGATAGCTCCAGTAACAAACTAAAGCACCAAGATCATCTAGAACATTTAAAAATGTTAGATGCCTATACATGTGAGAAGATGTTCATAACTCTTAAATTCATACAAATGAACATCCATAAGGTCTGATCGTAATTCGATCTGTGCCATAGAAACACATGTTAATCCCCACAATGAAAAATCTCATTTCACTTAATGAAATTAACGACAAAATCTCATTTCATACACAATGAAATCAACCTCGACATTGAGAAAAATCTGCATATGCACCTGATACACATCCTCCCACTTTCAAGACATCTTTTTCTTCAACCACCTAAAAAAAGTACAGTTAAAATTATAACAATGTCTAGCGCATATATATATATACATATACAGAGAGAGAGAGCTTAGGTGCTTGAACATTATGAAAAAAATGATATTTGGAGCCTCAAAATTTTACAAATATTTTGGACCGTTAATTTTTTGAATCTTATAAAAGCCCACACATGTGTCAAAATTGAACACTTCAATAGCTGATCCCTATAAAATCCACTACATAGATCACATCTGTACGGTCAGAATTTAAAAATAAAACAAAAAAACCTTGAAAAACCCATCAAGCACGTGTCCCAAGCACCTACGATCTAATATATATATATATACACACACATCCGCACTATCTGTTAGGTGTAAGAAAGAAGGGAGAGAAATTCAAAGAAGAAATGGGTTGTTTAGAGAGGTCTTGATGAGGTGGAATAGTCCCATATTGCTTTTGCTTGAGTTTTCTGAGGGCTTTATAAGCAACTAGAGAACTCATACACTTGTTCCTGAGAACAAGAGAGTGGGATGACCACCACCCACACACACGCGTGCGTGCCCGCCCGCCGTGCCGAGCCGGGTTTGGGTTTGGGTTTGGGTTTGGGTAATTGGCCCTTTAGGGCCATATCCAATCAAGACAAGTATCTTTTTACCCAAAGTTTCTTTGGCTTCGGTAATGGGTTATGGGAATGGATAACGGGTCACGACTCCTCGGATTCCGTGCTCGTTATGGAACTTCGGATTCCGTAATGGATCTTGATCTTTCGAAGTCCGTTAACGGATCACGTCCCCTCGGATTCCGTAACGGGCTCCTTCCACGTTTCATAACCGTTCGTGGGTTATAAAAGCGTGGTCAGGGGTGGGGTTACGAAGAGGCTGAGACAGGCGATTTTCTGAAGGAGAGTTCTGCGATTTCCCATCTCCCCTGTTACTCTCTCTCTCTTTCCTGTGAGTTTTCCCAAAAGGGTGGTTCTGCAACTTTGGTTCGAAGAGGCAGTTTTCGAAGGACGATCCGCCGGAGTGCACCGTTCAGTTCGTCGTGGCTACTGTATCCTGGGGGAAGGACGCCGGACCCTGATTTGCACAGTATGTGGGGGCGAATCTTCTCTAAGGGGAGTACTTTCGTACGTCTTAGCCTATTACATAAACTAAACATGTTCCTGTTGTTTTCTTTATGTTCTATGCATCTGTTTAATCTTATGCTGTCGTCTGGATTTTGGTCTGATGCGGAAAATGCCATGCTTGCTCCCTGTTACTGTTTCGGTCGTCTGTTAATCATGTTATTTACACTATTGTATTTCTTGATTTATTTCGTGTTTTATATCATGATGACGATTGTGAAACTGTTTGATCTGGAAAATGATCCAACACTATCAACTTAAAAAGAAGGCAAATTTTACAGTCACGAAAATAGAAGACTCGTAACTAAAACGAAAAAGAAAATGATAACTCTGATGCAAATAGATTCACATAATAGCAAATCCTAGAAAAATAAAGTAAAAGTTCAACATAAAAATAAAGGACATTCCTACAAAATCAAAGAATGAAAAACTATGATGACTCCAAACACGAAATCGGAGACGATCGTTTCTGTAGAAAAAACAAAAGAAAAAAGAAAAAAGAGAAAGGCAAGGGAAAAGCCAGATATTTCTAAATGACTAAAAATGAAAGAAAGAAAAAAACCAGGGCAGATCGACGTTCAAAATCACCAATTCCCGCACTAAACCAAACGCGAACACATAATTCCCAACGTAATCAAGAAATCAGGGAAAAAACGAAAAGAAGACAATAAAGAGAAGATCTGAACCACGATTAGATCTCTGAGATTGCTCGTTTTGGACGATTAACGACGGGAAGCAAAGCCTTCGGGGTGTCCTGAATCGGAGACAGCATTGAAGACCAGATCGGAAGAAGAAAGGAGAAGGAAAACATAGAAACGATCCGTTTCTTAGGGTTAGCCATCAATCGATCAGAGAGCAGAGCAAAATCCTGGAGCTAATTAAGAGAAGAACAGCAAAAGAGAAAACAAAAAAAAGGAAGGGATCTAAATGAATAAAAAATGAAAGAAGAAAGAGAAACCAGGGAAGATCGATCGTTCAAAATCACCAATTCCCACACTAAACCAAACAAGAACGCCTAATTACGAACGTAATTAGAGGAACAAGGAGAAAACGAAAAGAAGAAAAGGAGAAGAGATCTGAACCACGATGAGATCACTGAGATCGCTTGTTTCGAACTGCCGGAGAACGAAGGAGAGAGATGGACGAATCGCGAAGGAGATCAAAGCCTTCGGGACGTCGTGAACCGCAGAGAGCGTTAACGATCAGAACGGAGGAAGAAACGAGAAGGAATACAGAGAAACGATCCGTTTTAAGCTTCCCGCGCATACTCTTTTTTTATACCCAAGCACTGGAATCGGATTTGTTCGAATACTAATGCCGGATCCGTATCCATATACGGTGCATAGAGTCATAGGCTCATGGCTAGGGCGGAAACTGGAAACTGGGTCGGATCATACATAATTCCGAAGTGGACCCAAATTTTGAACGACAGGTCCGATTCAGGACTCAAATGAGATATGCGTCTTGGAGTGGCATACCGGATATGGATAGAATGTGAGGCCTTATGGTTCTAGATCCACTGAAAACAAGTAAAAATCTTTTATTGCAAAGTGGAAAAACCAAAATGGGTCAGGTTATACCCGAATCCAACCAGGATACCCCGGTACATGTATATCTGATTCTGACTGGGACCCGAATAATTGTTATCATGTTTGTTCCGGATCCAATATAATATTATTTGGGTTTGGGATCGTTGGTCTGGGCTACTAAAAATGTAAGCTATATGTTAAATACTAAAAATACATGCCATCCTGTCCTACCTTTTGTAACACACCATATCGTATCCGTGTCCTATCCGTATCCATGTGACACTATAATAAACTAAAATGTGGACAGATTCAAAACTCAGCAATATTTTCCTTTTTATCTTTTAATAATTTTAAAGACAAGAAAAATCACTGAAGCTTCAAGTTAACCAACCGAACCTATCAAGCATTCTTGATCGCAGATTAGATGCATCAGCATTGAGAATTAAACTTACACGTGTCGCCTCCTCATTGGCTTTTGGTACATATCTAGCCCTATGCATCAAACTCTGTACATACAAGCCTCTTTTGGCTCAGCAATTAAGTCAAAGGCATGCATCGGATCATCCAAGCATCTTACTCGGGCTGCACCGCACCCGCTTCAGGGTCCACTATCCGTCGCTCTCTATTCGCATTGGTCGTTGCAAGCTCGACGTGTCCGTTACCATCCACGCCATTGGTCGCCTGGTTCTCAGGATTCACCACCTCTATGGGCTTATATCTATAAAACAATGCGCAGAGTATGTAATACCCCAAGTTCACAACTTGGATCCCTGTCACTAACCAGTAGTAGTCCTCCAATTTTCCCTTATTAAGGTTATGGTTAGGCAGCCAATTGTGCTTCTTACCAGTATACTTATGAACTAGTGTTACTAATAATGTACTTAAGTAATTTCCGGCCGACAGCGAGATCCAAAAGAGCGCGATCCCAATGCTTCGCATACTTTCCGGGAACTGATCATACAGAAACTCTAGGTGTCCTACAGCCATGAATGCTTCAGCTATGCCATGAAGGCTGTATTGAGGTACCAACCAGAAGACACTAATTGGTATGGTTGAGAGTGGCTGGTCAAGTAGCCCGGCCCTAGCCGCAGCTGTTTTCCGTTTGACTTCGACGAATCCAGCCACGCCGGTGCTCAAAATAGATATGGTCAAGCCAATGCCCATACGCCGTAAGTACGATACTCTGGCGGGTTTGCCAGAATATCTACGCCTGATTGGGACTATGATCTGGTCATAGATAGCGAGGGTCAGTAGCAAAGAGAGTGTGTTAAAGATGTTCATAGTGGCTGGGGGGATCTTGAAGGATCCCGACACATGGCGGTCCATGGTTCGAGCCTGTTGGATCGAAAATGTGTGTTGGTGAGAAGAGGCAGTGATGAGTAAGATGCTGGAGGCCCAGATAGGAAGTGTTCGGATGATCGATTTTAGCTCTTCGACCCGATGGACGGTGGAGATTCGCCAAGGCTTGGGTTTCTCAGGTGCAATGAAGTCACCTTCTGTTATTATGGCTGCTTTGTCCAAGAACCTGAAAATCACATAGTAAAAGACCGTTAGCGATGAAGTGATTTCCCAGAACAAGCAATGAATATGATTTCAATACACCCTCATAATCTTTGATTATGATGAGCTTTGGAGTGTTCATGCGTTGGATTCCTGACACTTTCATACCAATGTCACAAATCTTGAAATCCGAAAAATCTTGGCAATGAATACAATATTCTAGTTTTCGTAGGGAAATCTTCGCAAAACCCTGGCATAAATGCAATTTTTAGAAGATATTAAATGTAAAAAACCATGAAAAAAACATTTAAAGATATACTAACTATAAAAAACGGTTTTATTGCATTAATATTATATTTTCAGACTAGAAAATATTTTTGAAGGTATCTGGTTTTTCGGGGGAAATATCAGCTTTTGAAAATATCCCAATAAAATCATGCTATTTTCAAAATATCGCCAATAGTTGTTACATAGCAATGCACAAACACTGGATTTGGGCCCAACTTAGTAGGCTCAAATCAGGTGAAAGGTCCAAAAAGGGTTGTAGATGGTTTTATCTGACCATGGGCCAACCAAAACCCAATCAAAATTCAAAATGGGTCATAGCGCTGGTTTCTAGTTAGATCTAGCCATACCCAACTAGGACCCTTATCTAGAAAAGGCATTTCCAGCATAGATCCAGGTTTTTCAATTTCAAATTTGAACATTGGTTTTCAGCCAGAAGGTCATGCCTGCCCAACACAACTGGATCTGGATCCACCCACACGGCATGTAGTCCGATCCAAACCATGACAACCCTGACCATCCAGATGCACTATGGAGTGGAAAGAAAAGGAGACCACGCCCTTGTGTTTACTTGTATTGATCAGAGTGAAGAAGCATTCCATTGATTGAGATTGCAGCGTCCAGCTCCCTGTTCTCATACAACTCACTGGGATTACTTGGTCTGGTCGCACGCCTCTTCCTTATGGCAGCGGCCATCACTTGCACCAACCGGGTCATCGGGCTGCCGGACGGCTTGTAGAACACATAGAGAGGGTAGCCGAGCAGAAAGACGGCCACCGAGACAGTCATGACGATGGTTGGCAAGCCTAGGCCCCAACCCCAGCCCACATTGTCTTGGATGTAGACCACAAGGGTCAGGGCCAGCAGGCTAGCCATGCCCATGAAAAAATAGTACAGATTGAAGAAATTTGATGTCTTGTCTTTCTTCTTCTTTGACTGGGTCAAGTCAAACTGGTCTGCTCCGAACGTGACAACACAAGGTCTGAGTCCACCCGAGCCAATGGAGGTCAGGAGGAGGGAGGAGTATAGTATCCATAGTTGCCATGTTGATGCCTCTTGGCATGCTTGCTGACCCGAACATGGTGGAGGCCTGGACCCGGGCAGGACAGCAGACAGGGTCAGGCATAGCATTCCCTGCGAAGAAGAAACCAAGGTCAAGGTCTTAAAAGTTGGCCCGAACTAAACCATATAATGCACACTTTTTCGTTTCGTTCTTTCAATTTTTTTTATAACAGCAGCCAAATTATCCTGATAAGTTGATATTTTGTTTTCTCATATTTTTATTGGCAAAATATCGATAACTTAAATAATTAAGGGTAAGAGAAAATATGTAAAAAATGAAAAATTACACATACGAGAGTATTGCATGTGCAACTTAGTAGCAAAAACTGTTTTTTAGCGGATCAAACCCTATAGATGTGACATTCATGGTTGTTTAGTAATAAACATCTTTATTTCATGATTTTCAAGTTCTTAAAAAGACAACAGCCTAACATGTACAAAATCTGCTTTTACATTGAAAAAATGTGATCTAAAGTGTATTTCCTAACAAACAAATAACACATTTACTATACCAGATTGAGCAGTTACATCTTGCATCAATAATTCCCAAGTGAAAACAGGTGCAATATGATTGCACAAATATTCGTGCATTAAGCGCCTGATCACCCTCCATCTTGGGGACAGGCCTGGCAGTTGTAGGGCCCAAGGCCTGATGGAGGGCAATCAAGTGCTTAATGCACAAAAATTGTGCCATGTAATTGCACCTGATTCTCAACTAGATTTCACATGCAACCCATTATATATATATATATATATATATATATATATAGAGAGAGAGAGAGAGAGAGAGAGAGAGAGGAAATCCTAAAGCCATATGATCTAAGATGTGATACTGTGTACCGAGGTGGTATCCCATGTGGTAAACGGGGTCATGTGCTAAGCTGAAGGCCCAGGTTCGAATCCCTCTGCTGCTACATGGGTCTTAAGAGATATCTGGTGCCTATAAAAAAAGATGTGATACTGTGTGCTAAGCTTTTCATTTTGCTGGTGGTCTACAACATAACTCAGATAGGTGGGTGGCATATACTTTTTTCACAGATCACCTTGGCGATGGACAGAAACATAGTTCAAGTAAAATATCATTTACATTTATAAAAAATTACTAAAAAAGATTAATATGTGCCAGCGTCCAGTGTGATCTTGTTGAGCGGCGGGCAGGTTATATGTTCTCTCCAAGAACACGCACTGTAGCTACAGTGTGTGTTTCGGGGTCCCCACTGAGCGCCGCGTGGCACTCAGTGGGGTGCACCGGAGAGCCATACACCACTGTACATCCTGCAGGCTGATGTATGACTCCCCCATACACCCCACTGAGCGCCACGCAGCGCTCAGTGGGGACCCCGGAACATGCACTGTAGCTACAGTGCGTGTTCCGGGGGTGCACACGCAACACCCTCTTTGTTGATCGTGTCTTGTCGTGTTACTCACAAAAATTGTGTCCCTGTGACATGGGCACAAAGTATGGTTAATACCATACCAGTTCTTTACTGACCAAGGGGACCATTGCTGCTATGCTTTAACATGGTCATTTTATTTTACTCTCTTCAAAGGGTATAATCTACTCAATAATTCCCAATCCTTCTTAGGAAAAGCTAGGATTTGAAACTTGCCCATCTTTATGATCTATAAAATTTCACCTTGGGCATCAATTGAAACTTGAGCAAGTTTGGGAGCTCCAGTTTTTCTGCCTCTTACCGGAAATGTTTAACTATTTTTTAACATGGAAATGATTTTCAAGCCAAGCAAAAACAGACTCATAAACAGAGCTCATGCCAAAGCTCAAGCTAGCAAAGTCACTCATCTAAGAAAAGACCTATGCCGATCACTGATTCTCTCTGATCAATGGTTTAGATCTAGGTCGTTCATCTACAAGATTTACATCCTAGATCATGCCACGGCACACAAGTTTTAGTGGACAAACCACAGTTTTAGTCACTAATTGTCTAGTAATGCTAAATTGCTAATGTTTACCAGTTGATAGAAGATGGAAGCAAAGGCAATGGTCCAAAATCTGCCGGCAAAGGAGTCTGCAATCAACCCGCCTATCAACGGTGTTAAGGCCGCCGTGCCCGCGAAATTTGTGAGTGTATTAGAAGCTTGAACCATAGGCATGTGGAGCACTTGAGTCAGGTAGGTGATCATATTAGCAGAGAACCCGGTGGCAGCGAATCTATCGCATGCATCAGTGGCTGAGAAAACCAACAACAAGATGTTAATCACAAACTTTTTTCTTAATCCTATTCTATACATTGTTATGAAAAACCAAAAGGAAATAAGTAGGCTAACAAATGGACTTACATAGAATAAAAGGCATTGTCCTAACTCCTCCTTTCTTCTTCTCTTTGGAGCCCATATTTGTTTCAGCTGGATTTTCCGGCGAAGAGCTCCTGATTTTGGACCCGAAACAAGGGAGCATGGTCGGAGATTCTCAATTGGAACTTGAAAAAGAAAAATGAGACTCTTGTAACATGTCACATGTGAGTGTAGAGGCCCCCTTTTTATAGTAATTTATGCCTTAGAAAGTGTACAGGCAATGACCAATGATGGACACAGATTTTGTGTTTGGAAAAATGTTAAAAAGAAAAAAATGCATAATGACCACAATAGTCATGCCCATCTTCAATGAGTTGAGTTAAAAACACACCAGACTTTTAACCTATTTACAAAAACACACCTAACCTTTGAAACCCCATTACCGACAGCACATTGGCTGACCGGACCTCCGGTGATCCCTCCTGCCCACTGAGGAGTACACCCAGCTTTGACCGTGTGGCAAGGGACACCACCCTTGGGTTTTGAATTTGTGACATCCTGTCAACTTGGTGACATTTACATGTCGCTCGGGAGCCGAATTCCATGGTTTTAACCAATGTTGTTTCTGAACCCAATCTATTTTAAAAAAGATTCATAGAATCAGCTGATTTAGGCTCCAATTGAATGGGATGAATTGGTCATTTTATTTTTTAAAATTTAAAAATATAAAAATTTGAAAATTACAAAATATAAAAAAAAACTTAATTGACCCCGATTCAGCTTGATTCAGGCTGTTTTTACTAGGGCTCGATTTAACCATGCAACGAATCAGCTTGGAGCAGATTCGATTAGATTATGATAAGATTAATGGTTTTAACTACAGACAGTTCAAGAGCCCACAAGGGATCGACATGCTTGGCTAGGAGGGTCAGCTTAAGGCATTCAAGTTAAAAGGATGTCGCAAGCTCCATACTTGGAAGTGCGCTTTCCTTTCCTTGCTGCAAATGCCGATGCCAACATCTTTAGTGGTCTGGGAGAGAGTTCTCATGGAGTTTTACACTACAGACACCGAAACAAGGACACACTCAACATGGCAACTCTTGTTCTGTCACCGGATAAGTTAGAAACAAAGTGGTGGTTTCTTTGTCTAGAATTGAAAATAAATAATTTTGTTTTTATGAAAGCTACGGAAAAGTAAGAGTAAAGGAGGCATGAATGAGAATTTTTGTGCTTGGCCCCTAGACAGGTGTCAAGTGTCTCAAAAAATTGACTGCCACTATAACTAAGTGTAATCTATCTTTGTCATGGAGTTTTGGGGATTAAGCACAATGAATGTCATTGTGTTGGGATAACCAAATGTCTATTTTATTCAAAAAGATAACAATTGATATATCACTCTATACATTGAGACACAAGGGGATTTTCTTCCCTACGATATTATATAAACTTTGGAGCTCATGGAATTATAGAAGTCCTTTAGATTGAGAGCAGATCAAGGGATCTGCCAAATCGCTTTTAGAAAAGTGATTTGGCATCCTCACCGTCCACAAAGATGTCAAATCACTTAAAGTCATTTGACAGATCATCTGATCTGCTCTCTAAAAGTATATATTATATTTTTTGTGATTTTCCTTGGTGATAACTCTAGCGGAAAACATAAGTCAATAGATGAGCTCATGGTTACGGTGTAATTTCATTCTAAATTGAGGGTGTCTTGTCTTTTCATACCCCCAACTATATATATATATATATATATATATATATATATATATATATATATATATATATATATAGAGAGAGAGAGAGAGAGAGAGAGAGAGAGAAATGGGTAGGTGCTAAATGAAAATATTCAGATTTTTGTGTTTTAGTTTTAAATTCTGACCTTACAGATGTGATCTATGTACTTGATTTTATAGGGATCAGTTCTTGAAGTGTTCAATTTCGGCACATGGGTGAGTTTTTATAAGATTCTAAAAATCAAACGGTCCAAAAACTTTGTAAAATTTTTAGGCTGCAAATATCAATCTTTCATGAAAACACATGATCTAGGTGTAAATTCTTAGTAAATCCACCATGACCAACACATTTATGGGGTCAAACTACGGAAAAAAATACAGAAAGTGTAGAAAAAACCCATTTATCACGGATCATTTAACATATTTCATTTAGCATATATATATATATATATATATATATATATAGAGAGAGAGAGAACATTCACCATTCAACATTACCAAAATACATCCAACAAAATATTGGATGAGAGAGACAAAAGAGAAACATAAGAGCAAAGCAACCACAATCTAGATGGTGATTGTGCATAGATCAGAGTACAAGCCGATCAGCCCCTCCCCCCTACTATGTAACTTAAGAGCCAGATACACATCAGACATGACCTGTTGCCGAAGCCTTCCGAAATCGAATGTGATACCCCTTAAAAAGATGTTGTTTCTTTCGGTCCATATGACCCACCATGCTGAAAGAAACCAAACCCGCCACAATAATCTTCATTTTTTTTTGTCGTACAATCCTGGGACCAAGCTAGAGGTCCCGAATAACGAAGCACGGACGAGTTTGAACAGGTGGCGCACCCCAAGTTTGAAAAAATAAGTCTAGAACGACCGGGCAGAGCCAAAATAGGTGAGTCGTGTCCTCTACAGCCTTCTCGCAAAGAACGCACATGCTTGGAAATTGAATCCCCCGTTTCCTGACATTAATTTGGGTTTGAACACGATCCAGAGCCACAAGCCACGCCAAAGCTTTTGCCCTTGGAGCTGGCCCCTTACCCCAAATACAATCACTGGGAAACCAGTCCATCCCTGACGGCAACAAGGAATGGTAAACTTGCTTAATGGAGAACCTATCTCCGCTCGCCATGGCCCAGTGAAGCCACGACAGGCCATGGACCGGCCTAAGATCTTTGCCACTGAAGGATCGAAGTGTCTTCCGCCACTCCAGCCAGAGGGACGAGTGACACACTGAACTTGGTGTGGAAAGAAGGGATTCATGTAGACTACCATATTTTTGCCTAACAAACGTAGCCCAAGAAGATTGAGATGTGGAAGCTTCCCAAGCCCACTTCAAGACTAAAACGATGCTCCTCTTTCTCAGAGCTGGAATCTCCAAGCCGCCTCACTGCCTCGGGAGAACGATCTGTTGCCAAGAAACAAACGGGTACTTTTTGTGCGACACATTCCCAGACCAAAGGAAGTGCGAAAGCAAACGGTTAATCGTCTGCTCTACTATCGTCGGTATAATAGACATGCTCATTCGAAACTCTGGTAATCTGGCTAAAACATGGTGAATGAGCGTCACACGTCCCGCAAAAGATAAATATCGAGCCTTCCAAGCCTGCAATCTCCCTTGCACCCGCTCTATGGTAGACCTCCAAGTAGAAGTTCCTGCTGGCTGCCGAGAGTGCAACGATAAACCCAAGAAATTGACAGGAAGGTCGGATATTGGGCAGTTGAAGATCCTTGCAGCAGCCGATTGGAGAAGAGGGTCAGCATTGAGTAAGACCAGAGCGCACTTACTCTCGTTCAGGCGAAGGCCTGAAATTGCAGCGAAGACTTTAATAATGAAGCACAACCTGGACATTTGATTAACATTCACATGTCCAAAAATTAAAGTATCGTCTGCGTATTGAATTGTGTGACCAACAAAACCAGGAATGCCCAAGGATTCCAAGAAGCCTGTTTCTTCTGCCCTTTTCATGAGAATAGGTAAACCATCTACCGCGATATTAAAAAGGATAGGTGCTAGAGGACAACCCTGTCGTACACCTCTAGCCAACTTGAATTCTTCCCCTCTCATTCCATTGATGCCAACTGATGATACGGATTTTGTGACCAACTCCTTAACCCATGCTATAAACCGGCTGCCAAACCCCATATTTGTTAGAGATTCAATCAGAAAATCCCATGCCAGACTATTATAAGCCTTGTGAAAATCCAATTTTAGCATGAAGTGCAGTGATTCAGTCGACTGTAAAGAGTGAAGAAGCTCAGTTGCACAAATAAAAGATCCTTGCAAACTTCAACCTGGAATAAAAGCACCCTGGTTCGGAGAAACAAGTTGATCAATGACAGCGCGCAATCGATTAGCCAACACCTTAGATATAATGCGATACAGAGCACCCATCACCGAAATCGGCCTGAAGTTGGATATGTCTGACGCCTCTTGCCTCTTAAGAATCAAAGAGATGACTGCCACATGATATGGTTTAGGCAACCTCGCATTACGATAGAATTCATCGAACAAGTGGAACAGGTCAGTTTTAACACTTGACCAAAATGCTTTAAAGAAGTCGATGTGAAACCCATCAAGGCCTGGTGCCTTCCATCCCGATAGTTCTTTAATAGCATTCGAAATCTCCACTTCAGTGAATCTAACCTGCAACAAAACAGATTGGTTTGCCGCCAACCGCTTATAGCCCATATCGCCGATGACACCCCCGACGCCTAAGTCGTCCGAATACAACCTGAAGAAATAAGAAGTAATAGCTGACAGACAATTGTGCGGACCAAACTGACATCCATCGATCTCGATCAAGAGTATCCGGTTCTTACTGTATTTATTTGATGCGTTCATATGAAAAAATCGTGTATTATCATCGCCATTAGCCAACCATGCAACTCTATCCCTCAACTTCCATCTAAGCTCATCTCGTGCTCTCCATTCTGCAACGAGAGCAGAGAGTACGACGATATGCTCCTGCAACTGAAGCACTTGGCCCTCCGGTACACCAACAAGATCGACCTGACGTTGAGCCAAATGGATGCTCTTTGTGCCTGAGAGAGAGAGAGAGAGAGTTGTTTGTTGCTCTTTGTGCCTGACTTAAACTGCGCATAATGGATGCTCAATGCAGGCAGCACGCATGGGTATAAACGGGCCTTTATTGTCGCTTCAAAAGTGCCTTAAAAAGATGTTGCAGCCTTTAGCGGTGCTTCAAAAGGCCGCTAAAAGTCGTTTAGGGCGTGCCTTTGAGCATCCATCGTACCCATGACGCTCAACAACGTGCCCTGTGTATAAAGGGGTTGAAGCACCGACAAAGGTCAAAAATCTACTAAAACCTTTAGCGATGTTTTAAAGGCGTTTTTATACACAGGCCCACGCTGATCTTTCATCACGTTTCAGGCAACTACCACTATATATATATATATATATCCTACAACTTTTCTAGCCTAGAATGGAGAAATACGTGTTTTGGGATTGTTTTTAGCAAATCTAACCCTACAGGTATGTTCAACATGATCAATTTGCTAGGAAAAAAAAAAACTTGAATCATGTATTTTTGATAAAACAAAAAATTGTAATCCTTGAATATTTATAAATAATTTAGACAATTGATTTTTAACACTTATAAAAACTTATCTTTATGTGGGATTCAGATAATCAAATAGTCAATTCCTATAAAATCAGTAGTTGACATATGTACAATAAGAAAGATGTAGGAAAAGTGATGCAAAATGAAAAAATTCTTACCCTTTCAAATGAGAGACTTTTTTTGCTGAAAGTGCTTTGCAAAAATGTACATTTTTTGATAGAAAACATTCCTCCATGTGAAGGGGTGGGGAGGAATGTTTCCTATCAAGATAAAATTTATTTTTATACTCTCCACCACCACTCACCATCTCATCATCATCACCACCCTCTTCATCTCTCATTTTTTTTCACATTTTCTCACTCTATTTTTTTCACATGCTACACAAACAAATGAAAAACTTTCTTTTGAAAAAACTTCTCATATCAAAAGCTCTGGTAGGCAAAACTTTATTTTTCTATGAAAGTTTTTCTCTATTCCTAAGGAAAACTTGAAAAATTCTGTAGGCTAGAAAAGTGTTTGGCAGCTAGCACCTACTATATATATATATTAGAGAAATATTTTTAATTTTTTTGATAAAGAATTTCTTTTAATGTTACTTTTTACCTTTTGATCTTTTTTTTTAAACTTACGGCTACATAAATACTGTCAGGCACATGCAGACGTATTCCGATGAGGACGTGAAGTTGAAGAAAGTAAAGAACCTTTTTAGGGTTTTTTTTTCAAAAAATAAAAACTAAAAATATCTGTATTCAAATAAGATACTAAAACAAGTACCCTTGTGATTTAATTTAATTACAATATGGTCCTCTATCAATACTTCATTTCATCACAGAAAATTGTTGGACCTTATTTGCTAAATGTGTACCTGTGGTCCATGCACATCCAGCCCACAATCTGGGCCATCGAATTTAAAATTATCATATAGAGCCAAACACTTGGGGAAATTCCCTTAGTGCGATTGCCATCCCGCGCCCCCGCCCCCCCCTTGATAGAGTAGTGCGATTGCTATCTCTTCGCTAAGGTAGTGCAACTTTACCAATCCACCTATCAACCTCAACCCAAATTGGGCGGTTCCTAAGTTAAATGGATTGGTGGTCCCATATTTCATGGTCCTGGTTCGGTGCGACTTGAAACATTGGCCTTTTGTCCATGCTTCAGTTGCCAATCTTATGACACAGTACAATCTTTGAAAATGCGAAGCTGTGTTTCGAGCCCGATGTGAGATTTGATTCCGACCTTTCCCCTTATAACACCACAGATTCCAGGCATTTTAGGAATATCAGATCCAGCATTTGCTTGAGGGTCAGATCTGACATGGGCCCCACACCAAATCCTCTCTCAAGCCAAGAGGTTCTCGGATCTTCGAGGCAATCAAACACCGCCTGACTGATCCGTCCCATCAAATTCGCAAGATCAATGGCCCATATCTTAAGCTCATCCAAAAAAATAGAGCTCAAGCTTGGCTTGACAATATATATATATATATATATATATATATAAAAGCCCTAATGATAGGATTTAAACTCAACACCTTCCAAGCAGTTGCTCAACAGCCAAACCATTAAGGTAACACATATCTTCTTGTTTCTTTACTCAAGAGAATATGCAAACTGATGCTTCATGTTACTATATGAGACTATCCTAATCCAGTTAATCGAGCATAACCGAACTCAATTGCCTGTTCAAGCTCGGCTTGTTTATGTGAACTGAGTTTGAGCCATTGTTCAAGTTTGGGTCACATATTTCCTTAAACAAGTTTGAACCGAGCTTAAACTGGTCAAGCCTGAGCATAACCGAACTCAATTGCCTGTTCAAGCACGGCTTGTTTATGTGAACTGAGCATGAGCCATTGTTCAAGCTTGGTCACATACTTCCTTGAACAAGTTCGAACAGAGCTTAAACTGGTCAAGCCTGAGCTCTACTCGTTGTGCAGCCCTGGTAAGGAAAATGAACTGCATTTGGCAAAGACAGTTTTGTCATTCTGAAAGTCTTTACGGACTACATTTTCAGTTGGCTTTTTGTAGCTTTTTGTAATGCATTGATTGTTTCTGTTCTCCGTGAATGAACAAAAGTGGATGGTGCCCTTTTTTTGTCATTTATTTCTGATGCTGTATTCAAAGAAAACCCGTTGGTGGTGGGGGCATCTGATGCTGGAACCATCAATGGAACAAAGTGTGTGGAATCAAATTGGTGGTTTGCCCTACAGTCAAAGGTGCACATGGGGCATCACACGATACGATACTGGATCAAATTCGTGAAATTTCAATGATAGTTGGTAATCCCGGGACTCGGTCTTGAATTAGTAAAGCTTGGCTAATTGGCTCTGCTAAAATCACTTGGTGAATCAGACCAATCATGATGATTAATGTATATGTAGAAAAGAAAAAAGTAAATCAATTAGTCAATCTTATAGATGCAAAATAGATGAAAATTGAGAATAGTCATTTTCCCGTGTGGCCAGCAGTACGGTTGTGAGGGTTCTGAGATGCACTGGATCAAACTCTACTGGCGCAAGGGTGTGTTTCTAGCTTTTAGAGGTGGGCCATGTAAGATAGGGAGGTTGTGAGACTCCACCCAGAGTTTTCCTTGCTTAGCGAGGGTTGCTTATCATAAAAAAGGAGAATAGGCATTTTCATATTTTGTTTGTAAACAAATTAAAATTGAGAATAACAAAAAAAAACACTAATGAATATGATCAAATGAAGAAAAAGCGTATCGATCATGATTCACCTCAGTTAACTTGCAATGGGTTAATTTCATGACTTGGTCAAAACCACAGTTACAAATCTCTTTCTTAAGAAAATGTTGGTGAGGAAAAATCTCATGATATTTTACAAATATGAGTTTTTCTTAAGAAAAATCAGTTTATATAAATTCTACAATATAAAACAAAAAATATAAATATAAATAATATAAAAACAAGGACAAAAATGCTTTTATCATCCTTTAAAAATATTGCAATTCTATTGTAATACTTTTTAAAAATTGGAGATATTTGTAGCTATAGTCAAAACTCTGTTCATTAATACTTTGACAAGTTTAGGCAATGTGGTATTTATACCGAGGTGGTATCCCATGTGGTAAGCGGGGTCCTGTGTCAATCTGAAGGCATAGGATCGAATTCCTCTGCCACATGGGGCGGCTGTTGTTCTGGTAGGGGTCTGCCTAATCCCAACTTGCTTTTCAAAAAAAAAAAAAAAAAGGCTAAGCCAACTCATAGAATAATGCTAGACTCTGAACAAGTCAAACAAGTCATGGTCGATGCTAGACTGAGTCATGGGTCGACTGATGCTTTTGCCAACCATGTTTTAAGGGGGCGTTAGCATGTCACGAAATGGGGTGCCACGGCACCTCCTTCCATTTATTTCACTGCTGCGGAAATGGAATCGGACCCATACCCACCCACAAGAACCATTTTTTCGCAGAAAACCCACCTCCAGCATGTAAAATGACATGTCCATCGAGAGTTTTTTGCGAAAACACAGGTTTCTGTTGTTTGTGTTATCACTGTGGATCTCGCAGAAATATGTGTTTTTGCAAAAAACAATCCACTTTCCGTGACACACAAACATGCGTTTAGTAATTGAGAAGGTTCATGAACTCAGTTTAAGGTTTTATTCCAAAAATACCAAAAATGGAAAAATGTAAAGGAAAAGAAAAAAAAAATATATATATATATATATATATATATATATATATATAACAAAAATCGATTTTTGAGAAAACCTCTTTTCTGAAATATATCTCTTTTTTAAGAAAAACCACCTTTTCGAAAAATCCCGAAAAGAGCCCCCCTTTGTTATAAATATTTTTAACCAAAAGGGGCTCGGGGAAAAGTTTTTTTAGGGTTTTGAGAACCCCTGGCGAGAAAGGGTCGGAGGTCCAGGGGCGGCGCCTTTCTCCCCTCTTATCCCTGATTTTCCAGTTTAACCCGGAAAGCAAAGGTGAATCACGTATGCCAGGTGGTCGTGGGCCCACCCGGGGTTTGTGTCGCTGGGGGGCTGGGTCCATTAAATGGCCTGGTTCTCGGTGAGATTTCCCCGTCATCAAATGAAAAAGAAAAAAGGAAAAAGAAAAATTAGATCTTACAAGAAATGTGAAATAGGGTGATATGCTGCATCACCCATTTGCCAAAAGAACTATTGTGGCTAATTAAGCACCATAACATAGTAGAGGAGTACAATATAATAATATCATATATAATCTTCCATGTAACCATATAGGAATCTACAAACCTAGCACAGCTAGCGATAGGGGTATGTCCAACACCCTCACTTCTCAGACTGAAAACATTTAGTTGATCAATGAACTGGTAGGGGTCTGTCTAACCCCATCTTGACCATAAAAAAAAATGCTAAACTAAAATGTCTTAATCATATGGATTAAACAAAAGGCACTAAAAAACAACCAAAGGAGGCCAAAAGTTTCTCAGACTCTTGTGATTTGTTAATATGGCTTGTCACTACATCAGGACCATAAGATCTTTGTCACAAAAAAAAAATTAACATGTGATGATCTGTAATAATGATTAATTAACTTTGCCCACAATCCTTTTGTGGGCGTCTAGAAAGCCATTCATCATTGATCATAAGGTTAACTATCTTTCTTTCCCTCCCTCAACTAACCCATGACTAGGAGTTTTTTTTTTTTCAGAATTATAAAGGGCACCTTTTAGTACTTGTAAAAGAGTTGAAGTGGACTATGAAATAGTAATTGTAAGGGAAAAGGGTCACATTTGCATTTAATAAGGAATGACTTGGCTCGCTTAAACCTAGACCGACCATTTCACTTTAATTTGGCTCAAGGGCCAATCGTAGATGGTTCAACCACCCTTTGAATTTTGGTTACATAGAGTCAATGGTCAACCATGGATAATTCAATGTCAGTCACACATAGTCGGCAAAACTCTGATTAGAACTTTTCCTTTTCAATGGAAGTTTAAACTTAATTTTCAAAGATATATATGTCAATTAGCAAAATCTGTAAATGGGAATGAACCGAGATTTTTAAAGTTTTTTATCTTGCAAATCTAACCCCGTAGATGCATTCAACATGGTACATTTGTTTGAAATAGACTATTGGATCAATGTAATCAGATAAAGAAATATTATTTTTTATACTTTAATATTTACAAAAAAAATTAGGAGCCATTGATTTTCAAGGCTTAAAAGAGCCTTCTTATACTTCCTAATCATAATTATAATCGGATCAAAAGTAGTGTACGGCTTCATGACCATTTATCTCTCAAACTATGTACTCGCATCATTTTTTGCTTAATCTAAACTTGTAAATGTATTTATCATTACTTTATTCACTAAAAACCCTACTTTGGATTGGAACTATTTAACAAGAATTCTTGATTTTTAATCAATCAAGCTTTTAATATAATATGAATCATTGATTTATTTTGTTGAGCTAAATTAATATATATTTTCTACCAAAAAAGGCATAGAGAATGCATATATAGGTTTATATTAAATAAAAAAACATGAAGTATGTCTTTTAAAAGGTTTATAAACTACTCTCTCTCTCTCTCTCTCTATATATATATATATATATATGGCTTGTGATTTATATTTATAAGTATGTGTGGACATGACTGATTCGTCCACTGTTACATAATTGCACCACCGATTGTGCACATGATTAGCAACACAAAAGAAATGTTGGCAAAAACAGCACATGCACTTGATCATGCACGCACGATGTCACGTCCGATGAGAAGTGTGTCCAATATATATATATATATATATATATATATATATATATATATATATATATATATATATATATATATATATATATATAGAGAGAGAGAGAGAGAGAGAGAGAGAGAGAGAGAGTAATGCTACGGCTGTGGACTACTTACTCTCACATACTAGAAATCATGATTACAACTCAATTAAATGTACTCAACATAGTTTATTTGATAGAAATCATAAAATTAAGATTTTTTAAGTCATAAAATTTTGATACATTGTGAGTCATTGATTTTTAAAGATCTTAAAAAACATAGCTGTATACTATAATCACATGATCCAAAACTTGTTTTTTGTTTTCTACTAAATAATGCTTATAGATCATATTTATAGGGTCAGATCAACAAAAAGAAAGTTTAAAAATTTTGAAAATGTAAAGTTTCTATTAGGCGAGAGTAGGTACTCCGTGAACACCTTATCATTAACAATGTATATGAGTAATGCTCCGGTGCTCCAGGAGTACTACTCTCACGTACTTAAAGCTGAATTAGACTTGTATGCGTTATTTGTGGATATATTTTTGGTAACTCAAATTGCTATGCCATTTTAATCTTTTTTTTAATATAAAACATTTTTAATCATATATCGTTCTTAATTAACGATTTTTGTTGTTCAATGTATTGCTAACTATAGGTGGGAGTTGGACCAACCACCAATTCATTAAGGTCGGTCCCCATTGGTCAACAACCAACCACTTCAGCTTAAAGTCACAAGTCAGAGCCTCAACAGGGCAAGCCTCTCAAGTAAAAAATTTTAATGCTATTCTTCCATCTACCTCAAGGGTAATTAACAAGTTTACCTTTTTCTTTTTTGGCTAGGTCAAGAGTCAAAATTTTTAATGCTATTCTTCCATCTACCTCAAGGGTAATTAAGAAGTTTACTTTTTTTCTTTTGGCTATGTCAAGGGAAAACCCTTGATTATGGATCGCACAAAGCTCTCAAGTCAAAAATTTTAATGCTATTCTTCCATCTCTCTTAAGGGTATTTAAGAAGTTTACATTTATTTTTCTTTTGGCTAAGTCAAGGAAAACCCCCTCATCATGGATAATATATTGGCAAGCCTCCAGTTGGTAAAAACCCTCTAAGTCCTTCTTACCCACCCAAGAGTACACTCAGTTTTAATCTTGCAGCAAGCAATAACCTTCTATTAAGTTTCAAGCCCTGGCCATTAGGGATGTCAACGGGTTGGATGTAACCTGACATCCCACCTAAATCATAATCCGATTAGTCGGTTCGGTAGCTAAATTTGGATCCGATTAATTATTGGATTCAGGTTTAGTATTAATAATTGCATTCAAACCCATGTCCAGCTAAAATCCGAATCTGACAAAAAACTCAAACTGATTAAGTGTAAATATCAGATTTTAAGCTAATTGGATCCAGGTTTGGTTTTATCTTTTTTTCATCCGATTCTGACTCTGAATCCAATTATATTGGACTCAATAATGCCTCAATCTGGCCTGAATCCAACTTGTTTACATCCCTAGTGGTCACCTCACGTTAGGACATAGGAGGCAACCCATACCCAGGAAAGCGTAGGCCTTGTGGCCAATAAGGTTGTTTACTTAGGCAACTCTAAGGATACGTTTGGAAGAGAAAACTCTCATTAGAAAAAAAAGTTTTGCCTATAAGAAGTTTTTCAAAAGAAGGTTTTTCGCTTGTTTCTCTTGAAATTTTATATTTTAAGGGATGTGCATTTTTTTTACCAAGAGTGTTCTTTTCATGAACCGGAATTACCTGTTTTGATGAGGTTCATCTGCAGGAGGAGACTGAAAAGGGACGAAAATTGGTTCTACCCAATGTCCAAAACTGTGACAAAACTCTTGCAGCTCCTACTATTCCATCCACTACCACTTCAGTTGAGTCTAATCAAAACACTGCTGATGAACATGATGAATCAACCTCTCATGCATGAAGCTCTTGTTGCCCCTATTAGAAGATCGACCCGCATCTCACGGCCACCTGAACAACTTCTATACTTACCTGGCATCATCCTCACCCATGCACTACACTTGTCATCCCATTCAAAAGTATGTTTTCTTTAAAAGCCTCTCAGCGTCCTACATATCCTATGCCCTAAGTGTTTACTCTCATCGTGAACCTAACACCTTTCAAGAAGCTAATTTTGATCCTCAGTGAAAAAAAGCAATGGCAGAAGAAATTCAGGCCCTCAACAAAAATGATATCTGGCAACTGGTATCCCGTCTTGAAGGAAAAAAATTAGTAGGATGTCAATGGATCTACAAAATCAAGTATAATAGCAATGACTTTATCGAAAGATATAAAGCGAGACTGGTTGTGAAAGGTTATTCTCAAATGGAAGGTGTTGATTATAATGAAACCTTCGCCCTTGTAGCCAAAATAAACTACATAAAAATCCTTATCTCAATAGCCACGAACAAAAACTGAAAAATGTATTAGTCTGATGTTAAAAATTCATTTCTTCATGAAGATCTAGAAGAAGAAATATACATGGAACCACCTCAAGGATATCATGTTCAAAATCATGAAGAAGTGGCCTACAAATTAAAAAGGCCATATGCAGCCTTAAGCAGTCTCCCCAAGACTGGTTTGCTAAGTTAAGTATGGTTCTTGTTGAAAATGAGGTTTAAAAGAAGCTCTGCTGATCATTCCATGTTTGTTTCTATCCAAGGATCAAAGACAACTATTATTCTTGTTTATGTCGATGACTTAATCATGACAGGAAATAATGAAGTTTTGATAGAACAGGTGAAAGAGAAATTGCATAAAAAATTTGAGATCAAAGACCTAAAAATTCTCAGATATTTTCTTGGTTTAGAAGTTGCTCATTCAAGCAAAAGGGTCTTCATCGGTCAAAGAAAATATGTTCTTGATCTTCACATTGGTATGCTTCACGTCAAGCCTATAGACACACTTATTGACATGAGCAGTAAATTAAGAAAAGAAGATGGACAACAGGTAAGTGACGTTGGTGAATTTCAAAGGCTGGTTGGTCGTCTTATTTACTTAACTATCACTCAACCGAACATAACGTGTGCAGTCAATTTGATAAGTCAGTTCATGCATGAACCTAAAGAAACTCATCTCGAGGCGGCATACATAATTCTCAGGTACCTAAATGAAACTACTAGAAAGGAAATATTGATGACAAGAAATAACAACTTAAACATTGTTGGTTACACTGATGCAGATTGGGCTGAAAACCCAAATGATCGTAGATCCACATCAGGTTACTGTGTGTTCGTTGGAAGCAATCTTGTTTCTTGGCGCAGCAAAAAACATAATGTTGTTGCTCGATCAAGTGCTAAAGCTGAATATCGCTCTATGGCTCTTTGATCATGTGAACTTATATGAATCAAGTTCCTACTATCAGATATGGGAACCAGAGTAGATGAACCTATGGAGTTAAGGTGTGATAATCAACCACTATCTATATTGGAGCTAATCATGTGTTTCATGAACGAACTAAACACATTGAGCTCGATTGTCATTTTGTCCGTGAAAAAATTCAGGCTCGAGTCATTAAAACTCCCCATGTCAAAAGCCAGGATCAACTAGCAAATATATTTACTAAAGCTTTGGGAAAAGAAAGACATTGCGATATCTTGCGCAAGTTGGGGCAAATCGATATCTGCCAACCAACTTGAGGGAGAGATTGTTGGAAGTTTGGATGAATACGACTCCTTGTGATAAGGAGATCAGTTTTTCTTATCCTTATCCAAAACTTACCGAGTTACATTGGTAACACTATTCAGTTGTTTTCTAGTCTATCCTATCTATTCAGAAAAGTCTATATAAGCTTTGTATTGTGAATCATATTGCATAACAGAATAAAGAGAGAAAAGTAAGGGTTTCATCCGTGGATGTAGGCATAGCCGAACCACGTTAATTCCGGTTCTTGTGTGATATTGTTTATGCCATGTCAAACTTTAACGGGAGGTGATGGTGGTGGGTAGCGGTGAAATGGATGGTGATGGTGATGTGAGATAGTGGGTGGTGGTGGTGATGAGATGGGTGACGGAGAGTGTAAAAATAATTTTTTTCTTGATAGAAAACATTCCTCCACCCTATGGAAGAATGTTTCCTATCAAAAAGTATACTTTTTAGAAAACTCTTAGTGAAAAAGTATCTCTCATCTGGAAGGGTAAAAAAATCCATAAAGAATTTTCATTTTGCATCACTTTTTCTACATCTTTCTTGCTTTCAAACTTGCCCTAAAATCACTGGATTTACTGTCAAGGCTGTGAGCAGTTGGGCTTGGTGATTACTAAGCATGCTGACCTCAGGAGCTGATCTTGCTTTTCTTGTGGAGCTTGGGTGAGGTAAACCGTATAAAAAAACATGAGGACTTCTTGGATGTTGCCTGCACTAGAACTTTTCCCATAAAGGTACCTAACTTTAAAGGCGTCCTCAGGGGTCCATTGCATATAGTGAACTACTTCAATCAAGGCATCCCACCATTATGGTTTTCAAAATATTGATTAATTTATTGGAATGTGGCAATGTTTAGTGAATTGGAATATGGCAGCTTGCTCTCGTTTATGTTTTCCTTTTTTTTCTTTTTTCTTTTTGTGTGTGTGTGCATATTGTGTGTTTGTGTGCATGCAACTCGGATTCTGAATGGGATGAGAAAATACCAAAAAATACACAAAATCGGATTTGGATCTGTCGGATTCTGTAATCAAATCGAAAGAAAATCTAACCGATTTCTGATTGGATTCAGTTTTCTTAACCGATCTATTGACATCCCTATGCATGCATGTGCATAAATGTGTGTACATGTATGAGAGAGAGCGTGTACGTGTGATGTGTGTGCATATATATATATATATATATATATATATAGAGAGAGAGAGAGAGAGAGAGAGAGAGAGAGAGATCAACTTCAGGCTCTAAAGCATTGGCATTTGTGAACCAAACTGCATGCCTGAATCGGATACATTTTGAGCTCGAGCAGGCCCATTTGCTGTTCCAAATCCAGTGAATTGCAAAGGGAAACCTATGCTTTTGTTTGCATTTAAAGAAGATCCACATGTAGCTTATGTTTCTGAACCGATTGCTGGGTGAATCCACTCTTTGGTAATCAAGTCTGATTCCGCTTGTTTGTTTTTTTGTGCTTGAAATACCATGAACAAATTAAGATGTGCTACTTAGCACAATCAACCCAAAATTCTAAGAATATATGCTTCCTATAGAGACAAGTGGCTTTTAAGAATATTTTTCCTCAACAAATTTTCTCCATAAAAGAGAGAGAGGAATGGTTGCACACTTAAGATCTCAAGACCTGCCTTCGATTAATATAAAAGACTTTATATATGAAAAAGACATATCACATGATTCATTCTATAGAGATTCCATAAATACTCCAAGCGCATTTTTGCAATGCCCTGTGATTCTTGGATCCTGTGATTATAAGTCACAATCATCATATTTCTTAAGTTCAGTGGAACATGAAAAAGTAAAAGTCGTGTGTGATTGCTAGTTGCAGTTGTTTTAGACTTTAATCTTTTCTTTATGGTCAACCCTAGGGTTAGGCAGACCTTCACCAGTTATACAACTGTACTATTGGGTTTTGAACCTGCAACATCCCCAACACAAGGTGACCTGCTGTAGCTGCTCTTAAGGTTGGGCAATGGGCTGGGCCAAAAGCTCGGTTCAGGCCTGCGTGTTGAGAAACCCCCGGCCCATGGCCCGCCCGTTAGGCCCATGGGCGCCTAATCAGCCAGACCGGGCCTGACCTGTTATCAACAACAACTACTACTACTACGCCTTCATCCGAAAACAATTGCGGTCGGCCTGTTATATTATATATAATATATAAATATAATGTATATAGCCCGGATTGGCCTGTTGTCCACCCCTACGTGCTCCTACCAGACAAACAAAGCCCCAGTGTTTTTGCCTTGAATTTTGTGAAAGTGCATGTTTGCAATGTCTTGTGATTTTTGGTTCATGTGATTGTAGATCACACTCGACTTTCAAAAGATTAATTGAATGTGAAAAAATAAAAGTCATTGTGATTGCTAACTGCCATTATTGTTTGCTTCTTTTTGCTTTGAAACTTGTGAAAGTAGACAACAAGGTTGACCCTGTGACCTACTTTCTCAGCGTCTACTTTCTCAAGCTTTTACTTTTTCACCTATAACCAAAACAAGCTACTCACTTGTGACCAAAGCAAATATGCTTCAAGAATTGTTCTATTTAGAAACCAACAAAATTGCAAGCTGTCCTCTTCAAAACATCCACAATCATTCAAAGATGATAAATACCTAAATGGCTGTCATGTGAACACAAATCAATATTATCGGCTAAATAGTGAATGAAATAATTGCCGACAAGAGCTCTGCCTTCCTGGCTAAGGGTAACCATGGTTTGTCATCTGATATACATGGTCGACCACAGTTCAAAGCCCGTTGGAGGGGAGGGCCCTTATTGTATGATCGAAGCAGGGTGTACTTCTCAGTGGACATATACAACTACAAAGGTTTTACCCAGATCGGTGATGGAGGTTTTCCTTTTGTTTAGCAAAAGAGAACAAAAGAAATTTTTTTTTTTCTTTGACAGAAAAAGAGAAAATATTTTCTCCACCAAGTTATCGGTAACTTGGTATATTGTTGACTTCAAACTGTATTCTTTTGCGTGAATTTCAATCAGCCACCTGCTGTTTGTTTGAATGCCTGATGTTAATAGAAACAGGTAGATTTACCAGCTTGAAGGACGAAAAACTGAATATTGATAGAAACAGGTAGGTTTACTAAGAACTGCTCAACTTATCAGTCATAAAATCCTCGCCCAAGTTTTGTAAATTATATGTTTGAGTTTTCTTTTTGTACTTCAATTACCTGCCTAAGGTGTAAATTTGCTTTTTCAGTTTTATTGAGAGAATTGATCATCTTATGTTCTTTTGATAATGGAACATATATTGAAGATATTTCTGACAGAACCATAGTTAACCAACTGATTTTAGAACATGAAGTGTCGTAGAAAATATTAAGTTGGGTGATTTTTGTAATCTACCCTGGTAAAAACCGTTCAGGGAAGGTTAGAGAGTATTTTGCCCCTAGAGTCTCTTAAAAAGAATTTTTTTTAACGTGATTTGAAATTCATACATATTAAGGGATAATCCCATAAATTGCTCTTAGCCAATAATCATATATAGTTATAGGAAGCTTCTTGCTATATGAGTAAATTAGATTCCCTGGAAGCGAGAAACTCCTTGCTTTCTTGAAAGAAGGGGAAGCTTTGGAAAGCCTTGAAATATGAGAAACTCAATTACTTTTAGTGGAAAGCCTGCTTCCTCCTCGTTTCCCATATTTATTCATTTTTGCTTTCTCAACATTTTGTTGGAGTGTGAAGCCTATTTCCCACCTGGACATAAATTTTTAATTTTTGCGAATCCAATTTTGTAGTAAGTTTGTGGGGGTTGTAGGGGTCTCCTTCCGCCCATAAGGTGGGGATTTGAGGGCATTAGCTCTTGAAGCAAAAAAAATTGGATAAGCTTAAAGGGTATTTTTATCATTTTACCCTATACTCCTTGTAGGATCAAACTACAACTCTTATAGTTTACTTGATGCATCCGATAGACTCTATAAAATTTATACTCTTCTATTTAAAGAGGCATATGTATCTTAATCAAATGTAGTTGTGGACGTAGGTAGGGATGGCAGTGGGGCGGGGTGGGGGAAAAGGTCTCCACCCCCGCCCCGCCTCAAGATTAGAACCTCCATCCCCGCCTCCATCCCTGGCAGGGATGGATTTTAACCTCCACCCCCGCCTTCATCCCCGGTTCAAACGGGGATGAGGCGGGGCGGGGCGGGGAAAAGGGTACGTCCATCCCAGCCTCCATCCCCGAACGGGGATGGATTTTAACCTTCGTCCCTGCCTCCATCCCCGTTTCATACCCTTCATGCCCGGTCCAAACGGGGTGAGGCGGGGCGGGGCCCCGCTTTCCCCCGGTCCACTGCCATGAACCATGTAAAATCTTTGTTATTAAGGTGTAGCTATTTTTTTCTTTTGCCTATTCTCGTGTTTATTTTTTTGATCCATCGAAAGTTCAAAGGGTCGTTCCCCAATACATTAGTCTCACATTTCTTGTCATTTCCCACTTGCTTCCTTAATGTTTCTCTCGCACTTCTCACTCACCTTCTATATTTTTTATATTAAAAATAATAATTTTTTATGATACTTGCATAACCGTTTCATAATCGTATCTTGCTTCTTATATCCATTTCACGCTTTATATATTTTTTTACACTCGCTTCCTAGTTTCCATTTCACGCATCACTTCTTATATCCATTACGTTTCCAGATAACTATGCAGGATTCTGACATTTTACATGGATGTGCGTTTCAAAAATCTTAGCTAAAGGGCAAATGAACCTTCCTTTCCTTAACTCTATTTCTCTTTTCAAATTACCCAAAAATTGTTGCACCAAACATACCCTACGAAAACTAAACCCTGAAACTTATGTGCTGCCACCTGCATTGGTATGAATTTTTTTCTCCAAAATCTCCTTTATGTTCTTGTTAACTCCAAATCTAACCTAGATTTTTCGAAAAAAAACTGGTAGATGAGAGTGAAACCTCTACAGTGGGTCTATACATCACTGTTCTCTTTTCAAACGAAGTCCTTGTCTTGACTGCTGCCAGTCCACCAAGCCAAAATGGCATACTCAATCCAAACGATAGAACAGTAAAGCAAGCTATATACATTACACTCTATTTTATTCTAAATAAAGATTTGGTTTGACATCCATGTCCAAGAAAATTTGAATTCTTGGCATCATCCACAAACTATATTCTCTTTCAGATACACTGTTTATATGCCGCGAAAAAATACAGCAATATGTGACTTGAAGGCTGACAATCGTGGAAAATATATATAGACGAATATGACAGTGTGGTCATGATGTTTCATCATCACACTAGGGTCTTGTCCAGCCTAAAGGGGGGATAAGTGTGCATCTATGACTTTTGCACATAATGCAAACGAATAAAAAGGTAAGGGATAAGGAGGATGCGATTGAAGTGCAGCCATGCAATGCCAAAGAAAATGCATTGATTAGAAAGGAACAAGAATAATAATAAGGGCCACTGATATATTGTACCAAGAGGCTTTCACCAAGATACCAACAAGTCACTACTCTCTCTCTCTCTCTCTCTCTCTCTTGTTTGTCACTCCTATGCATGTGTATAATGCCACTATTCTCTCTTTCTATGTTTTGATTGTCATTCCTATGCATGTGTATAATGTCTCACTACTCTATGTTTTGTTTGTCACTCGTATATGCATGTGTATAATGTCTCATTACTCTCTCTCTCTCTCTCTCTCTCTCTCTCTCTCTCTTCTGGGTGTGTGTTTTGTTTCACTCCTATGCATGAGTATAATGTTTCACTACTCTCTCTCTGTTTTGTTTCACTCTTTATGCATTCGTATAAGGGCACCTTTTTGTACGTTATGGACTGTTTGGGAAAAAACTGCATACATCACTTCGAAAATTCAATATACAAGAGCCAGTACCTATTAACCAAATATGCAGACCATCTCAGAAGCATCTAATCTAGAAAGAAACAAAAAGAAAAAAAATCTTTTGCTCTAGGAAGTTTGGAACCGACAACTGTAGCCAATATTTTCTCAATGCATATATGATACTAATGAAAGTACAGAACTATTGAGCGGAAAATCATAAGTCCAAGATGTATTGACTCAATTTGACCACATAGATATGTTCAAACACGTTAACAATTGAATCTTGAATCGTGTATTTCCAGCAGGATAACATGATTTTTTTGTGACGAAACTTTGCTACATTGTGGACTGTTAATTTTGGAAGCCCTTAAAAAACTTGCATATATATCAAAGTTACATGGTTCACAGTCCATTCCCAACAAAAAAGAACATGTAGATAACATGTGTATGCGTGCCAGGATTGGGTCCAACTCCTTTACTACATACTCGTCTTTTCCATCTAGAAAAAAGAAAAAGAGAAGGCTCAGAAGTGGCTTAAAATAAAGCCCGAAAAATGAAAGAATGGTGACACGCTGATTCTGTAAAAAGTGGAAACCCTCAAATCAAAATCATGCTTTGGCTGCTGGTAGCTTTAAATATGGTCCAGACTGCAGAGTCCAGGCATGAACACAAAAGTTGAAGTGGACTCGTGGAAAGGTACTCGACAGCCATATATTTGGCAACAAGGGGTCGCTGCACCTCTTTTCTCTACTTGACTTCCTAGTTGGCATATCATTTTCCCAAAATGAAAAAATCATATGGAGCAATGGCAGGAGAGACATCAAGATGGAGAGAGAGAAAGAAATTCAACATTACCCCTCATGGAGATCAACAAAATGTTGAACCCATGAACTGAACAAGAGCAAAGTCAAAACAAATAAAGAAAGCAGGAGAGAAAAAGAACATGAGACAGATAAAACGGGCTCACGCCGGAGCCGCTTGCCCAAATTGCGGCAAAAGAGAGGTAGCGTCAACAGGAGGGAGCAGAAGATCACTAAGATGCATAGGCAAGATCGCATAAACATCTACCAAGATTTTATGCACCAGGTTTTGAATGTTAACCGGAATTTGACGAAAATGAGCTTTGTTTCGTGTCATCCAAACAAACCACCAAGAAGTAAGCAACCACGTTCGCCAGATAAACCTCCACCTCGTGCTACGCCTAATACAAACTGGGCCCAAGATCAGATCTAGTGCAAAAGACTCCTCCTTAACAAACACTTCTGGATGCCTCCAGGTCCTGCTAAAGAGCTCCACAAATATTGGGCAAGACCAGAACAAGTGAAACGTAGATTCTTCTCCAGCTTGACAAAGCACACATCAACTCGGGAGTTGAATGCCCCATTTCTTTAAATTACTGTGGGTTTGGATCCTATCGTGCAAAATTAACCAAGCCAGGACTCGAGAACGGGGAGAAGGACCCTTCGCCCAAAGCACATCCTCGGGCAACCAATCAGCCCCCGGGGGGACCAACGATCTATAGACTTTTTTGGTGAGAAACTCTCCGCTTGGCGTCAACGCTCACTGTAACCACTAACCATGAGTCCTCAAAATGGTCTATAAAGCAGGCTAAAGCCCTCAAGCATGATTTACGCAAGTGCGAGAGCGCCAAACCCCGGGTTCCTTGACGAACCGGGATAAGAGCAGGAGCCCCATATTTAGCAAGAAGCAAACGAGCACAAGGGTTATCCGGTTGGTGGGTCAGCCAACATTGTTTGGCGACAAGAACAATGCTCCACAGTTTGGGCGTAGGAATGCCTAAACCAGCCATATGTCGAGGTAAGACCACTGAACGCCAACCAATCAAGTGACGCTTACCCTTGAGTTGACACTGAGACCATAGAAAACCTGCCAGCAAGCATGTCAGCTACTTCTCTACTCCCACAGGCATCACAAACATAGACATGAAAAATTCTGGAATAGTTGAAAGAACATGTCTGACTAAGGTTAGACCGCCGACGATAAAGAGATAAAACAACTGCCATGAAAGCAATTTGCACTTCACTTTTTGAAGCGTCGGAGCCCAAGCAGCAGAAGAGAGGTGCTTCACTCGTAACGGCAAGCCCAGGTACATAATAGGCATGTCAGAAATAGTGCAATTAAAAATTCTTTTTTCAACTGCAAGCATATTGGCATGAACATTGAACATAGTAATAGAGCATTTGGTCTCATTTAGAGAAAGCCCAGATAGGAAGAGAAAGAACTGAATGATAAGCTTGAACCTAAGCATCTGCTGAACATTTGCACGACAAAAAATGATCATATCATCAGCATAAGTAAGAATATAACCCAGAAAGTCTGAAACCTGCAAAGGATCAATAAAACACGATACCGCAACCTGCTTAAGGAAGACCATAAGACCCTCAGCAACAACATTGAACAACAAAGGCGAGAGGGGGCGCTCTTGCCGTAAATCCCGCCCCAGCTTGAACCGGTCTCCTCTAACACCATTGATATTTAACATGGCCTGGGCATTTGAGACCAGCTCCCGTACCCAACCAGAAAAATGGCGACCAATACCGAAATTTGCTAACATTTGAAATAAGAATGACCAATGCACAGAGTCAAAAGTTTTATGAAAGTCTAATTTAAAGACAAAGTATGGTTGACCGCTATGCTGCAAGGAATGAACAACCTCGAACACCATGATGAACGAGTGTTGGATCTTCTTATTACGGATAAAGGCGATCTGAGAGTCTGAAAAAATCTGGTTAGCCACCGATTTCAGCCTATTCGTCAAAACCTTGGCAAACATCCGATAGAAAGCACTCATAACTGAGATAGGGCAGAATCGTAAAATATCATTGGCCTCATTTTCTTTCGGAATAAGCGAAATAATAGCAACATGAAAATGATAAGACAATCTGAAGTTACAATAGAACTCATCAAACATGCTCATCACGTCTGATTTAACACAGTCCCAAAAGATTCTAAAAAAGTCGACATGAAACCCGTCAATGTCAGGCGCTTTCCAACTCGACATATCCTTAATGGCCCTAAAAATTTCATCGTCAGAGAACCTCCTTTGCATAGATCTGGCTTGCTTAAGCTGAATTGACCCAACTTGGACATTACCAAAGACACCCTCCGCAGTTAACGAAGCAGAATATAAATCCTTAAAATATAGCGAGATTGCTGGATTAACGTGTTGATTGGAGAGAGAGAGAGAGACTTTTGATTGCCTTAGGGGGCGTTTGCTTCACCCCAAAAAATAAGAAAGAGGGTTGCTTTCGTATGAAAGAGGGCCCCTTTCTCGTGAGCAATGAAACAAGCACCCATTGAGAAAGAGTTGGTGGGGTCCACCATCTTTCACTGTAAATCCCTTGTTTCCTGTCAAAATTGCATCACGCCTTGAATCTGATATAAGGCTTGAAGAAAAAAGTTTAATTCAGAAAAGCCCATCTAATACACAGTTTGAAGAAATATGTCAACATATGCCTCGACAGTTCAAGTACTTTCAAAGCTAGATTGTAATCGGTTTGAGGTTTGGACACACTTTGGACCCAAAATAGGCCTTAAACTTGGGTTCTTAATTTAGTCTAAAAATCTGACCATGATGACTAAAAATATGTACGCAAGTTAATACCAATTCCTTAAAACATGAATCACAGAGATCTTTCCCCTATGTAATTGGCAGATTTAATACATACCCAAGAGAAAACAAGTGTTCCTGAAATAAATGGATACTTGCAGGGGGAATTATAACTGACAAGCTATAGCGAAAGAATGACCAACTTATCTAATTCTCTAAGCAAAGGAGAAAATGATGAAATCCCATAATTTGCAAAAAAAACAAAAAGACAGCAAACGCATCTTACTAACAATCTATCCAAATTAAAACAGATGTCACAAGGTCTTACATAACACAAATCCACCAATGAGAAATAGTTTGCTCATTCGTATAAATAACTTGAATATGGCAAGCAGAATCATGGTTAATCAAACACTTCCCACTACAAGAAACCTGTGGATTAGCGATGACCTAAATTCGTCGCTAATCCGACACTAATCCGTCGCTAAACAGTTTAGCGATGGATTAGCGACGGAAAACTTTAATCGTGAATTTTTCGACACTAAGTAGTGCCAGAACTTATCCGCCGCTAATTCCGTCGCTAATTTGCGATGGATTAGCGGCGGATATGATCCATCGCGAGTCCTTCGCTATTTTAAATTAGCGATGGATAATATCTGTCGCTAATCCGTCGTTAAATTTTAAAAAAAATAAAAAAAAAATTGCTTGTTGTCGACGCGTTCTCCGGCAAAGAGCAATTTTTTTTGCACAGAACCGGCGCGTTCCGGCAGGCTGCGACTCCACGCGGATCTGGGGGGAGCTCCTCTTCAAGTTCCAGGTCTGCCACGAGAACCAACCGAAGAGCTTCACGGTGGGGGCGCTCAGCTTCAGCTGCGACTCCGCACGGATCTTCGTGAGCTGCAGGGGGAGGAGCAACAAGTGCGGCATAGGGGTGTGGGACGGCTACACCGGGAAGCAATCAGATTTCTACTACGAGATCTGGCTGGTCCGTCGGCGACTCCGGCAGGCTCCAGTGGCTCCCCAATAGCAGCCTCCTCTTCGTCGCCACTCTCTTTGACTTAGGCAGGCTCCAGTGGCTCCCCAACAACAGCCTCCTCTTCGTCGCCCCCTTGACGTCTCGGCTCCGGCGAAGCCACGATGGCTCCATCTGCGACTTCTCTATAGGTGGGAATTGACTCTTTGTGCGCGTCGTCAGCGGGGTTTCTGACGTCTTGAGAATCAGCCGAAGTGGGGATGGTTTAAATCGAATGAGAGGAAAAACAAACAGAGGAAAAATTTTGAACGAAGGGAGGGAAAATTTCGCGCCTCGGGTGGGACGAAAATTAGCGACGGAATTTTTCCGTCCCTAATCCATCGCTAATTAGCGACGGAAAAATTCTCTCGCTAATTAGCATTTTTTTAACGTTTTGACGACGAAAAAAATGTTGTCGCTAATCCTTCGCTACAGAGATATTTTCGTCGCTAATTTTGCAAATATTTCAAACGTTAGCGACAAATAGTTTTTGCTCGCTAAGCCGTCGCAAATTAGCGACGGACAAAATCCGTCGCAAATTTCCGTCGCTAAGTAGCATTTTTCTTGTAGTGGCAGAAGACTTTGAAAAACATTAATGTATGTTATCTTCTGTGGTCAAATAAGGGAAAACTTCATTCCATTATGAGAAGTTGGACAAAAAACGTTTACAAATAGAAGGGGACTATTCCCAATTCAAACCCCGAAATAATCTGAAGCCCTGATTTTGCAAACCTTATCTAACCAATCTGACAAAAGCTAAAGGAACTATATTTTCCACTATCTACATAATTAAACACAAATGGTCAATTAGGAGGTCATTCTAACAAGAGATAATCAAGCATTATGGCAACATATAATGTTGTTAACTTGAAACCAAACAAAAGCAACATATAGAAATATAACAAAACAATAATATTTTCAAATGATCAATCCACCTGAAAGTGTAAGTTAGCTATCATGACAACAACATGAACCTAAGAGTTCGCAAATTCCTCGATTCCACTTCCCTAATGTTCCATCTATTTAGAGAAGAAAAGAAGTGGATAAACCAATCACCGGCTCTACATTGAGTCATGACAAGAGAAAAAGAAAAAGAAAAGGAAAAAGCAAGAGGAAAGAGAGTTGTAAAGAATACACATACAATAAATCACATGTCAACCAAGATCTCTTAGTCTTTTCTTCAACATTTCCAATGACTTCTTGCGGGCATCCTGCTTGGAAGCTCGGTTAGACAAGCTTCCAAAAAGCCTATCCGGTGTATCCTTAAATTTCTCACATATAGCTGCCACCTTTTTATGGTCCAAGGAGTTATAGCTCCTCTCCCGTATGACTGGATTCATAAAGTTCTCCGGTTGACTGCTAAGCAAAAGGTTGACCAACTGTCGTGCTTCAATCAAGCAATCTCTTAAACTCCCCTCTATGTTTACTTCACTCAAGCCTGAGCTCTCAAAACTCTCATCTGCGAAGGCTTCCAACTTCCTCAAATCATTGTCAATGCTTATGACAGCATTTAGAGTGAATCTCTTCACGCTATCACTAAGAAATGTTGACACAATTGAATCAGAAATGTGCTTTAAAGCACCACTCCCAACCTTATACAATGCTTCGATTGGCAATATTTGTTGGGCAGTGGATATCAATGTCTCAAGATAAATAATGACTTCATTTATGTATTCATTCTGCTGGATTTCATCAGAAATCCAATTGATGTTCTCTGTTAGACCCATAAACTCATCTACTTTTGAGTTAACCAGCTTCAACAATGCATTATAAGCAGCATCCTGTGATGTCCTGAGAACTGCCCTAGCTGTTAAAGAGGCATGAGGTCTTTCGGCCACACGTACAGGAAGACCACATTGTTGGGCGGCCTGCTTCAGGAAAAGATCACATGCATGTTCCAAAACAGTCAAATTTGCAGCAATTTGCATTGCCTGGGACACACTTGAGGTGCAGCTATTTATCACCTTTAGCAAAGCTTCATTCAGAACATCAATCAACAGCTTGTCTAGATATCTCTTCACGACATCATAGAAGTCCATATGGCTGCTATATGATGAGTAACTAACAGAACCCTCGATGAACGATCTCACTATACGACAACAATCAGGGACAGTTGCAGAGAAGGGTGCAATATATGGAAAAGCTGGCATTATATCTGAAGTTTGAAGTTGGAAAGCTAACACATTCATATTGTACTCATACTCCTTCTTCATCACCATCTGCTCATATGTCTCACGGGAAAGGACCTCATCAATCTGCTTCCGGCACTCATCAAGAAGGAGCTCATGGTATTTATCTCTACTGTTACCCAAAACCTCAAGTAAACTACTGACAGGGTACCCATATCTTCTCAGAGTAGCACCAAGAAGAGTGACATTATCCTTGATTACCAAAAGATCGTTGGCCGAATCCATACACAAAAATTGTTCCTCTAAAACTGAAGTAATCTTTGAAACAGTTGTATCCCATACAGATTCCACTTTATCAGATGACAGTAAGCTCCCTGCAGTCCGCAAGACTCTATCTTCAATAATAAAGTAACCAGCTACCTGAGCAAAAAATGTCTGGTGGGATTCAAGAAAAGGCTGTGCTGGGGAGATCTGCATATCCAAATTGAGTTGCATCAATCGATTTTTATAGTAATAACTCTGAAACTGATCCTGAAGACCGAGGCAAGTATGCAGGTGATAAGCACGATACACAGGTGTAAGATCGAATTTCAGACCAGCATCTTCATCTGTGTCTTCTATGTCAAGGGCATACTCACAATCCCCTACTCCTGACCGGCTTTGCTCTTCTGCTTCACGCTGATGAGCACGTAAATCCTCTTCTCTCTGACGAGCTGATACTGTCTGTCGAATTGCTTGCTGCCCAATCTCCTTAGCTTTACTCCTGATCATAACAAGCCAATCATTAAATTCACTGATTACTTTCTTCTCGATATGGGATTTTATCACTGGGATCTGCTTTTCAAGCACTCGGAAAAGAGCCTTCACAGTGATTTTGTGCAAATAGTCTTTCTCAATTAGATCCAGGGTTTTGAGGGCAGGATAAAAGCGATCATTTGAAATATCACGGTTACATTTTGCACAAAGTTCTGAAACCTGCAAGCAGACCTTGGAGATCTTGATTGCCTCTGTGACATTAGTCTTGATAGAATGTGACTCAAGAAGCGCCTCAAGCTTCAAAAGGAGAGAGGTTGAGGCTTCTTGAAGCCTAAAATTCTCACTCATCAACCCATTTTTGAGTTCATCAGCATCTACTAGAACTCCACGAAGCTCATCCACTGCACGTATGAAATCCTCATAGTGCAGCTTGCACAATTCCTCAATCTCGATCTCCTTCTTCTTCACTACAGTCTTAAGTTGGTGCAAGAGACTTTCAGGCTTCCCAGTCTCGAATGCGTGCCTGACAATTGGACCTAGATCCTCCCCATTCGCAATGGTGGTTGCCAAACCTGATTCTTCCCCACCATCTCCATTCTCCACAGCAGTTCTTTTCTTGTGTTTTGCATGCATTGTTCAGATCAAGTTCTGGAACACAAATAAAGGAAACAAATCAAAAGAAGTTTCCAAGGTCATGCTTTGAAACTTGAATCTGGTTACCATATAGAATTACATAAAGCCTCGTACAGTTACAAAGGCATCAATTGTCACAGAAAAAGAGCACAAATAGAAAACAGAGGAACAAGTGAATAAAAGACACTGCTGGAATCCACCATTTCAGGAAGCAAACTAGACGTTCACTCATGAAACACAACTTGAAGCAAAAACTGTTCCGCTAAAAGACGTGAAAAGAACATTACATCTAATGTTGGTTTCGATGAACTCCTCAAAAATCTAAGTATGCTCGGACAAACATGATAAAAATATCTAATGTAGAGAAGGAACAAGAAGTAAATAAACAAACAAATACACACCCTCATGCGAAATAAATCACCCAAACGACCATCTTGCAGGAGATGATTTGGTTGCTGGTTACCCATTTCCCTTTTTCCTGAAAAAAGATATTTGTTCTTTCGGCAGAATCCATTTCATATCAAAAGGATTCCATCAAGCAATGAAACAAGGAATCGACACAGAAGGATGGGAAAAGATCAAGATAGATGTTCACCCATCATCTGATAAAAACTATTGTTTCACAAAATGGTACCCGTCACCAAAATTTTGCATCAACTTGACATAAAAAATAGGATTCATTTCAAGTAGCATTAAACAACAAGAATTCCCATCTACAAACAAAGAAATGTAGCTGATTCGTTCAACCACATCTATCCATCGACATATGGAAATCCAATCGGGTCAATTCACATATTTCACTGGAAGAAATTTATGGGGATTTGTTACACCAAAATAGGACCCCCCAACAGTCAATTTCAGGTCCAAGCGTGTCCGCTTAAACCCTGAAACCCATAAAAAACCACGGAATCCTAAAGAAACTGACAGCCTCAGTAGGAACCCAAAAAGAATTGAATTAAAAAGTTCGGTTCGAACTTCGACGAAACCATCTTACCCAATTTTCAAATGGTTCTCTTCGCACAAACCACCCATCAAAAGACACGAACTCAAATAAAAGAAAAGATCAAACATAAAACACAAGACACAATGTTGGTTCTTTCAACATATACTCCTCACCGTCATCAAAATTCCAATGTATCGCAGAGAGAGAGAGAGAGAGAGAGAGAGAGACTCACAAGAATATGCCCAAATTCTATATGGGTTTCCTCGGGAAAATGATCATTGGAGTCTCGTTTAGTGCTCTTATCGACGTCACCCTCGAGAAGAACTTCAGGGAAGGAAAAGAAGAGGACGAAACCAAAGCCAAGCGAGAAAGGAAGGATCAAAAGCAGCAGCCTCCTTCCGACAAGGGCTTCGCTTGGATCGCAGAAAAGCCATACAACACAAACAAAGAAGAAGAAGGATGGTGGTGGTGGTGTGTGATATCAAAGAGAAACATAACCATAATTCGGTTCTGTCCCCCACCTGAAACCGTGCCTTTAATTATGGGAGAAGGAAGAGACATTCTTCTCTCAATTCTATTTAATTTTCTACCAAAACCTGCTTAATTCACCACGGCCAAAAAAAAAAAAAAAACACAAAACTTAAAATGCCGTATAATATTTTATTTATTTACTGAAAAATGCCCGTCATATAAGATTATTAAATCCAGTGCCTGTTTTTGCGTGATTGTGTTTCAAATACCTGCTGCCTCCTCATGTATAAAAGGGGTAATACTCGGTCATGTCGACCTGACCGCACGAATGACCTAGAGGTCATAGGCCTAATCGCATCGACTCAATCAGACCTCATAAATGGATTCAATATTATCCAAATGTTAAGGACCCGCTATTGGATTGTGTTTTAGGGCCAAAACTATGATTTTATGAGTTGAAAAAATATTGCATATTGTAAGTAGGGGTGCCAATGGGCCTGGTTTGCCCACACCCGACCCAAAGCAAACTCTATAGGGTTCGGGTATGGTGATAAATAAAAAGACCCAATTAAAACCCAGATCCGGACCTGAAGGTTTGAATAATACGTGGACCCAGTTATAGTTGGTGAAAATTTATACCAGACCCAAGTTCTGATTAAGACCTGCAATTTTTCAATGTAAAAATGATAAAAAAATATGGTTTTACTGGGTATGGTCTGGGTTTGGTTCATGTAGTTTTTATTGGATTCGAGTATGATTTTTTTTATAGTGGACCCAATTAAACCCAGGTCCGAACTCTATACCATTCCCAAAAATTGGGTTCAAGTCTAGTTTCACCTGGATCTTAACCAAACCCAACCCATTGACACCCCTGAGTGTAAGCCGTTGATTTTTAAAGACTCATAAAATCAATAAAATCTATGCTTATATATCATAATTAGACAATCCAAGAACGGCTTAGTGTGTAGATCATATTTGCAAGGTTAGTTTCATAAAAAAAAACCAAAAACAAACTCATTTGTACGTAGCAGTGACTTCACCAAATGTTAATTTGGTATAAAATGACATTTTTACTCCTTTTATAATAAAACGAATCAAATTATGGCATCGTATGATCTTTGGTGAAACAAATCAACAACCAGAGCATTTTAGTCACTTCAACTAAAAAAGTTGTTTGTGTGTTTAAAACATTACAAACCACAAAGATTAGCATTTTAAATGTAATAACTAGAATGTTAGGGGTGCATTAGGTAAAGGGCCGAAAAGTTAGGTGGCTTTTAATTAGTCGCTCAAAAAAAAAAAAATCCTACACTCCACCCAATTTGTCTATCAACCGTGGACTTGGTCCAGTTATAGCTAGTAAACGAATCAAGCAACTCGTGACTCATGGTTGGCTTGTTACTAACTCTTTCATGATCAAGAGTTAACAAGCCAAGCCCGAACGCCTCAGCTCGAGGGAAGCAGATCAGGTCATGCTGAACATGAGCGTTTTTTCTCATGCCAACATCGTGGCCGTCTGTTTGCATTTTGGATGAATGCCACGTGGTTTTGTTGACTTTTGAGTTTTTTAAAATGCAAATCGGATGGCCACGATGTCAGCATGAGCAAAAACGCTCATGTTCAGCATGACATGATCTGCTTCCCATTTGTAATGTTTATCATGACTTATTTATCAAGATTCAAACTTTGTTTCAAAATGATTTGATGTTAAAATAGGAATATTTGATCATCAAATTTTAGTACAATATTAACTATTTTTTTACCTCTTCAAAATATATAATTGAATAAAAAATAATAAACACATCTAATGGTTCAGATCTAATATAAAACACCTAAAAGTATGATTTTTAGGTCTTAACATGACCTAAAGAAAAACTATCAGCACAATCCTCATTCTCATTATATAAATATATATACCAAAGAGAATGACTTTAAAAGTTCAATTGGCATGACCAACTTTGTGAGATAGATAGGCACAGTACAGTACGGGGTTGGGCAAACACACCCACTTTGAACTACTTGACCTAACTCACAAAAAGCGTCGAAGCAACAAGCCCAAGGGATTCGGTGAATCTTAATAGACTCAAGTCACTGCAATAGCCAGAGGCTTTTAAGAAATCTGGAACAGTGGGACCCACGAATTGAACTTTCCCACAACACTAAAGAAGACCGAGCCAATTGCTCTGAGTGACTGAGTCCGTAGAGCTAACCGGACCTCATGACTTGAGTTGGCCCATAAAAATAAAGAAGGCCAGACCGATCACCCTTGGTTCTTTATGAGCCAAGGTACCCACGAGGGTTTCGCTCATCTGGTGGGGGCTACTAGTGAATGTCATCAAGTTAACGGGACGCCACATGGAGGGTATCCTTTGCCACAAGGTTGAAGCTGAGTGTACTTCCTGACGAGTAAGGGGAACCTAAATGGGTTTACCAACGGAAGGCTTGAGTTTTTTTTTAGCCTGTGAAAAAAAAAACAAAAACAGGGCCTAGTTTTTGCTGATGGAGAAAGTTTTTAGTGTTTAACCTGTCACAAAGATGCTGGAATGATAGGACATTGGACATGAGTTCAAGACGTGAATTTGTATATTTTTTTTTTGAAAAATAGGCTGAGCACATCAATTTTTAATTTTTCAATCAATAAAACATTTTTTGATATCTTAATATAAAGATGCATTTATATTATAATGGTATTAAAAATAATTTAAATTTATTAAAACTATGTCCATACATGTCCTATTCTTGAAAAGTAAGACATGACATTGTTCAAATTTTAATTAGTAAAAATTTATTTTTGATATTTTAATACATAAAAATATTGTGAAGTAACTAAAGTTTTAGTTAGGAAAAAAGGAAGAACGCTTAGGGATGGCAGTGGACAAGGTCTCCACCCTCTTCTAGTCTCAAAATCCTACCTTCCATCCCCACCCATCTTTGCACGGGTTTTGATTTGAACCTCCATTGCTACCTTCATCCCTATTTCATGTCCTCTATTCCTGGTCTAAACAGGGTGAGGTAGGCGGGGCCCCATTTTTCCTCAGTCCACTGCCATCTCTAAAGAAGGATTGAGGATGAGGCAGGTGGGGATCGAGGATGGGGCAGGGCAGGAAAGCATAAGTCCATCCCCACCTCCATTCCTGCACGGGTTTTGATTTTAACCTTCATCTCTATTACATATCCTCCATCCTCAGTCCAAACGGGGCAGTGCTGCTTTTCCCCCCCGATCCACAGTCATTCTTAAGATCACTATTTAGTTGGGATAAGGCTTGATGATGATGATGATGAATCCATAAAATATAATTTTTATAGAAACAATATTAAGTTTTAAAAACTATAAAAAAATTAAAACAATATCCATATCATGCCTGGATTGCATTACTAGGGACATGCAGCAAAATGGTGTGCATGTCTGACATAGCTGGGCAGTAACCCTTCCTCCACAACACTAATAAATATCACTGAAGTAATACAAAATGAATTTAGAATAAAGTACTTGTTTTTCATGCATAAAAACCTATTGTTCATCTATAATATATATTAACCCAACATCTAAACCTATGTCACAGTCGTAAAATCGTGAATCCCTGAAACACACATTCGCGCATAAGGGAACATAATTCTAAAGTGGTTCAGTCCAATTGTAACCTACGTCCACTACGTGATTCCTCTTCTCATATTTATGACCTAAGATAAGTTTTTGGGGAGTTTTTAAAACATAGAGAGTCTCGGTTACATGATATATATAAGGAGGAATAGTCTTTTTGTTATGTGAGAAATCTTGCTTGGACGAGGAGTTCTTAGATGGGGATTCCTAAATAGGACATGTGAGAGGGCAATCCACCTCAACATGTGAGCCATGATCAGGATGAACTTTAATGTGTGGATCTGCATGATCTGGATCCCTTTCAACTTGAGCTGGATCTCAACCTTCCTTCACACGCCTCCTCATGCTAATATCTCTGACATTCAACTTGTCTTATAATAACTTAAAGTTGGGCCAAGGTAGAGTTTTGGTGAGAACTTCTGATATATGATGTTCGGATGTAACAAACTGAACTTCAACCTCACTACATGCAACCTTTTCTCTGATGAAGTGATAGTCAATCTCCATGTGTTGACGCTGAATCCCCTCTACTCATATTTGGAGCATTATATGTTGGCTTGTAAATTCATCAAAAACTAAAGCAGGATCGAATACATGTTCTCGCTAAACCGTTGAAATAAAAAACATAATAAAACTGAAACTGGAAGCGATACTTGAATCTATAGCACTCCGATTGATCATTGACGGGTATGATCTTCCAAACCCTTTATATTTAGCCATTTTTCTTTCCTTAAACCTAATGAGAGGAATTGAATCTCTTTCTGACTTATGAGGAATCTGAAGAGGGAGGGCATATATATAAGGTTTAGGGACCATAACCTAATGTATTTATGAGTCTATCTCCAACTCAACTCATTACAGAGTTGTAGACATGGCAGGTCTTTCCACATAGTGTATCATACTGTATGAGATACCACAGGGCCCATCCTGATTGGATCACTTGAATCGCGCCTGAACCTAGGACAACCTTACAATGTGTGGTTCAACGTATGTAGGCTCACATGATTTTCTAACAATCTCCCACTTGGGCCACATACGTAACCTTATAATCACACATTATAACCTTATGAGCTCAAAAATATTGTTTTATCAATTGATATCTCTACCAATCTGGTCCATTGATTATGTCAACATAGAACCAAAGCAGTCTTCATTACAAATAACGTAATTGGATCTATCAATGATCATGTATATTGACACAATTAAATGACATGGATCAAGTAAAAATGTAAAGCATGAAAATTACATGCAATGTGATCAAACATGCCTATTTTCAACTGATTCTTCCTGAAAACTTTAGTGAGATCACAATATAATTAGTACAGAATGAAACTAAAACTTTAACTTTATACCAGAATGGTAAAATGAACTTTATTATATCATAAAATGTCCAAATACAAACTCTCACTAAACCAGCATATCATAAAATGATAAAACACCCATGCGAACAGTATGCTCATGAAAGACCTTGGGTGGCAAACCTTTAGTAAGCAGATATGCAATCATGGAGTTTGTGCCAATATGTTCTATCGATATCTGATCATTCTGCACTCTTTTTTTAACGAGTTACTTAATGTCAATATGTTGTGACTTTGATGAGCTCATGTTGTTATTAAAATATAGCACTATTGAATTATTGTCATAAAATAACTTTAGCGGTCTTTCAACATTATCCAAAATCCGCAGCCCTGTGATAAAATTTTGTAGCTATATCCCATGATTGAATGTCTGATAACAAGTCATGAATTATGTTGTCATGCTGGAAGAAGCAATGAGTATCTACTTGACACTTCTCAATGAAATAGTTTCTCTAGCCAACAGAAAAATATAGCCTGACGTGGATCTGCGACTATCTTGGCATCTTGCAAAGTCAGAATCATAATACCCAATGATCTCCAACTGATCTGACTTCCTATATGTGAGCATGTAAACTTTTGTTCTTTGCAAATACTGTGTAACCCGTTTGGCTGCTTTCTAATGATTCATACCTGGGTTACTAAGATATTTGCCTAACATTCCAATAATGTATGCTAAATTGATGCATACGAAATTTATTTCATAACCTTAATTTCATACAGACATTTGGGGCACTGAGCGAAACTAAACTTGTCTCTTTTAGCAATGAGATTGTCCTCTGATTTGCAATCCTTCATGTCATACATTTTCAAAATCCTTTCGATATATCTCTTTTGTGATAATCTAAGAATACCCCGAGAACGGTCTTGTTATATTTGAATCTCTAATACAAAAGAGGCATCCCAAAGATCTTTCATTTTAAATTTCTTTGTCAAAAATCTCTTGGTTTCGTACAGTATGCCTATATCATTACTAACAAGCAATATGTCATCCACATACAAAACCAGAAAAATAAATTTACTCTCACTGAACTTATGGTATATGCATTCATCAATCACATTCATCTCAAAACCAAACGAGAGGACAACTTGATAAAATTTATGATACCACTGACAGGAAGTTTGCTTAAGTCCATAGATGGATTTCTTTAGTTTGCAAACCATCTTCTTGGCATCGTCCGAGACAAAATATTCTGGTTAAACCATGTATATTATCTCATCGATATTCTTATTGAGGAATATAGTTTTAACATCCATCTGATGTAGCTCTAAGTCATAATGAGCCACAAGTGCCATCATAATCCTAAAAGTAGCTTTCATGGAAACCGAAAAAAAAGTCTCTGTATAGTCAATGTCTTCCCTTTGAGTAAACTCTTTTGCAACAAGACAGGCCTTATATCTTTCTACATTACCCTTTGAATCCCTTTTGGTTTTAAATATTCATTTGCAACCAATGAGGTTCACACCTTTAGGTAATGAGACAAGATCCTATATGTCATTGTCACTCATAGATTTAATCTTCTCATGCATTATTTCAATCCACTTTTGAGGGTTAGAACTTTGTGTGGCTTGATGGAAGTTGATTGGATCATCTTCTATTAGGCCAATATCACTCTCATGTTCTTGTAGAAAGACAATATAATCATCTGAAATTGCCCTTCTTCTCTCTCTAGTGGATTTCCTCAATGACACTGGTTCATGAGGTATTTCTTGAGGTTGTTGAGTTTGAACTCCAGGAGTAAAAGCATGATTTGGGATAGGGAGATCTAAAGCATTACTTTGATCCAAATTTATGGGAACAATGTCAGGAATAAGAATCTGATCATTGTCCTCTACAACTGTAGGAAGAGAAAAAGACTCTTCTTCAAAAGCAATGTCTTTTACTTTAGCACTTCCCCCAAACTTAGCACCCTTAAAGAAACAAGCGTTTTTTATTTTAAAAAAGAACTTATTCGCAAGGTCATAAAACTTATAGCCCTTAGACCTTTCAAAATACCCAACAAAATAACAACTAACCGTTCTGGAATCCAGTTTCTTTTTATATGGTCTGTATGGCCTAGCCTCAGCTGAACATCCCCAAATATGAAAATGTTTCAAACTAGGCTTTCGGCTTGTCCATAATTCATATAGGGTCTTGGTTACTGCTTTAGAGGGTATCATGTTCAAAATATAGGTTGCAGTCTTTAATGTTTCTCCCTAGAAGAACTCTGCTAAGGTAGAATGAGAAATCATACTCCTTACCATATCCTTAAGAGTCATGTTTCGTCTTTCAGCAACACCATTCATGCTAAGGGTGCCTGACATGGTATATTGAGGGACTATCTCACATCCCTATAAAAATTTAGCAAAAGTCCCTAGATGTTGTTCTCCTGATCTATCATATCGGCTATAGTACTCGTCACCATGGTCAGATCTGACGACCTTAATTCTTTTGTCAAGTTGGTTTTCAAATTTGGCTTTATACGATTTGAACACATCTAGAGACTGAGACTTTTCATGAATCAAATATAGGTACCCATAACGAAAATAGTCATCTATGAACATAATAAAATATTATTAATCATTCCAAGAAGCTCTAGGGAAGGGTCCACAAATATCTATATGGATTAGTTATAGGACGTCTATTCTCCTTTCAGCACCTAATTTTCTTATGTTTGTTTGTTTCCCTTTTATACACTCAATACAAACCTGAAAGACAGTGAAATCAAGAGAACCAAGAATCTCATTTGACATAAGCCTTTCAATTTTTTGTTTAGAAATATGACCTAAGTGCTTATGCCATAACAAAGCAGAATTCTCATTTGTTAATTTTTGTTTTGTACCACGAGAACTTATTTGCAAGGTTTTATTAAATGAGACAATAGTATCAAGCAAATAAAGGTTATCAACTGTAGATAAAGAACTGGTCCCAATAAGATTTGAATCAAGAAATAATTTAAATTCATTGTTTACAAATAAACAAGAATAACTATATTTATCCAAAATAAGAATAGAAACCAAATTCTGCCTAAAAGACGACACAATAAATGTTTCTTTCAAATCTATATAATTTTCAGTCTTTAATGACAACTTAAATGTCCCTATTGTCTTGACTTCAATTGTTTTGCCATCGCCCACATAGATGAATCTTTCATCATCAATTGGCGGTTGGCAACTTAGACAACCCTGCATAGACAAACTTATATAAGTGGTAGCACCATAATTCATCCACCAAGTATGTTCGGGCACAAAACTCAAATTAACTTCAAAATAAACCAAAGTAAGGAGCACACATTTCTTCTCACGCTAGGCATGATACTTAGTACAATCATTTTTCATGTGACTCACTCATTTGCGAAAGAAACAACTAGACTTTGGGTCCTGATGTCTTTTCTGTTTCTTCTGCGATTGAGGGTCAACTGCAACTTCCTTAGTCCTTTTCTTTTTCTTAAACCTGTCTTTAGAGGTTACTGTCAGATGAGCACTTTCAGTCTTCTCTTGCTTCATCATATCATCTTCTTGCACATAGTGAGAAATGAGCTTATTGAGAGTCTATTTTTTCTTCTGATAGTTATAACTGACCTTAAACTGGTTGTACTGTGTAGGAAGATATATCAAAACCAAATGCACGAGTAAGTCCTCAGACAACTCTAACCTTAGTGCCTTGAGTTTTGAAGTAAGATGAGGCATCTCCATGATGTACTCCCAAATGTTCCATTTGCCCTTATACCTCATTGAGACAAGACTCAAAAGAAGAGTACTCGTCTCAGCCTTTTCATTTTTTGTAAAATGATTTTTAATTTCTTCAAGGAAACAATTGGCATTGGCCTCTTCAAACATGGTGCCCCTTAAGAATTCTAAAATTGTATATTTCATGATCATGAGACTCATGCGATTAGATTGATTCATCGCTCAGAGTTCTTTTTATCTTCATAAGAACTCTTATCCGTAAGAGCAGATGGTTGATCTATTTGTAATGCAAGATCCAGATCCATACAACCAAGCACAATCATAACATTTTCTTTTCTGTTTTTAAAATTAGAACCGTTCAAAATAGAGATGGAATTGATGTTTGTAGATATCATAGAAGTAGAGGTATTAACTGAATAAAGAACAAACAAACTTATGATTAACATTCATATTCACATGCAACAACATAAAATACATATTTAACCAATGGTGAACCCTATTACAAGATACCCAGCACAACATCGATACTTAGTCTTTAGACAGAAGTGTCAACTTGTAAGTGGTACTCTTAATACAACAATTAAAACATGAACATTCAGTCTTGTCAAACAACGCACCTTTCTTTGAACTGACTCGTTATTCACATGAAAAATTATATGATTGTTCCATATTTATTATCGAAAGTATACATTTGAGCTCAGTCAAATAGTAATCTTTCTTTGGACCGATCACTATTCGCATGAACCACAAATAATATTTTAAAATGAACTAACCTACACAACAGAAGTTACTTTGGCAACATATCGATTCAATCAATTCAATTTAAAACATTAGACCCAGAATCAGAAACAATGTCAACGTTCAGATATGTCTACTCATGCATATGAATATAATCAAGCACAATCATAACAAACATGGGCCGTAGGGTAACTGAAAATAGGCCCGCCAAAGTGACCCGTAGTGTGATATTAAATAGCCTTACAATCCTTAATTATTTTTATTATTAATTTTTTTTATATGGCATGCACATAGGTCTAGCCAAACTCGAGTACAAGCTTGCACCGTTGGGTCGAGTCCAACTAGACCCGACCCCCATAATTGTGCATCTTGACCCAGTTCAGTCCCTAATCCAGCACCAAACCGGTTTGGGTTGCTGGTGTAGCCAACACCCAGAATACATTGAACTGAACCGGTCCAGTGCTTCATATCTGGACTACCAAATAGCTGAACCAACTTGTCCCAGTTGAGCACACTGATAGGTCATCAAATCGGCCTTGTGAAAGAGTCCAACCCGGTCCGCAAAAGGGCAAACCATTTTGCTGGAAAACTGAACTTGTCTGATTGGCAGAATTAACTAAATGCCGAATTGGTCCACCTGACTTGTTGTCTAGCAGGCACTAAATCAGCCTGAAGCTGTTTCGTTTGGTCTGACTTGTCGGTAGTGGTGGATGACAGTGGCTGAAGCAGACCGTTTTGGGTCACCGGTTCAGCTGTTGGTCGAATCGGCTCTGACAGACAAAGGTTAAACCGAAAAAAAAAGTTTTGGATGCCATTGGTCTTACGGCGACTAAGGCAAGCCAGATAACCCTCGCACCATCCTCGATCACGGCAAGCCCCAAATGGTCACCAACGGTGGCTAGGCCAATCCACATGCCCAAATCACCATCGATTTCTAACTGGTTTACCGTGGTCGTCTCCGACCAACGTTGGAGGTCAGAACGCTGACAACTTTGTTTCGCTCGACTAGTACTGACGGTAGAACATGGCTCGGCACCGCCCAATGGCCGAAGCTGGTCTGGTGCCATCATTGTGAGGCGGATCACAATCTGGCACTACCCATATGGCGATCATGGCCTCAGCCGCCTGTCGAACCCATCAATGCCAGGACAGAATTGTTGCCTGCCGCAATCGTTCGACAGGATGAGAAGGCAAGTGTTCGTTCGACGAGATGATCATACGATGTCCTCTCCTGATGCTCTGATGAGAAAGTGTATCGTCCGTTCGATGAACCAAACGATTGATAGCCCTCTTCAAAGGTTCGGCGAACAGAAAGTCGGGGAAGGCCCAAACGACCCTTTCATCCAATCAGCAGACAAGTAAGAACGAGCCCAACGGCCCTCCTCCGCCAATGTTTCGACAGAAGGCCAAAAAAAATTATGCACCAGACAACGTCCAGTGATCAAACTAGATGATCGTCTGTCTGGTGATCCGAATAGGGGCAAGCCTCCCTCGCTCCACCTGGCGGCGATCGAAAGATCAAGTAGAGACGGTGTGACTGTCCGAATAGCAACTTTACGAAAAGCATTGGGGCTTTTCTAGCTCGAAAATGTTAATGGAGACAGAACCCCATATTGCCTAGTGATGATCCGCAATCATAATGGATCATCACCAAGAAAAAAAATAAAATATATATGAATCTTTTAACAATTCAATGAGAACATGTGCTCTGATACCAATTATTGGCTTGTAAATCCATCAAAAACTAAAGCAGGATCAAATACATGTTCAAGCTAAACCATTGAAATAAAAAATAAAATAAAACTGAAAGCGGAAATGATACATAAATCAATAGTGCTCTGGTTGATCGTTGACGGGTATGATCTTCCAAAACCTGTATATTTGGCCTTTTGTCTTTCTCTAAACCTAATGAGAGGGATTGATTCTGACTTATGGGGAATCTGAAGAGAGAAGACCTATATATAAGGTTTTGGGGACATAACCTAATGTATTTAGGAGTTTTTCTCCAACTCAACCCATTACAGAGTTGTTGACAGGGTAGGGCTCTTCACATAGTATATCATACCGTATGAGATACCACAGGGCCCATCATGATTCGATCACTTGAACCGAGCCCGAATGTAGAATAGCCTTACAATGTGTGGTTCAGTGTATGTAGGCTCACGCAATTTTCTAATATTATATAGACCCATCTACTCATATTTCCATTTTGGTCACTAACAAAGGCTGGATCAAAAGCTTGATTAAGGTCTGACACTGAGTCCCAGATCAGTTGGACATATAGCCTTTCATCTCTTCCTTTCTTAGATAACTAAGCTACCAACGCCTTTTTTTTTCAACCCTTTGAGGCTTGTAAAAGAAGTGATAGGTCTCATAGAAGAAAAGCAGTCACTGACGACTTGTGTAGCAGTTGTAGGTCCCATAGAAGAATAGTCATCGCTTCATGCCCTACGCTAGGTGAAGTGTCATGCTTCAGTCCTTAAGAGAGTGAATCTACAGACCAGTCCATTGCATACCGAACTTTGATCAGCGAGAAACTCAGAGGTCTTGGTAAGTTTATTGAGGGTTGTGTCATTAATCCTTGTAATTCATGTGTCTATCTGCTATTTTATTGGACTGTTTCTCAACAGGGAAACAAACTTCTGTGGAGAGCTCGACCTCCGGACTGGTTTGAGTAAATGTTTTTGTACAAGGAGGGGGCCTTAATTCCCCCAGCTCTATCATGAAGAAAAAAAATGGCACAAAAGAAAACTTAACCACAAGGCAAGGTTTTTAACTTAATGTGTCATAATGAAAAAAAAAGAATTTACAGAGTGACTGAATATTATAAAAGGGAATCATATTTGTGATAGACAATTATGAGTATGATTTCCTCTTTCTTTCTTTCTTTTTCTGGTTGTTTTCATGAAACTAACCTTACAAATGTGATCTGCATGTCTTTCTTAGTGAAAATTGGCTCATGGATCTACCAATTATGAAACGTAGGCAGGTTTTTATAAGGCTTCAAAAATCAACAACTCTACTATGAACGATACGTTCCTGGTCATAGAATCATGTTTTGTAATTGGAAAAATATGATTCAAAAGTCGATCCCCAATTTTTTGACATATTGAATCCATCTCTTAAGTCCGATTGGATCAAAACAACCTCGATCATGGAGATCTAGAGGCATTTTTGCCGGCAAATAGTTGTAGCATACAATTTTTCCTACAAAAAGCATATCAAGATTTGATAACCAGAAAAATTTGCCAAAGAAAAACATGAATATGGGGTTTCTAATGTATTTCTAATTTGATATGTTTCAGACAATAATTTTTGCCAAATCAACCTTGATCGTAGTTCTTAACAACAGATTAATGATATAATTTCTAACAAAGCATGAAAATCTTGTGCTATTAAGGCAATTCTAATAGAATAATTTCAGCTATGAAAGCTACAACAGAACAGTCTATTCAAGTACCTTGGCGCCATGTCCAGATGAACGGCTGGCAGTTGCTTGAAAATCACATCAAAATGATAACCTTTTGCCCGTGTCTTTAGCGGTGGTCAAGACCGTTGCTAAAGTAAAGCCCATAAACTGCACATTTTTTAAATTCGGCGAAAGGGCATCCACTGTTACGCCCTTTCGTGTGTGTGTGTGTGTGTGTGATAGGTGGTAGCTGCCTACCACCCATGTCAGCTAACCTAAAAATGTAAAGAATCACCTATTTTACATGTGGTGAATTTAGGTATATGAAACTATAAAAAAATATCAACATTTTAACCCCTTATTAAGCTCATTATTTTCAAATAATGAAGTTGATGTTTGTGACAATGGCTCTTCTAATCAATATGACAAAATTAGAACAAATTTAAAAAAACATCTACACCAACACCACAACTAAAGTCATTAAAGAAATGTAATATGTTTACAATTTTGCTCTATCATCCGTCTTTGAGTAGTAGTGTAAATATAAAAGATAAGGGAACAAGGATACTCTACTCTTAAAAAAATTAGGTCGCTTGTTAGGACCCTTGAAAAATCATGGTTTCAGGTGTCTTTTCCTCGATCTGAACTAACACATGTGCTTATTATTGCTTATATATTGTAAAAATTATTCTTTAAAATGAATTGTCTTTGAGAAAAAATTTGAATATCATATTATTAAGTTTTAATTAGGAATGACAATGCACCGAGGGAAAGGGGGGCCCGGCCCACCTTGCTCTGTTTGGACCGAAGATGGAGGACATGAAACAGGGATGAAGGTTAAAATTAAAACCCATGCGAAGATGGACTTACTCTTTCTACCACCCCATCTTCATCCCCACATTGCCCTGTTTTGCCCCATTTGCATGGAGAATGGAGGACATGAAACTGAGATGGAGGCGAGGATACAGATTAAAATCAAAACCCGTGTGTGGATGGAGGGTAGGATTTGTTGGTGCATGTGGCCACGCGCTGCACGTTGTACTTATCCATGGTAGGTCTGCTCATGGATAAGCTAAGTCTCTTTTACAAATCAACCTTTTTATTTAAATTTCAAACTCTAGTTTATCAAATACATTTGAGTCACTGATATTCTCTCAACCGTCTGCTGAGCCGAGAGAGGGAATTTGAAGACTATATAAACACGAGACTCTACCCCTATGATGATATGCAATACAGCACACCGTGAAGCCTTCAAAGCAAACCTATAAGCTTCAAACTATCCTCTTCTCTTTCTTTTCCCTCTTCACTCTTTGTTGTCGCCACCACCTGAGAACCTTCCGTTGCGCCACCTCAACGGTGGTATCAGAACTAAGGTTCGATGACACTCATCAACACCTAGGGCCTTCAACCTGCAAAGAAGAAACAAACACAAGAAAAAAAAGGAGGGAAAGGTAAGAGTTGTTGCTCTTCTTACTGGTCTTTAAGCTTCCCATTTTTTGTCTCTAAAACAGAGACCTCTGTTTATTTTGGCGTGGCTCTGAAAACCCCAACTGGGAAAACAAAGACTTCTGTTTATTTTGTCTGCCTCTGAAAACCCCAACCAGGAAAACAGAGAACTGCATATTTTTATATACTGGCTATCTCTGAAAATCAAACCAGAAAACAAAGATGATACTTACTTGTTCGTCTCTGTACACCAAAAGAAAACAAAAAGGAGGGAAAACAGAGAGACAGACCAATATATATATATATATATATATATATATATATATATATATATATATATATATATATATATATAGGTTTTGTCGCTGGAAAGACATCAGTCGCCTGCCATTCTTTTCGACAGCACCGATCTATTAGAGGTATAAGGTCTCTCGCCTGTTTTACTAATGTTTTCTGACTGGAAAAGAAAATCACAAACACAGAATTGAAAAGCAAAAAACAGGGAAAGGGAAAAACTCTAAACCATCAGAAAAAAAATGGTTTGGCCTCGGGTTTGAGCGCAGGGAAAGCCTGCGTCAAGGAAAACAAACCCAAATAGGAAGTCGGCCCATCGCCACCAGAGAATGGCAAGAAAATTTTCTGATTGTTTCATCTTCCAAGGAAGCCCCGTCGTAGAAAGAGGCCTCGGCCCTGTGTCAGAGGGAGTCTGCAACGAAAACATCAAACCCAACCGCAAAGTCAAGCTATCATCATCGTAGATCAGCCAAAAAAATAGGTTTCCCATTTTTCTGGAGCTCTGGCGAAGAAAAGAGAGAAAACCTGACGCCCTTTTGAGTTGGTTTCAACCTGTTTGGGGTTTAAATAGCTAGAGGGGTAAAAAGACCCATTGTCCCTGGATGTTTTACGTATTTTATAAAGAGGGTTAAAATAAAATATTCTATAACCCACATACCTTTTCAAAAGTATTTGCTAAAAAGGGTCTGCGACTGTTAAAATTCTGAAAAATTAACAGAAATAGTTATATTTTCCATTTAATACCGAGAATAATTTTTAAATTTTCAAAAAACCCCTTGCTCTTATTAAATTAAAAAAAAAACTTGGTTAAATTCTGTATAAGACCAAAAATAAATCTATTTAAAATAAAGAAACTTGTTTAGTCTGACAAGATTTTCCTTTTGTTTTTTGTTCTTTTGTGCTAACTTGCCATAAATAAATTAAATTAAAATTGGTTAGTATAAAATGGCTAGTCGGGTCTGTGCTTCTGAATTTACGAAAACATACAAGCTAAACAGAACCAACTTTTCTGTCTGGAAAATGTGAATCCCTTTAACTATAACCCTGGAAGGACTGGAATATGTCCTTAGTATGTCTACAGAAAAACTGAATGACAAATCATCTCAAGAAGAAGTAATCAAATTCGGAAAATTTCAAAAAGATGATCTGATGACAAGAATCATCATGCTCACCTACATGGACGATGATTTGATCAGAGCCTTTAAAGATTATAAAACCTCTAAGGAAATGATGGAGGCCATCGCCACCAAATATGATACCACATCTGAAGTCCACATTCAATTGTTACTCAAAAAATACAACTCATATAGGATGAAAGAGAGTGACAGTGTGATAGATCACGTTAATAGGATGTTGGTCATGGCTAAAGACCTAGCCATTGCTAGAAATGTAATTCCAAATAGAATACAGGTGTTCACCGTACTGAATAGCCTCCCACATTCATGAAAAATGTTGATCACTGCGTTAGGATTAAATTCAAAAAATTTAAACTTGACTGAGCTGCCCTTGCAATTAGCCATAGAACAAGAACACATGGCTAAGGAGAAGAAGTCTGAATTGATGGTGGTTCAAGACACACCATCTCATAGCCAAGTACCCGTTAAGCAAAATAACTTTAAAAAGAAGGGTAATGACAAGTTTCATAAAGAACAAAGTGCAGGTTTCAAACCTCAAGGCCACAAAGGCTCACAAGTCAAGTGCTTCGAGTGCGGCAAGATGGGACACATCCAGAAGAACTGCAAGATAAAATTTTCCAATAATAGGAGCAACTGGAATGGTGGGAGATACAACAACAATTCAAGCAAAAAGCATGACGCAAAAGAAGTCATATGTGTTGTATCTAAATGTCACTTTGCGAATGAAGAACTCTCAGGGTGGTGGGTGGACTCTGGGGCTACTCAACATATAGCCAAATCCACTGATGGAGTTGTGGATCTCAAAGAGCTTGGACCAGGCGAACACGAGGTCTACATGGGCAACAACTCTTATAGTGGTGTTCTAGGAGTTGGGTCCTATAGACTCAATGTGAGAGGGACTAGTGTGTTACTGAAAGATGTACTTTATATCCCTTCAATGAGGAGAAACCTAATGTCTCTACCAGCTTTGACTGAGAAAGGTTTTGAGGTATGATTTGTCCCTGAGAAGGTCACTATGGAGAAACATGGTATAATCCTGTTTGAGGATAATTTTGACAAAGAACATGGTATGTTTAAATTATCTGAAAATAAAGAGAACTTTTCCTCGTATATTGATTATGCCTTAGTGATTGATGTAAATGCATGGCATAAAAGACTTGGGCATATAAATCTAAAAAAATGAAAATTTTGGCACAACAAGGACTAATTTCTAACTTCAATGAATCTCACTTTGAAAAATGTGAATCTTGTATTTTTGGAAAGTTGGCAAGAAAATCCTTTCCACATAATGTTATTTGAGCCACTAAGCTATTAGAAATAATCCATATGGACATTTGTAGACCTTTTAGATTCCAAACTCATAGTGGCATGTTATATTTTATAACATTTGTTGATGATTTCTCAAGATATGAATACTTGTATTTCATGAGAAATAAATCAGAAGCACTTGAGAAATTCAAAGAATACAAAAATAAAGTTGAAAGGCAACTTGGTAGAAATATTAAAATTATGAGATCTGATACAGGTAGTGAATACACCTTAAATGAGTTCAGCAATTATTGCAAAGATCTTGGTATTAATAGGAAAAGAATCGTACCAAGGACACCGCAACAAAATGGTGTTGTTGAAAGGTGTAACAGAACTCTCCTGAACATGGTAAGATCCATGTTAGCAGGTGCTCATCTACCCAAAGTTTTTTGGGGTGAAGCTGTAAATACAACTATGTATACATTAAATAGAGTACCTTGTAAGGTTGTCCCAAAGACTCTATATGAAAGATGGACTGGTATGAAACCAGACTTAAATCATCTAAAGAGATCTGTAGCTCATGTAAAAATCTTAGATCCAACTATGGATAAATTGGATAACAGATCAGCTAGACATATCTTTATTGGTTATCCAAAAGGGTCAAAAGGCTACATATTGTATCACCAGAGTATGGGACTGATAGAGGGTAGAGATGTTGAGTTTCTGGAAAATCTCAGCAATGAATTCGGTGATCCAACTGAGGATCCCTTTGATTTGCTAGATGATCATGATGATCAAAATGAATAGTTAGGTAATGAACCAACTGTATAACAGCTAGGTAATGAACCAGTTATGGAACAATCAGACAATGAACCAACTGATTCTGAACCCTCTATCTCTCAAGGACTAAGTGGTCGTAAAAGATCTAGAGCTCCTCCATCCTACTTGGATGACTACTATGCGTATTTATGTGAGGAATTCTGCTATTCTGTAGATCTTGATGAGTTGACCGATAATCTCTCATATGTTGATGCAATTAATTCAAAGGAGACATAAGAATGGAAAAGAGCTATGGATGAAGAAATTGAATCCATTGAAAAGAACCAAGTCTGAGACTTAACTGATCTTCCTAAGGAAAGAAAACCAGTTGGTTGTAAATTGGTTCTTAAGAAAAAATATAAAGCTGATGGATTTATAGATAAATTTAAAGCAAGACCAGTAGCGAAAGGTTTTTTTCAAAAGGAGGGAATTGATTATACGGAAACCTATTTGTCAGTTGCTAAATTTACATCCATCAGGATAATATTATCCATAGCTGCTCATCATGATCTGGACATATGAAAATTGGATGTAAAGACTGTCTTCCTAAACAGTGACCTAAAAGAAGACATATATATGACTTAGCCAGAAGGTTATACGATAAATGATGATAAAGTATACAAGTTGAAAAAATTCTTGTACGGATTAAAGCAATCGCCAAGATAGTGATATTTGGCTTTTCACAAAGCCATAATAAAGATTGAATATTAACCAAATCAATTAGACCACTGTGTATATGTATGAAAAAGTGGGAGTCTTTTTTGTATCTTGTCATTATATGTTGATGACATTCTGTTGACTAAGAATGATAATGACAAGATAGTCAATACAAAGAAATGGTTATATACCAACTTTGAAATGAAAGATATGGGTGAAGTTTCCTATATTTTAGGAATTAAAATCACCCGAAACATAGATTCACGGACTCGTTGTTTAAGCCAAGAAATGTACATTGACTATATTCTTAAGAAATACAAAATGCATGACTCCAAACCTATTAGAACTTCTGTTACAAAAGATATAAACTTAAGCAAAAGCGATTGTCCTCGTGAGGGCCAACCAAATCTTGAAATTCCTTATGATCAGGTTGTTGGAAGCCTAATGTATGTGATGCTATGCACAAGACCTGACATAAGCTTCACCGTAGGTCTTGTTAGCAGATATCAAAGTAATCTAGGATGACCTCACTGGCAAGCCATAAAGAAAATTTTTTGATACCTAAAAGGTTCTAAAGGCTTGCAACTGAGTTTTGAAGCTGACAACCTTGATTTGATTGAATACTCTGATGCTGACTTTGCAGGGTGCAAAGAGGACAACAAATCTACTTCTGGCTATATCTTCCTTTTTGGAGGAGGAGTTGTTGCGTGGTCTTGTAAGAAACAGGGTTGTGTGGCTCAGCATACTCAAGAGGATGAGTATATCACGTGTAATGCAACCGCGACATTTGCAGTATGGATCAGCAGGTTCATTAAAGATTTAAAGATAGAAATATTAGGTGAGCCTGTACAGATATACTGTGATAATCAAGCTGTTATTGCTCTAATGAAAAGTGGAGTTGATAGCTCCAAGAGGAAGCATATAATGGTGAAATACCACTACATACATGATATGATTGAAAACAATGAAATAACTATCGACTACCTTCCTACATTGGATATGGTAGTGGATCTCTTAACTAAGGGTATTGCAAAAGACTTGTTTACCAAGCATGTTGCCCGAATGGGATTAAGATATATATGATTACAAAGAAAATCCTTAACGAAAAATCCATAATCAATTAAAGGAAGCCTACAATAGTGGGAGCAAACTGAGCAGTCTCATGTCCAAGTAGGAGATGTTGGTGTGTGTGGTCATGCGTTGCACGTTGTGCTTATCCATGAGTAGGTCTGCTCATGGATAAGCTAAGTCTGTTTTACAAATCAACCTTTTTATTTAAATTTCAAACTCTAGTTTATCAAATACATTAGACTCACCGATCTCTCAACCGTCTGCTGAGCCGAGAGAGGGAATCTGAAGGCTATATATATAAACACGGGACTCGACCCCTATGGTGATATGCAATACAACACACAGTTAAGCCTTCGAAGCAAACCTCCAAGCTTCAAACTATCCTCTACTCTTTCTTTTCTCTTTTCACTCTCTGCTGCCCCACCTCAACCTCTCTGTTGCCGCCACCACCTGAGGACCTTCCGCTGCGCCACCTTAACAAGATTTTGAGAGAGGGCGGGGGTGGAGACCTTCTCCCCTACCCCCACCTCGGTCCACTGCAATCCCTAGTTTTAATGTGATATCGGTTGTTTTTTCTCTCTCTAAATTAAAGAACATATTTGAGCATAAAAAATACCTTAATCAAATATATGTTTTGTAGTAAGCAAACTATGGTCAACACATCAACCGCCACAAATCAAGAAAAAACCACCCAAAACTACGATTTTAGAAGGGTCCTAATTAATATGTGTATGTTTGATCGTACAAGTTTGTGAAGTAAACAAGCCAAAAATTAGTTTCTTAGGTAACAATCTAACAAGCTGGTTTTGGGCTGTCTAGGTTTTTTATCACCATCCCTCGGACAGAAAGAAAATTCATATGGACAATTACTCCAACGCCACTGAAGCTCTAGCAAGTTTGTGTCAAGACTAAGGCCATGATGCAAGGATTGGTAGACACCACCTTCACATCTCCCGAGTAAATCCCTTCACCTTCCAAGTAGGGGTGTCAATCAACAGGGTTTACCCGGACCCGACCCAGACCAAACCCTATAGGGTCCGGGTACGGTGACAAATAAGAAGATTTGATTAAGACCCTGGTCTGGACCTGAAGGTCTGATTAATACATGAATTCATGTATAGTTTGTGAAATTTTATGCTAGACGCGGACCTGGCCCGAGTTCTAATTAAGACCCACAATTTTCAATGTAAAAATGATAAAAAATATTATTTTACCAGCTATGGTCCGGGTCTCTTTCAAGTAGTTCTAAACAGGTCCAGGTATGGTTTCTCTTATAACCCAATACCATACCCAAAAATCCGACCCGTTGACACCCTTACTTCCAAGTCTATTAGAGAGAGAGTACACAAATGTAAGGGTGAATTTGATATAACCAAGTTTAAATTTTTCTTTTTTGGTTTCTTTGAAGAAAATCTTGAAAACAGTAAGAATCATAGTCACCTGTTTGTGATAAAGGTCGATTTCATCCTATATAACCAGCATCGAGGGAGAACCTATAATATTAATTATTGTCTACTTAATCGATAGCTAAAAATGCTGCACTTCGTTTGGGCTAATCGAGTAATTGTCCTAGTATGCTAAAATAGCTGATGAAGTCCTGTCATCCAATCAATTACCAAGGCATATTTTTTGCAGTGCATCTGTTGATCGTCAATCCATGGATCCATGAGGTTAGATATGGTCAAAACAACCTGGCCCTATGAGTTTCAACAAGGGGTTTTTTTGCCCACAAGGGTAGCAAATGCTATCTTATTTTTAAAATTTGCCAAAACAAAGAAATATTAAAGATGCAATTAAAGCAACACAATTCTAATTTTGATGCCTGACCTATGCAACTCATGTAGTAGGTAGGGTGGCCATTGGGCCGGTCTGATTTGGGCCCAATAAGGGCCTGACACACCCAAACCCATAGTGACAAAAGTTACAAAATATCGGCAGTCAAAAACTCAAAAGATTTTGAAATTTTTCGTAAATATCATGTTTTTTTCCTCAAAATCTTGGCAACAAAAAATAAATTAAAAATATAAGCAAATAATTTTTATAAGAAAATATAAATAAAAATCTCGGGGGTTTTCATGATAAATATCTGCTAAAAACGTAAATATCATGATATTTATCACGATTTGAAAATCTCATGAGAAATTGCCATTTTAAACTTTCAGGCAATTTCTCACAATATTAATGTGAGATTTTTATAAATCGTGATATTTGTCACAGAGCCCGAACCAATTATATTCATAATCGGGCCAGGCTATTTAGGCCCGACCTAGTTAACGGGCTGAGTTCGTCGGGGCTTGGGCATTTCTCACATGGGCCGGATCGGTTTCGGGCATGATTGAGTAATTGAGTCGGGCCAGACCCGAGTTTAATCGGGTTTGGGCTGCATTTTACAGCCTGGGCCTGACCCAAAATTAGGCTGGCAATCAACCATTTAGTCGAAGATAAAACATAATTATGGCATACATCACTTAGCAATACCATATATGCATATTGATTCCTTTTTTTTGATAGGCAAGCTGGGATTAGGCGGACCCCTACCAGAATAACAGCTGCCGCATGTGGGGCCAGATTCAATCCTGGGCCTTCAGCTTGACACAGGACCCCCGCTTACCACATGGGATACCACCTTGGTGGTTTAAGTTGGACACCTTAGGTTCTACGCCTTCATCCCAAAACAATTGGGGTCGGCGATATGAACCAAAAAAGAAAATCATTCTAGGTCTCCCACATGAATCCTTCTCGTCCAATTATTTCTATCCAATGTCATATCCTCGGTGAGGTTCAAAGCATTCATATACTTTCCTATCACCTCCATCCATGTCTTCTTAGGCCTACCATGACCTCTTTTAACTAATATATTTTCCCATTTCTCCATCATTCTAACTGGAGCATCATTAGGCCTTCGCCGAATATGTCCAGACCACCGTAAACGATTCTCTCTTATCTTATTTTCAATGGGTGCAACGCCTACCTTCTTTCGTATCTCCTCATTCCGAATCTTATCTTTTATTGTATTTCCACACATCCATCTCAGCATACGCCTTAGGTTATACCTAAATTAACTTTTTTTTACTCGGAGAAACTGCTCCAGACACAAAGACCTAGCCGCACTGGCTCAGACTGCCCGCCATACTAACGGTCTCTGTCTATGTCGGTGTAAAACTCCGAGGGCTTACCCCTCGACCCTAGAAAGTCACCAAGCAGTGACGCCCATGAGATTTGAACCTAAACCTAAATTAACACTTTTTTCTTTTTTGTTTGTCGAGGAGAAGCCAATGATTATTTTGATCGTCAAGAGGAGAGGTGCAATGTGATCACACCTTGTTCCAGCTTCCTTGATGTAAAACTCAATGGCTACTCCTGCTCATCTGGAATGCTCCTGTCCAAACTAATAATCAGCGGGCTTGTGCATGGAATGCTCCTCCAGGTTTCGAACTCGGGATGTCCCTTCACCTCAACACAAATCAAGCTTCCCCTAGTTAGGGGTGCGGAGCCCATGTGAGCAAGTAGAACTTTTAGCTTAGTTTACCTAGACGTGAAAGCTAAGCATTGCCATAAAATGGTCATATGTGGGCTGCACTTTTTGTTTTGCTGTAGATCATTGTACCTTATGCTTTAAGATGTCAATTGGTACAAAGAATCCTTTATGAATCACATGTGAGCTGCACTCTTTGTTTTGCTATAAAGCACTGTATCTTTGCTTTAATACTTGGTTGACATAGATTGGTACAGTGAATTGCACGAGGTGAGGTCTCCCATCATCCGATAGGGGCGACTCATTGGGACGTCATGAGTTCAAAACCCTTAAGGGCTGACAAGGTCAAAGCTGGGTGTAATCTCTGGTGGGCAGGGGAGATCACAAGGGTTTTACCGACGATGAGCCTACCCGTTGGCGATGGGGTTCCTTTCCTTGGCCTAGCCAAACATATCGGTACGGTGATTCATCATGAATCACTTTCAAGTTAGTGATACAATGTAGTTACTTTTCTCTCACCTTAGAAGAGGAAAGAAGCTAATTACCATAAATTAAATAAGAGTGAAGGAAAAAAAATAGAAAAAGAGGTAAGCCTGGATAAAACTAGTGCAGATTTTGCATTAAATACATTACATAGTCATATAATGCAAAAGAACGGTTTTGGTTTAGTGTAGCACTCTGAGAGCCTGTATGATTAATGTGCTGTAAAATAAAAAGGTCATTTTTGGTGCAGCAGCGCTGCATACTTAGCATGCAGATACATTACATCTATCCCAAGATTTCTCGAGATGAAAATCACATCTATCTTGCTGCACATAATGTGAACACTATCAAAATAATATATGATGGAAGATACCGATACAGATGGGAACAACATAAATATTTACATAAATTCAACCTGAATCTGTATCCAGCTTGCCTTTGCATGCAAGGTAACATCACTAAAAAAAAGTAAATAGAATATAGAAAATCTGAATATAAATATGAATGCGTTGAATATTAATGATCCAATCAAGCATAACATATCATCACCATCACCAACACCAAGCTTTATCCCAGTTAAACACGGGTAAGCATTACAACTTGTTTTTCCATTTCTTCCTATTTAAAGCTACAACTTCGTGTTACAATCTGCCTCTTTCAGTCTTCAATGGTCTTTCTCTTTTCTTTTTTTTAGATACATCTGCTTGCATCAGCGCGCGGTCCAATATGTACACTCAACCCATATCCATATTGGCCTCACCTTTGATAGATCTGGGTTTGGATCAACCCCAATCGAACCATACCTATTCACAACCCCACTAACAAACTCATTGAGCCCAAAGAGGCCAATGTTCCACCACCACTCCAATTCAGCTACAGCACAGATCCACTACCCAACAGAAGATACACACCAACTTTCAATCAGGACCATTCATCCCCAAATCAAAGGAAAGCCGAAGCCAGCTAGATCCGATCCGCACCCGAATAAACAACAATTAGAACCACATCCAATCAATAAACAAAAGAAAAATTCCCATGAACCTTGTCTTAATAAAAAATAAAAACATTTGAACACCAAAATCATAGCTGTCCTTCACTCAACAGTACACGCACCCGCAAACCGCGCCTTTGACCGCGGCCGGCAGGTCCGGTGCGCGGCTCCACTCACCAGCCTCGCAGTCGTAGACGAGGACCAGGCCTTCTGGTGAACCACGGCCACCCCGGCCGCTCCGGCGCCACAGGTCGTCGATGCTCCCGCCGGTCTGGACGAGCACCACCCGGTTCCAGGCCGAGATGAGGGCAAAGCGGACAGCATTGTCTACCCGAACCGGTGGCGCCACGCCCTCCGCCAGCGCCGGGTTGGGCTCCCTCCGCCACTCGTCCTTCCTCGAGTCGTACCGCCAGAATGACACGCCCACGGCGTGGCTAGCCAGTACGTAGACGAAGGCCCCGGCCCCACATGACGCCACCACGCAGCCCCCGATGGGGACCACCGCGCGCCTCCTCCGCCACGTCATCGAGACGGCGTCGAACGTGTCCATCGTTGATTCGTACACGTAGCCTTCCCTCCTCCTGGGACCCGCGGACCCCACGATCCTCACTCCACCGAGCACGAAGAAGAGGGCCCCGACCGACGCGCCCTGGCATCCGTACCGTGACGTTGCTGAAACCGATACGTCTCGCCACATGTCGGTTTCCGGGTCGTATTCCTCCACGGAGTTCACCGGTTCGCGGCCACCGCCGGGAGTGCGGACGGCTCCGCCGGCGACGTAGAGCTTCCCGGCGACGAAGGAGGCGGCGAAACGCTTCCGGGGTTGGCGCATCGCGGATCGGCACGAGACGGATCCGGACCACGGGTCGTACCGGAGGGTGACGGCGGCGGCGGAGGGAGTCCGGCCCAGGAGGTAGATCTCCCGGCCGACGACGGCGAGGTGGGAGAGGGTGAGGCCTGAGACGGGGAGCGGGCGGGCGGGGGACCAATCGGAGGGGGCGGATAGAGGGAGGGTGGCCGGGAGGATGCCGGAAGGGCCGGTGGAGAACGCCGCGAGGATGTGTCGGAGGCCGCCAAGGCGGCGCCGGTAGTCATAAAAGGCCGGAGAGGCTAGAGTCTCGGCCCACTTACGGCAGACGAGGGACGCCGGGCGGAGGGAGGAGGAGGAGAGGCGGGAGAGGCACTCGGTTAGGAGGTCGTCGGGGAGGACGTAGATGGAGGAGGGATGGTGGTTATCCGGCGGGAAATGCGCGAATTTCCGGTGGGCCTCGGGCAAGGTGTCCGGCCAGCATGATTTCACCAGCCAGGTGAGCCGGCGGCCACCGGATCTGTCCGATCTGTTACACGTCATTTGCGATGTTGAGCGACGCAATGGAGATTTCCGTTGAACGGAATCTCGGGTTCGTCCGGAAATCTTCGGGAAAACCTTCGAGCGGTGATTTTCCGGGAAGGAGGGGCGAGGGAGAAAAACCCACCTCGAATCTCTGTGTGTAAAAAATAACGGAATTTTAAAGAAACAATAACGAATTAATTGCCGGTAATACCTTTCTTAATTTAGAAAATAGCAATCATATCCCTGAGGTTACAGATGATGATTCGCATAGTTGGATCCGGACCCGGAAACAGTCAGAGTGTATCAGTTAAAGTCGGGGCATGGGGCTAAAGGTCTTTATAAGGGTGTACGTAAAAATGAGTTTCGATTAGGGATGTAAACAGTTTGGATTCGGATCAAATATGGTTAATACCTGATCCAACTAATCGGATGTTGCCTAAACCAATATGGATTTGAAATTGGATGGTGAAAAACTCATAAAAAACTGTTTTTTTACACATAATGAGATTCAGATATTAATCAAATCTGCATATCCGTTGGGTTCGGTGGAGAAAAAACCAAAACAATACCAATCGGATATGGTTTCGGTTTGACTAAATGAACTTGGATTCGTTAGGGTATCAGATAAAATATGATCCATTGACATCCCTAGTTTTGATAGACCCGTCCCAATATGCATATAGATGTGTCATATTGCGGATCTGGACAAAGGAAAAATGGAGGTCGGTCCAGTGCTGCCGTGGAAAAATGGAGGTCGGTCAAGTGAGTGCACGTGTAAATCTCGCAACCAAATTGGACCCAAATTGATCTCTAATTTGGATTGCAATTCCTTTTTCAGATCTTTGATTTGATGTTCATACTAATAACACTGATTTGATCATCCTATTAAGGGAATGTAATATCCACAAAATCTGACATGATGGACTTCTACTTACCATGTATAACCCCAACCCATACAGCTTGCACCCCTTGTGAATTTATTATTTGGTTGATCATCTGACTAGCCAATTACCATCTAGCTAGACCTAGTCCTTCCATATCCAATAAGCTCTCAACAAGAGGATATGGTATATGGTTTTCCTATCTCCAATCCAAAATTAAAAAATAAAAACTTCAATGGTTCCTTACTTCCGCATGGTACAAATATATAAATTTCATATTTTTAGATATTTTTTTAAACTCATTTGCGAATACTTAGAGTAGCAGTCACAATTTGTATATATTTGTTTTATAATATTACGCATGGGTCAGATATGTCATAGTCAATTCTTCATATTTCATCATGGACAATTCTTTCACACTAGAATTTGATAAGTGAGATTTCGAATAAGTGTTTACAGAATTTTTTTTTTGCTACAAGAAATAATTCATCGAAATAATGAGTCACCCTCTTTGCTGAAAACAACACATCTGAAATCACAAAATGCTCTGGATTCCTCTATTCAAACCTTTTCCTTATTGTTGTTGTTGATATCTCAATTATAACATAGATCTAAGCAGTGATGCATTTAAATTTTTCTTATTATAAAATTATCAAATTTCATCCTGATATTAGTGACATGAAAAAATTTACTATTTTTGTTTTGTATTTTCTATAATTTTTACGAACATGTAATTTACATATATTATTTTGCCAAAATGATCCTGAGGAAATAAAAAATTTCGAATATATTGCAATGATTTCCTCAACAAGATTTTCTTTTTCCTCTTTTTTGATCAAAAATTTTCCCGAGACCGATATTTGCGCATCATTACCGGATCCGGATCTGATCATCCCTCTACCCAAAAATTCAAACGGTCCGCCTAAACGAGAGGCAACAAAGTCTCAGGGGTATTACAGTCATTGACTTTTGAAGGGTATTGACGTCATTTAAATCGGGCACGCGAAAGCAGATCTCCTTACCTTCTCTGTCACGGGCCCCGGTCAGGACGGAAACGTGTACGGTCTGGATCTGTCCTTCATGAAATACTGACAAGCGAACCCTTTATTTGTCGCGTTGCATGCTCCGACGGTCCGACCCCGATTTTTCATTTATTTTTTGGGCAATAAAATTTGTCTTTTTTTAACAAATAATAAATCCGTGAAAAACCGAGAGCAGAAGTAGACAAAAGCACAGCACGCTACTCTCAAAGATATGCAGCAGACCATGTGACCTTCCCTTTCCCCCCCTCTCACACTCTCTCTCTCTCTCTCTCACACACACACTTCTCCCCTCCACAAGGACCACAACACAAACAAAAGAAGGGAAAAGGATCAAAATTTTACTTCTTTCCATGTGACCCAATGTCCTAGAAATCATGGCATGGTAGGAGTAGGACCAAAACCCCACTTAGGCACAATTTACCAAACCCTAGCCTACTTTGGGCTCGATGGAGCCTTGAAATTTGATTATTGTACTATTTAACAAAACCGAGCTAGCCAAGCTGTGGTGCACAACCCAAGCGTCAAAATTGACCATGGTCAAAATTAACCAAGTGGAGCAAAAGAGGCAGGAAATTGATTTTTTGGATAAAAAAAATTCTTTAAGAAGTTTGTTGTGCGCCGCCCCCGGCCCCGGCCCCCCTGCAATCAACAAGGTTATATGTCAAGCTGAAGGCCTAAGATCGAATCCTGCTGGCGGATGAGGGTTGCTGTTGCTTTATCACGGGAGCATGTAAGGTTGGGTGATCGTGTCTTCAACCTGGAGTATTACTTCGCAAAAAGATGGGCCCATTAAGTGACCTAGTTCTCGGTGAGGGTTCTTTCATTGTAAAAAGAAAGAGCTGAATATGGAACAATAGGTAGTCAGTTCAGCTCGGCTGGGCTCTTATAAGCTTGTAAGGTAGTAAAAAATAATTTTTATATGTACATTTTTGTAATTCAATTTCTTTCAGTGATAAAACAATGATTTTTTTTTAAGAACAAACCAACTCGAACTTGGCTTGTTTAACTCGAGCTGATTATGGAGCTCCAACTTGGCTTGGCTGGAGCAAGAATGAGCCAAGCTTGAACACTTAAAAAAGCAAATAAAAAAATAATTTTGATATAGGAATGATGCTGCGTGAGTGGATCACTAGCTCAATTCAAGACTAGAGAAGTTGATATCCCATGAATGTCGAGTGAATGATTACATCCCATGTGCTTGGGTAATAAAAGTCTCAACGATTCGCTAGTATCGGCTTTCATCATGGAAAGCTTTTACGTATTGGTGAATTTTGTGGAAATTTTTGCCACCGTTAGAAGCAAATGAATAATAATTGAATTGACAGTCTATTTATTTTCTATTCAATCTAAATGTAAAAATTCATTTTGTACATTTATTTGAATTCTACAATTAGTTACTCTCTCTCTATATATATATATGGTTGCTTACTACTTGGTGGTTTGTTTGAATGGCACGCAATGATGCTACTTTCTGTCAAATTTCGGTCATCCTTAATAATCTTGTCCATAAATTCTTGGTTGATGTATACGCGATTCTACGTATGCATCTTAGAGACCTCTACTTTCGTCTGAACAACGTTCACTCATCGGTGGTTCCTTCTTATCCAGAGAATCCTGGTTGAGCTTGGCTTTGTTGTTTGTTGCTAGCTGGCTGCAGTTTCTTTTGCTTTTGTTTTTCTATATTTTAGTTTTGTTTTTCTATTTTGTTCGGTTCATGGGTTCAACATTTTGTTGATCTTCATGAGTGATAATGTTGATCCTCTCTCTCTCTCTCTATATATATATATATATATATAGTGTTACCCATTTATAGAACTTCAATAAATGATGTGAAGCCAAGTAGATCCTAACCCAAAAGAGGGTTTGGGGCAAGGTGGGCAGTGCCCATCCTGATCCAAAATGCGTCCCCCTCAGGCCCAATCCAAAGCCCATTATGGCCTCATAAACCCAAAGCGTGAATAAATGATGTCCATTAAAATCAGGCGCATTTATCAAAATGGGTCAGATTCTGGTTGAATAGTGTGAGATTTACTCAAATCTTAGTTGGGAGATAAATATGTTTAGAACTCAGCCTGATCCAACCCGTTTTACATATTCAATGAAAAAACTAATATATTGGACCAATATTTTGCAAATCCAGTGTCAGAGGGGGTTGAATCACATCTTGATCCATAACACTATCATGTGTTCAGCGTAAGATCCACGTGCAAAATTAGATCCACTTATTGGATCAACCCAAACCTAGTCCATTTACAAGCCTACGCTACAAATCTACACACATTCAGATGTAAAAGTGATACATTCAGTTTGGATGTAGCCTTTATTGAATCTGGCATTATCAAAGTGGAATTCACATTCAGATTTCAGATTCAATTGGAAAAAGGATAGTACTGGATTTGGATCCGGTTATCATAAGATAGCTAACTAGATGCATTTTCTGTGTATATTTGGATGTGAACCTCAAATTGAATCTGAATGGTATTATTAATATGATGGTTCTCTACTAGATTTGGATTTACACACATTTGCCACAAACATGTGCCCACCCCAGTTTAGAATACTGGCTCCTCCACTGGATTGCGACAATCTTGGCCGTAACCACTAAGCATGAAAAAATGAAAGCCTGATTTGTCTTATATAAAAATGTCAGTGTAGGATTGAGAGCGACACTTTACTTTTTTTTTTCCTGTATGTGGTTCCTAAACTTTATTATAATGAACTTTGTGGGGGTATGCTCCCCTGTATGTGAATTTTCGTTTCTTATGCAAGAAAACATAATCTCTCTCTCTCTCTCTCTCTCTCTCTCTCTCTCTCTCTCTCTCTCTCTCTCTCTCCACACATTTCAATATGCAGATGATACTTTAATATTTGGTCATGCGAATGTTAATCAAATGTCTAGGTTGTGCTTCATTATTAAAATATTCGCTGCAATTTTTGGCCTTCGCCTGAACGAGAGCAAGTGTGCTCTGGTCTTACTCAATGCTGACCCTCTCCTCCAATCGGCTGCTGCAAGGATCTTCAACTGCCCGATATCCGACCTTCCTGTTAATTTCTTGGGTCTATCATTGCACTCACTGCAGCCGTCGAGAACTTCATCTTGGACGTCTACTATAGAGCGAGTGCAAGGGAGATTGCAGTCTTGGAAGGCCCGATATTTATCCTTGCGGGACGATTGACGCTCATTCGCCATGTTTTGGCCAGATTACCAGATTTTCGTATGAGCATGTCCATTATACCGACGACAGTAGAACGAACGATTAACCGTTTGCTTTCGCACTTTCTTTGGTCTGGGAATGCGTCTCAAAAAAAGTACTCACTTGTTTCTTGGCAGCAGATCATTCTCCCGAAGCAGCGAGGCGGCTTGGAGATTCCGGCTCTGAGAAAGAGGAGCATCGTGTTAGTCTTGAAGTGGGCTTGGGTCGCTTCCACATCTTCATCTTCTTGGTAGGGAAAAATATGGTAGCTTACCTGACTCCCTTCTTTCGACGCCCAGTTCAGTGTGTCATTCGTCCATCTGGTTGGAGTGGCGGAAAACACTTTGCTCCTTCAGTGACAGGGATCTTAGGCCTGGCCATGGCCGCCCGTGGCTTCATTGGGCCATGGCAAGCGGAGATAGGTTCTCAATTAAGCAAGTTTACTATTCCTTGTTGCCATCCGAGATGGATTGGTTTTCCATTGATTGTATATGGGGTAAGGGGCCCGCTCCAAGGGCAAAGGCATTGGAGTGGTTAGTGGCTCTGGATCGTGTTCAAACCCAGATTAATGTCAAGAAACGGGGGCTTCAGTTTCCAAGCATGTGTGTTCTTTGCGAGAAGGCGGTAGAGGACACGACTCACCTATTTTGGTTTTGCCCGGTAGTATTAGACCTATTCTTTCAAACTTGGGGTGCACCGCCGGTTCAAACGCGTTCAAGTTCTGTGATTCGGGACCTCTTGTTTGGTCCCATGAGTTTACGAAACAAAAAAAAGGGAGATTATTGTGGCGGGTATGGTTGTTTTCAGCATGGTGGGTGATATGGACTGAAAGAAACGATATCCTTTTCAGGGGCATCAAATTCAATTTTGGAAGGCTACGTCAGCGGGTTATGTTTGATGTGTATCTGACTCTTAAATTACATAGTAGAGACGGGGGTTTGGATCTACTTGTACTCTGAACTGTGCACAGTCACCATCTAGATGGTGGCTGTCTTACTCTTATGTTCCTCTCTCATCCAATATTCGGTTGGATGTATTTTGGTAATGTTGAATGATAAATGTTCTTCTCTCTCTCTCTCTCTCTCTCTCTCTCTCTCTCTCTCTCTCTCTCTCAACTTGTTGAATAAATCGTCAGGTAGATTAATGATGATATTAAAACTGTGTAATTTGTTTGTTTTATTTAGAGATTTTCATAAGCCCCACCATTCTTGTTTTTTTTTTTTCGAAAGGCAAGCTGGGGTTTGGTAGACTCTTACCGGTTTACTAATGCAAAGAGAAAATTACAACCTATGCGGGTATCAATGGGTCTGGTTTAGTTCTGATCCAAGTAAAACCAGACCCAAACCTGATTTGAGATAATGATACCAGGTTCAAATTTAGGTCTAATCAGATCCACCATAAGATAAACCATACACAGATTCTTTAAGAATTACATGAACCAGACTCAGAGCATACTTGATAAAGATGTGTCATTTTGCAGCAAGGAGTGTCCCGTCAACTTGGTGACATTAACAAATTGCCCTTACCCAGCAAAAGGAGGCTACACACACACACACGAGTAGGCTCATACCAAAGTTAAGTGCCTATTGTGAGCAAACAAGGGTGTTTTTGGCAAATCTAACCCACTGATACATTATAGTCAATTTGCTTAAAAATAACACATGGATGATTTTCTTTATAAAAAAGTAAATTTTAAGATTGAATATTTATAAAAATTGTACACCATCAATTCTCAATCCTTTTAAAAACCTACCAACATGTCGGAATTGGACAATAGAAGAGTCCGCCCCTATAAAATCAAGCATATAGGACACAACTGTATAACAAAATTTGAGAAAAACTTGAAAAAAAAAAGTCTTCACAAGCCCTATACACTAGCGGTAAAAACAACTAAAAGCAGCTACCCCACACTCTCTCTCTTTTTGATTTGCAGCTTCTCAGTTTTCAGGCCAGGTTCTTAGAGTTAACTATGCTCTTAAAAAACTAGTTCATTGAAATCAAAGGTCTAGGGTAAAATGGCTTATGCCTGGTGATGACAATACTAAATTTCTTCACTCACATGCTTCTCATTATCATAGGAGGAAGGTCGTTCTTTCTATCTCCATTGAGGGTGTTCCCTATCTCAATCAACACCTTAATCTGACAGTCTCGTTATATTTTAAGGCTTTATATTTTGCTTCGTTAGCTGCAGAGGGTGTCTTTGGTAATGTCCTAGTTCAGTCAATTCAGCATGAGCAAACCAGATCTATGCAAAAGAGGTTCTCTAAAGATGAGATTTTTAGGGTCATTAATATGTCGGGTTGAAAAGTGCCCAGTATTGACGGGTTTCATAACTACTTTTTTATAATCTTTTAGGACTGTGTTAAATCGAACATGGTGAACATATTTGATGAGTTTTATCGTAACTCTAGTCCGTCTTATCATTTCACGTAGCTATTATTTCGCTTATTCTGAAAGATGACGAGGCTACTGATATTTCTCGGTTCTGCCCGATCTCGGTTACGAGTGCTCTCTATCGGATATTTGCCAAGGTTTTGGCGAATAAGCCAAAATTGATGGCTCACCAGACTTTTTCAGACTCTCAGTTCACCTTTATCCATAATAAGAGGATCCAACACTCGTTCATCATGGCGTTCGAGGTTGTTCATTCCTTGCAGCATAGCGGTCAACCTTATTTTGTTCTTAAATTAGATTTTCATAAGGCTTTTGATTTCGTGCATTAGCTCTTCTTATTTCAAATGTTATCAAATTTCGGTATTGGTCGTCATTTTTCTGATTGGGTGAGGGAGCTAGTCTCAAATGCCCAAACCATGTTAAATATCAATGGTGTTAGAGGAGACCGATTCAAGCAGGGGCAGGGTTTGCGGCAAGGGTGCCCTCTTTCACCTTTGTTGTTCCCTGTGGTTGTTGAGGGTCTTGTGGTCTTGCTTAAGCGAGCCGCAACATTGCGTTTCATTAATCCTTTGCAGGTTTTAGACTTCTTTAGTCATATCCTTACTTATGCTGATGATATAATCGTTTTTTGTCATGCAAATGTTTAGCAGATGCTTAAGTTCAAGCTTATCCTTCAGTTCTTCCTCTCTCTATTCAGGCTTTCTCTGAATGAGAACAAATGCTCTCTTACTATGTTCAATGTTCAGTCCAATATGGTTGCAGCTGGGATGAGGATTTTTAATTGCATTATTTCTTAGTTGCCTATGATGTACCTGGGCTTGCCATTACAAGTGAAGCATCTCTCTTCTGTTGCATGGGCTCCGACGTTTCAAAAAGTGAAGCGCAAATTACTATTGTGGCAGTTGTCTTATCTCTCCATTGTTGGACGTCTGACTTTAGTCGAACATGTTCTTTTCACTATTCTAGAATTTTTCATGCCTATGTTTATGATGCATGTGAGAGTAGAGAAACAACTAACGCACTTGCTGACAGGTTTTCTATGGTCTGGGTGTCAACTCAAGGGTAAGCGTCACTTGATTGGTTGGTGTTCGATGGTCTTATCTCGGCGTATGGCTGACTTAGGCATTCCTGTGCCCAGATTGCAGATCATTGTTCTTGTTGCCAAGCAATGTTAGTTGGCCCACCAACTGGATAACCCTTGTGCTCGTTTGCTTCTCGCTAAATATGGGGCTTTTGCTCTTATCCTGATTTGTCTGGGAACTCAGGGTTAGGCGTTCTCGTACTTGCATAAATCATGGTTGAGGGCTTTAGCCTTCTTCAGAGACCATTTTGAGGACTCTGGAAATTTTGGTTAGTGGTTGCACTGGGCGCTAGCACCAAGCGAGGAGTTCCTCACCTTCAAAGTCTATAGATCGTTTCTCTCCTCGAGAGCTGATTCGTTGCCCGAGAATGTTCTTTAGGCGAAGGGCCCTTTTCCCCATTCTCAAGTTCTGGCTTGGTTAATTTTGTATGATAGGATTCAAACCTACAGTCATTTAAAAAAGTGGGGCCTTCAACTCCTAAGTTAGTGCATGCTTTGTCAAGCTATGGAAGAATCTATGTTTCACTTGTTCTGGTCTTGCCCAATATTTGTGGAATTCTTTAGCAGGACCTGGAGGCATTCAAAAGTGTTTGTTAAGGAGAAGTCTTTTGCGCTCGATATGATCTTGGGCTCGGTTTGTATTAGGTGTAGCACAGGGTGAAGGTTGATCTGGCGAACGTGGTTGCTTACCTCTTGGTGGTTTGTTTGGATGACACACAACGATGCTCATTTTTGTCAAATTTTGGTTAATATTCATAATCTGCTGCATAAAATCTTGGTGAATGTTTATGCGATCATGCATATGCATCTTAGTGATCTCCCGCTCCCTCCTATTGATGCTCTCTCTCTTTTGCTGCCCTCTGGGCTAGCGGCACCTGCATGAGCCCTTTTGTCTGGCTAATCTTTTTTTTCTCTCGTATTTTCTTTTATTTGTTTTGGCTTTTGCTCTTGTTCAGTTCATGGGTTTAACATTTTGTTGATCTTCATGATAATGTTGAATTTCTTTCGGCTCTCTCTCTCTCTCTCTCTCTCTCTCTCTATATATATATATATATATATATATATATATATATATATATATATATAGTAGTGCATAGGTGTTTAATAGGTTTTTCAGGTTTTTTTATTTTATTTTTAAATTATGACCATACAGATGTAATCTATGTCCTTGATTTTATAGGGATCAGCGCTTGAGGTGTTCTATTCGGACATATGGGTGGATTTTTATAAAGTTCAAAAAGTCAACGGTCCAAAATCTTTATAAAATTTTGAGATTCCAAATATCATTTTTTCATCGAAGACACATGATCCATATGTGGATTCCCTTAAATCGGCCATGCCCAACACATTTATGGGTCGGAACTGCAAAAAAAAATACTGGAAGAGCAGAAAAAACCATTAAGCACCTACTAATATATATATATATATATATATATATATATATATATATATATATATATATAGAGAGAGAGAGAGAGAGAGAGAGAGAGAGAGAGAGAGATGCGTCTGTTTGTTTTGGTAAGTAACAAGATTACGAGGGAATTAAGTTCCTTAATTAGAGGCTAGAGGCGTATCTGTTCTGCGTGTATGGAGCAGTGTGGAACGTAGATAAGCGCACCATATAATTTGAAAAGTGAAGTCTATGATTAGACATTGTTAAAATTGGTCACCTTTTCTCCACTTGTGAGCAATAACCAAATATTTGAATTCATGACCTTCCATCATTTCACTTGTGTAGTTGTGTCTTCTTTCTTTCTTTAAATATAGTCTGCTCCCTTTCTTTTCTTTAGCTGTTCGTTGAGCTCTTTGTGTTTTTTCTCTAAGACTTTTCCGCGTCTCGTCCTTTTCTAGAGATTCAATCAGCTTCGCGTCAATCTTTGCACTAACCAAGATGCCAGAATATTCGTCTGTTCATGCAAGAAGACAAATATGATCTTGTACAACATTCATATTTTATTTGTATTCAACTATTTTTTTTCCTATAAAAACTTTTTTTCTCCTTCAATTTTCTCTGTCCATCGATTCTTGCATGTTTTATTACAACAAAATATTAAGCTTTACGTCCTGTCCTTTTTGCTCAAAATCAACAAACTTGCAGAATTTGCGTCAATCTTGGCAATCACCAAGGTGTGAATTCTCTTTTCTTGTGCAACAACTCCCTCCCTCTCTCTCTCTCTCTCTCTCTCTCTCTCTCTCTCTCTCTCTCTCTCTCTCTTGTATTCTTATAAATAAGGTACATTGTTTATTCCAAATGGAGTATGTTAGCTCAATAACTGGTTCTCATTGCCCCACTATCCTCATTTAATACAATAGATTTCCATGATTCCATTGTCCCTTTCACTATTCTACTTAGATGTTCAGGTTGGAAACAGTTAGTCAATCCTGCTATTATTATTTGTGAATCTCAAGTGAGCTACAGCCTCACATTAGCTAGACCTATTTGGTTGATCCAATGACATGGCTATGGCTGGGAAAGGAAACGAGCTGCTCGTGAGCTCCGCTCATTCGGCTCGCGCAAAACTCATTCAAACTCGTAAAGGGAGAGTGGTGAGCCGAGCTATCAGCAGCTTGTAAATCATATACGAGCCAAGCATGGACATGAGGTGCTCGGCTTGGCGTAGCTCATGTATGCTCATTAATGTATATCACATATTTTATATTTTATACATGTATCTGTTTGTAAATGTGTAATATATTATAACTATATTACATATATTATGTACATATTATCACGACCATTTTCATGGAATATCAGCTAACACTTTCTATCCACTAACCTTTAAAAAATTAAAGGGAAAACTGCCTCGCTCACCAAGTTTATTGACTAATCCCAGGTCCCCCAATTTCCAATAGGGAGTATACTCAGCTTTTGCTTCACATGAAAAGATGTGCATCTGTGGGTTTTGAACTTGTGATGTCTCGTCAACTCAGTGACTTTGACTAATCAACACTACCAGAAGAATGGAGCCCTTGTGGGCGTTTGCTATCCGGGACTGTTGGCAAATTAACAATATGAACATAACTAGGGCTCTCAATAGGTCGGGTTTGTGTCGAGTGCATGAACCAACTAGAAACTAGATACCAGTTATGGGCATAAAATGCTGGTTTGGATCTTTTCTGTGTTGACCCAAACTCAATCCAAGTAATATGCAGGTCAGGTTTGAGCTATGATTACTGTTAGATATCATATCCAACCTGGCTTGACCCAAGTATTTAATTAATTTGTTTATACTTTTAAGTATATTGATATCATTTAAGTTGTATGGGTTGAGTCTGGGCTTCCATTTTCTTGATCTGGCATAACCCGAACCAGAACCCCAACCAGGTTAATTTTGTTACTTGGGCAGTTTCGGGTAAATCCTGATTGTTAAGATATCGGACCCGCCCTAAAATCTCTACTCTTTTAATGCTTTAAGAGTAGAAGTTTCATATCTTAATCAGAGCTGCGATCAAGACTCAAGTCTAGCCTGTGGTCTAGTCTATAAACTTCCAAACCAATGTGGAGTCCATTCACAAATCGGATCTTGTGGTCTGTTTCGATTGGCTAACAGAACCAATTTTTACACGTTCAGACCCTAGCATTGTCACGTTGATGTATTGTTTGGAGCTTTTTGCTAAAACAAAAGCATCATCATCATCATCATCATTATTATTATTATTATTAGCACTTGACAGGCCTCACGATGATAAAACCCTTGAGGTCCCTCCTGTCCATAGCAGATGCCCCTTGTGTTGGCCTAAAAATAGGAATGTAAAAATAAAAACACATACCGGTAGTTGTTATGATAGAAATGATCAAAAGGAGCATTGATGCGGGTGCTTAGCGTTTTCTTCATCCTATCGACGCCCATGATGAGTTCAGGCCATCAAGTCGATGGTGATCTGAACCCAAATGAGAGAAAGTGAGTACCTTGGTTGCACTGATCAAGCAACCATGCCTCAATTTACAGTGAAAGAAGAGTGGTGTGTTACATGCATGGCATTTATGGATGTAAACTCTTCACATTCACATGTGTCTTGTGTCAAACTCCTCCCTACTAATACCCTTCATTAAGAATGTCTTGTGTCAAACCGGTTCACTCAAGGTTGGACTAAATCCAAAATATTCAATACCTTGTGGTTTCAAATTTGTAGTATTATGTTATCTCCCTACCAAGTAAGGGGAGCCCTTGTGGGCAAAGCATTAGCATCATCTCACTACAACAATGTAAACATTTAGTGACTGCTCTAACCCATCACTTAAAAGTCTGACGCACTTTAAGTGGAGGCCTCGTTATAAGTAATAGTGACGGCCTAGTGTCCAACACTAAATTCTATCATTATCTTCAAAAGTTATAAACACAAGACAATTGATATCACTCAACCATCTTTAGATGGAAGCAGATCATCATGCTGAACATGTGTGTTTTTGCTCATGCCTACATTGTGGCCATCCGATTTGTATTTTAAAAAGCTAAAAAGTCAACAAAACCACCTGGCATTCATCCAGTGGTGGAGCCAGAAGTTTTTTGTTGGGTGGGCAGACTTCGGGAGGTGATCATCAGAGCCGTACCTGTGTTTTATGGGGCCTGAGGCGGAGGGAAAAAATGGGCCCCCTATTAATAGTAGGAGTTCGGGGGGCAGCGCCTCCGATTTTTTTTAAAGAATCAAAATAACAATAAAATTTGCATTCACATTAAACAAATATAATATTCCAAATATTTATATTATATTAAATAAAAATATATAAAATATTTATATAAACTACCTAAACAATGGGCCCCTAATTTTTTTTTGGGCCCAGGGGCCCTGAGGCCAAAGCCTCATTGGCCTCCTTACAGGTCCGGCTCTGGTGATCATCGACCTCTGTTGGTGGCGCAGTGGCACGAAGCTTCCATGGTGGTGAAGAACATACATCGAGATTGAAAGCCTGTTTCGGTAGTTGAGCCACCTCCTCGGTGGTGATCCAGCAACAAGCCGAAGGTCTTCCAACTGAGGTGCCTCCTCAGCTCTCTCTCGGAGGGGACGCTCCTCGCCACAGCATCGAGGCAGAGCAACTCTGTATTGCAGGGAGGCGTGATCTCCACTCCTGCACGACCCTGCTCTGATCTTCTTCGACAAGCATTCGCAAGGAAAGAATGCAACCTCCAAATCGTGGGGAATGAAGAAGAAGACCCGAGTCGTATCATATTTCGACTCGGTTTCTAATTTTGGGGTGGGCGACCGCCCACCCATGCCCAACCCTGGCTCCGCCACTGCATTCATCCAAAATGCAAACAGACGGCCACGATGTCGGCATGAGCAAAAACGCTCATGTTCAGCATGACCTGATCTGCTTCCTCTTGAGATAATGAAAAAGAAGAATCCCCGATGTCTTAAATTTAAAATATATATATATATATATATATATATATATATATATATATATATATATATATATAGATAGAGAGAGAGAGAGAAAATCTTGATAAAAGAAATGAGTATACATTATGTATGACCCATAGCTATAAGAGAAAGAAGCGGGTGCAAGAAATAAGACGTCATGTATAAAAAAAATCTTAATGCTCCAAGCATGAAACATTAGGAAGCAGTAAAAGGAAGTAGGGAATAACCAAACAAAGAAAAACCAGGTTTACACTTGATGCATCTTTAATGCCTTTGCCCCAAGAAACACCCATCAGCTTTTACATTAAATTATAATAAAAAAAATTCTTTTGACATGAATCATTTCATATTGGGGTAAGCGAGTTTCTATAAAATGCGAAAGCACGAAGGAAGCACATCGTTTTGTAAGTTTCTTGGGCAGCAAGCTTTTAAGGTATCTAAAAGTTTTTCACAGTTGTGTATGTCACTATATTTAGCTTGTTCCATATGAATGATTACTAGTACCTGCTCAATCTTTTGGCTCCAATCCCCCACTTTATACTACAATGGTTTCTACATGAGAAAAAATCAAAATCAAAAGAAAAAGCAAAGCAGCTCGTACCAAATTTTGGATTTTTTTTTCTAAAATTGAGATCCTCCGTAAATTCATGATGTCCATGGAGTGTAAAATAAGGTTCTTTCATAGTTTAAGTCCTAAAAGAAAAGGGGCACGGGATAGGCAATAATGGCGGTCAAAGACAAACAAAATTTCTTTTTGTTACTCTCAAAGAGCATGAATTTAGCCCACAAGGACTCCGCATAATGCTTGGGTTGGAACTTTTTGTGCCTAGACTCGGGAATTACAGTTCCGGTATCTGGTACAAACCCGACCCGTTGACAGTTGAAGCGGTATCATTGTAAACATTAGAACTGTCGGTGTCATTTTCGGATTTTCCTCATCAATCGATGGCGTATTTCCGGATAAGATAAGAAGCTCGAAACCCACTGCGCCCAAAAGAGGGCAAAAAAAGGAAGGAATTCTCATGGTCATGGCGACGGCCTCCGCAGCACCGGTTGCACCCGCGATCTCGCCCTCGAAAATTTCGAAAAAATGCATCCCTTCCACCTCTCCCCTCTCAACGCACCGCCCCACCGTCACGATCCGGCGGGCTCCGGCGAGAGAATGGCCGTGGTTGGAGCTCGAAGATCTGCAGGAGGGAGCTTCTGAAGGGGGTCGGGATCCTCTGGGCGACGTGGAAGCTTCCGGAAGCTTCGGAGGCCAGGGAGGTGGTGGTGGGCTCCTACCTTCCGCCTTCCTCTTCCGACCCTTCCTTCGTTGTGTTCAAAGCCAGCCCCAGAGACACCCCCGCTCTCCGTGCCGGTAATTGCCTCTCTCTCTCTCTCTCATGTGAGAAAGGTCTTTTATACCCATGTCTTTTTGCTATTATGACTTTCATTTTTTCCCTTTTTTTAATCTAACATAAGGTTTTGTAATCACTAATCTGCTGATGGTTGAAGTTGAAGGGTGGGAAACGAATTGGGTATGGGCTGGATGGCCGATGGTTGATCTGAACCAATCTACATTTTGACAAGAAATCCGAATCCACCTAGATCTGACGTAGCAAAATTGGATCCGGATTCAAATTTTATATGGTAACTAGATCGGGTAAAGGTTTAAAACATGTGTTTCGTATGTGAAAAACCACAAATGGATTGGATTAGATATGAATCAAATATGGATACGAGAGAAAATGTCTATCTGAATCCAAGTCCAATAAGAACCCGATCGTGCAAATCCAAACCCGATAGGAACGCATTAGGGTTTTATCTTGAAATCCACATCTAAGATGAAAAAAAATGATCTGGATCTGATGCCTAACTGGATTCGATCCATTTGTTTCGTTTTTTCTGATATATAGCCGATGTAAAATGTCGCGATAGAGTGGAAATTGTTCTAAAAATAAAAATAAAATATTGAGATATTTTCACAAACTCCGCCTGTGTAGTTATACACTGCCGGTCCCAAGCCCGGATAAAGGAGGAGGGTTGCGGTAGGCCTGTGACAGCCAGCATAAAAACTTTGTCATATCCTATGAAAATGAACCAATATGAGAATTTCGTTGGGGCGTTCCCTACTGAGCGACGCGCTGTACTCTCTAGGCCCGGAGGCAGTGATAAATGTGCAAGGGTTGCTAGGTCGTCGCCCAGAAGCGACGCGTCACACTGGCGCCCGGGTGTGGTGTCAAATAGGCAAGGGTTCCCTCACTTTGTTGGACGGGTGGGGGTAAAGAAGTTAGTCCAAGACCATAAAATTAGGTTAGCCACTTGGAACATAGGGTCTTTAACTGGTAAGTTGGTAGAGTTAGTAGATGTTATGTGTAGGAGAAAGATTGATATTTTATGTCTTCAAGAGACCAAATGGGTAGGTGAGAAAGCTAAAGTGATAGAACCTTGGGGATATAAGATTTGGTATACAGGAATAAATAGGAATAGGAATGGAGTAGGGATTGTTATGAGTCGTCAGTTTATAGATAATGTAGTTGAGGTCCGTAGGAAGGGTGATAGAATTTTACTTATTAAATTAGTATTAGGTACGGATATTATTAATATTATTAGTGTTTATGCACCTCAAGTAGGTTTAGATGATTCCATTAAGCATCAATTTTGGGAAGATTTAGATGGAGTAGTACAAGAGACATCTTATGGAGAAAAGCTTTTCATCGGCGGTGACCTTAATGGACATGTAGGCATTAGTAGGGATGGATTTGAGAATATCCATGGAGGTTATGGTATAGGAGAAAGAAATGAATGTGGAGAAAGGATTTTAGATTTTTGTTTGTCCTATGATATGATCTTAGCAAACACTTGGTTTAGGAAGAGGGAGTCTCACCTAGTAACATTTAAAAGTGGGGTTAATACGAGTCAGATAGATTTTTTCCTACTTAGAAAGAGAGATAGGGGTTGTTGCATCGATTGTAAGGTTATACCAGGAGAAAGTGTAGCTACACAACATAGAGTCTTAATTTTAGATCTTAGAATTAGACAATGCCGCAAAAGGGATAGACATAGGATAGATCCTAGAATTAAGTGGTGGGCACTGAAAGGAGCTAAACAAGGAATGTTTGTAGAGCAGGTAGTTAAGGAAGTTGATTGGTTTCTCGAGGAGGATTCAGAATCAATGTGGAATAAGATAGCGGGTGGTATGAGAAAAGTAGCTAAGGAGGTATTGGGTGAGTCTAAAGGCGGTGCACCACTAGGTAAGGATACATCATGGTGGAACGAGGATGTCAAATTAGCTATTAAGGTTAAAAGAGAGTGTTATAGAAATCTAAGTAAGAGTCGTGATAATGAGAATTTGGAGAAGTATATGATAGCAAAGAAGGAAGCTAAAAAAGTTGTTTGAAACGCGAGGGCTAAGGTATATAAGGAGGTTTATGACAAGTTGGATACCAAAGAAGGCGAGAAGGATATTTATAGGCTTGCAAAGATGAGAGATAGGAAATCGAAGGATTTGGGTATGGTTAGATGTATCAAAGATGAAACGCAAAGGGTTTTAGTCAAAGATGAGGAGATTAAGGAGAGATGGAAAGATTATTTTGATAAGCTATTTAATGATAGTCATGCTCAAGATCATGGAGACTTCTCCATTCTTTTTCATGAGATAAATCGTGACTTCATGCGCAAGATTCAAAAGAAAGAAATTGCAGAGGCTTTGAAGAAAATGAAATCAAGAAGGGCAGTTGGCCCAGATGGTATACCTATCGAGGCTTGGAAATGCTTGGGAGAGAAAGGTTTAGAATGGTTGACAAATCTTTTTAACTTGATTTGGCGAACAAATAAGATGCCTAATGAATGGAGGAAGAGTACTTTGGTGCCTTTATATAAGAATAAGGGTGATATACAAGATTGCACAAACTATCGTGGTATAAAACTCATGAGTCATACTATGAAACTTTGAGAGAGGGTGATTGAGTCTAGGTTGAGGAAGGTTGTCATGATATCGGAGAATCAATTTGGTTTTATGCCTGGAAGATCAACTATGGAAGCTATACATCTTCTTAGACAACTTATTGAAAGATATAGAGAGAGGAACAAAGATTTGCATATGGTTTTTATTGATTTAGAGAAGGCATACGATAGAGTACCTAGGGACGTTCTCTGGTGGACAATGATGAAGAAAGGTGTTTCTCTCAAGTACATTAGTATAATTAAAGATATGTATGAAGTAGTAGTAACCAATGTCCGCACTTGTGGAGGGGTGACAACCAATTTTTCGATAACGGTTGGGTTACATCAAGGATCTGCTTTAAGCCCTTTCCTATTTGCGATAGTGATGGATGAGCTTACGAGATCAATTCAAGAAAATGTACCGTGGTGTATGTTGTTTGCTGATGATATTGTTTTGATTGATGAGTCTAGAGCTGGGGTTAATGCTAAGTTAGAATTATGGAGACAGACATTGGAAGCTAGAGGTTTTAAGTTGAGTAAGAGTAAGACTGAATATATGGAATGTCGGTTTAGTAAGCAACGAAGTAGTGATGGGAGTGTAGTGAAGCTTGGTGAGCAAGATATACCGGTGAATGATTATTTCAAATATTTGGGATCCATCATTCAAAAGTATGGAGAAATTGATGGAGATGTAAATCATAGGATAAAGGTTGGGTGGATGAAATGGAAAAGTGCTACTGGAGTGCTGTGCGATCGTAGAATGCCATTGCGGTTGAAGGGAAAGTTTTATAGGACGACTATTAGACCCGCTTTACTATATGGTACGGAATGTTGGGCTGCCAAGAGACATCATATTCAAAAAATGAGTGTAGCTGAGATGCGGATGCTTAGATGGATGTGTGGAAATACAATAAAAGATAAGATTCGGAACGAAGAGATACGTAAGAAGGTAGGTGTTGCACCCATTGAAAATAAGATGCGAGAGAATCGTTTACGGTGGTTTGGACATATTCGGCGAAGGCCTAATGATGCTCCAGTTAGAAGGTTGGAAAAATGGGAAAATATATTAGTTAAAAGAGGTCGGGGTAGGCCTAGGAAGACTTGGATGGAGATGATAGGAAAGGATATGAATGCTTTGAACCTCACCGAGGACATGGCGTTGGATAGAAATGATTGGAGGAAAAGGATTCATGTGGAAGACCCAAAATGAATTTCTTTTTTGGTTCATATCGCTGACCCCAATTGTTTTGGGATGAAGGCGTAGTTGTTGTTGTTTGTTGTTATTGAGATATTTTCACAACATCATGATATTTTGAAACAGCTGTTGTATTCAAGAAACTCACGATATCTGTTACTACGGCCACAACTGGGTCCATTTAGCTAAATGGTCAAAGGCTCAAAGCTGCTTTGGGATTTCACTGCCAGTCATTATTTTCCGATAATATCACGATATTTTCAAAATCTTAGCAAAATTTGTGACCACAGTTGAAGCTAAGAATATGGAGTCTGCATGGTTGCAGGGAATGTGGAGCCCTATGAGTTCATCCTCCCACCAACATGGAAGCAAACGCGAGTCGCAAACATCTTATCCGGCAACTACTGCCAGCCCAAGTGTGCAGAGCCATGGGTGGAGGTCAAGTTCGAAGACAATAAACAGGGCAAGGTTCAGGTGGTGGCCTCACCAACAAGCCCAATGCCACCATTGAAGACATTGGCAGCCCGGAGAAACTCATCGCCTCTCTCGGCCAATTCGTCACAGGCAACACCTTCGATCCTGATAAACTCGTTGAGAGCTCGGTCGAGCAGCGCAATGGACAAACAGTAAGCACCATGTCACATTCAGCTCCCATTGTTCATCTAAGCTAACAAGCCAGGTTGAGTCAATGCACGCTGGTTTCACCCAGCATCAGACCAAAGATAGGGAGAAATGTTATTTGCTCCTTATCTTGTCTGATTATATTACCCAAGCAATGGAGGCTCATTCTCCAATTACCCTACTCCATTATTGGGTACCATACACAAAACAAGACAAGGAAAACACTGATTCTGTATAGAGTTTAGTCAGGAATCAGCATGAGCTGCACTGGGTTATGAATTGTACCATAAACTCAGGCAAGCCCTCAGGAGACTCTGGTAGACAATCTAAGATGAGTACAGAGCTAGCAGGTCTGGATAAGGCGAGTGTTTTAATTAGGAAACATGATCTCTAAAAACTGTATTTTGCAATTGCAGTATTATACATACGTGCTGGAGACACCTTACGCATCCACCGGCGCACACAATCTGGCAAAGGCCACTGCAAAGGGGAACACTGTAGTCCTGTTTGTTGCAAGCGCTAATGATAAGCAATGGCCAACCTCTCAGAAAATTCTCAAAGAGATTGTAGATTCTTTCAATGTATAACTTCTAAACAAAAGAGTAAACAACAAATGAATTTGTCATCAGAAATTCCCTTGCATTCTACTTCAAGATGATGTGCTCAACATTCATATACTATATTAGACAACAAAAGGCCTACATTTAGTGTACTATTTCCAATCAATCGATGCTGCCTGCTGCCTATGTGATCACAAGTGAGGCGACGAGTTCTTAAAAGGAAGCATGCAGGAATAAGTAACATACTTCACACCGTCTACCAGCACAACAACAAGGATCCTGGAGAAAGGCTTTGGGGAAGGCATCATATTACCATTGTCCCCCGTCTCTCTTGGGTCCAGCAGTACAGACACAACCATGGATGAGGAGGCCGAATTGCTCCCTGCAAAGGTGCCTTCTTTGTTAGTATGCTTCGAGTGATCTGAAGTACTGTTATGAAGTGTTTTGCCTGGAAGCGGAATTGCCGTTGGGTAGAGGAACCTTCTATTCTTTATCATGCCAGAGCTGGAGTGATTGGCATGGTTGTGGTTTGTGGAAGAACTAGATACCCTTGATGAGGCAGAGGAAATTATTGTGGTTGGGTTCTTGGTTGTTGCCGGAGACACTTCAAACCGGAAAACCTCCCTGCATGTGCCTGAGCTTAAAACTCGTCCTGATGGAATAAAAGTGATGGTTAGAAATGGAGAAATGAAGCTGCCAATACGCGTATATTCAAAACTAGGCATCAGCATCAACTACGGCACCAGACTAACAGACATGCAACGCCAGTAGTTTCTGAACTTAAAGACAAAAGGTCAAGAAAATCACTTAATCCTGATCAAACAGAGTTACCTTTAAAGCATCTATTACCTTTAAAGCATTCTAGGTGATGGTGAATCGGGCGATTTTGCTTGTTTCTTTGTTGCATGCATAACCAACAATCTTCATCATTGTACATTCATAATTTAAAGTATAAATAAATGTCTGGATCATTTATCTTTGTCGCATACTTCATGTTAATAAATGAAACAGTACTGCTTTGATCTTTGCAAAACCTTCAAGATATAAGCATGTTTAACCATTTCTGTTTCTCCTACCAATGCTATAGTACAGCTAATATTTCCTTTGTGCCTCTCTCTCTCTCTCTCTCTCTCTGTCTCTCTCTCACTGTCTCTCTCTCTCTCTCTCACACACACACACAAGCACACACACGAGGTACATATCTCAAGTGAAGAACCCATTTACTCCATGTAGTTTCCAGTAGATAGCCTTGGCCACTTGGGACTATGCTTCATTGTCGCTTGCAATAATGCAACCAATGGGGCCTCTGACAAAAGAGCAATCTCATACGGTATAGCTGCCTGCTACTAGGTTGGTTAAGCCACAAGCTGACACATTTTCCTCCACATCCAGCAGTTACTCATTATTCTAAACCACTGAGGTTAATAAATCCTATTATAGTGGAAATTTGCTCCTTCAGGGGCATAATTCATAGTCCATCACAAGGAGGAAGCAAAAGCAAGAAACGATATGAGAAGCGGAAGCAACGAGTAGCCAGCATTTTAAAAATTATAGGAAGCAAGAAGTGACAAAGCAATTTGAAAGTAAAATGAGAATTGAAAAAGAAGTGATATTAGAATCGAATGGAAAGAGAAATAGCAATTGAATAAAACTAAAATAAAATAACTATTTATGCACCTCAAGTCGGTTTAGACGATTCCATTAAGCGGCAATTTTGGGAAGATTTAGACGGAGTAGTACAAGGGATATCTCATGGAGAAAAGATTTTCATCGCCGGAGACCTTAATGGACATGTAGGCATTAGTAGAGATGGATTTGAGAGTATCCATGGAGGCTATGGTATAGGAGAAAGAAACGAAAGTGGAGAAAGGATTTTAGATTTTCGTTTGTCCTATGATTTGATCTTTAGCCAACACGTGGTTTAGGAAAAGGGAGTCTCACCTAATAACATTTAAAAGTGGGATTAATAAAAGTCTGATAGATTTTTTCCTACTCAGAAAGAAAGATAGGGGTTGTTGCATCGATTGTAAGGTTATACCGGGAGAAAGTGTAGCTACACAACATAGAGTCTTAATTTTAAATCTTAAAATTAGAAAATGTCATAAAAGGGATAGACATAGGATAGATCCTAGAATTAAGTGGTGGGCACTGAAAGGAGCTAAACAAGGAATGTTTGTAGAACAGGTAGCTAAGGAAGCTAATTTCGAGGAGGATGCAGAATCAATATGGAATAAGATAGCGGGTTGCATGCGAAAGGTGGCGAAGGAGGTTTTGGGTGAGTCTAAAGGCGGTGCACCGCTAGGTAACGATACATCATGGTGGAACGAAGATGTCAAATTAACTATTAAGGTCAAAAGAGAGTGTTATAGAAATCTAAGAGTCGGGATAATGAGAATTTGGAGAAGTATATGGTAGCAAAGAAGGAAGCTAAAAAAGTAGTTCGACACGCGAGGGATAAGGTATATAAGGAGGTCTATGACAAGTTGGATACCAAGGAGGGCGAAAATGATATTTATAGGCTTGCAAAGATGAGAGATATAAAATCGAGGGATCTGGGTATGGTTAGATGTATCAAAGATGAAGCGCAAAGGGTTTTAGTTAAAGATAAGGAGATTAAGGAGAGATGGAAAGCTTATTTTGATAAGCTATTTAATGGAAGTCATGCCCAGGATCTTGGAGACTTCTCTGTTCCTTTTCATGAGATGAATCGTGACTTCGTGCGCAAGATTCAAAAGAAAGAAATTGCAGAAGCTTTGAAGAATATGAAATCCAGAAAGGCAGTTGGCCCAGATGGTATACCTATCGAGGCTTGGAAATGCTTGGGTGAGAAAGGTTTAGTATGGTTGGCAAATCTTTTTAACAAGATTTGGCGGACAAATAAGATGCCTAATGAGTGGAGGAAGAGTACTTTGGTGCCTCTCTATAAGAATAAGGGTGATATACAAGATTGCACAAACTATCGTGGTATAAAACTCATGAGTCATACTATGAAACTTTGGAAGAGGGTGATTGATTATAGGTTGAGAAAGATTGCCATGATATCGGAGAAGCAATTTGGTTTTATGCCTGGAAGATCAACTATGGAAGTTGTACATCTTCTTAGACAACTTATTGAGAGATATAGAGAGGCGAACAAAGATTTGCATATGGTTTTTATTGATTTAGAGAAGGCATACGATAGAGTACCTAGGGATGTTCTCTGGTGGACAATGATGAAGATAGGTATTTCTCTCAAGTACATTAGTATAATTAAAGATATGTACGAAGGAGTAGTAACCAATGTCCGCACTTGTGGAGGGGTGACAAACAATTTTACTATAACGGTTGGGTTACATCGAGGATCTGCATTAAGCCCTTTCCTTTTTGCTATAGTGATAGATGAACTTACGAGATCAATTCAAGAGAATGTGTCGTGGTGTATGTTGTTTGCTGATGATATTGTTTTGATTGATGACTCTAGAGCTGGGGTTAATGCTAAGTTAGAATTATGGAGACAGACTTTGGAAGCAAGAGGTTTTACGTTGAGTAAGAGTAAGACAGAATATATGGAATGTCAGTTTAGTAAGCAATGAAGTAGTGATGAGAGTGTAGTGAAGCTTGGTGAGCAAGAAATAGCGGTGGATGACTGTTTCAAATATTTAGGATCTATCATTCAAAAGAATGGAGAAATTGATGGAGATGTAAATCATAGGATTAAGGTTGGGTGGATGAAATGGAAAAGTGCAACTGGAGTGTTGTGCGATCGTAGAATGCCATTGCGGTTGAAGGGAAAGTTTTATAGGACGACAATTAGACCTGCTTTACTATATGGTACGGAATGTTGGGCTGCCAAGAGACATCATTTTCAAAAAATGAGTGTAACTAAGATGTGTATGCTTCGATAGATGTGTGGAAATACACTAAAAGATAAGATTCAGAACGAGGAAATACGTAAGAAGGTAGGTGTTGCATCCATTGAAAATGAGATGAGTGAGAATCGTTTACGATGGGTTGGGCATATTCGGTGAAGGCCTAATGATGCTCCGGTTAGAAGGATAGAGAAATGGAAAAATATATTAGCTAAAAGCTATGTCACACGGACTCGGCTAGGGAGGTGCCGCACCCGAGTCGACACGCCCCGACACGGGTGCGGACACGGGTGCGGCTTCGGACTCGGCCCGGACTCGGTCAACGTCGAGTCAGACTCGGTCAACGAGTCAAGGCCGAGTCCGTCCACATTTTGGACTCGATCAACTTTGACCGAGTCCAAAAATGTCCATTTTTAAGACAAAAAAAAACATTTTTTATATATCTTTTTTTTTAATATATAACCAGACTGTGCAATGCAGTTGCACAGTCACAGACTGTGCAACTGCAACTGCACAGTCACTGCACACAGTCTGTGACTGTGCACAGTCTGTGTGACTATGCACAGTCACAGACTGCATTACACAGACTGTGTGCACAGTCTGTGTGACTGTTTCACAACTTATGTAAAAATATGTATAAAACACGATAAAAGGTAACCCAACCATTTGAGGTAGCTAAATAAATGCTTTTCCAGTTTAAAAAAATACTAGTTTCACAAGTATTAGAAAAGCTAGCTTAAGAACTACCATAAAGAAATGGGAGTGCCAAATTGAAACTTTCGAAAAAATTAAGGTCATAGTTTTGGCTACTTAATTTACTGCAGACTTGAAGTTTACTATTACAAGTCAATTTAAATTATATCTGTACAATGATAATATCCTTTTATCTTATATAGTTTTGGCTACTTAATTTTAATTGTTTACTAGAATTATTGTTATATATATATATATATAGCCGAGTCCCCGTGTCCAAAAAATTTGAAATTGCGCCGCACCCGTGTCGCACCCGCACCCGCACCCGCACCCGCACCCATGTGACATAGGCTAAAAGAGGTCGGGGTAGGCCTAAGAAGACTTGGATGGAGATGATAAGAAAGGATATGAATGCTTTGAACCTCACCGAGGACATGACATTTGATAGAAATGATTGGAGGAGAAGGATTCATGTGGAGGACCCACAATGATTTTCTTTTTGGTTCATATCGCCGACCCCAATTGTTTGGGATGAAGGCGTTGTTGTTGTTGTTGTTGTTGTTGAAAATAACTATTTTTAAATTTCACATATTTTTAGTATAAGAGTTTACATTATATCAAAATCTCGAAATGATGATTACCAATTTAAAGAAAGCACATGAGAAGTGAGTGAGAAGCATGAGAGAAAGCACATAGAAAACATGAAAAGAACCGCAAGAAGACATATAGAAAACATAGACAAAGTATGTGGAAAGTTATATGAGAAGCGTGAGAGAATCAAGATTTCTATCACATTTTGGAAGTAAGGAGTATCGCGCTTCCAAAGCGAGTTTATGGGAAGTGTGCTTCCCACCTATCTAAGAAGCTTCTGGTAAATCTGGTCCATCACGTCATGATGATCCACAGCTTTCTTGCAAAAGGAGCTCATTGTATGTACATTTAACTCCCACCACTGAGATGAATGAAGCAACAGCTACAAAATGTTTTCCTCCACATCCTATTCACCCATAATCAACAGAGAAAAAGGATTGCCAGAATACATAAAAAGCTTCTAGCAGTTTCAAACTCTAACCCTCCAATCTCCTAACTATCGTACTAGATACCTTTCATTGATCATTATTTCACCCACAGCACCTTATAGATTCTAAGGTCCCCGTAATGTAACATCATCACATAAGCCAACCTGACAAAGTTCAAACTCAAGTCAATGATGCAGCCTACAAATCCTGTTTGTGGGTTTCTTCCCCTCAAAAAAATTAGACCAAGTGCACATAAGTTTTAGGTAAGTTCAGATGTCAGATGAAAGATTCATCAACAAAAGGACACTTAGTAAACGAGGTCCTTTAAGTAAAGGACTCCCCTGCCCTTCTACACCTTAGTGGCTCCGGACTACCTTGTATGTAGGCTTCTTTTGGTCAAGGAACCAAGCTTTACAAAACCAAGCCATATAAATATGCTGTTAGTGGGGGTATGTTGTACAACTATACAAGTAAAAAAGGATGAAATGTTCCTTTATGGTCTAGGATTGCAATTAGACAGCCAAATAAATAACTCAAAAGAAAATAAAGTGTCTTGACTGTAGATACCACATATCTGGAAACCCACTATCATTAGAATTTTGTTCACTATTATATATATCTTCTCCAAGAGAGGAATGGACAAACAGAACCCACAAAGCCAGCCCCATGTAGTTGGGATAAGGCTTCATGATGATGTATCTCGGTATCTCAGAAGTTAGAACCCCTAGTGTTTCTAAAGAGTTGTGTATATCAAATTTAGATCTTTTCCAAGTGAATGACCACGCAAAGCAAAACAAAATCTAAATCTTCAGATTAAGATGCACGGATTACATGGAAGCTATTGGATCAGCTTCAGATCCCCAAGCAAAACATTTTCTTAGATATTGTTGAGACTGATAGAGATCACCTTTTTTTTTACGAAAGAATATAGGTGACTATAATCACAACACAATCATGAATTATATACATGCCACCCCCCAATTTAAAGAAACCCAAAAGAACAAAGGCTCAAGAGAAAGGATATCTAGATGAACTTAATTCGTAAGTCAGCAAGAGGTCATTATCTTCACACTTGATGCATGTCAGAAGTGGATCTACTAATTAAATGTATTTATACCTTCCCAGTTCAAGGATCAAAACCCTTGCTTCCTATATACAAAGAATTTTTAAAAATTTCAACCAAACTATCACAGGGCTGATGTGGCAAAAGATCAAGGAGGCCTGGATTGTGCATTTTGCAGCACTTGCAGGATATAAGATCACACAAAAGGTTAATATGATTCATGGGTTATATCAAGCTTGTTACATGTGACTAGGCGCTTCATAATACTAATAGAAATTTAAAGTTGTAACTATTAGAAATCAATGTAGCAGACATACAATTGGGTTTAGCTTCACACTAATGAGCTTAGTTACTAGAAAAAGCAAAATTCTAAGACATATTTTACTAATACAAAATGCACAACTATTTACAAAGTACAGAAAGAACCATCATATAAGATAAGTAGAGAAGCATAATAAACCATGAGAACCATATGAAATAGGAAGAGACGCATAGGAAACCCCAATTGCATTTCATTAATTGAGCAAATAGAAAAATGATCTCATTTAAGCAAAACAGAAGCTATGACTGAAAAAAAAATCTCATTCAAACTTAAAAGTCAGCCTAAAAGTTTTTATTGCAAGTCTGGAAATGAAACTCAAAGTTGGTTGCCAAACAGATTTTATATATATATATATATATATATAATTTATTAAATTATTTAGTGAACAATTTGGATTTCACCCTGTCCTACAAGTGGGCAGATATTTTGTGTTGTCATGCACTAGCAACTTCTTAACTTGAATGGGATCCTCACTAAGCTCAAGTTAACATCTGTTTTACGTTCTCTTAAAAAAAAAACTCAAGATAACGTTAAGTAAAAGGAACAATCTGGACCAGAAAAACCTCTACAAGTTTGCATAACAATGAATACTACAATTGTGGCATATATTGGGAGAAACATTATTTTTGTTATGCATACAATGGATAATTTCCCTGATGGAGAAAAGGCTATCCCTTTGACGGGAACTATCCCAATGCCGTGGCCAGTGCCACCTATGTAATCAAATACAAGAGTGTGCTCAATATAAAGACCACCAAGGGTTACACTTACACACTTACAAGAGAGAGCACACAAACACAAAGCCACTTAAGGCAATACAAAAGAGCCACTAAGGGCTGATACAAGATCACAACAAGCAGCACAGTCACAGCCACTAAAGGGGCAAGAAAATACAAGTAAAAAATAAATAAATATTTTATTGATTTAATGCTTAAGAAAAGAATCTAAAATGGAGAAGAGAAGTCCCCTGTATATACAAGAGGCTATATATACAAGAGGAAGAGAGCTGAAGGGCTCCACTAGCCGTTAGACCTAGCTAAGGGCTAGAGAAACAATGACAGAAATGCCCCTAATGGGCATTTCAATCTACAAAAAAATACAAAATAATAAAAAGAAAACTACATAAAATAACCTAAAATACTCCTCTCTCTCTCTCTCTCTCTCTCTCTCTCTCTCTCTCTCTCTCTCTCTCTCTCTCGATGGGTGTGCATGTGTGTGTGCATGCGTGTGTCGCTTGGAGAAGGGGGGTTGGGGGTGAGAAGCTCTAGATTAAAACGATATTGTTTGAAAACAGATAAAGTAGAAACAACTGCAACAAGATAATTGTCGGTACCTGCAATTCCTTCACGGAACCATTGTTGGAGTGGTCCATCAAATGATGAAGCTGTATTTTGGCTATCCACATAATCATCACCGGCACTAGAAGCCAGAGCTCTCTGATGCTCAGCTGGACTCCTATAAAGTTTAGAAAGTCCATCGTTATCCTTTCCTGATACTGGAACAGGCAATGCTGGTGGCATGTCACTGGTGATTGCCACACCATTCTTTCCAGATTCTGCATCAACAGGCATGGGGCCCTTGCCAACAGTTTCCCTGGACGTGGATTTTAAGGACTCCAAGGATCTCTCACTGGCAAGAACAGATTGAATTATCAGCTGCCCATCAATCTGGACAAGCTTGTCATTCCGTGGGACATATAGTGAAGCAACCAGAGAGTCATTAGTATTCCCATGATGGACATGTCCATTAGAACCAGAGAACGGCAGTGAACTGCACTTCTTACAATGTCCTGATAAATCTAGCCTATTCTCTCTCCCCGTCCTCATACATCTGTTTATATATACCTCTCTCAAGTAATTCATACCATCTCCACCTTCTGTTCCATTCACATGTTCAATACCTGTGAGGATTCTTCCTTTCAATCTACTTTCAAACTCAGAATCAACGTAATCTAATCTACCAGGAATAGTGTCCTTGTTTCTTCCATACATGAAACTGAAAACTGAAAACAGACCGCCTGAATACATCAAGAAAATGAAAAAACAAAGCAAGGTCACGCTTGCGACTTTCTTACTGACTTTCCCGGACTTCTCAGCAATTTTGCTAGAATTCACCTTTGAGGACGATTTCCTTGCCTTTGGTGCTGATATTGGTTGCTGTGTCTTCAACCTTGGGATTGGAACTAACGGAGCTTTGGATCCGGGAGGAAATGCAATTCCATTCTGAGGATTCAAAGCATAAGGCGAGCAAGGAATCCAGGGGAAACTCAACGGAGCAAATTGTGGTGGTGGCTGGACATTCGGTTGTGAGTACACACTTCCCAACTGTTGCCGTAAACAAGCATTTTCGGCTGTCATGCAAGCGATCCTACTATTCAACTCTGCAATGGTAGAACTCATAGACCTCACCTTGTCTTCCAACTCCTCCACATAGTGCTTCTTCCGTTGCCGTGAAAGCTGAGCGCTTTCTCTGTTCCGCACGAGCCTATCCTTCCTCTTCTCCTCCTCTTCGTCCACCTGCCGGAAAGCCGTAGAAGAATCCACCTCCACAGAGCAATCCGGCCTCCGAAATTTAGCTCGAGGATTCAAAACCAAATCCTCTCCTTTCTCCTTCTTCCTTTTCCCGACACTCTTATCGGGATCATTCTCCAACAGAGGAACAGACTCCACAGAGTCAAAGACCCTTCGATCGCCTCCAATACCAGATAATTCTGGCGAAGAAGATGGAGAATTCCCGGAATTCACATCCGTATGATCCAACGCATCGCCGAAACCCGTTGTGAAGCTTCCTTCGCTCGAGCACCTGGATTCCGGCGACGGCGAGGCGCTCTCCGACTTAAAAACCACAGAGACCGTCGATCCGCCGAGATCCGACGGCGCATGAGGACTCCCTACCGCAGAAACCTCCGATCGCGAAGAATCGCGCGCGTCGGAGCCAGAAACCGCCGGATTGGAGTCCGTAGAGGGCTTTGAATCGCCTGAATCCAACCACGATGAAGAGAAACCGTTCTCTGAGAGCCCTACATCGTCCTCTGGGGTCACAAGGAGGTCATCCAGATCGAAATCCAAGCCGCCGTCGTCTTCGAGCCATAGCTCCCCCACCGTAGACTCAGTGAACTCGAGATCCAGCGGGTTCTCGGCAAGGAAGCCCCGATCGGAAAGAAGGAATTCCAGGGGCTCGGACGCCATTGGGAGGAGGAGAACAAACCCTAAACCCCTAAAATTTTCCTATCATTTTCTAGTTATAACGACCCTTCCTCTTCTTTTTTCCAACGGAAGGACGCTTTGACGGCCACACGAGGTGATAATAATAATAATAATAATAATAATAATAATAATATTAATAATAATAATAATAATAATTTTTTATTGATTGATTGAAATTATTTAAATATTATTACTTAAAACTGACAAAAAAATATTGTAAGCAAAAATGACATGTTTTCTAAAAGAAATTTAAGAAATTCATCTTTTCTTTAAAATAGTAAATACTGTTATTTTTAGGATCTTTTTAATGTATGCCCCTATCTTTTTTTTGTGAATTTCTTTCATATACGAATTTTCTTCGTTTTTAGTAAAAACGTCTTAGCCGGTCAAAAACCAGTCTTCGATAGATCCCCCTGGTGGTGTGGTATTGCGGATTTTGTCGTGACTTGAAGAGTCACCACCTACGACGAAGAATGGCCTGAGTTTTATGATAAAAACTTAAACCTCAAAACATCGCAAATACTTGAGTTATCGTACATTAAAAATTTATTAAATTTGCATAAAATAAGTGTAAGTGAACTTTCTTTTATACTCGAACTGACAAACATCGTAAATACTTAAGTTATTTCGTATAAAAAATATAATAACGTCACATAAAAAAATCACATTTTTTTTAACTCAAACCGACAAACCTCGCATCTACTTGAGTTAACCTCGTATAAAAATGTAATAATATCGCATAAAAAATCTGCGAAATTTTTTCTTAACTCGAACTGACAAACTTCACAAATACTTGAGTTACCTCGCATATGCAATTTACGAAATTTACATAAAATAAGTGTGAGGGAACTTTCTTTTAAAATCTTGAACCCCCAAACATCGCAAATACCCAAGTTACTTTGCATAAAAATTTGTTGATGGTTGGCATAAAAAATTTGTGTTTTTTTTTACTTGAATCGACAAACTATGTAAATACTTGAGTTATTTTGCAAAAAAAATATAATAAGGTCACATAAAAAATCTACAAATTCTTTTTCAAACTCGAACCTCCAAATTGCATAAATACCTGAATTACTTCATATAAAAAAATCAAAAATACCAATAAAAAAGCTATGAACAATTTTTTTAACTCAAAGATCTAAATCTCACAAATAGATGAGTTATCTCACATAAAAAATTTACTAAATTCATATAAAATATGTGTGAACGAACTTTCTTTTAAACTCAAACCTCCAAACATCATAAATACCTGACTAAATTTGTATAAAAAATATAGACAATTCGCATAAAAAGTATATGAACAGTCTTTTAAACTTGAACTGACTCTTGGGCTATAAATAGTAGCAACCAAGACATCGCATATTCTAGGACTCGCATTATCATGATATTCTCGCATAATTCAGCGTTTTCTATGTGGTCCCCAAAATAATGTGGGAGTTATTTTTGATGTTTCGATGACCTTTCTTCAACATTATGGCGACTGAGAACCTTGTGTTCATGGAGTACATTGTTCTTCTTCCATTGTACCGTAAAGTATGTAAACGTCTTGAAACTTGGAGAGAGAGAGAGAGAGAGAGAGAGAGAGGGCCACACCATCATCGTCTTTGCTTCAACAAAGATTTTTAGATGTTTACCACAAAAAATGCAAGCTGATTTTTTCTTAATTCGAACCAACAAACCTCAAAAATACTTAAGTTACCTTGCATAAAAAATATAATAATGTCGCATAAAAAATCTATAATTTTTTTTATCTCAAACCGACAAGCCTCACAAATACTTGAGTTACAATAAATAAAAAAAATATAATAATGTCGCATAAAAAATTTATGATTTTTTTAACTCGAACTGACAAACCTTGAAAATACTTGAGTTACCTCACGTAAAAAATATAATAACATCGCATAAAAAATCTATAATTTTTTTAACTCGAACCGACAAACCTCATAAATAGTTACCTCATATAAACAATTTATGAAATCTACATAAAATAAGTGCGAGAGAACATTCTTTTAAACTCTCGAACCTCTAAACATCGCAAATACTTATGTAACTTCGCATAAAAAATCCTAAATTGACATAAAAAATATATATATTTTTTTTTAAACTCGAACCGATAAACTACATAAATACCTGAGTTACTTTGCATAAAAAATTTAATAACATCGCATAAAAAATTGTGATTTATTTTTAAACTCAAACTTTCAAATTGGACAAATACCTGAGTTACTTCGGATAAAAAAAAAAGAAATACATATAAAAAAGTTATAAAATTTATTTTAAACTCAAATATCTAAATCTCGCAAATAGTTGAGTTACCTCACATAAAAATTTACTAAATTCATATAAAATGTGCAAGCAAAATTTCTTTTAAACTTGAACCTCCAAACATCGTAAATACTTGACTTACTTCGCATAAAAGAATATAGACAATTTACATAAAAAATACGTGAAGTGTCTTTTAAACTCAAACTGACTCTTGGGCTCCGTTGTTATATAAATAGTAGCGGCCAAGACATCAGATATTCTAGGGCTCACATTCTAGTGCTATTCTCGCATAATATAGGGATTTCTTTGTAGTCCCCAAAATAATGCGACAACTATTTCTTGCGTTCTGGCAACCTTTTTATGATATTATGGCTACTAAGAACCATGTGTCTGTGAACTACGTCGTTTTTATTTTATTGTATAATGAAGTATGTGAACGTCTTGAAACTTGGAGAGAGAAGGTCACACCTTCACCATTTTTGCCTCAATAGTGGTTGAAATAGAGATTTTTAGACGTTTACCACAGAAAATGCAAGCTAAAATTCTTGTCACTCTGTAAAAAACAGTCGCAAACACCAGACGAAAAGAAACTCAAGTATTTTATGTGAATTTCGTAAATTGTTTATGCAAGGTAACTCAAGTATTTGCGAGGTTTGTCGGTTTGAGTTAAAAAAAATCTCAGATTTTTTATGTGATGCTATTACATTTTTTATGCGAGGTAACTCAAGTATCTGATATGTTTGGTTGTTCAAGGTTAAAAGAAAGTTTGCTTACACTTATTCTATGTGAATTTGGTAAATTTTTAATGCATGATAATAAAGGTATTTGCAAGATTTTGAGGTTCGAGTTTTCATCAAAAAACTCAAGTCATTTTCTGCTGCCAAGTGGTGGCTCCTCCAATCATGACGGAATCCGTCATACCCGCACTAACAGGGGATCCATCAGAGACTGATTTTTAACGGGGTGATGGAAATTAAGCATCGGCTAAGGTGGCTGTCATCGACTAAGGTGTTTTCGGTGGAGACGAAGGAAATTTGCATTGCAAGGGATAGGTATGAATACTAAAAAGGTCTTAAAAATAATAGTATTTATGATTTTAGACAACAAATGAATCTAAAATTTCAAGGTCTTTCAGAAAATGTGTCATTTTTACCATACAATAGGGTTATTTTTCGTAAAACTAAAATCCTACTCATTTTTTGATCGGGACGGACCATCGAGGTTAGATGTAGCTTGAGCCGTTTGACTCGAGTTGCATTTTACAATCAAGTCCTCAGAAGAACTCATCCACATGTACAGGTCTTTTTTGAGAACTCAACCACATGTACAGGTCTTTTTTTTAGTAAAATTCATTCTTTTTCATTTAGTTTTTTTTAATGATGAAGAAAAACACCCAACAAGAACCACACGCCTCCCTGCAAGGTAAAACTCTGAGTGGAGGACATGACACCTAGCCTTGCATGCCCCAACTGTGATAAAGCAAGGGTAACCTCTATGAGCCAACTGGTTTCGATCCTGGGCCTTCAGCTTGACACAGGATCCTGCTGACCACTTAGGTAACCACTTTGGTGGTCCATTTCTTGTTTAATTAAAAAAATAGTTCCAGTAAAGATGCTCAGCTTGGTTGATAGGAGCTGTCAGTGCACGTCTCCTTGTGGTGGGAGATTCAAAACCTAGTGGTACGATTGAATAATAACCGGTTGGGTCAGACTAACCCCAGCTTGCCTTTAAAAAAAAAATGCTCATCTTGATTTTTTGAGTAATGTTGTTGTCACCAGATCACTAGTCTTGCCGGTGGTAACTGTTCAGTTGGATTTGCTAATGGGTCCAGTTAGGTTTTGGGATCAGATGTTGGGGTCCAGTTTTGAGAAATGTGGACCCAACAAGACCGCCTCCTTGACTTATGGATCCAACACTTGACTCTAGGAGGTGGAAAATTAGTCCATGAAATAATTTGAGTTGGATTTGGTGCACAGAAAAATTAGTCCAAGAATCGTGCAGATGGGCCCCACTAAACATGCTAACTAGGGGTGTCAAAGGATCGGACCCCAACAAAAATGGTCCGGTATGGTCTAGGATCTGACTAAGAGGCATTGGTATCGGATCTGAATCTGGGCCTGACTGAACTTACCATAGGCAAAACCATACCAGGTCCAATTAGGTTTAGATAAACCGAATCCAGCCTATACCCAATAAAATTATATTTTTGTATATTCTTTTTACATTGAAATTTTGCTGATCTTAATGGGAACCCGGGTCAAATCCAAGTTGGTATGAAATCTCATAAACCATACACGGTCTGTACACTAATTGAGCCTTATAGATCTGACCTGAATTAGTAGTCGAACCTTCTTTCATTCCAAACTCAGATCCTGTCAGACCCAGTACGAGTCAAGATCAGGTATGAATCAGACAGCCCAAATGCTGCAAGCAGTCAACTTTTGTAGGGCCCAGACCCACGTCTGAATCAGAGAGGTGTCCAACAGCCGACTAGTATCACATTTTTCTTCATTACGTCTGGAAGAGAGGCTTCCCTCATAGTTTCGTGTAGAGAAAACCCCTTTGAAGCATTGTAAACGTACCCTAAGGGTGCATTTAAATCCATTCGTCCATTGGATGGGAGGATCTTGACGTTATCAGATTTGAGTTAGAGGACCTCAAATTTACAGTCTGTCAACTGTGGGGCCAAACAGCAGATGGTGGGTGATTAGGTGCAGCAGCACAGTAAAGTGTGCAATGACATTGCACCTGACCTCTCATTTGTTGCATCAGAACTGCAACGGGGGGCTCAGCTTGTCTGGTAGGAGCAGCTAGTGCATGTCACCTTGTGTTGGGACGTTGCAGGTTCAAAAACCCAATGGTATAGTTGTATAACTGGTAGGGGTTTGCCAAAACCCTTGATCGCCTTTAAAAAAAAAATTTAACTGTAATTAGTGGATCACAAAAGGGGAATATGTGCTATTTAAAAGGTGTCTCGCCCTCTTTTGTTTCTGACAGCCTTTTTTACGAGAAGGAACAAAAAGAGAGACTGGAACCAGATGACTCTGCAGAAAAATCTTGTACCTGAAAAGAGCAAGCATTAACACTTTTTATGTCATGATTCATCAATATTTGTGAAGATTAGAAGATCAAATACCTAACACAGTATACTCTTTTAGCAATTATGGCACATTTGTACTCTCTCTCTCATTTAGTAATGCACGATGTCCTGTTAAAAGACTGTTGGGGCATTTAAGGCAATCATTCAACCTATGTTTGTGGCCTAAAGAAACATGCAATTACTTATAAAAGGGCTCGCATTGAATCAAATTTGATCATTGTTTTCCTTCATAAGACCACAACCTATATATTTATTAAATAAAGAATATAAAAGGACATGCAGTTTCAACTGCAATGCTTCAAATGTTATCATGGTCCTACCAAATATCTACTTAAACCTTAAATTTCAAGGGAAACTGCTACCCACCTTACAAAAATTATTCACTTTTCAAGCTTTTAGGTAGTGAACCATGAGTATTTTTTTGGATGTGAAAAAAACCACACCTGTACTCCCACACGATTAGGTGGTACCTTGGAATTTAGTTAAAAGAAGCAGATTATTTGAAAAAAAAAGTGTTCTACCCTTTGCACCAGGCATCAAGATGGTTGGACACTTGATTTTATAAGACATCAGGTTACTACTCTCTCTCTCTCTCTCTCTGCATGTGTATATATATATAGAGAGAGAGAGATGGGCATAACAGTCGACGATGTGTTGTCCACTGTTAATGGACGCGCATCAGCAGTGGATGATGATTTAAACAAAGAAAACTCTTTAGGGGTGGTTTTCGACCACCACTAAAAACGGTTTTCGACAACCTCTAAAAGCGGTTTTTCCAGCCAGTGTTTGACCACTGCTGATTGGGCGTCCATTATTACACCCAGTTGCATGTGTGTGTGTGTGGGGGGGGGGGGGGGGGTTGGAATTAAAACCTACTAAATGAAATATACTATTGGATTTTCATGCATTTTTGATGTTTTTTTTTTCAAAATTTTGGCCGTACAGATATGATCTATATGATTGTTTGTATAAGAATCACTTATTAAAACATTTGATTATGATGCATGGTCAGATTTTTATAAGGTTTAAAAAATCAACAGCCTACAATTTTCATAAATGTTTGAGGCTCCAAATACCATTTTTTTCATTTAAAAGGCATGACCCAAGTGTCTATTTCTAGTAAATCAATCGTACCAAACACATCTATGGGGGTCGGAATTTCGAAAAAAAACACCGGAAATCCACTATCATGTTTCATCCGGTAGGTTTTGTATTTTGTAGGTTTTCATATATATATATATATATATATATATATATAGACACACACACGTAGAAAGAATAGAAGGCAGGAAAAAACAGAGGAGCATATTGTGCAAAATTGCAAACTGCTCTACAGAGCAATACCAGGATTATCAAACCACCAAAATGAGCAGTCCAGAATTCGGTGAGCTTCATGTTCCGTGATGAAGCAACGTTCTTGTCAGTCCTTCAGAAACAATATGGACAAAGGCGTAGCTAGGGGGGGGGGGGGGCGCAGTAGCCCAGTCCTGCCTCCCGAAACAGTTAAATTTTTTTTTTTTTAAAAGCAGTCCTAGCACAGCCCTGATTCCATATGAAATAGATTTTTATCCATTTTTGTAGCCCAGCCCAGTCCTAGCCCAGCCCTGACTGCAGCAAATAGTTTGATTTGTCCATATGAAATAGATTTTTATTAATAATTGTAGCCATTTTTTATTTTATCTCAAAAAAAAAAATTCGGGGGCGCTGCCCCCAAACCCTCGACTATCGCACAAATAAAGTTTTTTTTGCTACACCCCTGTTTGCCCCCCCCTCCCCCCCTCCCCCCCTCCCCCCCTCACATGAATCCTAGCTACGCCCCTGAATATGGAGATAGCAGAATCATGCAGGGAGACCGATACCCAAGGAGAAAAAGGAAAAAAGAAGCAAGTGAATGATCAATGAAAGGAAGAAAATATACATAAAAACAATTCAAAAATGGAACTGGTAGAACCCAATCCACGAAGCAACATTTCCTTAAAACGCAGGCATTTTCACAACTGTCTAAATTCTTCGATGAGGAATCAAGGTGCATAAAACTATGGTTCAAGCCATCGAGCCATGTTTTCTGTATTAATGGCTCAAAATTATCTTTGCCCTGCAGTGTCAAATTAGTAAACAGCAGACTCTGTTTTCACAGGGAAGGGATCGGTTCACAGAAAATTTCTGTCAGAAAATATGCACATCAGAGTGAGAGAATGTGAGAGTTTCATAATCCTTTCCGATTTGTAGTCTCAACTTAATGAGGCATAGTCACACAGTGCTTCAAGCACAAGGGCACATGGCTTTTACCACAAGGGCCCCTATCAGGGAGTGAAAACCAATTGGATAACCATCCACCCTAGATCAGCAGGTAGGCTAGAAGAAACAAACAAACATGGATTAAGCACAGACAAACATCGCAGATATATAAAGAGCACCATTACATACACAAGAATATGGAGATTGCTGACCAAAATATGGGGTGGAGAGCAATCATGCACTCATAGTAATACAAGAATAAATAACTATTTCATATACATTAGCAGGTAAAATCCATATGTTTCATTTTTTATGAAAATGTAATACCTGTAAACTCATCCAGAACAACCTGTTTTCTAAACAAGTACTGCTGTATGACAGATTCTGCAACATCACCAGGTTATCTAAATTGAATGGCAATAGCACAATGTGAATTACTATCAGTTTGGTCTTTAAGAGCTCAAGTTGATTAATGTTGTAACTTTCGAGGATTGTTGAAGTCCTAGACCTAGAGCCAATAACCACTGGTTTTTCTATTTTTCACAAACTAATAAGGGGGCTTCAAAATCATCGGTCCACAATGTACCAAATTTTCAAGAACCAAAAGGTCATATATTTTTCTAAGAAAAATATGATCCAAGGTGTATTTCCTGTTAAAATGTACCTATTATATATATATATATATATATATATATATACATATATATATATATATATATTCTGTTTATTACATCAATACCCGATAGGGGTATTTTTGTAATTACACAGTTGTTTTAGAAAACAACTATTTTTCCTTTTTGAACAAATGTAATTTTTATTTTTTATTTTTTCATTTCTTTTTTTATTATTTTTGAGGACCTAAAGGGGCTCCAACATAGAAGTCGTTGGAGCCCCCAACGGTCACAAATGTGACCGTTGGGGGCTCCCAACGACTCTATGGGAGCCCCCTTTTGGCTCTCCTTTTGAGGCCCTTTGGCCCTCCTTTTTCCTCCTCCTTCTCTTGTATAAATAGGGGTGATCCCCTTGTGTATTCTTATCTTGGAGAGCTCCTCTCTCTTTTCAATAAGAGGCTTTGTATATTGTTGCCTTCTTAAAGGCTTGTGCTTGTATTGTCCCTTCGTGGACTTGTGATATTTTCTCTTTTATCCATTGTTGTATGTGCTTGTATGCACTCTTTATATTTCCGCAATATCTCATTACATTTCCTACCAAACAAAACATATTGAACACATGAGGTCAGACTGAGCGGATGCAACTTGCATCTACGATTTCCCAACAATATTGTACATACAGCAGCAACATGAAAAGACAAAAATAAAATAAGTTGTCACTTTTTCAGATTTTTGACATCCCATTGGGTTGCGAGTACCACAAACATTTTGTGGATTCGGATGGTGCCCATTGATAATAAATGAATGCTGGCTTATTTCTATGCAGTGGGCTAGGGGAATGGCCCCATGGTGTGGACATATGACTGTGACGCTCTTAGGTAGATCCGAACCTGCCTTGACCAAAGCCTACTAAGCTCTGTCCGGTGGTGGCTTGGTTCATTTTTAGGTTGAGACACACATTAATAAGAACTTGACCTGCCATGTAAAAACTCAGCTGGCATAGGCCAGGTATGACCGAGGTTTGGGCAAAAATGAATAGGTAATTTATGTTGGTATATGGCCATGATCCATATCCTTCTTGTATCTCATAATCGTGGGTGGGCCAGCTCACGGTTATGAGTTTTGCAGACCTTTTCCAAAAAGATAATTCAAAATCAAATTTCTGTTTTATAAAACTGTTTTAATAAAGATCATGTGCCGCTTTTCTGTCAATGGCTTAACTGCCAAGACTGGGCACTAGGGAATGCAAGAGTGTATACATATATGCCCAGCACGTATACAAAGATATACAAGATACAACACTCTTGAAGCAAACCTACAGAAGGCATATACCTTTATATCCCTCTTCTACTCTCCATCTTCTATCATTGTAGAAGCTGAGGTGAATCCCTGTTATTGCTCGCTTTCTCCTGCGCCATCAGTGGTATCAGAGCTAAGGTTGGTGCAGGGGACTTTTTTCAATCGGTGGTACTCTTCCCGACATGTGGTGATCAGGCTCCAAACGCTTATCTCGGTTGTGAATCACAGTTACCCGTTTCAACAAGTCACCAGCAACCAGATTAAGCGTATACAAGTAAGCCAGGGCTCAATAGAGAAGCCCCTTATTTGGCAGTGCATAAACAAACACGCGCACATATTTTTATTCTTTCTGTTCTTTGCCTCTACAAACCGAGGCTTGATGAAGTCTTTAACTTTATCAGTTAAAAAATAATAATAATAATAATTGCTAGCATAGTCAAATACCTTAACGGATTCTGCTGTGTAGCTATCTGGTTCTTTTTTTTAACCAAGAGATTCCCTGAGTCTTACTGTTCCTAAAATAAAAAAATAAAAAATAAAATAACAGGGGAGGAGACCATCGAAACAGAGTCATTAGACTCTTTCGTCTCAAATCCCAAAAGAGGCACTACAACCAGGGTCTTCTTTGAAGACTGGGCTTCCGGCCAGTTTCTGCCTCATCTACAGACGTTAAACCACATCGACCTTTTTAAAAAAAAGGAGGAAGGAGGAACTTCAGTTTTTTTTTTTTTTGCATTCAACCACAGCGAACAACTCCCTCCTAGCATCAGGTCCTTCGGATGTCGTCTTCCCAATGTCGTAGATTGCATCCGGTGAAGGAAGCCGAGAATCTTCCGCAGGAAGTCTCTGGAGAAGAGTAAAAAAAAAAGGAACAGAAGAAGGCTTGAGGCAGATTTGGCCATTTTTTTTGTCTTCGTTTTTTTTTTCTCAGCAGAAATCAAGGAACATCATCTGCTCCTCGGTGGTCTCCTGTGACTGCCGACTGTGACCAGTGGTTTCAGCCTTATGACGGAGATTCATCGCACCTGGGAATAGCAGCGGCCAGAAACACCCTCTGCAAGCATTGTCATCGGCCCAACAACATTTTTTTGACGGTATTTTCAGTCGTTCGAACACCGACCGGTGTTTTCTGCTCCATTTTTTTTCCGGTATTGTCGGTCGACCGTCGATCACTCTGACGATCGATCTCCTTAAGCCGTGATTTCTTTTTTTTTGCAAAACCCTAAAAAAAACGCAAAGAAAAGGCAGTGAAGCTTCGTGAAGAAGCCTCGAGAAACGTAGAGAAGCTTCGTGAAGAAGCCTCGAGAAACGCAGAGAAGCTTTGTGAAGAAGCCTCTGAAGAGAGAGAGAGAGAGAGACGCGGAAAATATGCATAAGAAAACGGAAAAAATTGAGTTTTTATCTTTTTTTAGAAAATTTCAATTTTCCCCAAAAATTGTTAGTCTTTTTTAAAAAAGGGGGTTCAATTGTGTTTTTATTTAAGCCGCCACCTTTTATGTTTTCAGTTTTTACAAAAAGAGGTTTGCGTCAGAAAATTTCTTGTAAAAACTGAAACTTATAGAGAAATTCCATTTCAGTACCTCTGAACTTCAGAATTTAGCAGAAAACGTTTTATTTTATCTTTTTAGCCGTGGACCATTCTTCCAAATTAAAGCTTATTAATAATTTATTTATTTTTACTCTTCAAGAATTATTTTGCTTCATTAAGTATCAACCATCTTGGTTTCTTCAAGTAAAACTAATTTAATTTTTTTTTGTTCTGTTAAACTTGTTATAATAATACAAATTTAATATTCAGAAAATGGTGAGTAGGGTGTGTGCGTCAGAGCTTGCTAAGACCAATAAACTAAATGAGACCAACTTTCCCATTTGGAAGCATAGGATTCCCTTGGCCTTGACTCTAGAAGGCCTGGAGTATGTTCTCCAGAAAACTATGATTCAACCTAAGGAGACTGCCACTAAAGAGGAAAAAGACAAATATGACAAATTTAAAAAGGATGACCTTATGACTAGTGCTATCATGTTAACATATATGGATGATGATTTAATTAGAGTCTTTGAGGATTATAAAACTGCAAAAGAAATGATGGATGCCATATTTGCCAAATATGATACAACATCTGAAGTCCATATCCAATTGCTCCTTGAACAGTACAACTCATATAGAATGAAGGAGTCCGATAATATAGTTGATCATGTCAACCGGATGTTGGTAATGGCTAAAGACCTAGCCATAGCAGGTAATGTTATACCAAATAGGATGAATGTATCCACTATTTTGAATAGTTTGCCAGCTTCCTGGAAGATGGTAACCACTGCTCTTAGGCTAAACTCCAAAAGCCTTAACCTGACCAAACTACCCCTTCAGTTGGCCATTGAACAAGAATATATGGCGAAAGATAAGAAATCAGAGCTAATGATAGCCCAGGACAAGCCCTCCAATAGCCGAGTACCCTTTAAAGCCAACCAGTTTAAAAGAAAGGGTAGTAAAAATAGCAAGTTAAACAGAGGTCAAAATGCAGGTTTTCGAAGGCCTCAAGGGAACAACGGTTCTCAAGTGAAGTGTTACAAATGCGGAAAGTTGGGACATATCCAGAAAAACTGCAAGACAAAGTTCTCCAACAATGGGAACCATGGAAACTATGGGTACAATGAGAGAAACAACAACAACAGGAGCAGAAATGACAACAAAGAAGTCATCTGTGTAGTGTTTGAATGCTTATTTGCAAATGAAGAGTTGTCTGGATGGTGGGTAGATTCTGAAGCTACCTGACATATATCCAAGACCACAGAAGGGGCAGTAGATAATAAAGAGCTTGGTCCTGGTGAACATAAAGTGTATATGGGAAATCATTCCTACTTTGATGTAATGGGTATTGGGTCTTATAGACTCAATGTGGGAGGCACTAGTATTTTATTAAATGAGGCTTTGTATGTACCCTCCATGAGGAGGAACCTAGTCTGTATTAGCTTTGACCGGTAAAGGTTTTTAAGTCAGGTTTGTCCCTGGTAAGGTTACAGTAAGAAAGCATGGCAAGGTCCTTTTCGAAGAAAATTTTGTAAAAGAACATAGTATGTTCAAGTTATGTGACAATAAAGGATTTGTTTCTGCTTATATTGACTGTGCATTTAATGCTGAGGTCTGGCATAAAAGGCTAGGACATATAAGTATAAAGAAAATGAAGAAATTAGCACAGCAAGGAATAATACCTGCCTTTAATGAAACTCACTTTAAAAAATGTGAGTCCTGTATTTATGGTAAGATGGCAAGAAAACCTTTTCCATCCAATGTGATACGTGCTACTGATTTATTAGAAATTATCCATACAGATATTTGTGGATCGTTCAGAGTCCAAACTCATAGTGGCATGTTATATTTTATAACTTTTATTGATGATTTTTCAAGATATAGATATTTGTATCTAATCAGACAAAAGTCTGAGGTTTTTGAAAAATTCAAGGAATATAAAATTGAAGTCGAAAAACAACTCAAAAGATATATTAAAGTAATAAGGTCCGATAGAGGAGGTGAATACACCTCAAATGAATTTTGTGAATATTGTAAGGATCTTGAAATAAATAGACAAAGAACAATGCCTAGAACACCACAACAAAATGGTGTTGCTGAGAGGTGTAATCGAACCCTCTTGAACATGGTGAGATTCATGTTGGCACAATTACTCAAGGTATTTTGGGGTGAAACTGTAAACACAACTATGTATACATTGAACAGAGTGCCCTTCAAAGTAGTCCCAACTACCCCTTATGAAAGATGGATTGGTTCGAAATCAGATTTGTGTCATCTCAGAAGATGGGGATCTGTAGCACATGTGAAGATCTTAGATCCAAAGATGGATAAATTGGATAATAGATCTGTAAGATGCATATTTATTGGATACCCAAAAGGATCCAAAGGCTATAGATTATACCATCAACATATGAGACTAATTGAGAGTAGAGACGTAGAGTTCTTAGAAGAACTCAATAATAAATCCACTTATCCAGTGAAAGATCAATTTGATTTACTGGATGATCTTGATGATCTAAATGAACAGTTAGTCAATGAACCATCTGTAGATCAATTAGGCAATGAACCAACTGATTTCGGTGCCTCTACTTCTCAAAATCGGGGTGGTCATAAAAGGTCTAGAGCTCCCCCATCCTATTTGGATGATTACTATGTTTATTTGACTGAGGAGCTTTGTTATTATGTAGACCTGGATGAAATGATTGATAATCTGACATACAATGATGCAATAAATTCACATGAATCGTCAGATTGAAATGAAGTCATGGATGAAGAAATTGAATCCATTAAAAAGAACCAAGTTTGGGAATTAACAGGCCTTCCTGAAGGAAGAAAACCAGTTGGTTGTAAATGGGTTCTAAAGAAAAAGTATAAAGTTGATGGAACAATTGATAAATTCAAAGCAAGACTGGTAACAAAAGGTTTCTCACAAAAAGAAGGTATTGACTATACAAAAACCTATTCATCATTAGCTAAGTTTGCCTCCATCAGGATAATTCTTTCCATAGCGGCTTTCTATGATTTAGATGTATGGCAAATGGATGTAAAAACTGCCTTCCTGAATGGTGACTTAAAAGAAATAATATATATGGAACAACCTGAGAGATATATTATTGATAAAGACAAGTGTACAAGTTAAAAAAAATCCTTGTACGGGCTAAAACAATCACCAAGACAGTGGTATTTGTTTTTTCACAAAGCTATCACAAATATTGGATATGTAGCCAATCAATTAGACCACTGTGTATATGTTTGGAAAAGTGGGAGTCATTTTTGCATTGTCTCTGTATGTTGATGACATATTATTGACAGGAAATGACAATGACATGATAACTAAGACTAAGCATTGGTTGAACACCAATTTTGAAATGAAAGATATGGGTGAAGGATCCTACATTTTAGGAATTAAAATCACCCATGACAGAAAGTCTAAGATCCTTAGTCTTAGTCAAGAAAAATATATTAATTATATTTTAAAGAAATTTCGGATGCACGACTCCAAACCGATTGGAACTCCTGTAGCTAAAGGAGTTAATTTGAGTAAGAGTGATTGTCCAGGTGAGGGACAACAGAAGCTGAACGTAACTTATGCTCAAGTTGTTGGCAGCTTGATGTACGTGATGCTGTGTACAAGACATGATATAAGTTTTGCAGTAGGTCTTGTCAGTCGATATCAGAAAAATCCTGGGTGGCCTCACTGGCAAGCCATTAAAAGAATATTCTGATATTTAAAAGGGTCGAAAGGACTACAATTGTGTTTCCAGACTGATGAGCTAGAATTGGTCAGATATTCTGATGTTGACTTTGCTGGATTCAAAGATGATAGCAAGTCTACCTCTGGCTATATCTTTTTGTTTAGAGGTGGAGTTGTTGCTTGGTCATGCAAGAAACAAGGATGTGTAGCTCAGCACACTCAAGAGGCTGAGTACATCGTTTGTAATATAGCCACAACCTTTGTTGTCTGAATTAACAGGTTTCTAAAAGACCTAAAGTTGGAAATTGTGAAAGAACTTGTTCAATTATATTGTGATAATCAGGCAGCAATCTCATTAATGAAAAGTGGAGTTAGATAGCTCAAAAAGTAAACACATAATGGTGAAATATCATTATGTACATGAAATGATTGAGAAAGGTGAGATAAATGTTGACTATTTGCCGACATTAGATATGGTGGCTGACCCTTTGACTAAAGGAATCTCAGAGGAACTGTTTACTAAGCACGTAGCCCATATGGGGCTAAGATATCTGTGAATAGATTACGATGAAAACCATGATATGGAAAATCCGTAATTTTTGTTGGGAAGCCCATGAAAGTGGGAGCAAACCAGCAGTCTCATGGCCAAGTGGGAGATGTTGGTATATGGCCATGATCCATATCCTTCTTGTATCTCATAATCGTGGGTGGGCCCGCTCACGGTTATGAGTTTTGCGGACCTTTTCCAAAAAGATAATTCAAAATCAAATTTTTGTTTTATAAAATTGTTTTAATAAAGATCATGTGCCGCTTTTCTCTCAATGGCTTAACTGCCAAGACTGGGCAGTAGGGGATCCAAGAGTGTATACATATATGCCCAACACGTATACAAAGATATACAAGATAATACACAACACTCTTGAAGCAAACCTACAGAAGGCATATACCTTCATATCCCTCTTCTACTCTCCATCTTCTATCATTGTAGCTGTTGAGGTGAATCCCGGTTACTGCTCGCTTTCTACTGCGCCATCAATTTATTGATACAGTTTTACCTGAAATTTCATGGCAGAGACTGCCTTTTCTGAAAATTCTGGATAAAATACAAAATAGTGCTGGCTAACATGAGCATATTTGTCATCCTCGAATTAATCCATTCCTACTTATAACACTTTTACATGATTAATGATCTATCATCAAAATATGTTCCCGAACTAATATAACAGATGTCTGGAATCTCCAGAATCCAGATTGAAATAGTTCAACACAATGAGTATTCTTTTTCCAGCTTTCGTTGCAGCTAAAAGCAGAGTCATTATGTTATGCAAAAATATCGTTCTACTTTCTCCATCACCAAGACCCAAAAATACAGCTGCGGCCATACTGCTTTACTTGCCTTTATTTTACTACCACAAGCTTTAAACTAAAAACCATATGCAGATTTTCATAATGGTGGTATTCCCTATCCAACCACTTTCTATTCACTGGAACAATGAAGAAGCTGATGCCAGATGCAACAATTGTGCTTGGTCACAAATTTGCCAGAAAAGGATAACTTACTGCTTTATGATCGGTTTCTCTCATACATTTTTACATGTGAATTCTTAATTCCAGCCAGCTTATGGTAACAAATAAGATTCAACACACCTATTTAGCTAGATGTTAACTATATCCACTACCCTTGTGTCTGTCTCCCATCCTAGGATCTTCTAAATCACATCTAGAGGCTCAACTAATAAAAAATGTGCAACTTCTTCAGGCCTGCAACTACCATAAGCTCTTGCAATAAGAAAAAATTAGATTTAAAACTTGCAAAATGCCTGACAAAAGATCCACTTCTCAGCCTGCTAACTTCAATAGTGCTTCATTAACTCCCGACTTCTCAACTAGCATCCATAGGCATCTCAAAACTAAGTAATTGTTTGTGTTCGTTACACCACAACCACACAAACATCATTGTTTCGTATCCAAGGGCAATGTATATTCAAGGACAAAATACAACAGCATTTTTCAAGTATAAGATTGCCACAAACATATATCTGAAAACCAAGCTTTTAGAAAGAGATATGGAACACCTATTCATGAAATTGGCAGCAGCAACCTATGAAAGTACAATATACAATAGCTAAATGCATGTAAAAGCACGCATGAAACTCTAAAACTTCACCTCTAGAATCTCATGCACTGAACATTCCAAGATAATGCTAAAACTAAACATACATTATAAATAATAGCTCGAGTAAAGCCAAACATGGAAGCACCATCACCTTCTACTGGAAACCTCTACTAGGGACATGGTTGCACGCCTACAGGCATACATACAGAATGCCTGCATATTTCCACCATAGTCTATCTGCATATCTATTACACATGCACAGATTGCGTGGCTAAGTGCATGTAGATGTCAGCACACATATACATCAGTCATTAGGCATGAAGGACCTTACCTCGATATGTACAACATCAAAAGTCCTAAACATGAAAATATATACTCAGAACGGTTGCAACTGATATGTTCCCATATCAAAAATTTATGATGTGACTAAATCCAAACAGGTATTACAGATTTTTATGCCCATATATGTCGTGTACCAGCTAACCGCAGAAAATGGGCATGGGCTGGGTATTCTCTAGTAGTTCAAGTTCCCAGTTCTCTTCTCCACGGAAGACTGTCCGCTTGTTCTGCATTCAATAAGCATGACAAAGGAGGAAAAAGGAACAAGAGATAAATAAAGGAGAAATAACTTGAAAGTGTTCTACCATTTCAAATAAGAAAGGGAAAAATAAGCACACTACATCGCATAAGTGACAAAATTGAGGGAAAAAGAGAGTTTACATAATCCACATTCAACAGACCTCTCCTAGTTAAAAGCAAAACATCCAAATAATTCCCGAAAGCAATTTTAAACAGAAACTTAGGTCATTTCTTGAATTGATTCAACAAAAAAGTAGGTAGTATTTCAATCAATGTTAAGAAACAAAGCATCATACAGTCAACTTCCATCTCTTCAGCTCATGATAAAAAATGAACTCTAAGCCAACCGACTTTCAATTGATAGAAACACTTTAGTGCTAAACTAACAAGTTTACCAGTGAAGATGACTATAAATCAAGAGAGAGAGAAGCACTAGGAACAACTAATCAGCAACTTCGTATCTTTCAAATCCACCCACAAAGGGATAGACGATTCTATGAACAACTACAACAACAACAAGATAAAGAAAAAAATCATGAATCTGATTCAGAGCCCGACTCTCTTTCACCCTGACGATCAGTACTCAATTCCCTAAACAAAAGACCAAATTAATCACCCTTTGTTCATCAATCCCCTACCCTCCTAATTGAAAACCCAACTCAATTTGCCCATAATCATCGGTACCAAACTCCCCCAATCGAATGCCCAATACAATTCCTCTCCGATCATCAACACCCAATGCCCTCCCTTCTCCGATTCAGAGGAAGAAAAAGAAAATAGAAAAGCCAGAACTCAATTTACACTACAATCAACAAACCAAGGTACCAACACCACCAACGAGCGTCAATCATCTCCCGTTGGGAACAAAGTCAGCATCTTTCTCGCGGGCGTCCCCGTGGTAGAATCCGACCCAAATTCATCCACCTCGCCCCCGAACTCCCTCATCTTCCCCATCACTACCCCCGCCCCTGCCCCCGCCCCCGGTGGCACCACCCTATGGACAGCCTGGTGCCGAGCCAAGTACCTATGATCGAACCCCCCCGGGAACCCGGCAGAAGGTGGCGTCAACGGCCCTCCGATGAAGTGGTGGTGGTGAGCAGCAGCAGCAGAGGGGTGGATTCCGACGGGCAAGAAGGGGGCAAGGTGGTGGGGCGGAATCGGGGTGGAGGCGAAGAGGTGATCGCAGGCAGAGGGTGGGCCGGCGGGGGCTCCGCCACCTCCGGCGTCCCTGCCGGACAACCCCTGCGTCCTCTTGAGGTAGAGGCGGTACTTCTGGAGGTGGCTGGCGACGTTCTCCCTGGTGAGGCCGTCGACGTTCATCAGCTGCATGATGGTCTTGGGAACGGCGTTCTTGATGCCCAGATGGGCGACGGCGTCGACGAATCGCTTGTGCAGCTGGGGAGTCCAGACGAGGCGCGGCCGCTTCAGTGTGCGGGCGGGCTCGTCACCGGCTCCGGACGAAGATTCGAAGTCGTCGTCCGGCTGGGTCTCCGGCGCGGCCGCCGGAGAAGGCAGAGGCCGAGATGGGGAGGTGGTGGAGATGTCGAAGGCAGCAGCGAGGTCGGGGGTGATTAGGGTTTGGGAGAGGGGCATGAGCTCATCCTGGGAGGGGAGCTCCTCCTCCCAGTGGGCGAACCAGGAGGTGTCGTCTCTCATGTGTGGGCTAGAGTGGGCTCGCTGGGTAGGTTCGGTGGATTCTGGTCCGAGCTACAGACTGGCTTGGTGGTGGTGGTGGTATCGTAGTGGTAGTTCATTTCATTTGGGAGAGGAGGGAGCAGATCCTGGCGGACGTCTGCTTCTGTGTGTTTTAAGGGAGGTGGGATCTGGGGTGGCTTCATATTGACGGGATTGCCCCCTCACGATTTTGCAGAATGTCAGATTCTGTTTATGGGGATTTTGTGAACTGACCATATTGTCCTTCTTTTGTTCTTTAGTTGGGCATTTGGAGATCCATTGTTCCATTGAAGATGTTTGATCTGGATGGAGTTCAATTTGGTTTTTCTTCATTTTTGTTGATCAGGGATCTGATCCATGTCTTTAATGGGCCTTGGACATATACACACCAATGTTATGGGCTCCAGTGGGCTCTCTCTCTCTCTCTCTGTCTCTGTGTGCCTGCCAGCCCCAACAACTCAACCCAGACCAACCTGCATCAAGACACTTTGGTATAGCATGAAACATGACCAAAGACCCAAAAAAATCATCTAAACCAAAAGTTGAAGGTGAATGAGAACAGGACGTGGTCTTAATTGGTATTGTAGAGGGCATCACTGGTCAACGAATTTATCAGTTTAAGGCTTCACTGAAGTCATGAAGGGTATATTGGTCATTTTCTAAAACTGATAACTACACATCTTCCTCGAAATGAGTCTGCTTTTTATTAGTTTAATTATTATTGATTGATTGGATATTTTTTGTTGTTTAGCTTTCATTTTAAATGTTAATAAATAAATGGAAATGTGAGAGATCCGAGGAGTTGTTGGAAAGGAGGAGGAAGGGGAAAATATACCTTTTTTATGGACATTTATAATACTAATAAATGATTTTGAGTTAAAAGCAATGTTAAATGTCATCTCTACACTTGGACAACTTCAACATCACATTTATTTACGCTTTTCTATTTTCTTTTTTCCCTTTTTAATGCATATTTGATCCCTTGTGGGTCAATCGATCAGATTTTAACTGAATTACGATTCCGTTTAGTTGCATTTGGTAAACCAAAACCATATCCGATTATAGCCGGATACAGATATGATTTTGATTTTTTTTGCTACCAAATATCGAAGTTTGATGACTATTTGAATCACATGTAAAAAAAAAAAGGCAAACTGGTAAGAGCTTTTCTTCATCTGAATCGGAATCCCAATTAGAATCTGCTTAGCTCACAAACAATCCGAATCAGAACCACTTAAATCCCTACTTGTGGGGCTTGGTCCCTGAAGACCATGCCTAGGTTGACTGGGTCTACCTAGTGAGAGGTCATGGTATTTTCTTTTTAAAGACAAGCTGAGGTTAGGCCGACCCCTATCAGAACAACAGCCGCTTCATGTGGCAGAGGGATTCGATCCTGGGCCTTCAGCTTGACACAGGACCCCGCTTACCACATGGGATACCACTTCTGTGGTGAGGTCATGGTAAGTTGGTAACCTCATTCATCATAATCCTAAGCCCATTTCATTATTTAGTTTACACAAAAACTAAATAATGGGCTAAGATTGTAATGGGCTAAGATTGGTAGGACCAAGCCCATTTCATTATTTAGTTTGCACAAAAACATGTATATGGGTGGGCCTTGACTGTCTATGGGCATGCATGGTGGGCCTCAAAGTTCTAAATTGGGATACATCAAGGTTGATTGAACAATTTCTAGGTCATGATAATATATTCTAAAGATTTAAAGAGAGTTTACTCTGCCTTCTCATAAGTCCTTTTTCTTTTTATTAACAAGAATAAATCACCTGTATCCTGCAAGGTAACTTTTCGGTGAGGGTTTTTTTCAGAGATGTTTTTAAAATTTTATTTTCCTCGAGAAAATCTCAAAAGCTATGAATAATAAGAAAGATAGAAAATAATAGGTTTTATAATATTTTTCTTGCAAAAAATAAAGAAATTATTTTAAAAAAATAAATATAAAAAAATTTGTTGTTTGAAAATCTCGATAATATCTCAACAAAAAATCATGATAGTTTAGGTTCTGAAGATATTTTGAAAATCTTGAAAAAATATTGACTGACCTTGAAATACCAATACTATGGCGATATTTTCAAAATAACAAAGATATCAATGTTCATGACGTTGACTACGGTCATGTTCCGGTATTCGCAATGTAAAACTCCTTGAAGTACCCACTCTCTACTCACTAGAAAAGTCTCTCCATCCATCACCAACGGAGACTCCGCTTGTCTGTTAGGAGCAGCTAATCCACTTCACCTTATGTTGGGACGTTGCAGGTTCAAAACCCAATGGTAAAGTTGTATAATTGGTAGGAATCTGCCTAACCCCGTCTTGCCTTTTAAAAAAAGGAAAAAAAAGTCTCCATCCCTTTGGTGAGGTACACACCCTGAGTCGATGTTCAGCGTAAACGCCTTAAGCCGACTCACCTAGCCAGGTGTGCAGAGTCCCTTTGGGCTTCTGACGAGACTTAAGATACAAATGATAAAATGAGGTTAGCTTAGTGCTTGTGTGCTTGGACTTGGTCCGGACTTTATTGGACCGAACAAAAATCTGTTAATAGTTACCTCTAATAATCATCATTTATTTACATCATGGTTATTATTAAAAAGCTTAAAACATGTTAGTGTGGATTTTCGCCACCAGATGCAACTGCACATGCATATATTTAACATGTTCCATTTAGTATATATATATATATATATATGAGCAACAAGTAGGTGTGTGATCGCTTTTGAACATGACGAAAATGAACTCGAGCGGAGCATCCATCACGTTTGCACGCGTGATGGACGCTTCATGCTTGTTTCTGCTGAACAAGAGCTTTAGCGGCGACAAAAAGTCTAAAGGTCTTGTGTATATATATACACACACGAAAACTCATAGGTGCATGAACACTCATCAACACTTTCAAACATGACCCAAACGAACTCGCGCAGAGCATCCATCCCACGTGTGATGGACGCTTCGCGCATGGTTCCGCCAAAGAAGACCTTTAGTGGCGACTTTTTGTCGCTGCTAAAGGTCGTATACAAAACTTTTAGCAGCCAAAAAAGTCTCTAGTAAAGGTCTAAGACCTTTGACTTTTTGTTGCCGCTAAAGCTCTTGTTCGGCATAAACAAGCAAGAGTGTCCATCACGCGCACGATGGATGCTCTGCACGAGTTCATTTTGGTCATGTTTAAAAGCGATCATGCACCTCTCTCTCTCTCTCTCTCTCTCTCTCTCTGAGAGAGACAATGTTGCATGTGAAAAGCTTTTTATAATTACATTTTGGTGCAATTAATCTTATAATGTTTGAATTTATTGGTTTAGAGCATGTTGTTTTAAAGTAAATTAACCGTGATAATCGATATGTAATGATCTTTTTATTGATCTTTTTATTAATCTTATTATTTATAACAGTTCAATTTACTAAAAATGGAAAAAGTGGTAGCTGCGGATGTGTTCGGCATGGTTGACTAGCTAGGAAACGACATTTGGATCATGTTTTTTTATGCTTTGAATATTTATAAAATTCTTAGACTATTGATTTTTTAAACCTTATAAAACATACCTATCTATATGAATCGCTCCAAGAGTTGATTCCTATAAAATCAAGCACATAGAACACAACTGTATGGTCATATTTAAGAAAAATATGAAGAAAAAAACCCTTCAAAAGCCTGATAAGCTAACGGTAGGTAGCTACCACCTACTCACTAAAAATGTACTTGCAATGGTACTAATTTTCTTATGCCAGAGATAGTTTTCAATGATTCAATCTACGATTTGGTTCAGTGCCACCATTTTCTTCAATCAAGACAAAAATATTTGTGTTCCTTAATTTTTATTCGTAAAATGATAATACTGTATGGCAAAAATGACATGTTTCATGAAATGCTTTTAAATTTAGCAAATTTGTCTGCTATCCAAAATTGCAATTATTGTTATTTTTATGACATTTTTAACCCTCATACATATCATTTTCAGTGTAAATTTCCTTCGTCTCCATCAAAACTACAACCTCATAAATACCTAAGTTACCGTGCATTAAAAATTTACCAAATTTTTGTAAAATAAATGCGAGCAAACTTTCTTTTAAACTAGAACCGACATATCGCAAATATTTGAGTTACTTCGCATAAAAAGTTCTTAAATTTGCATTAAAAATAGAAATTTTTTAATTCAAACCAACAAATATCGAGAATACTTGAGTTACCTCGCATAAAAAATGTAATAACATCGCATAAAAATTCTAAGATTTATTTTTTAACTCTAATAGTCAAACATCGTAAATACTTGAGTTACTTCACATAAAAAATATAATAATATTGCATAAAAAATCTACGATTTTTTTTAACTCAAACTAACAAACATAACAAATAGTTAAATTACCTCACATAAAAAATGTAATAACATCACATAAAAAATCTGCAAATATTTTTTTTAACTCTAACCGATAAACATCGCAAATAATTGAGTTACCTCACATAAAAAATATCCAGTTTTTTTTTAACTCGAACCGACAAACCTCACAAATACTTGAATTATCTCGCATAAAAAATGTAATGTCGCATAAAATATGTGTGAGTGAACTTTCTTGTAAACGCGAACTTCCAAACATCACAAATACCTGAGTCTTTGCATAAAAATTTGTGAAATTTCTTTTAAATTTGAACCAAGAAACTGCACAAATACTTGAGTTACTTTGCATAAAAAATGAAATAATGTCACATAAAAAATCTGCGAATGTCTTTTAAAATTTAAAACAGGCTCCTTTTTTCAGCGTTTGAGATGTTGGTACTGTGTCTGGATCGGGGTTATTTTCGCTTAGGGTTATTTTTGACCCGGAACTAGCATATCAAAATTTTTGCTTCTTTAACAAAATCTAGGGTTCTTCCTAGTCTCCAACCTGTGATCCCCAAAATCCCCTCCATACAAATTTTGAGTTTTTCTTATCTCCAACGACTTTTCCTGTGATTTTGACGAGGTTGCGATATTCTTTTTATTGACTTCTCTTGTTAGATCGAAAGGTGAGTTCTTTGTGGTCTCCAACCTATGGACCTTAAAATTTCCTCCTTACATACAGTTTTGGGCACTTTTTAATGAATATAATATGTTTGTTTTGAAGATCTGTGTGTGCTTTGAAGATGCTTTATCAAACAAAAATAATAATATTTTCGCTTGAAGATGCTTGTCCATTATCATATGTAAACAAATGTCCTTTCTCATCATAGCCTTTGCTTGCACAACGATATCCCAGTTCTCCTCCTCCTCACTTGTATCTTCATAGGGGCACCAGTTTACCTACGTAATGAAGTTTCATTCATGGTTAGTTCTATATTGCATAACTTAAAAACATGTATGACATGTTAACAAAAAAATATACTTACATCTGCCCCGGTTAGCTTTTACAATTTCTTGAAGTATTGGCCACAACCCATATGATGACGAGACATGAAAATTGTGAGACTTCCTTCCATGAGGTGCATCTTTGTTAATATTACATATATACATTGTGAGACATGAAAATTCATGAACAACCTGGTTTCTCAAGGGCCTTCCAATAGATATGTGTTCCCATAACCAAACCTACAGGGATTCATACAAGGATTAACACATAACAACACATTAAATTACATAAAAAAATACAAAATATGACCAACATGATAAATTACATAAAAAATATTTTAGCTTAAATCAACAGTTTAAGTACAATAAAGGAGTAACTACCTCCAACAAGACCAACATGTCAGTCAAGTTTACTTTTTCAACCTTCACGTTATTCAAAGAGGCATAAAGGTGTACAAGCGCAACTGCCCCCTATGCATATTCATCGACGTGATCCAAGATTGCCACCAGATTAACATAGAAACTATGGATTGACTTTTCATTATTGACAATGAATTGGCATGTGTTGAAGAAGTAGAGCAAGAATGCTCTTAGATCCTTCTCCCAGGTATGATCGATCTTCCTTCCAGCACACTGTAGTTTGTTCTTCATCCTTCTCACTGCTATGAGGTTATGGTAATTCCTCAATCATGCTAACTTTAGCCTTTCTCCTTCAAAGGCACCATTCGTCTTTGTGAAAACCATGGTAGCCAACTACTTATGATTTCTCCATCGTTGGGCACTCACTTTCACCCTATGACAGTTCAATCTGGTGATTCATGTCACGTCCTCCAACGTGATAATCGTCTCCATATCTTCAAATCAGAAGGTGTTGGTTTTTTTATCCAAAACTTTACCACAACCTCTAAGAGGGGTGACTGATCTTCCACGGTGAAATCTCAAAAAAACTTTAGAAATGCATACCATCAAGAATTTTCTTCATGTCCTCCAGGAGAGCTTGGAACCATTGTCGTGCTTGGAACCAATGCGGATGTCATCGGCTTGTGGCGTTGGTCCAGGAGCATTGGACCTTCTTTCACTCCTTAAGAAAATCCTTGAAGCTTGCACTTTCTTCTCGGCATTCACCCCTTGCTGCGATGTCTCCGGCCCTTGTTGAGTTGCCTTCTCCCCTTGTTGAGAAGTGTTTTCTCCTTACACAACTGCCTCCAACCCTAACTGAGAAGCATCTAACCTTGTGCAACTAGGTTCTCCCCTTGCTGAGAGGCAGCTCAGGTACATCTTCAACAACCTCCTAGTGAGCGCATGTCTCAAACAAATGCTCTTTCGTTGAGCCCCTTCCTTAGATGCATCAGAAATAGGAGGCATTATTGTGACAAAAATCCTTCATCCATTTTTTCAGCTAGTGTTTGCAGTTGCTTCATACGGAGTGGTAGAAATTTTAGCTTGCATTTTTTGTAGTAAACGTTTAAAAACCTCTATTTTAGATATTGTTAAGGCAAAGACGGTGAGGGTGTGACCCCCTCTCTATAAGTTTCAAGATGTTCACATACTTTATGATACAATGGTTGAAGGACGACGTAGTTCACGAATATAGGGTTCTTAGTCGCCATAATATCTAAAAAAGTCATCAGAACACCAAAAATAATTGTTGAATTATTTTGGTGGGAACAACAAAGAAAACCCTAGATTATGTGATAATAATGCTAGAATGTGAGCCCTAGAACATGCAATGTCTTGGCCGCTACTGTTTATATAATATAGAGGGGAGCCCAAGAGTCAATTCGAGTTTAAAAGACACTTCACATACTTTTTATGCAAATTGACTATAATATTTTATGTGAAGTAAGTCAGGTATTTGCGATGTTTGGAGGTTCGAGTTTAAAAGAAAGTTTGCTCATATATATTTTAAGCAAATTTAGTAAATTTTTTATGCGGGGTAACTCAACTATTTGTGACGTTTAAAGGTTCGAGTTTAAAATAAATTTTATAGTTTTTTATGCACATTTTTGAATTTTTTATACGAAGTAACTCAAGTATTTATGCAGTTTGTTAGTTCGAGTTTAAAAGAAAGTTCATAGATTTATTATGCGAATTTAGTAAATTTTTTATGTGAAGTAACTCAGGTATTTGCGATGTTTCGATGTTCAAATTTAAAAGAAAGTTTGTAGATTCTTTATGCAATTTAGTAAATTTTTTATGTGAAGTAACTCAAGTATTTGCGAAGTTTTGAGGTTCGAGCTTAAAATAAAGTTTGCCATTTTTTTATGCAAGTGCTTACATTTTTTATGTGAAGATACACGAGTTTAAAAGAAAGTTCACACATTTTTTATGCAAATTTCATAAATCATAAGTTTATGCGGACTTTGTAGGTTTGCAATTTTTATGCAAATAAAAAAATAACATTGAATCCAATTTACAAATGGATAGAATTAACAGTGAATCAAATTAACAATGAATAAAAAAATGACAGTGAATAAAAAAAGTCACAGTGAATCAAAATTATAATGAATCAAATTGATTTCGTGAATCAAATTAACAATGAATAAAAAATGACAGTGAATCAAAAAAGTCACAGTGAATCAAAATTATAATGAATCAAATTGATTTCATTCATTAACAAATGAGCATGATCATACAATCATTCTTTTCGTTAATTTGTCAATGAATCAAATTGATTTTGTTCATTCCAAGGACCCAGTGAGGTGATGTTGCCGCCTTCTTTAAACTTGCATTGTCCCGTAACTCTTCTCATACACAGTCTGATTTTCATTGTACCTTAGAGTGGATACTTTTTCAATTTTTAGAGCGAGTTGCTTTAAACTGTGTAGACGGTTTATGGTGACAGAAAAAAGTTAACCAAAAAGCACTAGCACATTCCAGGCAAAGGGTTGGTTTGAGAATAGTTGTAATGAAACTGACTATTCAAACTAGCTCCTGTCTAATGTATTACTTTTTTTGTTAACTTTTTTCTTTTTTTCTTTCGTCGTAGACTGCCTACATAGTTCAAACCAACTCGCTCTGAAAATTGGGGAAGTATATGCTCTAACGTACTATGAAAATCAAACTGTGTATGAGAAAAGTCACAGGGCACAAGTTTAACTTCCCCTAAACTTTATTATGCAAGTTCAAAGGTGGCAACAACACCTCACAAGGGCATCACTCTCAATATTTAACTACCGCCCTTCACTCCAACATACAGAAGCTTCTCCTTCATCCTCACAAACTTGGATACAGGTGACGTCCAACTAGAGAGAGAGACGACGAGCATTTCAATCTTATGCTAACAATGAGAACCCCCTTTTATAGGCCTTGGCCTTATCTCCTTGTGCACGTTACCTAGGGCATTGAAGATTCCTATAAAAATACTTAATCCAGATCTGTTTGATGAACATTTTTTAAACTTGAATATCTAAACATTACAAATACCTGAGTTACTTCGAATTAAATTTTTTTAAATTTGCATAAAAAATGTGTAAAATTTCTTTTAAACTTGAACCAACAAACTGCATACATACCTAAGTTAATTCGTATAAAAAATATAATAACTTTGCATAAAAAATTTAAATACACATAAAAATATGTAAAATTTCTTTCAAACTCGAACTGACAAAATGCGCAAATACCCGAGTTACTTCACATAAAAAATATAATAACTCTGCATAAAAACTGCAAAAATTTCAAAACCTCGCAAATACTTGAGTTACTATGCATAAAATTTTTTAGAAATGCACATATGTAAAATTTCTTTCAAACTTGAACCAACAAACTGTGCAAATACCTAGTTTACTTCACATAAAAAATATAATAACTTCTCATAAAAACTGCAAAAAAAAAATTAACCTCAAAACATCGCATATGAAGGGCTAAAAAGGTCATAAAAATAACAGTATTTGCAATTTTGGACAACAAACGGATTTAAAAAAATTTAAGTCATTTCAAAAAACGTGTCATTTTTGTCGTATAGTATAGTCATTTTTTTATTTATATTTTTAGTAATTGATTTTGTAGCCGCTACCAATTTATGAGTACCTTGAACCCTTGTGGTTCATTCACATGCTAGAGAAACACTAAAAAATAATATTCTCCAAAGTTTGGACACATGACAGTCTGAAGCAACACCAAAATGATCATATATGGCAGTCTCATTTTTACAGCAGTTATTCATGTAAAGTTAATTCTCCAGTATGGGGACTATGGTACCAACCTGAAATTTGGTTCGTTCACCACCACAATGAAACCAAAGGAAAGAGTTTCATAATCTGCGAGAAAAGGAAATATGTGACAAGATTCACAATTTGGTATTTCTTTGACAGTGGCAGATAGTGACATGACATAATATATCCAAGCTTCCCCCACTTGCCACAGTAGAGTTTCTTTCAGTAATTAATTCAACTTCTCCAGACACCTAGATAAGCATAAAGACTAATCTCAAAAATAGAATTGATGATCATGGAGCTTCTCCAGACTTTGATTGACGATCTTCATCAATCTCCAAAATAGAATTGATGAAGATCGCCACAGTAGAGTTTCTTTCAGTAATTAATCTCAAAAATAGAATTGATGATCATGGAGCTTCTCCAGACTTTGATTGACGATCTTCATCAGCTCCAAAATAGAATTGATGAGCATGTAATAAGCATAAAGACTAATCTCAAAAATAGAATTGATGATCATGGAGCTTCTCCAGACTTTGATTGACGATCTTCATCAATCTCCAAAATAGAATTGATGAGCATGTAATAAATAAGCATAAAGACTAATCTCAAAAATAGAATTGATGATCATGGAGCTTCTCCAGACTTTGATTGACGATCTTCATCAATCTCCAAAATAGAATTGATGAAGATCGCCACATTAGAGTTTCTTTCAGTAATCTCAAAAATAGAATTGATGATCATGGATAGGGATGGCAGCCTGCCTCGCCCCGTTTGGATCGGGGATGAAGGGTATGAAACGGGGATGGAGGCGGGGACGAAGGTTTTCCATCCCCGTCCGGGGGTGGAGGGGATGGACGTGCACTTTTCCCCGCCCCGCCCCGTCCCCGCCTCATCTCCGCCCCAACCACTTTTCCCCGGAATATTTCCGCCCCGCCCCGCCCCGCCTCATCCCCGTTTGAACCGGGGCGAAGGCGGGGAAAATCCATTCCCCGCCGGGGATGGAGGCGGGGGTGGAGGATAAAATCTTGGGGCGGGGCGGGGCGGGGGTGGACACCTTGTCCCCCGCCCCAACCACTTTTCCCCGCAATATCCCTGCCCCGCCTCATCCCCGTTTGAACCGGGGGATGGAGGACATGAAACGGGGATGGAGGGTAAAATCCATTCCCCGCTGGGGATGGACGGGGGTGGAGGATAAAATCTTGGGGCGGGGGTGGAGATCTTGTCCCCCGCCCCGCCTCATCCCCATTTGAACCGGGGGATGGAGGACATGAAATGGGGATGGAGGATAAAATCCATTCCCCGTCGGGGAGGGACGGGGGTGGAGGATAAAATCTTGGGGCGGGGGGGGGGGGGGGGGGGGGGGGCTTAAGTTCAAACAAGAAACAGAACGTGTGTAGACATTCATATAGGTAAACCTTTAGACAGCCTGATCCTTATATGAGTTAGAACTATTAATATGATAAGTTAAATACTACCATTTGAACAAGTTCACGTTGAGATACCTTGGTCTGGACATATGATAACAGAATTTTTTCTCTCAATATAATTGCATAATCTCAATATGTCTGAGTAATAAAAAAAAATTATTTCAATACTTTATGTTCACACTAGGCATACAACTAAAACTAACAAGCAAGTGATCTCAAAATTGAACTATTTCAAACCTTTATTATATAGTACATTGGAAATCTGCTTTATTTAATGCTATTCATTCTATGGTAATAGTCCCAAACCCAATTCCAATCCCAACTACATGTATAGATTTTTTTTTGTTAGTTGATTGTCTAGGCCCATTACGTCATTTGTTTGCTGGCAGCCCTCAATGAAACATGAGAGGCATATGGAACAACAACAAGAAGGAAAAAAAAACAGGTTGGGGCTAATAAGTCTACCCAGATTTTTTTTTCTTCATTTCATCACACGCAGTCAAACAAGTTGAACAAACCACGCAGGGTGTGTTTTGTTCCCTAACGTCTAAATTTTATGCTCAGGTCTTGTTAGTTGATTGTCTAGGCCCATTACGTCATTTGTTTGCTGGCAGCCCTCAATGAAACATGAGGCATATGGAACAACAACAAGAAGGAAAAAAAAACAGGTTGGGGCTAATAAGTCTACCCAGATTTTTTTTTCTTCATTTCATCACACGCAGTCCAACAAGTTGAACAAACCACGCAGGGTGTGTTTTGTTCCCTAACGTCTAAATTTTATGCTCAGGTCCTATTTATAACATGTTTAAACAAACTTTACACAGGATATATCTTTATTTCCCTCTAACAACTTAGATCTAAATATTACTCAATGTCAATGTAGTATATATGTATATATATATATTTTATACAGAACCAAAAAACGTAATTGTATGATTTAGGTACACACTACACTACCCATATGTATTGAGTTGTGCATCCCCTTACCTCGTGAAGCTGCGAATCCATCGGAAAAATGTTCGCCTTTCTCGCGGACATCCGGTAGCCTTGCACCAACTCCTCGCCGGGTTCAATGGTGAAAGACAATGAAGGTGGGGGAGTCGTCCAACTGGTTGGAGGCTTGAGAAGGACAAGGTAAACACTTGAGAGAGAGAAGGGGAGTTTCACAAGGCTGGGCTGGAAGAGGCCGAGAACCAAAAAAAAAAAAAATTGAGAGAGAAAGAGGGACGGGTTCCAATGAACATCATTTTTTTTCTTTAAACCCTTTTCTCATTGAATTCCCACAGTTTCCTTATTAATGTTTTGTAACTCCCAGCCCATTATGGGATATAATTACACCTTTTTAAAAAAAATTGTGGGATGGGCCTTTAGATTTCCAAACGGTTGGCCCTTTTTTTTTCCAACCTTGGTTACCCCCACTCAATCCCTCTATTAAAAAAAATACTTCCTTTCTTGTTTTAATGCTTCACTTAAATCCACATTTTTTTTTGTTTGCTTGGGGCTTCCCAATTGGGAAAACGCCCAGCCTTCCTTTTTCCCTTGGGCGTGTCACCCCTTCCCCATTTAAACACCCCTTTTTTTTATTATTAGAATAAAAAAAATATTGTTAGTCTATTTTTTTTGCAAATACACTTTATTATAAGTGCCTTGGGGATCTGAACTGGGGTCTCCATCCTAAGGCCCCACCAATGCACCAAGTTGGTTTTCGTTGCAATACCCCCCACCCCGCCCCACTGCCATCCCTAATCCAGACTTTGATTGACGATCTTCATCAATCTCCAAAATAGATTGATGAGCATGTAATAAGCTAGCTCACTTATTGTCACTTGATGTGGGGCCCCGCCCACACCCAAGGACAGATTTTGGCATAATAAATAAAATAGTCAGATTTATTTAGATTTTTATTTCAGCCAAAAAAATGGCTTAGGTCACAAAAGAGAGAGAACTTGCACATTTTCAAATGAAATATGTTCAAATATATAAATTCAATTTCATGTACTCTGGAGAAATGAGTAACATCATCACACAAAAAAGTGACAAAAGAAGCACAATCAAATTCAATGTCATGTACACTCGAGGGATGACAATCCCACACATGGGTCACAAGTGGGCGACCTTCTTTTCAAGGATGGGGTGCAAAGGACTAAAAAACAGTGTCCACATAACAACCAATATACCCCACACAGGAATCATACGGCAACCCTCCTCCTCTCTGCTAGCAGCTTGGTTGTAGGAGGAAGGAGTGCAACAGAGCAAAGTTGGTGGCTCGAGTACTTCTTGTAAACAACCTTGAGCTTGCTGTCTGCAGCAGTTGCATGGAAGTGCACCATGTGGCTCGCACACTCTCTGGTAAAAGGGCACGCACCCATTGACCAAGTCATAAGACGTTAAAAAAATCAATATTGTAGAAGAAAAAAGCAAGAAACAAAAGGAAACCCACAAAAACACGTATGCTTCTTCTATCTACATTCACGCAAATATGATTTTCACATGAAATGAACAAATATGTGAGAAAATATATAAAGAGATGTGTGGACTGGACAAATGCATATAGACAAATAGGTACAAATATGCAAGGCTGCTAGGCTACATTAATGTGACTTCATTCTTCAAGTACTCCGTTCTGGAAAACTAGCAGTCCAGAATCCCTAAAAGCGAACCTCTGAGTCAGGGACCACCCCCCCTCCATGGCATTGGTGTGAGACTTGGCCCACCTGCACATCTGTGTCATCAATGAATGCACAGTACTGGCCAAGAGTCTTGGTCATGTGTGAACATTACTCGTGCCTCTTTAAATGAATTGAGATCTCAGATTTGAGCATTGAATTTGCATGGGGCCCACATCAAGAACAGAGCTGGATCTCAAATCCCTCTTCCCTTTTTCAAAAAAATGAGATTGATTGATATTCATATTTCACTTATTCACTGAAGGAATCTGAATTCAGTTCAATGAAGCATGTCTCTGTAATTTTGGTGACCACATTCTAGCCTAGTCACCCAATGTCCTGGATTTGTGTGTACGTATCCATGTAGCCAAAGAAATAAACGTATAGGTGGTGTACCTGCTCTTTATTGCGGTGACCACATTTTTACCTATGAGGTAGATCTAGCCTAGTCAATCTAATCCTCAGAGATCTCAAATCCTGGTTTGAGACGGTAATCAAACACACCTTTATTGTGGTGACCACATTCTAGCCTAGTCACCCAATGTCCTGCTGGATTTGTGTACATGTGTCATGTAGCCAAAGAAATAAACGTATAGGTGGTGTACCTGCTCTTTATTGCGGTGACCACATTTTTACCTATGAGGTAGCCTAGTCAATCTAATCTTCAGATATCTCAAATCCTGGTTTGAGACGGTAATCAAACACACCTTTATTGTGGTGACCACATTCTAGACTAGTCACCCAATGTCCTGCTGGATTTGTGTGTCCATGTAGCCAAAGAAATAAAAGTATAGGTGGTGTACCTTTAGGGACGGGCATATATCCATGTGTGAGTGAGTGTGTGCATGTGCATGTGCATGTGCATGTGCGTGTGAACAAAGCATAAAAATATAAGTCGACACAAAGCATAGGATGTGGGCAAAGCCGGAGCCAGTGGATCACATACTTTACTTGCTGTTCCGAGTAGCAGGTATGCTTCTTTAGAGCATCTGTCCAAGAAGGACTAATGTTCATCGTGCATCTAGCAGCGTACACAGCAGAAGCAGCTAGCATGGATGGGCAGTACGTTACCATGGAGTACTGAATCAAGCTCAGCTCAGCAAAAAAGAACACCAGATTCTCCATCTGTGTATCATTCATCAACCAACAAATTAGAGACAAGGACAAGAACATGTAAGTAACAAGCAAAGAAGGAAAATAAATGAACAGAAGATTTAATGTAGTAATCCTAGCCTGTTTATCCGAAGCAGAGGCCTTCAAGAACCGGAGCAAGAACACATATGATGTAGGAACTGTTAGGCTCCACTCTAAGTAATTCAAGATAGTCTTTTCCATCACCAAGATCTGTTCTCTTGTATATGCTCTATCGGATATGCACACAAAATCATTGACCTGCAATCGAAGAAGGCAATGTCTGTGGTGTTCAGTTGTTTGATAGATGAGCCACTAGGGAAAGTGCTTCAGTGCCCAAAAAGCCACACAGAACCCACAAAGGAAAATACTTTCGGAGCCAAAATTTAGTGGATTAAAACATTTACCCATGTCAGAATCCTTTACATAAGAAATTGAACAAAACCCACTTTGCAAAAGATCAAATAATTTGGTAGCTCAGTAGTAAATGAAAAATGGAAAGAAAATATTGCTGGAAGTGAGTAATGGAAACTACCGTTAATAGCATACGAGTATTAATTAAAAAGAAGAAGAAAAGTCATCACCTCAGGAGCCCAAATCTCTTCATATTTACAGGCTATAAGCATAGCCGTCACTCCAACTAGCTGAAGATCTCTTCGGTGAACAACTCTCATCGAAAGGTATCGATCTACAATGTGCATTGTCAGGTAGAGTGTTTCAGGCATTAGCTCAAATCTCAAGTGCACTTCAATAAGCCAATCTGCGAGGATAGCTCTCATCTTTGCATTTATTTCAGTTTGCGAATCCATATAGTCATGAACTTGAGTTGAAGTCTGTCAGAATACAACATTCACTCAGCTGATACAAACAATCACATTAAATTGAACCAACCAGGAATAGTAGCAACCAACCTCCGCTAGGCGATAAAATTTGTATATATCTTCAACATACTCTACAACAGCCAACTGATCATCGGCATCCACAGAATCGATGTCATGATCATTTTTCTTTGGTTTTTCATTCACCCCACAAGCGTACTGTTTCAAATAAAGTATGGTAACAATGTAAGAAGATATTGAATCATAGTGTACATTTTCAGTTCAAAAACAAAGATCAATGTGGAAAATTCACCTTGCTTCTGTCAGTGAGGATGGAAGTAAGAGTGGGAACTCTCTTCCTTGACGAACCCTGTCTTGAAGAAGCATTCTTGTTTGTTGATTTCTCTTTGCATTGCTCATTAGTATCTGGGCTGATTTCAATTACTGTTTCCACTTTCACTTTTGCAGTAACCTTCTTGTGAACCACCGCCTTTGCTCCTCTATCAGCTACTGGTGCTGCAGCAGGCAAGTTTTTCTGCCAAGAACCAACAAATATTTTATCATTCTTGTGCAAGTATCAGATATATGAATTCTTCCAAGGAAAAAGATTCCCCTTATACCTTGATTGCTGCTGCAGCCTGTGCATTTGCAAGAAGTTGGGCACCAAAGCTCCTAACAAAAAAGATCAAAAAGAATCACAAAACATCCACTGATTGCAATCTAACAAGAAGGGAAGAAGAGAGATACACAGAACTTCTGATGAGATGCAGAACAGACCTTGTGATAGGGCGTGAGATCTGTGGCTGAGGTTTTCTGTTAGAAAGAAAAGGAAAGACCAGTTGGCATTAAAATTCCTATTATGAAAAGGAGATTGCAAAATTTTCAAGTAGGATATTGTATACCCTTCGACGCAACGAGCATCAACTCTGTTCCCAATGTCCAATAGAGCACGGCGATTGTTTCCATCTGCAATGGTTGCCTTCTTACCAGCAACTACTGGGTCACCTGCAAGCATTCCCACCAGAAAACCAATCCCAATAAGAAAATGGTTTAAAATTCAATAAAGTAATTAAAACTCCAGGAGAAACATGTTGACAAAGATAGGGAAAGAACAAAGATATCTAAAGAAAGATTGCAGAGGACAACAATTATGAGATGGTAAAGAAATCAAATGAGAAACGATGATGGGAAGGACAACAGTGACCGCAAAGAATACAAAAAGAGGTTGGGAAATCGGAAACAATAAGAACCAAATCCTAGGAAGAGAATAAACGTAAACAAGAGTTGCACAAGAAACACCGTGATGACACTCCACTAAAGTATGATCTTCTCACAGTGAAGGATTTCAAAGAAACCATGAAATTCCAGCATAAGCCCAAAATCTTCATTGAAAATTTCAAGTTGCCCTATATGGGATGAATCTAAGAACTAATCATAGAAAAGGAACACAGAGGCTGAACATCCGTAAACACCCATTGGAGATAAAACAAACAGTTAACAACCATTAAAAGAACCACCAAAAAGAAGATGGTGATATCGGAATCACACCAACAATATCCATCAAAGTAAAACATCACAGCCATTAAAAGAAAAACGTTGATGAAAGAAAAATATCTGGTTCAGAACTCGACATCACCAAAAGAAGATGGTGATGGCAGATCAAACCAACAAGACAGAAGAAATGAGAACAAAAAAAGAAGACACCAAAAGAAGACCGAGAGAAGCCACCAACAAGACACAAGGCCCAAACCTCTCGGTTGTGCAACTGAAGCGTTTGGAGCCATAGCGTATTGCCCGAATACCGCGGCTCCGATGGTAGAAAAAACCGAAGAAAATAAGCAATGGAGACGGCCCTGTGTCTCCTGATCAGAACTGAATCCCGCCGTTGTAAAGATCCAACCAGTCGGCAAGAGGGGGGAAGAAGACGACCCTTCCCCTTCTTTCTTCTTTTTCTTGTTCTCCTTCGTCTTCTCTTTTTCTCTTTCCTGTTCCTGTTTTTTGATCTCTCCTGTTCTTCTCTGTGGCTTCAATATAATGGAAGGAACAAGGGAACCCTTTATAGGAAGTTTGAAATTAGGGACGCGTCCAACGGTCGATTTTTTTCCTCCTTTTGGGTCCCCAACGGTCCAAATTCATTCTACTTTGTTCATCATAGCCGTTGGGGATTCCTCTTTTGAACGGTAAATAGGGTGTTCGCTCACTTAAAATGACCAAAATACCTTCGATTGGAGGTTGTTTACAAAAGTGCACTGAATCTTGTTGCTTCTCGTTTAGTGGTTTGAAGTTTTGTCTGTTGTAGAATAAAATGATCAAAATGCTCCCAGGAAGATCTGAAAAGACCAGGAGATGATGGGCCCTATGAACTTTTGTCTTGAACGGTAAAGCCAACACTGGCGGCGTTGCCATGAGTACAAAATTTCAGAAAAATCTAGTGATATACAATTAAGGGGAAGTTTGTTTCACCCCCAAAACTTAGGAAAAAGGCCCATCTTCATATGAAAAAAGGGTCTCTTTCCCATGGGAGCTAAAATGAATGCCCCTTGAGGAAATAGCCGGTAGGGCCCATCTTTTGCATATTAAAGCCCGGTTCATATGAAAATGGTGTCTCACTCACATGGGGAAGCACTTTCCTGCAAGAGAATGTGTTTGGCACAAAATGCACTCATGTGTCCCCTGTGTAACAAACGTGCCATAAAGTGAAAATTACAAAAAGAACGACAATTTTAACTAACATTGGACGGATCTGCAAAACATTGTCCGTCATGCCCATAATAACGTAAACTTTTTGTTCCACCCCCTGTTACGAAGAGAACAAGGATGGGGAACAAATTAAAAAAGAAACGGGCAGAAAGGGGGCCGACTCTCTCTCTCTCTCTCTCTCTCTCTCTCTCTCTCTCTCTCTCTCTCTCTCTCTCTCTTCTTTATTCTTCTTCTTGATTAGGGTATTTTTTTCTTTGACTTTCGTTGATTAGGTTAGATCTTCTAAATAATTAGGGTTTTTTCTTTGATTTTGATTGATTAAGGAGTTTTTCTTTGATTTTTATTGATTAGGGCTTTTTTCATTGATTAGGTTTTTTTTTATTTTTGTTGGTCCGGTTAGATCTTCTAAATAATTAAGTTTTTTTTTGTTTTCATTGATTACGGGTTTTTTATTGATTAGGGCTTTTTTCTTTAATTTTCATTGATTTGGGCTTTTTTTTCTTTGATCTTTGTTGATTAGGTTAGATCTTTTCTTATTTTCTTTAAGTTGGTTTTGAATCATTTTTTTTTAATTAGGGCTTCTTATGCATAATTTGATTAGGGTTGTTTTTGTTTGATCTTCTTTCATTAGGGTTTGAATTGGGGTTTTTTATATTTAATTTTATAATTTATTTATGGTTTATTTTTCTTGTAGTTAAGGATTTTTTGGTTTATTTATGATTTATTTTTTTGCATTTTAGGGTTTTTCAATTTATTTATGATTTTTGTATTTATATATAAAAAATATGAATTCATATTTTTTCTTAAATTACCCAAAGTTTAAACATTTTTTCATACTTGGATCCAGCTTGAGATCTATATTTAAAGCTACAATCCATAAATGTTTGATAAACTTTCATAATTAGATCTAATATAACATTGATTAAAGCATATATAAAAAAACATCAATTTATATATTTTTTAATTACCTATATTTTAAACAATTTTATGTTTTTAGATCTAATTTGATATCTATATCTGAAGTTAAAATTTATAATAAACTTGTTAAAACACTCGTATAGTTGAGGGGATCGGGTAACACTCGTATAGTTGAGGGGATTGGGTCATACGATCCAAAACGAAGTAATCTGACCCATTATCCATGATTGTCCAAGTTGTCTGCACATCGTCATCAAACTACGGACATTTAAAACACAACATCTGGGTATGGTCCAAACAAACATTGAACTTGGTACAGTTGTTACGGAACGAACATAACTAGTGTTTTGTTCTGTCTTTTTTGTTCATTTCGTCCAATCCTGGACAAGCCATCAAGCATAGCCTAAGGTGGCCTTTGTTTCATGTTCTTCCTTACCCAAGAGGCTCCTTTTCATAGAAAATATGGTCTCTTTACTGCAAAGAGTGAAACAAACATGTCTATGAGAACTATATGGTGGGACCCACATAATAAATATGAAAAGACATATTTTCTAGGTTCATACCTCCCTCTTTGGGGAACTCCAAAGTGGCCCTTTCAAAGGAAAGAGGCTTCGGCTGAGTAGGAGTGTAACAAAAGCCTTCAAGACTTGAGTTGGATCAACCAATTAGGCAATTGGCTAGGAAATCAGCAGTGTGGTCTCTAATGTATTTGTCTAGTTCATGTAGACATTGCCTTTTATAAGTCCAAATTTATCTAAGACTCTCAAGTCACAACCAACCTTAGTGGGTTAGGGCCAAGACATCACCTGGCAGTCTTTCAGGCAGCTTGCAAACCTGGTTTGGTCTGAGTGCTAGATGTAAAGACAGACCCCATATGGGATTTGGGATTGTCTTGGCCTTGGTTATAGCTTAGCCAACAAATGGGGCATCAAGTGAACCGGTCACTAGATGCAGTTTCAATATAACTCAGGAACTCCCCTTGTCAATACTAAAAGACTAAAACCGCAAGGCATGCTAAAAACCAATGGACCTTTTTTTGCTCAAAATCTTTCTTCCAAACAAATTTTTTTACACAGATTGAGACCCGATCGAGTAGTCCAAGAAATTCTCCCTCATATGCTTACAATGTCTCTACACATGGTATGGATGAAGGGAATGGGTACCCAACATCATGTCACCCATGACATAAATTCACGCACCTTTGAAATTCATGTTCATGGTGTTAAATTTGCTCTTAAAGATATTTTACATGTCCCACACATCACTCAAAATCTTATTTCAGTAAACAAGTTTTCTCGTGACAATAATGATGCATTTGAATTTTATCCTAAACATTGATGTGCAAAGGATCAGGTGTCCAGGAAAGAACTTATTCGAGGGATGACCAGTAATGGGCTATATATCAAGTGAAGATGACAGGAACCTCAAATAGGCAAAGGTGTGCTATAAATAAAGAAAATTTTTTAGGAGAAAGATCTATGATTGATAAATAGCACCAGAGACACGGCCACCCTGCATTCTGGGTTGTTCATCAAATAGTTCAGCATTTTGGACATCCTTCTTATTTCAGTTTTAGTTCTCATATATGTGATGCTTGACAAAAAGTTAAAAATCATGCATTATCGTTTGCTTTTTCATTGCATAAAGTTATTGAACCTTTAGAATTGATTTATTCTGATGTGTGGGGACTTGTCCCATCGTTAGTATGTATTATTATTGGTATTATGTTCATTTTGTTTATGCCTTTTCATGGTTTACATGGATATATATGTTCACTCACAAATATATGATGTCATGGGGTTTTTTCAAACATTTAAGGCAAATGCTGAGATGTTTTTAGCAAGAAAATAAAGTTTTTGCAAACAGATGGATGAGGGGAATATCAAACCCTTGACCCTTTTTTGAAAGCTTGTAGAATTGGATATATAGTGTTTTGTCCTCATTGATCCAGGTCTTTGTTTGACGAGTTGGGCTGAAATTTCAAAGAAATATTGGACATATGCTTTTAACAGTGCAGTTTATCTAATAAATAGAGGTTCATCCTCTATTATTGGAAAAAAAATCTCCCTTTGAAATCTTGTTAGAGAAACCAAATTACAATTTTCTAAAGGTTTTGGGATGTTCTTGTTACCTGTGTCAGGATAAGTTGGACTATAAATCAGAACATGTGTTTCTTGGTTATAGCAATATTCATCGTGGAATCGGTGCTTAAATCTTAAAACCCAAAAAATTATTGTATCACATGTGGTTTTTGATGAGTCTCTTGTCCCTTTCAAGTTCAAAACTAATCCTAAAACCTTGGCCAAGTTTGTTCCCATTCCTATCATACATCCGAGTTCAACTACCTATGAGCCTCCTGCTCCACCACAGTCTGAACCTCCAATCGTACCTAACTCCCCAGCATCCTCTTTGTTGTAGTCGCATGCAGCTGCAGCTCCTCACGGTATTTCTTCACCATTACTAGCATCACCGAACTCCCCAATGTCTTTTATGTTGCCATCACTTGCAGCTCCTCAAAGCAGTTCTTCACCATTACCTACGATTTCCCTTCAATTGCCTCAACCTCCACCACCACCTCCACCAGATTCTCTTTGTTTTCATCTTATGATTACTCGGTCACAGGACAAGACTCGAATTCCTAAAATCTTTTTTGCTATGCTTTATCCACTACCGGTTGCTCTTCTCACCCAATTTACTCAAGATCATGAGCCCAAAACGTTTCATCAAGCTAATCTACATTTACACTGGCGTGATGCTATGTCCAAAAGAATTTCAGGACTTATAAAATATCACACTTGGAATCTAGAACCTCCTCACTCCCATCAAAATGTTGTTGGGTACAAATGGGTGTTCAAAGTTAAACGGCGTGCTGATGGAACTCTTGAACAGTATAAGGCATGCCTTGTGGTGAAAGGATATGATCAAGGGGAAGGTGTTGACTACTTTGAAACCTTCAGTTGTAGTTAAACCGACTATTATTCACATTATTCTCACTATTGTTGTCACTTATCAATGGCCTGTTAAACAACTTAATGTGCAAAACACCTTGTTGCACGGAGATCTGCATGAAGTGGTTTATATAAAACAACCACAGGGGTTTGAAGACCCCAATCATCCCACTTATGTTTGTCATCTACATTAAGCTCTTTTTGGCCTCAAGCAGGCCCCCAAAGCATAGTTCAAATGTCTCAGCATTGTTTTACTTAACTTGGGATTTGTTGGTTCTCACACACCTCACTTTTTATTCTCAAGAAAGGGTCATTGCTTTTTTTCATTCTCATTTATGTAGATGACATCTTTGTTACTAGCAATTCTTCTTGATACCTTAATGAATTAGTTTATCATCTTAGTATTGTCTTTGCAGTGGAAGATGTTTGGACTTCAATTGGTCTGTATCTATCACAAAAGAAGTATGCTTTAGATTTCCTTTATCATGCATATATGGTTGGAGCTAAACCTGTGTGCACCTCTTTACCTTTACCTCTAGCTCCACCACTTTGTGCTAGCACTGGGACTCCTTATCATAATCCAACACAATACCGCAGCATAGTTGGAGATAAGTGAGACAACAAAAATAATAAGGCAAAGATTAACGTGGTTAAACCATGAAAGGTCTACATCCACGGGCAAAAACAAGGGAGAGTTCTACTCAACATAGGAATATAGCACGATGATCAACCAAAGCGGAGATCATATACATGCCATAGAAAGGAGAAGATAACTATCAACAGTTTTCATAGTTATCCAGATCGAGAGATGGCAACACAATCCAATAAACATGGAATAAAATGTTTATGAGCACCGATATTCAGGCTTGAATAAGAAAGACACCCAAGTTTCCTCAATCAAGAGGTTTCCTTTCAACACTCCCCCTCAAGTGGGGTATAAAGATCTAGACATCCCCACTTGGATAGAGATTATTGTAGTTGAGTTCTGGAGATACCCTTTGTGAACCCGTCAGCTATTTGATTATCGCTTTTGATGTAAGGAGTGCAAATTTCACCGGTTGTGACCTTCTCTCTAACATAATGAAGATCAATCTCTATATGTTTTGTCCTCTCGTGAAATACAGGATTGGCAGTGATATATATTGCAGCTTTATTATCATAATGAAGATTAATGGCATTTTGAGACTCAAAGCCCAACACACAAAGCACACTTCTAGTCCATATCAATTCACTGACTATAGCAGCCATGGCCTTATACTCAGCCTCAGCATTGGATTGGGCCATAACGCCCTGCTTCTTACTTTTTCAAGCCACAAGATTTCCTCCTACAAATATACAAAATCTTGATGTAGATCTTCTATCACTAATATCCCCAGCCCAATCAACATCACAATATCCTTCAATTTTGACATTTCCATGACTTTTAAACCACATTCCTTGACCAGGATGGCCCTTGATATATCTAAGAATTGGATTCACCATATTCAAATGGGATTCCCTGGGCTCATTCATGTATCTATTTACCAAACTAACAATGAAAGAAATATCAGGACAGGTAACAGTAAGATGTATAAGTTTTCCCACTAACCTTTGGAACCTGCCTTTATCAACCTCAGAATCCTCTTTTGAAGTATCAACTTTATAGTTAGCTTCAAGAGGAGTTTCAACTAGTTTAGAGGCCAATTTTCTTGTCTCCTTTAACAAATTGAGAGCATACTTCCTCTGACTCAAGTAAAGTCCTTTATTGGATTGAGCAATCTCTATACCTAAAAAATATTTCAGTCGGCCAAGATCTTTTATATCAAAGGTGACATGCAAATATTTCTCCAACCTTTCAATTTCATATAAATTATTACCCGTAATCACTAAGTCATCCACATAGACAAGTACAATGGTAATATCTTTGCCGACTTTCTTCACAAATAAAGTATTGTCTGATTTGCACCTTATGAAGTACCATTTTTCAACAGCTTGGCTTAGTTTGGCATACCAGGCTCTTGGAGATTGCTTAAATCAATAGATGGCCTTATTAAGTCTACAAACAAGCCCATTTCCTTCATCAGGGTGACCTGAAGGCAACTCCATGTACACCTTCTCATTCAATTCTCCTTGCAAGAATTCATTTTTTATGTCAAGCTGATGAAGTGACCACTTGAAGTTACATGCAATAGATAGAACAATCCTCAAGGTATTCATCTTTGCCACGGGGGCAAAGGTTTCATAATGATCTACTCTATGTGTCTGCGTAAATCCCCTTGCAACCAATCGAGCTTTGTATCTCTCGATATCACCATTACTTTTGTACTTTATTTTGTAGTGTCATTTACACCCTATAGCTCACTGCCCCTTAGGAAGCAATAAAACTTCCCATGTATGATTCCTTTTTAAGGCCTCCAGTTCCTCTCTCATGGCTTGCCTCCACTGAGTTAGCTCTTTGGCTTCTTTATATGAGGTTGGCTCCTGATGCTTACTAAGACTTTTAACAAAGAGAGCATACTTGGAAGAAACCTGGGAATAATTAACATACTTTTCTATGGGATAGGCTAAAGCATTATAAGTAATGTAGTCCTGTAGTCAAACAGGAGGATGTGATATTCATCCTAACCTTCTTACAGTGATCTCTTTGTTTTGAACCGGCTGAAGTACATCATCTTCTTGAGCTTCATTCCCAATCATTGAGTCATCATAGCCCTGGCTTTCTATTCTGACATTGGTCGACTGATTATCATGTATTTGAATTTGAAAAAATGCATCAAGAATATCAGCAGTTAATTGTGTATTTTCGCCCTGACCTGCACATCCCTGCATTTTATTGTAAATATAAGCCTTCTCATTAAAGTTAACATCACGAGAAACATAGAATTTATCAGTTTCCGGATGGTAGCAACGATATCCTTTGCTCTTAGTGTTGTACCCAAGAAACACACACTTGAGTGCTCTCGAGCTAAGTTTGTCACGCTTGGAGGGTGCAAGCCAAACATGTACAATACATCTGACTACACGCAGGTGCTCAAGGCTGAACTTTCGCCCATGAAGAACTTCCAATGGTGCCAGATTTTCCAATCTTTGAGTAGGCATTCGATTAATCAAGTGACATGTTGTAGCTATGGCCTCATTCCAAAAAACATTTGGAATGCTTGATTGGAACATCAATGCTCTAGCAACCTCAAGTAAGTGACAGTTTTTACGCTCAACTGACCCATTCTGCTGAGGTGTATTAACACACGAAGTTTGATGTATAATGCCATGCATTTCACATACTCGGTGCCATTATCAGATCTTAAAACTTGAATCTTAGAATTAAACTGAGTCTGAATCATGGAGTGAAACATTTTAAAATTGTCAAAGACTACATCTTTATGATTCAAAAAATAAACCCAAGTTGCCTTAGAATAATCATCCACAAACAATACATAGTAACGAAAACCAAACTTAGATTCAATGGGGGCCAGACCCCACACATTTGTGTGAACAAGGGCAAATGGCTTATTAGAGGCATGTTCAGACTCATCAAACTTAGATCTACTTAACCTAGCAAACTGACATATATTACACTCTTTATTATCAAAACGTAAATGCGGAAAAATCAGATTCAAAGTATGACTCCCCGAGTGGCCCAGCTGATAGTGCCATTGAGTACTCTTTTCTTCAGCAGCCAGCAACACCTTACTATTGATTGATTCTGTAAAGTCCATTGATCAAAGCCCCTTCACCAATCTTCTTCTTCGTGTTCAGATCCTGAAGAACAACATTAGTAGGAGAAAAAACCACTTGACAATTCAATTCCTTAGTAATTTTAGCAACTGAAAGAAGATTTGAACTCAAAGTAGGCAAATAGAGAGCATGATGCCGACGGCTAGGGTCAAGTAGGGCAACTTGACCAGAACCTTCTAAAGTAATATAAGACCCATTCGCAGCAGAGACAGGTCCCAAATTATTGTTGAGATGAAAATTATAGAGATAATCAGGCTGATTGACCATATGATCAGTTGCACCCGAATCTATCACCCAAGATAAAACATTTGAAACAGTTTTCATACCTGACCTTGTATGTTCTAAAATAGAAGTGGTGTGAGCAGCCATCCCTGTAGATTTTTGAAGACTCTGAAGGAGCAGTAATCTTTTCTAAGGTTGCAGCTGCATCTTGATGACCAATAAGATTAACCTGTGTTAGATGTTCATCACGTTTGGCATTGTTCATCACGTTGATGATTATCTCTATTTGGTTTACCATTCAACAACCAACAACAGTCACGCGTATGACCAGTTTTCTTGCAGTGAGTACATTTAAATAGCTGGGTAGAATCATTGGTATTTCGGCCCTGGTTGGACCGATCAGACCCATGATCTCTATTAGCGATAAATACAAATTTCTCAGTGGTTCCAGCAATATTTTTGTCACCAGAGAGTTCATTAGGATTCATAGCCTTTCTCCGACTCTCCTCACGCATAAGCGTAGTGCACACAGTGCCAAGTGAGGAAAGATCTGACGTCATGAGAATTTGACTTCTGGCTTGTTCATAATCCGCTCCCAAACCAGCCATGACTTGAAATATTCGTTCTTGTTCTCTTTGCCTTTTTATACGAATCAAATCAGTGGTGAGAGGACAATAGAAGTCCATATCGTCCCATTTTCCTTTAAGGATGCCAATATACTCACTCAAGGACATATTTCCTTTCTTGAGATCACGAATTTCATGTGAAAGTTGATATAAGCGAGCAATACTATACTTTTCACTGTAAAGTTCCCCAGCAGCATTCCATATCTCTTCAGCAATTTCTAGGAACATAAAGCCATATGAGATCTTTGTCTCCATGGAGTTCAGGAGCCAGGACATCACCATGTGATTCCCAGACTCCAACTCCTCATACTTGGGATCATCAACACAGGTTTGGTTTTTCTCCCATTAATATATCCCAGTTTCAACTTCCCGCTAAGAAACAAGGTCGCCTTGGACCATGCCAAGTAATTCAAACCATTCAAAGGAATATTTGTGATCCTGATATCTGATTACCTGACTCCACTATGATCCTTTGTTGTATCATTGAATTTGTTGTAGAAGAACATCCCTTAGCATCTCCTCTATCCTCTGATGCCATGAGAACAGACAGATCGATGCTCAAGACCCCAACAGGGTTATTCGTCGAGAGGCTCTGATACCATGTTGAACTTTGCGCAGCAAGTGATAAGTGAGACAACAAAAATAATAAGACAAAGATTAACGTGGTTCAATCATGAAAGGTCTACATCCACAGGCAGAAACAAGGGAGAATTCTATTCAACATAGGGACATAACACGATGATGAACCAAATCGGAGATCATATACAGGCCATAAAAAGGAGAAAATAACTATCAACAGTTTCCATAGTTATCTAGATCAAGAGATGGCAACACAATCCAATAAACATGGAATAAAATGTTTATGAGCTCTGATATTCACGCTTGAATAAGAAAGACACCCTAGTTTCCTCAATCAAGAGATTTCCTTTCAATAGAGCCTTATAATATCTGACTCTTACCCATCCGGACATTGCATATGTTGTTAATAATGTTTGCCAATTTATGCATTGCCTCATGACTGAACACTGGTCAGCTGTGAAGAGAATTCTTTGCTATGTGAATTGCCTTATGCATTGCCTTATATTTGCCTCATGTTTGCCATTCATTATGACATCCTTATTCAACCAAGCAATAGTCTCATTTCTCTGCCTTTTTCGATGTTGATTGAGCCAGATGCCCTGACGATCGCAAATCCACAAGGGGCTATGCGCTCTTTCTTGGTCTGAATATTGTCTAATGGAGCTCCAAAAAGCAACAAATAGTTGCCCGATCAAATTTTGAAGCCTGAGTATATATATGTTGCTATAATTGTCGCCAAACTTATTTGGGTTTAGTTTTTGCTAAAAGAGCTTGGCATTCATCAAGCCTCTCCCGTCCTCTGGTGTAATAATGTTGCTACCATGTATGATGCATTTGAATCATGTTTGAATTAAGCACATCAAATGCATCATACATGATCGCAGCTGAGTCTTTGACTGCAAATTAATCCTTATTCTTAAGAATCTCATTCACCCAACCCAAGACTTGGAATCTTGGACTCGACTTATGGATTGTGCAGGCAAGGCTTATTTGAGTCATAATGGCATATTGACTACTTGGCTCAGTGTTGATCAACTGCATCTCGTCAGTAATTGATTGTCAAGTCTTCCATGGGCAAAGCGATTGACTTGCCATGCAGCTTCCTGTCTGGGGTTCGAGGTTTGGTGAAGAGTTAAACCATATTGATTTAAATTTCAGAAGGCATGCGCATGTAATGTGTTTTTTTCCTTCAGTTTGTGGTCGAGGATAAGGGGCCGTTTCATGGCATAAATATTCAGTTTGAGGTTTCGTGAGGTAAGAGACCTAGGAAAAACCCTCCCATCTTTAATCACACATTGGTAGGTCTCTGGTTGGTAAAAACTTGAGTTCTTTATGCTCAACATGGAATACACCCAACTTTCACCTTAAGCAAAGAACGACCGCTAAACTTATAATGTATCTAATGCAAATCTTATATTTGATATTCAAAAAAGAACCATCAGGGCAAGACATTAATAAGCAACCTTAAAGAGGATGATATTATCTCTGAAAGAAAAATAAAAAACACGAGATTTGGATTCCAAAGGGCAAAGATAAACTATTCAAAATGTTAAAACACTAACGAGCTTTCCTACCCTAAAATGATGACAGATTTTTTCAAAGATTTTTAACCATGAAAATCGTCGTTATAGATTTTTCTCAAAAAAGATCAGAGAAAGTTTGGGATGTCAGCTTTCAAAGAAACTGATTTTGTTAAGATCTAAAAGCAGAGCAGAAAGAAACACCTCCCTGAATAGAACCTGTTCTGCCACATCACCAGCGACAAAACAGGACACAAACTTTTCGAGTGATTTAGACCCAAAAATTATCGTTTTCAAAAAAGATTCACAAAAATAGAATTTAGAAAAATAATTTATCTGTGAGACTAAACAAAAATCACATAATTTTGACACCGGAACACAGAGATAACCTCCCCAAAATATAAACTGTCCAAAAATTTCTATATTAAAACAGAAACAAAACCTTTTCAAAAAAATTTGGGGTAAAAAATATGTAACTTCAAGAAAAACACCTAAAATATGAAATAAAGTTGAGAATCTTATCTTTCTAATGCAAGAAAAAATCGCTATATTTCAAACCCAAAGCGCTGTGATTAAGACTGGTTATTAAGAAAAAAAATACACAGATCAAACGGTAAAAAGGTTTTAGTGATTTGATAGCATTGACATGAATGGTTTGTCACAATATTGACAATCGATACTTCCTTAATCAGATTGATCTCAACAACCTTGAGATCTGCCCCTATACTTGCCTCTTCCTCTTTGCTGTCTTGAATTTTTATTGTTTGGCTGATTTCCATCATACATTTGACATTGGGTAAAATTTGCTAACTATCATTATTGCTGAGTCCGATTTCCTGTGATTCTTGCATTATTAGCATGTCATAAAATTGTTCCAACGTGAGTCATTACCACGAAAGAGCATGCAAATAAAATTGTTCCAACGTGAGAGAGTCATTGCCATGAAAGAGCATGCAAACCACAGAAAACAAAAGAAAGACACCACAAGTTAACGTGGTTCTGTGGGACCACCTAGGTCCACCATATCTCCCAGCACTCTAAAATCACTGCGAGTTACCTACTATGTTTTTATATCATCTTACAAGATAGTGGAGACTTCTTTTCTACATTTTCACAAGTCTTAAAATCGTGTAAACATCAGGATTTCTGTTAGCCTTTTTGTGTACTCTTATTTTCCTTGTAGTTCTTTCTTGTCCCGAATCTCACAGGTAAGTGGTCATATGAATTTCTTGTGGAAACTGTGAAGGCTGGATCACGATTATCTCTACCACATACAACCAAAAGAGGAAAACTGTCCCAGCCAGCCCCTGTTAGAAGCATTGATAACCTGTGTGTGTGTGTGTGTGTGTGCACGCATCTCTAAAATGGATTGCTAATTTATGTCTTGTCAAAACTGTGCTCAATTTTCCATTAAGTAGAATAACAGTAAACAATACATGATGGGCTATAGCTACAATCAAGCACACTTCAATCACTCAGCAAAAGCCTCAATACATTGTTCAAATTTCCATACACAAAAGTGGACATGGTTTGAAACAACCAACCCACAGCTATATATTAAATTTTGCTTTTGATCACAAAAAGGCAAATAAAAAGGATGCCTTGATGTTAGCGAGGCAACTGGATTTCATGAAGCCTCTACAACAACTGCAACATTACCGCCATGACCTCTTGGCAGCTCTAGCAGAGCAGGACTCCTACAGTGCATGACCTGTGGGTACTTACAACATTACAATTACAGAAGACATGCTGGTCACGTCCCTTGAGGTTCTCGGTCCCCAGGCCCAGCAAGCGTAATCTGCCATGAGGTAATTGTATCAAATATACTGAAATGGAAGTAAAAACAGAAAAGTTTATGAAGATCTAAGGTTTGACACTAAGGTCAAATTCCAATCTCACAGAGAACTGCTATTAGGTTTATCAGCAACACAATGTAATACAAATTGAGTAGGCTAGACAGCCAACGTTGAGCAACTCCAGCAAATCACGATCTATTTCAACTACTGCCTCATGCCAAGGGTGTGCCAAAGTCAAATTTCCTGGCAAGAGTAACTACTGAAATCGCTGAGCTGCATTTCCTAACCCATTAAAGACGATGAAATACTTACATTACAATCGAAGGCAAATCGCCTGGCAAGCATGATTGCTGCATTCCTTTCCCGTGCTGACTCAAATGCTAGTGTAAAGAAAAGCCCTTTCTTCACTTGCCAAAACAAAGTCTGAGCTGCAGCATTGCCACCACCTCTAACTCCACATATCTATGAACCATAAAAAGTGGAAATTGGGTAAAGATAATATTATGTTTTTCCTTGTTTGAAAGGCACACACACATTCACGCGCACACACAGAGTTCTCATCAAAATAAAAATCTGCATAACTCAGTCCTAAACTGTCAAAACAGGCACCAAATATAGTGAACCTTTGATGCAGGGATCAATTTGAGATCTTAAACGATCCATGCTATAAACTATGATATATGATATGCTAGTCTAACTTATGCCCTAAACTGTCAAAACAGGCACCAAATATAGTGAAATTTTGATGCAGGGATCAAAGCGGGATCTCAAACAATCCACACTACAAACTATGATCTTCGGTATGCTAGTCAAACTTAAATTACAATTTATTGAAAATCAAAAGAGAGACAAAAAATAAATAACTAGATATATAATTCAAGAGTAGAGCGTAGGTGCTTAATGGGTTTTTCATTTTATTTTTAAATTCTGACCATACAGATGTGCTGCTCTATGTACTTGAATTTATAGGGATCAGCTCTTGAAGTGTTCGATTCCGACACATGGCTGGGTTTTTATAAGGTTCGAAAAATCAACAGCAAAATCTTGGTACATTTTTTAAGCTCTAAATATCAATTTTTTCATCGAACACATGATCCAGGTGTGGATTCTTCGTAAATCGACCATGCCCAACACATTTATGGGGTTGGAACTGCAGAAAAAACACCGGAAGAGCAGAAAAATCCATTAAACACCTACACTCTACTCTATAATTCAATTCAATCTCTCCAAAGTGCTCTCTCCAATCCTCTACTTATAAAGAAAGAACCCTAAAAACACTACCTCTAAATATGGATCATATATAAACACAATATCCAAGTACAATTCCAAATGATCAAAGCACAGAAAATTGAATCCAAAGGATCACCTGATCTGCATCAATTTTGGATATTCAAATGTATTTCTATGTATTACCTGTCAAAATCTGTCTTGGATTGTGTGCACTGCAGCAGTTTGCTTGAAGAAAAAGAAAGAATACAGAAGATGGGAGCCAACTCAAGGGCTGTGTTCTATCTAGGCCATGTCCCTTTCTTTATAATCATTAGCATTATGTGAGCTACTACAAAAATATCCTCTACATGATAAAGAAATACAACATAAACCTTTAATGTACAAAAGACTTAAATGCCCTTATACAAGGACTATTCTAACACACCCTCTCAAACTGTACATGGGTCTGTCATGACCACGAATAGTCGAGGAACAAAAGGACTCTCAGTATGAGAAGCTTAAGGCACTTGCTCAGAAAGAACATGCCTCTTTTAGACTTAAAGAGGATGGGAGTCTCTGGATGCAAGAACTCGGGGTACCTAATGACCTTAAGCTGTGGGAAGAGCTTGTTAAATGCAAATGTATGTATATATATACATACATACGTATTTTTGTACATACATATCCTAGGGGCATTTTAGTCTTTTCATATGTACAAAATCTATATGTATTTTTTCCTTTTTATGTTTTTCTGATTTTATTTTTTTATTGTTGTAATTATTCTCAGCCTTAAGCGCTTATTGGGAATCCCCCAAAGGAGTCGTCAGACTCTACCCAATGGTTACATTTCTAGTTGTTGGGTGGTCCCAACGGCTCTTTTGAGCCTCTTCTTTGTGTATAAATATGGGGTTAGCTCCCATCCATTGCATCACTTATCCAAGGGATTATTTCCCAATAATATCTATTATTTTTACAAGAACAATAACTATGGGAAGAATTGTGTATACGAGGGTAAAGGAGATCGAAGGAGAAGAGGAGGTATTTTATGTCATAATTGTGTTGAACCGGGTCATATTAAACCATTTTGTCTGGAATTCAAGAACAAAGATGAAAAAAAGGTTCTTTAGGTTAGTACTTCACAAGTTAATCAAGACTCTTCAAGCAAGTAGATCTCAAACATGTTTTTTTCTCAACTCGTGGAAGCATTGCAACCTTTTCTTAAAGGACAATCTGTGACCGATGTCGTCGTCTCCTCCTCTTCTCCTCAAGGTATGACTTCTTGGCTTTTAGACTCGGGTGCATCATTTCATATGACATATGATAAATATATACTTTTCAATTACAGTAATTCTACTAGTAAAAGAAATGTTTTCAATGTCAATGGAACCTCTCTTGGAACTAGTAGAATTGAAAATTTTGAAAAATGTCCTCGCTTTAGTATTCCTCAAATAAGATTTGTTCCAAATCCTTCAAGGGAGGATATACTTATTATGCTATCTTTGTAGATGATTACTCCCGCTATACATGGATATATTTTCTCAAACATAAATATGAAGTATTTGAGAATTTTAAAATTTTTCACTAGTAACAGACCTTTTGAAAACCAATATATCTATCTTTTGTTCTGATTCAATGGGTGAATACATGTCGAATGATTTTCAATAATATTTAAGAGAAAATGAGATACTTCATCAAAGGTCATGTGCTAATATACCACAGCAAAATAATTTGGCTGAAAGAAAGCATCGACACATAATAGAAACTACTAAAACTCTTCTCATATCTAAACATGTTCTCAAACATTTTTGGGCTGAAACAACTCTTAATGCAGTATACCTTATAAATAAGTTGCCTTTTTCAAAAATTCAAAATCCTTCATTATATGAAAAAATTTATAATGTCTCCCCTGATTATACTAGACAAGGGTCCTTTGAGTGTAGATGTGTAGTACTCACCCACAAGAATGATAAATTATCTCCTAAAGTGATCTCATGTATATTCTTAGAATTCGGAGAAAGCCAAAAAGGGTTTAGGTGTTATGATACTAAAAGTAATAAGTTATATACTTATAAGAATGTCACATTCTTAGAACAAAAAAATAGTTTTGATACTATCACATCCAAAGATGAAAGTGAATACAAGTTTTTAGAAATATTCCTTGAAAACAATGTTCACCAAAATGAAGACTATAATGAGATAAATAGCTACGAATCTCAATCTAATGAACCTCAAGATCATCCAAATGTCCTTCAATATCAACGAAGAAAAGATAATGAACAACTAAGTGCTTTGAAAAAATATTCAACACAGAAGAAGAAGAAAACACAAGAATTAGACATTCAAAGCGACCAGGAAGAGTCTAAGATAGATTTGTGCCATATGAATCTTTTGTACCTCATTATAGAGCCTGTTTAGCAAAAATTTAAATTTACTCATACTTTGAACCTTCTACATATAATCAAGCAAAGGACTATCCTGAATGATAAAATGCTATGAATGAAGAAATTAGAGCCTTAGAGAAATCCTAAACTTGGGAATTATCTGATATACCAACCAAAATAAAATCAATAGGATGTAGGTGGGTATTTAAAGTCAAAACTAAAAGTAATGGATCTCTAGAGAGAGATAAAGCTAGGTTGGTCGCCTCAAGAATATGGTATTGACTATGATGAAACATTTGCTCCGATAGCACGAATGACTACTGATAGAATTCTCATAGCCATAGAGTATGCTAAGAAGTGGTCAATTTATCAAATGGATGCTAAAAATGCATTTTTATATGGTGATTTAAAAGAAGTATACATGGATCAACCCCTGGATATAATGTTCCTAAAGGAAAAGTTTTGCGCCTTAGAAAAGCTTTGTATGATCTTAAGCAAGCTCCAAGAGCTTGGTATGATCATTTTAGTTATGTTATGCTTAAGCTTGGATATACTTCCTGTTATACTGGCATCGCCTTGTTTGTTAAGAATTTCGTTTTAGGTATTGTTATTTTATTACTTTATGTTGATGATATGATCATTACTAGAGCAGATAAGCAGTTAATAGATCAAGTTAAATTTATTCTTAAGCAAAGTTTTGAAATGACTGACCTTGGTTTTCTCAGATTTTTCTTGGGGATTAAGGTTGCATATTCTTGTTGTCTCAATCCAAATTTGCAACAGAAATTATTGGCACTGTGTGTTCTTCCGGGATCTTTGCTAACCAGATTGGATTGGCTTTGCCAACCAATCTATCTTAGCTGGTTAGCAAAGCCAATCCAGCTAAGATTGACTGGATTGGCTTTGCTAACCAGTCTTGGAGATCTTTTAGTTCAGCTAAGATTGCTGAGCTAAAAGATCTCGATACTAAAACTCAGTCCAAGGAAGACGACATAATCGACGAGATTACTCAAAAGTTTGATGAAGATCCTAAAAAAAAAGAATAAGGAACTGGAATGCGAGAATGAAAATTTTTGCGGAAGAACAGAGTAATGGAAATTCAGGAACACTTTATTGAAAATAGTAGAACATAAAAACTTACAAACAAACTTGATAGGACTATTGAAGGCAGAGAGATGCGCTCGAATGGAGAACTCTGATGCCTTCTCTTATGAGAGCTCGAGGGTTTTTATAGCCCTCGAGATGTACTACCTTGCAGTACTGGTACTGCAATAAAGACAAGGCGTACTACATAGTGTAGTGCGCTTGTAGTACAAAGCATAGTGCGTGTACTGCACTAGCGACAAAAGTACAATATTCGCCTGTGCGAATAATTACAAAACAACAGAAATAAAAAGTAAAGCGCCGACAAGTGCGCTGACACGTCGTACAATGATGCGCAATAATGCGCCGAAAGCAAAAAGCAAAAGATTCGCCACTAAGGCGAATTATTACAAAATGACAAAAGATTCGCCACTAGGCGAATTATTACAAGATGACAAATATTAAAAGTTGATGACGAGTTCTTGGATGGGTCCACTTCTTTAAACCTTTGTATTTTGAATTTCTTCAATGGTTTTGCCTATTGAAACTATGAACTCCTGTAATTTTGCTAAGGCTCGTTGAACCGTGCCTTTGATATCAGCCCAATAATTGTCTTTGGTGGAGGATGAAATACAGATGTGATTTTTCATCCTCTGGATCTCCACTAGGCATTGGAGATCTTTCTCGATCCTTTTGCATACGGCCATTTCTAGGTGGTGTAGATTGTTGCCGAGGGACTCAAATTCTTTGAGTGACATTGCCGTGGTTTTACCATGGAGGTATTCAGGGTGACGTTTTCTTGCAGTTGCCCTGTACCTGCTAACGAGGCTGTCACATGGCTGCACAAGTTGTGCACTTCCTTCTGAAATTTCTGGGATGATGACGACTTTGCTTTCCATTCCTGAGAAAATTGAACAAACAAGTTAATTAAATTTACCTTTTCCTCAGATAATTCATCTTGTTCATTCGTTAGTATAGTTATCATCCTTGATAATGTATCTGCTAATACATTATTTTTCCCATCAATATGCTCAAAAATTATATTGATGCTGAGGCCTGTAATGAAATCCACAAACGCTATCCATCGAACCCTTGATGGTTTGTTAACGTTTGTTTTGTTGAAGAAGCTAATGATGGTCAGTCTGTGCGGATCAGCAGTTCCTTCTGCTCCAAGTAGTATAGCTTGAGGCTCTCCAAGCTATTCATGACTGCATAAATTTCTGCATCAATGGAGGATTTTGGTGGCTCAAATTTGCCACTTGCATATGCACATGGTTTTTCCATTGATCTTGAATCATACTTGTGGGGTTTCCATTTGCAAACTCCTCCCCACCCTTCCATGCATCCATCTGTTTCCAACACCATAAAACATCCTGGTGGTGGAATGGATAGTGGTGGCAGGTTTTTGACCTGCTCCTTGATCTGCCTGACGAGCTTCCAATCTTGCTCGTTCATTCTTTTCTCACATGTAGGGCTTGTTTTGCCATACAGAGGTGACAGAAGTTTTCCCAGATTGGGAATGAAGTTGCGGGCATAGTTGAGGATGCCAAGCCACGATCTTAAACTTGTTTTTGTGATCAGTTTTGCATCCGTCTTCTCAAGAATCTTCTGGATTATGTTGGGTTGGAGATGAATATCTCCTTCCCCGATGATTGCTCCCAGGAATTCAATCTTCTTTTGCCCGATAGTCATTTTGGTTGGGCTGAGAATAAGCCCATGCTGTTGGCACCTGTCTAGTAAGATGCGAAGATGTTTTGCATGTGCATCTTCACTTTGTGAGAACACCAGTATATTGTCAATATAGACAGCAATGAATTCTTCGGTGCCCTTGAAGCAGTTGTTCATTTTCCTTTGAAAAATGGCAGGTGCGTTCTTTAAACCGAATGGCATTACAAGCCATTCAAACAGGCCTTGGGGTACCCAGAAGGCTGTTAAGGAAATTGAATCAGGATCCATCATTACTTGATGGAATCCACTCTTCAAATCAAACTTGGAGTAAATATTACTCTCTGCTACCTTTTTAATAATGGAATTAATACCTGGTAGCGAGTATTGGTCTTTTTCAGTATTATCATTTAGACGCTTGAAATTAAAGACCATTCGCTCTTTTCCCTTCTTTACTGCTCCTGTTTTCGGGTCCTGAGTTGTTCCCGAATGAACTATGATTGCAGTGGTCCTGTGCTTGCTCTGAGATGGACGAATCACCTTGAGTTGTAAAAGAGCAACAACATGTTTCGCAAATGTTTCTTTCATTTGCGATGTTATTTGTTTCAGAGGTCTGTCCTCAATGATGAAATCTGGATTTTTGAGGACTATTTGGCAGGTTACTTTGTTCTTACTCCAATGCCGAAGCGGATCTTCACCGATAAATCCCGCATCTGTTAATTTTTTGATCAAGGGGGAGAACTTTTTCTGAAAGTTCTCCAGAGTAGGACCTGCGGCATACAGGACTGCTTCCTGTAACTGGATGTATTCTAGATCATCCACTTCTTGCACAAACGCTGATATCTGAGCAGTTTGTTGCGTTTGTATGGTGGTTACTCCTTTGTAGAAGGTAATAGTGTCGCCTTCTATCCTTAAAGAACCTTGCATGGCTCTGATAAAGTTGCATCCGATGATCATTTGTATTTCACCTCCTAACTGCATCGGGAATGCATAAATGTATGGAATCTTGAAGTTATTTTCACCAATAATCATCCTTCCATACTTCAGTTTTTTGTTGGCGCTTTGCTTAGAGTTGACGCCCGTAAACTGTACCGTGAAGGTATTATCTTCTAGGGCCGTCGTTGGTATAGACTTTTCATCTATACAACATGTTGTAGCGCCTGTGTCCAGAATAGCTCGGACAAAAAAGCTTGGTGTTCCAGGGATTTCAAAAATCAGGATCCAAGAGAGAGATGAGTGCATGAATTTTGAGACGCTCAATGAAATGAAGTGACACTATTCACTTCTACAATAACCAAGCTTTGATACCATGTAAAAATATCTTCAAAAAGACAATATGCATACAAACACTAATTCTTCACAAGAGATGTGCACAAAGGCACCCAAAGAACACTTGAATAATTATGCACAAAGGCATAAAATAGCACACACATGCACAAAGGCATAAAAAATATATCTTTATATTGAAAAAGTAAAGGAGCTTGAGCTCTCAAGCTTGTGGGAAATACAAAGGGAAGTCCCCTTATTTATAAGCACTAAAGGGTGACCTTGGAGGGGATCCAATGTAGTCGTTGGAGGGGCCCAACGATTACATTGGGCCCCCCAAGGATAGTACAATGATTAAAAAAGAAAAAAGAATAAAAGAAAAGAATAAAGAAGAAAAAGGAAAATAAAAATACAAACATATTCCTATTGGAATATGCGTAAAATGTGAAAAGTCTAAATTACCCTTATCGGGTTTTATAAACTAAGTAAATGATATCTATATCTATATATATATACATAGAGATACGTAAACACATATATATATAGTATATATGTATATGCATCTATATATATACACAATAGGAATACATTTTAACATATGTTTTATCGGGTTTGGATCTGGGTTGGATCCAAATCCAACCCGGGTCTGATTTTATTTTATTTTTTGCCGCACCCCCACACCCATGTTTTTTTAAAGTACCGCACCCGCACCCATGTGACACAGATCATGTTGTACCTACTGATCTTCCTTATTAGATGACAAATTGAACAAAGATTCAAATTGCAGCAGCATAGATCTAAGTTTATCAAACTTGGGTCTTCACGACTGGCTCATAAATACCGCAACAAACATGTTATACTCCAAACCCAAGCCTTTAAGAGTCTGAGTGCAGATGTCTTCATCAGATATTGAACTCCCAATGGCAACCAGATGATCAAAAACATACTTAATTTTGTTCAAGAATTCCAGAGGACTAGAAGTTCCTCTCTACAGGGCACCAAACACAAACTTTAAGTGGTAAACCTTTGGAGTGGAAATCTTCTCAAAGCAATTATGCAATATTTCCCAAAGATCTCATGCCGACACTTTAGTTGAGATATGATACTTCTTGGGAGAGAGTAGTTGTGATAAAAGTAACCACAACCTGATCATTTTTGCACCAGGTGACATAATCAGGATTCTTTAGGGTCTTGGTCTTGGTAGATGTCTCATCCTTACTTTCTTCTTCAACCACAAACATGCATTCCGAAGGCACGGTCTCAAAGACTCAAACCCATCAAGGTGCCCCATCAAATCGTGGTTGCTGATGAAAAGGATGATTTGTTTCTTATAGGTAATAAAATTGGACTCACTTTGTCAGTGACCAACTGACTTAGAAACGAAAAACTTATGATATTAGAGAATGCATGAGAGACGCAGCAGAATAATAATTTTTTTTTAACAAGGACAGGAATGAGAGCAAGAAGAAATGTAGATATATAAAAAGGAAACAAGAATCAAGCAATAAGGGATTCAACTGAATAGAAAAGACAGAAAACTGATTGAAGAATCAGATAGGTCTTCTTTTCTTTTCCTTTTTTTTGGAAGACAATGATAGGGATGACGTTCTGGTGTTACAGCGACCCAGATCTGAATATGAGGGGAACACAATTTGAATGATGGCTTGAATTTAAAGCAGAAGAAGAAAAGCAAGGTATAGAAGAAAGATGCAAGAAATGAAGAAAATAAGAACAGATTTGAGAAGACAAGAAAAAGACTGATATAGAAGCAAAGAAAATGAAAAGGAATCAGTGGCCTTTGGTTCAAGGGAAACAAGAATCTGTCTTGGATTGCATGCACTGCATCTTGCATGAGGAAGAAGAAAGAAAACAGATGGGAGGCAACTCAAGGGTCGTGTTCTCTCTAGGTCAAATTTATATTCATTAGAATTGTGTGAGCTATTATAAAAATACCCTCTACATGATAAACAAACACAACATAAACCTTTAATGTACAAAAGATTTAAATGCCTTTATACAATGACTATTCTAACCTGTCACACGGACTCGGCTAGGGAGGTGCCGCACCCGAGTCGACACGCCCCGACACGGGTGCGGACACGGGTGCGGCTTCGGACTCGGCTTGGACTCGGTCAACGCCGAGTCGGACTCGGTCAACGAGTCAAGGCCGAGTCCGTCCACATTTTGGACTCAGTCAACTTTGACCGAGTCCAAAAATGTCTATTGAAAAAACTAAAAAAACGATTTTTTTATATAAAAAGAGACAGTGCACAGTGCCTGTTTACTGTGCCTGTGCACAGTGCACAGTGTTGTGCACATGCACAGTGCTGTGCACATGCACATTGCTGTGCACATGCACAGTGCTGTGCACATGCACAGTGCGCACAGTGCTGTGCCTGTGCACAGTGCTGTGACTGTGCACAGTGCTGTGACTGTGCACAGTGCTGTGACTGTGCACTTTTTAAATAAAATAAAATATTATCTTTTTAAAAAAAATAAAATAAAATAATATATATATATAGCCGAGTCCCCGTGTCCAAAAATTTTAAAATTGCGCCGCACCCGTGTCGCACCCGCACCCGCACCCGCACCCATGTGACATAGATTCTAACATTATGAGCACGCACCTGTGCACATATAAGACAAAGATGCATGGAGTGTCTGGGAAATTCATGCATCATTCAGAAGGCGCCCACTTTCATGTAAGAGCAACAATCAAGTTTACCCCAAGAAGGATTCTATACTATATCAATAACATAGGAATTACAGAATTCCTTTCCAGTTTAGTTTCATTTCAGATTTTTCAACCTCTCCCATGAGCTACTAGTTTGCCTAACTCTGTGTGCAGTTTCGTAATGTTCTTCACCAATGATCTAAGGTTGGAGCATAGTTCGCATTGAATCTAAAGGGTCTACTGCTGAATATACACTTTTGGCAGCTAATCCTCTTGATAGTACGGTAGTAACATCTAAATGTGCAAATGTTGTAGCAAGAGCAGGATCAGTCGCCCCAAAAGGGTTTGGCGTAGTCGGATGAGACCAAGGCTGCTAGGCAGGTGGTCTATGTTCAAATCTCATGGGTGTCACCCCTTGTGCAAGCCGAAGCATGGAAACTACCTCGGGTAATGGGTAAGCCCACGGAGTTTTACGCTGCCAGGACAGCAACCGTAAGTACGGCAGGCAAAGCCAGAAAGGCTAGTCAAGAATGTTTCTCCACCTTTGCCAAATTGGGATCCTCAAAAAGAATGAAACCATGCATCTTGAGTTTTGAAAAAATACCTGCATTGAAGCAGAATAAGACCCCTTTGCCTTTGTAGTTCTTCCTTTATAAAGTTTTATTCTCATCTTTCCTATATGAAAGACATGAATTGAATGTGAAGACTGTTCATGCCTATTCATCTGGATGATAACAACCTGCAATGAGACACATTAAAATACAATTAAGAAGAGGATGATCTACATAAACCTGTGTGCAATACATACAATTAGTACAATGTGAGCATGTACATGCAGAGAATAAAGCAAATATGTGAAACTCATTATTTTAAGAGCTCAGATTTGAAATATAATTGCTATATGTGGCTCTTTTCTGCCCCTCCATGTATGGCTGTGTGCCACCTACAGTTTCTCAATTGGTTAAGCCACTACTAACACCAGGTTGTAACAGTTAAAATTACTCCAAAAGGGCTTCACAGAAACCATCGAATTATGAGTAACAAATCCTTTCCATTTAAAGCTATTCTATACAATGCCATGTTTGAAATGCATATTCTAAAGGCAGAAAGGATCTATGACTTATTTAAAAAGACCAAGGACAAAATAAAAGATGTCTTGTCATACATTGAATTCTGCTTCAGCTTTTCTTACAAGTGCCTCCACATAGTTTCCCAATCCAGCAGCTGTTACAACAAAAGACCTAACATTTAATGATTATTTCTGAAATGGAACAAGAAGTGCACAATCACAATGCCAACAAAGGGCTACACAAGTGCACAATCACAATATGGTCTCTAATGGACATAATACAATCTCATAAAAGAAATAAAAACGCAAACTTCACAACACAATGTAAAAAATAAATGTTACTTTATATTCTCAACAAATATGCTTCAAAAGCATTCTTAAGCAATTTACAAGGTGCTCTATTTATAGAGCTGAATATGCAGCCAAAAAGGAGAAGGGAGGCAGTCCAACAGTCAGAAATATGACACTTGGGAGCAGTCCAACGACTAGTTGGATTGCTTCCCAACAGTCCAAAACAGATTACATAAAAAGAAATAAAAGAAAACTAAAGGACAATATAGTCTAACTGTATTTATTACAACATATAAAATGACCAAAATACCCCTGATATATATATATATATATATATATACATATATCAGGTGTATATATATGTATATATACAATGTATTTTAACACTCCTCCCTCAAACTTACACTGAGATCACTGAAAGTTTGTTAAGAAGAAACAAAAATTGTAGTAAAGAAAGAGCATTGGTGAAGAGTTCAGCAATCTGAAATTCGGACTGAACATATGGTAAAGTAATTATCCCATTTAAGTTTTCTTCTCGAACATAGTGGCAATCGATCTCGATAAGCTTTGTTCTTTCATGAAATGTGTGGTTGTTGGCTATATATATGGCACTTTTGTTATCGTAGCATAACTTTGAAGGTTCTGAAACATCAACACCCATATATAAAAGTAAGGATCCCATCTACACGACCTCGGATGTTGTAGTCATTGCCCTATATTCAGCTTCCGTGAAAGACAATGACACTTTCAGTTGCTTTATACATCTCCAAGAAATGAGAGAATCACCTATTGAGTGTCGGTTATTGAGATCTCCTACCTAATCAGAATCAGTATAAGCAATGAGATTTAAAGATGACGAAGAGGATAAGAATAAGCCTTTAGATATAGTCTTCTTGATGTATTAAACTATTCTTAACACGGCACTCATGTGAACTGATGTAGGCACATGTTAGAATTGACTTGCAATATGTACTATATGCGTAATATATGGTTTGGTAATAGATAAGTACATTAGTGATATGAGAAGTTGCATATAAAGAGTTGGATCATCTAGTAAAACTTCGTCTTTAGCTCTCATTTTAGCATTTATTACTTCAAGAGAGTGTCACATGTAATTCATGAACGCGTAACTATATTAGCTGCAAACTTTATTTGAGACAAAATGTATCCTCTTAGCGAATGTACTACTTCAATACTTAGAAAATATCTCAAAAGACCAAGGTCATCAAAAGATTTCTTAAGTATAATTTTAATTTCTTCAATTTTCTTTTGATTATTCTTAACGATGATTATATCATCAACATACAAGAGCAAAATGATAAGCGAAGTGAAAAGAAGTCGTCATTCACGACTGGGTTTGGATCTCGAATCCAGACCCAACTTGAGTTTTATTTAAGCACACGTTCATTAATCGCACATTGTAATTTTAACTTGTTGTGTAATGAGTATTTTCATACCCTAATAATTATACCAGCATATACTTAATGAGAAGCTAATACCGCAGACCCTAATTGGGTTTTTCTGCAGCCACCAGCATCTCTCTCTCCTTTCTATGCCTCTTCTTGTGATTGAATGGTAGAATACCATTTTCTAACATGGTATCAAAGTTGAAGATCCAATTTTGAAGATCATATCCTTCTTATGAGCCTCACCGGTGTTTTCTTCTAAGGTATCTCTCAATCAGATCTTACCTATTCTTCTATTTTCTTTATTCCTTTTGAATCCATTTAAGCAAACGTGTTTTCTTATTTCTAAAATCTGAATCTTGGATTTTTCCTCTCTCCCTTTATCTTTCTTGTTCTTCTTTTAATACCGTTGGACGTGATCTCACCCAACACTTTTTTTTTATAATCACGCAAGATCAAATTTGATCTTTTGCGTGATTTCATAAGTTGATATCACGTCCATCTTTTTCCTTCGCTATTTTCTTTAGATTAACGTTAGATCAGATTCAGATCTGTTTTTTATTAGCTAATATTATCTCTGCATTATTCTCTTTCGTCTTGAATTCCTTTTCTTCTCTTCTTCTTTGCATTTTTCGAAAAGAAAAACACGTTACATTCAAATAACATATTTCTTATTGTCTGATCTTCATTCAGAGCAGTTTTCTGCATAGTCTAGGTTTATGTCTCGGGTCTGCAGATATTTAAAAAAAAAGGCAGTCGAGTTCTCTGAAATTAAAATATTATTTCTGAATTTTATTTGTTGGATCTAAAGTGAACCTTCTGGTCCTTTACTCCTTCTTGCTTTGCTTCTCTCTTGTTTCTAATTCTATCTTGTTTTCACCTTCAATCGACTATGAATTCATTTTCTTCTTCTCAATCTGGTCTTTCTTTCAACTTCCTTAGTCAACTTGTATATGAGAAACTGAACAATTCTAATTTCCTAACCTAGAAGAGACAAATCACCACCCTCACAAGAAGTCAGGATCTTTCTGGACATCTGGATGACTATGTTCTTGTTCCTCCAGAGTTCATATCACAAGAAAGAAAGAATGGGGAGGGTGACACTTCTATTACCTTTGTTAGAAATCCAGAGTACATATCCTGGATGAAGCGTGATCAGTCTTTGGTTGCCTACATCACTTCCACTCTATCACAGGAGGTGCTTGTGGCAATCCCAGATTACTGCTCAGCCATGCAGTTATGGCACCGACTTGTTCAGACGTATTCTCAAGTTTCTCAGGTTAGAGTTCTGTTTTTAAAGAAAGAGTTTCAAATGCTAAGGAAGGATTCCATGACTATCATGGAGTACTTAAACAAAATGAAGACTATTACAGATCAGTTAGCCATCGTGAGTTGTGCGGTCAATGACAAAGATATGGTGCAGCAAACTTTAAGCGGGCTGGGACCCGATTATCATATGATGGTTACTTCCTTATTGTGTTTGCCAAACTTACCTACATTTGAATATCTTCGTGCTAAACTCTTACAGTATGAGATGATTTTGAAGGGATTCTATCAAGATACTCACACTCACATTGGAGCACAAGACGTTCTTGCCACAAGAGTTACTTATGGACGAGGACGTTGCAGACATGAAACTCGGGAAAGGGGAGGTCAAGAGAGGAACAGACAAGGAGCTCATGGAATATTACCTACACCCAATATTCCTCCTAATTTGCAGAGTCAAAGGACAATACCCACATGCTTTCTATATAAAAAAAAAAGGAGCACATCAAAGCTAATTGTTGGTTTAATCCTCAAAATAGAGGAAAGCAATCAGAGACAAGAAAGGAACCATATAAATTGAATGATAGTGGAGAAGTCAAAGAGTTGTTATTATCTGTCTTAGCTGAATTGAATCTGAAACAGAATAATCAAGGCACTTGGTATGTTGATTCCGGAGCAGCTACTCATGTTACTGGTGATGCTGGTAAGCTCCTACATCTTGTTCCTTATGTTGATAGAAATAGTATAGTCATTGAAGATGGGTCTCATCACTATATTTCTCACATTTGAAACTTTGTCATCCCTATGTCCATTTCTTCGCTTGTTCTTTCAAATGTCATTCATGCTCCTAATATTCAGAAAAATATTGTTTCAGTCTCTAAGCTTGTGGATGACATTAATGCTTCCGTTGAATTTACTCATTTTTCTTGTTCGTGTCAAGGACCTTCACACGAAGGAAACGTTCGCTGAAGGAAAACGACAAGGGAATATGTACGTGTTCCAAGAGAATCCTTCCACTTGTGTTCAGTCTGTTGATTCCACCTTGAAGCTCACATCATCATCTTTTTCAGTTTCTCCCGAGAGTATTTTTAGTCTTTCTCAATGTATTGAGCCAAATGTTAGGCATGGTCGCCTAGGTCATTGTAGTAGTAGTTTTATTGAAAAGCTTGTTTCAAGTCGTCCCATTCCCAAGTCAAGTCTAAGTTCAAGTGACAATGATAAAAAATGTTCTAGTTGTCTTCAGTGTAAGAGTCATGTTCTTCCTTTTCATTCTATTAATAAAAGAGCTTCAAGACCGTTTGAAATTATCTCTTCTGATGTTTGGGGTCTAGCTCCAGTTCCTTCCATGTCTGGAATCAGATATTATCCCATTTTTGTTGATAGCTACTCTCGGTGTACATGGATCTTCTTTATGAAATGTAAATCTGAAACCTTAAAGTTATTTCAGAATTTTCATTCTTTTGTTCAGAATCAATTCTCTGATAATATCCTTTGTTTTCAATGTGATGGAGGGGGTGAATTCTCTTCAAATGACTTTAATAATTTTCTCTAGACAAATGGAATAAGTAGGTGGGTGTCTTGCCCTCATACACCTCAATAGAATGGGATTGCTGACCGGAAGCATCGTCATATTGTCGAGAGTGCAATAAGCATGATACATGATAGTAACCTTCCAATTACCTTTTGGGCAGAAGCTTTACATTCAACGGTTCATATTATAAACCGATTGCCCATGAATATCTTGAAAAACAAATCACCTTATTTTTCTTTACATGGTGTTCATCCAAATTATCATGATTTACGTGTATTCGGGTGTGTATGCTATGTTCATGTTGACAGTTCAATGCGGCAGATTTATGGGGTACACTGATGATTATAAAGGGTACATATGTTATGATCTCGTGAGTAAGCGAATCAAAATATCCAGAAATGTTGTATTTGATGAATTAAATTTTGACCAACATGCTAACACTCCTGAAATTGAAGTTTATCACCCCTGGTTGAATTCTGATCTCTTTTCTAGTGTTGATGATGTTTGTCCTTTTCATTGTAATCAAAGAGATGAGGGAAACATATATGATGATACACAAAAGATTTAGGAAAGTATGATTTCAGAACCACTCTTGGCTCCCGAAAGGTATAAAGGCATTGTTTATTCTCGACGTGAGAACGAGACCCTCACCAACTCTGATCAGGAGATGCATTCTTCTTATGTGTTTGTTCCATCCTCTGGTCCCAGAAGACCTACTCGCTCTCGACATCCTATTGATAAGTGGGTTAGTTATGAGAATTTCACGATGAATTTCCAACTCTTCTTAACCTCTTTAGGTAAGGAAGATTTACCCCCAACATTTTATCAAGCAGTAAATTCTATGAGATGGATTGAAGCTATGAATGAGGAAATGGGGGCTCTTCATGAATGTGGCACTTGGAATATTGTTCCCAGGTCACACGATCGAAATGTGGTTGGGTCAAAGTGGGTGTATAAAATAAAGTATAAGTCGGATGGTACTATATAGCGATATAAGGCTAGACTGGTTGCAAAGGGCTTCACATAGGAGCAAGAATAAGACTATGATGAGACTTTCAGTCTGGTTGTGAAAATGGGCATTATCTGAATCATACTATCATTGGCTATTGAGCATCAGTGAACTATCAATCAACTCGATGTAAAAAATGCATTTTTACATGAAACTCTGAAGGAGGATGTGTACATGGAGCAGTCCACTGGGTACGCAGAAGGGAACTCCAAAGAATATGTGTGCAGGTTAAAGAGTATATGGTTTGAAACATGCATCTCGATCTTGGTTTGACAGTTTTTCTCTTGAAGTAGACAAATATGGATTTCGTCGGTCTCTTCATGATCATTCTCTTTTCATATTCAGATACAAAGATACAGTTACTCTGTTATTGATATATGTAGATGACATTATCATTACAAAAAACTCTAGTGAATGTTGAGGAATATTAGGCGTGTGACTACGTTATTTTAAAAAGTAGTAAGGGGTAGTTTGTTAATTCCTATTATTTCTGGGTCTTTATTGTAATTAGATTTCTTTTGGCTAATCTCTATTTAAAGAAGATTAGACCTAATGTTAATTGATTTTTTCGGGCATCATATTGCTCTTCACGCCTCATGCAACATGGTATCAAAGCTCTTCTCGATTCTGTATGCCTGAGTCTCGTGCGTCTTCGTCTTCATCCTAAAATCGATCTGGTTGACATCTCAAAGCTAGCATATCGACTGGTTCTGGTGGACGTGGACAAAGGAGACCTATATTAGATCTAGCCTCACTGTTCGGGCCTCAAACACAGGAGCTCGCCGTCGGTCTGGCCTCAGATCCTTAGTTTGGTTTGTCACCATGAAAAGGATATGATCTGGTGACGAAACTTGGATCTGAAGTCAGATCTTGTTGTTGCTCGTCGTGGTGATAAAACCCCTAAAATCTGTTGAAGATGGATTGTCGTGATTTGGCAAGTTGGAGGCAGCAGGTTGATATCTTGGCGTTGATGTGCACTATGTCGTTGCAGTTGGTGATTTAGAGTCTGTCACATGGCGTGGATCAGATCTGTCTTCATTGCAGATCTGTTAATGTTGCAAATCATATCTGATTTGTGGTGGACGTGAGTTGTCGTTAATGTTGTTGTGGTGTTGGCGATCAACGTGGATTGCTCTGCAGATCTGATCTGTTGTGGACGTGGGTTGGTGTGGAGGTTGATATCTTGTAGGGTCTTCATACAAATCTTCAAGATGGAGATTTGTATGAAGACCCTACAGGATATCGCAGGATAGTAAGGATGCTTCAATATCTCACCTTCACTCGCTCTGATATCGTCTATTCAATCAATCAGGTATCTCAGTTCATGCATGAACCGCATATTGGGCATATGAAAGTTGTTAAACGCATTTTTCGATATTTGAAGAAAACTATTGGGGATGGTCTTCTGTACAGACAGAGTATGAATGGACATCACATGCATGAACTTATTGCTTACACAGATGCAGACTGGGCAAGAAATCCAGATGAGCGCAGGTCAGTCTCAAGATACTGTGTTTTCATTGGCCTAAATCTTTTCTCTTGGAGCAGTAGGAAACAAAAGGCCATTGTCAGGTCGAGCACAGAAGCTGAATATAGATCAATGGCAGCTGCTACAGCCGAAGTAACATGGATTAGACACCTGTTGACAGAAGTAGGAGAATCGATATCTAAATGTATTCTCTTATGTGACAATCAAAGTGTCATCAACATGTCATTTAATCCTATCTACCAGAGTCGTGCCAAGCATATTGAAATTGATCAACATTTTGTAAGACAGAAGGTCGAAGAGAAGGAAATTGAACCAGAATTCGTTTGAACTGTTGATCAAGTTGTTGACTTGTTTACAAAAGGGCTTATCAAGGACATATTTTGGACGTTAAAAAGCAAGTTGTTCATTGTTCAAAACCATGTACAACTTGAGGGAGGATGAAAAGAAGTCGTCATTCACGATTGGGTTTGGATCTCGAATTCAGACCCAACTCGAGTTTTATTTAAGCACATGTTCATTAATGGCACATTGTAATTTTAACTTGTTCTGTAACGGGTATTTTCGTACCTTAATAATTGTACCAGCATATACTTAATGAGAAGCCAATACCGCAGACCCTAATTGGGTTTTTCTACAACCACCGTCTCTCTCTCCTTTTTATTTAAGCACATGTTCATTAATGGCACATTGTAATTTTAACTTGTGTAATGGGTATTTTTGTACCCTAATAATTGTACCAACATATACTTAATGAGAAGCCAATACCACGTACCCTAATTGGGTTTTTCTGCAGCCACCAGCATCTCTCTCTCTCCTTTCTATGCCTCTTCTTGTGATTGAATGGTAGAATACCATTTTCTAAAACGAAGTGCCTGTAGATCTTACAAAAAGAGTAGTGTCAGTATAACACGATTTAAATCCAAAATTTATCATAGTTTCACTAAACTGATCACACCAAGTTTTAAGGGCTTGTTTAAACCCATATAAAGCCTTTTGAAGATGAAGAATCATACCATTTTCAATAGTCAAACCAGGGAGAGAATCCATGTAAACTTTTTCATTTAAATTTTTATTTAAGAAAGCATTCTTAACATATAACTGATATATAGGTCATTTCCTAATAGATGCTACTCCAACTATAGTCCTAACGGTGGTCATGCAGGCTGTTGGGGCAAAGGTTTTCACATAATCTACACCATATTCCTGACAATACCCTTTTGTAATTAATCTTGCCTTATATCTTTCTAGAGATCCACCACTCTTTGTTTTGACCTTAAATTATATTGTTATTTTTTCCTTACGAAGATGTTGGACTTCCCAAGTATGTGCCTTATGCAGAGCATCTAATTCTATTTTCATAGCTTCTATCTATTTTTTTATACAACAACTACGCCATTTTTTTATATCTTTAGTTTTTCTATAGTTAGATGGTTCATTATACGAGTGGATCGCTAGAAGGTATACCCTATAGTTTGAAGAGAAAAATTCATAAGAGACAAACCTATTTAGAGGTCTAGGCATTCGTTCAGATCTTCTAACACAGGATTTTTCTATATTTGGTGGTTGACTATACTTTTCAAAAGCACATAGATGCTCCCCATTATCTCGTCTGGAGTATTGTATAAGGTTATGAGTTGGTTCGCTTTATTCACTTGGTTCACGATTTAACTCAACATTATCACTATCATCATTATCATTTTCAATGTTGGACTTAGGCAATAAGTCAAACAAGAAGGCATATTCAAATTCTTCCTTGGGTTTTTAAGATCAAATCTCTTTTCTTTTTCAAGAAATGTCATATTTTTAGATAAATAAAGTTTGTTATTTTTAGAATCATAGCATCCATAGCCTTTTTTATTTTTGGCATATTAAAAAAACACACATTCAATAGCTTTAGGAGAGAGTTTGTTGTACTTTTCGAGAAGCACAAAACATTTACATCTGAAAGCCCTTAATCTTTTCAAATCGGGTGAAATCTTAAAGAGTTTCAATTAGAGATTTGTTTTCTAAAATTTGAGAAGGCATTCTATTAAATAAATCATGATGAGGGCGGCTTCGGCTGAAAACTCCTTTTGAAATAAGTAGAGTCCTAGTAGTTTCAATAATATGACGATGTTTTCTTTCGAAAATTTTATTTTGTTGGGGGGTATTCGAACAAGATTTTTAGTGCAAAATACTATAGGTTTTTAGTTAGGATTGGAAAACATTTGAAAGAAACTCTTCCCCCGAGTCTAAGCGGAAGATCTTAATATTTGTTTTAAATTAGTTTTTAACAAGATTATGAAAATTTTTAAAACAGGAAAGAACTTCGCATTTGAGTCTAAGTAGATCCAAGTCCGACTACTAAAATCATCTGTGAACATAACATAGTATGAATAACCACCCTTTGACATAACGAGAGCAGGACCCCATACATCCAAATGCACTAATTCAAAATTTTCATTAATCAAAGAAGTTCTAGATCCAAAAGGTATCATTTGCAGTTTTCCAAGTATACAATCTTCACGTACAAATTCATTCTCCTTACAAAAAAAATTCAAAAAAAGAAAAAGAGATAGTTTCGATATACTTTGTTGTCCTAATCTTTTATGCCAAAGATCCAAATTATTTTCTTTGATATGGTTACAAAAAGAATCTTTAAGTAGATACAAAAAGTCCATATAGTAAATATCTCATCATCTATGGCCTTGCCTAATCCGCAAGATCTTGCACCCAACAAGCCATGGATGAGAAGAATACTTTACACATAATCAAAAATTTGAGAAACTAAAAAAAGGTTTAAATAAGGTTTTGGAATAACCCTAACATTTGGAACAATGAATTTTTTTATATCATTGTTAAGATTTTCTATATTTTTAACCTTTAAAGAAGTATAATCGGTGGTTGACACACATGAAAAATATGAATTAGTGCAATCGGATAATAGAGACTCATTATGAGTCATATAAAAAGAAGCTCCCGAATCCAAAATAACTTACCCGAAGGAAAAAAAGAAGAGACAACGGCACCAGATGTAGAGGGAGTGGCGTTTAGTATTTGTGAAATGGCTTCCGCAATTTGAGCAATTGTCAAATCATTAAAGTTGTTCTTTTTCTTTGATTCTTGAGGCTCTTCACTTACCGCATCCACCTTTTGAGTTTGGGACAATCTAGTCTTATGTGTCCCGGTTCTTTATAACTTTGACAAGTAATTTTATCGCCCTTATATCATCCCCCATTATGTCCTCCATTATATCCTCCTCCATTGATTTTTTTTCTCAAAGTAAGAAGGTTTATAAGTTTTTACAAAACTTCCGGGTCTTGAGACAACAAGCACCTCATCACTAGACTTGTGCATTCTAAGTCTAGTTTATCTTTACTTATTTGAGCAAGAGCCTAACTTATAGAAGGAGTTGAGGTCCTAATGAAGTAAAAATGACCTAACTTGCACAAATTCTAGTCGAAGACAATATAGGAAAGAGAAAATATTTTCACTTTTAACTTGTTTTCTCATTTCAATAGCCGAACCTTCCCATTTTGGTTCCAACATAGCCAACTCATCCTAAATAGGAAATAGACAATAAAAATCTCTTACACTCTTATACCCTTGTTTGGTAATACCTACCTTATTTATGAGATAATATAATCTAGCCATATATTTTTGGATGAATGTGTAATTTAAGAAGATCCATGCATCACATGCTTTTTTGAACTTGACGATGTTAGTTGCAATCTTGAATTCCATGGTATTCATAAACCATGAGTATTTGAGCGTTGTTAGCCTCTCAATCCTCTTGATATTCTTGCAAAGCCTTCTCATTTTCTTCTTCGAAGAGGATTTTGATTTGATATCTTTTCTTATCGTTAGCTTTAGTTGGGGTTCATTAGTAGTTTCACTAACAAAACCCCAAAGCTTTTTCCCCTTGATATGGTTTTCCATTGTGATATCCCACATCAAGTAGTTGCTTTTGTTGACCTTGTAGGAGACAACGGAGGCAGATTCTCTTTCACACATGCTGAAGAAATTGGCTTGTGGTTGACGAACAAAGCTTGAAGACCACCACCACGTAGAGAGCACACCCAAGACAATTTTCAACACTACAAGAGCACAAGGCTCAGATACCATGAAATGGAACAAGAAGTGCACAATCACAAATGCCAACAAAGGGCTACACAAGTGCACAATCACAATATGGTCTCTAATGGACCGAATACAATCTCATAAAAGAGATAAAAATATAAACTTCACAAGAACACCATGTAAAAAATAAATATTATTTATATTCTCAACAAATATACTTTAAAAGCATTATTAAGCAATATACAAGGAGCTCTATTTATAGAGCTGAACGTGCAGCCAAAAAGGAGGAGGAAGGGAGGCAGTTGGACTGCCTCCAGCGGTCAGAAATATGACCGTTGGGAAGCAGTCCAATGATTACATTAAAAAAATAAAAAAGAAATAAAAGAAAATTAAAGGACAATATTGTTCCTATTGGACTGTGTTTATTACAACATATAAAATGACCAAAATGCCCCTGGTATATGTATATTGTATAAATATATGTATATCAGGTATAAATATGTATATACATACACAATGTATTTTAACAATTTCCACTATGAAAATGCTAATAGGAACCTACCTATTATATCTGAATTACATAGTTCAAAGAAACCATATTAATAACACTAAAGGTGTGTTTGATGACCTCAGATCTCTGAGAACTGAGGTTTCGTGGATAGGAGTGGCCTTCATCCAATCTCCTTGAAAACGGAGGATCTCAAAACCGGGGTTTTGAGATCCCCAATTTAGGCCAAAAGACCCCAAAAACCTCAGATTTCAAGTCTGATGGGAGTTTGGACTAGTGATCCAGGATCTCTAGTTAGAAAACCTCGGATCTAAGATCTGAAGTAATCAAACACTCTCCAAGTAAAAACCAAAAAAGGATTCAGTCATATTCCTCAGCTATACAACACGATACATGGGATGTAGATCAACATGAGTATCTTCATATAACGTGAATAATGTGGTTAACCTATAAACATCAATAACCTGTGGTTGAATTGAAATATTGTCAATGATGTAAATGGATATACAAGAATTCAGATACAGACCAGGATCTATAGTGCCAATAGTTGTTACTGCAACTCTTTCACCTGGCAAAACAATTTCTGCTTGCAAGTACCGCCCAACATCAAAAGGCTCCGGAGCGTAGACAGATTTCGTAGCACCTACATTTGTTGGAAGCATGAAATTAATCTGAAACACTATGCGTGTGTATGTGTGTGTGCATGTGACAAATAGCAAAACAACCAATTCAAAACTATATAGCTTTCATTACCAATCAGAGATCAGGTTCAGTAATTTTCCAAAAACAATTAGCCATTTGACATTTTCAAGCTTGCATGACAAAATAATCATGTTCATCTCAAAGCTCTGAAGTTTGTTATAAATATCATAAAACAAGATCAAAGAAAGATAAAATTAATAGTCCCATTGATTCTCTAATGTTTGAAACAAATATTTTGTCGATCTGACCGTACAGGTCAGAGTCTTTTTAGTGGGAGAACATTGATTAAATTAAGAGAATTTTTTTGTGTACAAGTGTTTTCAATGAATCTAAGAATCGATGTCCCACTAGGTACAAAATTTTATAACAATAAATCAATTTGTACATCAAAACAATTAGATCCATAGTATATATTTTACCAACCAAACCATAGAAAACAATTATACAGGGTCTGGTAGAATAAATAATATCTGCAACTGACTTTTTACCACACAATACATGCCCTCAAGGGTAACAAGAACAAATTATCTAACTGCCGTTGAGGCCAGAATATGAATACCAGAATAAATCAATTTGTACATCAAAACAATTAGATCCATAGTATATATTTTACCAACCAAACCATAGAAAACAATTATACAGGGTCTGGTAGAATAAATAATATCTGCAACTGACTTTTTACCACACAATACATGCCCTCAAGGGTAACAAGAACAAATTATCTAACTGCCGTTGAGGCCAGAATATGAATACAAGAACACCACACATACAGAATGTTAATTTCATCCCCTTACAAGTTATACCGTTTAATGTTAATAATCTAGATATTTAGAGAACCGCATCTCTTTTAGAGTATAGAGATAAGCAGAGCCAGGAGCCAATCAGTACATTCCTCGATGAGGCTGCATATGGTACTAAATGAGCAGAGTTTAGGGATTAAGTGGCTTTAGGTTCAGCAATTATGTAATTTCTAGTTTCTACCAGCTGTGAATCTTCCCAAAAGATTCACCTCCCAAATGTTAATATTGCTATAGCCATTTCGTTTATTGTTTACACATATTATGTCCTCGAACAAAATCAATTTTAGATAAATCTAAAGGCAAAGCAGTCCTTATGTCATCAAAATGCCATACACATAGGTTATTTGGATCAGATTCTATTTTAAACATTGCATTTTTACAGGGCTGACTTCCACAGACATTCTCATAATCCATTAAGCTAGCAACCAATAAATAACCTCTAAAAATTTCTCTAATGATATGTAACATGATGCTTGAGATTGAAAGTAATTTGCAGCCATAAGAAAGGACATGAATGAGTGTATGTGTGTACCTATGAGATAAATATTCTTCTCAGGAAAATGTTAAAAGCAAACATCGTGGATGATTTACAGGAACACTGTATTTTGAGGAAAATTTCATGGATTTTTATGATAAATAAGAAAAAGGTAATTTTCATCACACCAATTAATAATTTCACTAATTATGATAAATTCAAAACCAATGATTTTCTGAAAATTACAAGGACAACATTAGGATATTATTGTCGTGAAAAATCTTGATGAAAAAATTATACTATTTTTCAAAACTTTTCAAGAAAGTAAGCAGAAACTAAATTCCACACCTGAAATCATTTCTTTTTTACCATCTTCAGCTGAAACCTGATACCATTGAACATCACATTCCGATGGATCCGGAGCACTGTCCACACGACGCATAATCCGTAAACATGAACCTAAAGATTCAGAACCATCTAACTCATATAAATGAGATTTGTGCTCCCCAAGTATTTTGCTCACTGCTAACTGCAAAAGATAACATCAGAAAGAGTGCAAATCAATCACATAAGATTTTTACATAATCCTATACAGGGAAAAAATGATTGCTTACAACTTATTTTCTGATTAAGATTACAGCCTACTATTTACAAATGACAATGGCAATAATAGAAGGATAAAAATAATTGAGTAATAATATTAATAACAACAGATCTACATAGAGAAGTATTGAAATTATCAAATGCAAGAGATAAAGGGACTCCTAACATTGTGAATCAGGACAGAAATCAGTTGTATCTGAGGAGGATATCAAGGATAATAAGGAACACTGCAGCCATGCAACTAACATTTATCCAATGGCGAGGGGCCTGGTCCGTTAATCTTATTTATAATAAGACACTAAAAAAGGTAAATAAAAATGTACAAATAACAAAACAATAGCACAAAACTTGCAACAAGAAAATAACTTAGAATCCAATAATCAATACAAAACATAGGTAAATACCAAACTGCCCCCCCCCTCCCCACCACAGCAGAATTACCATACTGGTCCTGATGTCACATTTCTCAACAAACACAACGTTGACAAGCATACCCAGGGATGCACACACAGCACAAAAATCTAGGCCATAAAAATCTTTGTTACCAAAGAAACCCAAGGACAAAATATCCATAACACAGTAGATAGAGGACCATACATTTCTTTTCTTTCTATTTTCATTATCTTCACTTGGGCATGCCATCCACCTCATGTTGGATGAACCTTCATTATTTAGTTACAACCATAGACACTTCTAACTTTATTATATACTATCAACAACTACTTTTGAACATATTGACGGCTTAGTTCCTATTAAGACTAAAGTTCTCTTTGGCAAAGCACTACACCCCAGCTTCACTTCTTTGGGGGGAAAAATCATCCAGTGTAAAGACCTCAGCAAACCACAGGACCAGATGCACCAACAATTGCTTTAATCGTTTATAGAAAACCAGTAACTTATCACAAAATTTGACACTACAGTACAATAAAAATCATTTTATATGTGACATGTCTTATTTGCAAGCTTATCACATAAGGTTTTGCATTCCCTTATACCTAAAATAATGCAGGTGAAGATCTTCAACCATTAATAGCTTTCCTGGAAAGATTGATAGTTTTAAAGTTTAAACCATAGTTACCAGGAAACAAAATGGATACGGGAAGTGATGCGTGAAGCAGAAGCGGAGAAGCGAGTGATAAAAATGTAGTATGAAGCAAGAAGCAAGATATAGCTATGAAGCGATTATGCAAGTGCACAAAAATGAAAAGAAAACACATAGAAAGCAATATGAAGTGTGGAAGTAAATAATAAATGACATGAACACAAATATAAAACCAACAGGCAAGCTTGTTATACAAAATTATAATTTTTTAATATGAAAAATATAAGTGAAGGGAACGCAAGTAGGAAGTGACAAGAAGCGAGAGGGAAACATTAAAAAAGTGAAAAGGAATCGATTTGGGAAACGAAGAGGACAAGCTTCCCACTAAAGGGAATCGAGTTTCCCATGTTTCGAAAGTAGGTTTCCCAAAGCTTCCCCTCCTTTCGAGGAAGGGGGGAGTTTCCCACTTCCAAAGAGAGAGCTTCCAGGGAAGTAAGTTTCCTCGTGTACCAAGAAGCTTCCGATAACTATGATCTAAACACTTGTTATGATTAGACCAAATGCACACTTAATAATAGAAATATAAATCAAAACTCGGATGCATGAAAGGGGAAGAAAAAAACGATATCAGCCACAAAGAAAATCACTTATTAACTAACAATAAGTGTAGTAACCTATATACAGAGTAGATCAAATCTTGTGAATGATCAGAGCAGTGTCATTACTTAGAAACGGCAAAAATACAAAAAAAGAACCAAAACATATTGTAGACACCCAATTTTTCCAAAATGCCTAAATAATAGCATTTGCTATAAAGTGCTTTTCCAGGTCCTAAGGCGGAAATCCCACAAACGAGTCATTTCTTACCCTAGTTTAGGAAAAAAACCAAAAAAGTTAGGTATAAATAACCCTTAGAATTCTAGAAAAATCCCACAAAATTATCAAAAAATACCCAAAAAAATATAACAAAATCCCCAAATTTTAAGGATTGTCGTCCAATAGGAATGTCATCCGATAGGATTGTCATCCGGTAAGTATTGTCGGCCGATATTGGGGACGGCAAAATGTCTCTCTTGTCCAGTCTTGTCCAACTCATCCAGCTTTGGGGACGGCAAAAGGCTTTGTCGTCCAGTCTTCGGACAACAAAATCCTTTTGTCGTCTGCTACGCCAAATGTGCAGATAAGCCATTTGGCTTATCCTTATCTTGTCCACAACCGTTTCACCTTCTCTTACGCGTTTCTTAGAAACGGGAGACTGTTCCGGATAGGCCTTATCCCCATTTGGGGATAGGCCTGAACCCATTTGGGTTGGATCTAGATCGGAGAATCCAGTAGTCTATATCCTGTCCAAAAACCTACAAATAAAACACTTCCCTTAAAGTCTGGGCATCAGGAAATTGGGTACCTAAGTGTTGGCCCTAAAGAACAAGCCTACAACATCACTACCTGCACTCTGTCCTGAAGCTATTAAAGAGCTCTCGTACCTACGTGGAGGTGTTGACGAACCAAAAGGAGCCTAAAAAGAACTAAATGGACCCCCCGAGTCCGAAAAGGGTACTTTTCATATTTTTACTTCATTTATTTCAATTTTTTTGATTGGTGCTTATACACATTTTTTATATTTGTTTGCATAGCCAAATTTGTGACGGTACGATCCTAACTCCGAAAATCAAGAAACTTGTCTAGGCTTTACCTTTCCTTCGGGCAAAGGCCGGTCGAGACAAGCATACGGCGTCCCCACATCTCTCAAAAAGGATTTTGCATAATCCGGTAAGTCGATCTTTCTCAACTTCAAATTTTTATCAACACATACACTCTGACAAGCATATAGTGCATAAATGGCCTTCAAAAAGCTATGCATCATACATCAAATGGAGAAACAACAATAAGCAGATTACATATTAGAATCAAAGAATTTAAGACATGAATAAAACAACGAATTAATGCCAAGAAAAAGAGAACAAAAGAAAAGGGAAGCCAAACCTCTTTACGAAGTTGTAAGGAATGCATGGACTTTTCTGCTAGTTGAACCCGCAAGGCCTGAAGCTCGTGCTCCATGTCCATTACCTAATTGTTCAAGGAGTAAATATCAGTTAGCAGTCTTATCTCCTCAAATAAGAACAGTCTACCATAAAACTATGTTACCAGGAACCTCTGTTTTTTATTCTTCACCAGTGTTGTGCATGCATCATTTCAGTCCATAAATCCAAAATTCAAATTTAAAGTTTTCTTTTTTCAAAGTCATATCTTTCACACGAAATGTAGATGCCTGGAAATTGGTGCTGATGGAATTGGACTTAATATTGTTTTGGTCACTAGATGATAGGTACAACTAAATATTTAAGATAAGCAGTGGCAGAAAAAAATCATTGAAGCAAATATGAGATCTTTGGACTGGCATGAATATAGATGCAATGACGAATGAAAGGAAGGGTTCAACCTTTGGAGCTTCCAAACATTCAGCCAAATCATTGGGTTGTAAAGAAGAATATGCAAAGATTGTCAACGGCATGGAGATGCAAAATTCAATTGGCCAAGACTATTGAAGGACCACTTGGTATTTAGCTGGAAATAAAGAAAGAATTGTCATCTATTTTGCCTCTGTTTCCACAACTTGAGATGACCCAAGCTTTGATGGGTATGCAAGTCCATGATTAAATGGAACTTTTGAGACTCCGTTAAGGACATTCATTTGAGCTGCTCAATAACGAGAGAACTACGCTGGAAAGGAGAATCAATAGCTGTTGCATCACAAGATGATATCATTGTCTGTCCAGTTCTATAACCCAAATGTGTGAAAAGCCGATTTAGCCTCAGGGAACCACTGCTTGAGATGTTCACATGGCTTGTACCAAAGAATAAGCCCGTGACTACTAGCAATTATCAAACAAGGGGCCAAGAGAGTGGGTTTCTCATGATGTGTGAATATTAGAACTTGACCTCACCGAAAATGTCCTTTAATTTGTTTGCCTCCAACAAAGCCTTAAAGCTATGACTCGTAACAAAGGTAGCCAACGGCCAAAATCTCCAGATTCTCCAAGAGTCGAACACTTCCTTAACCAAGAATTCAAATTTAAAACAAAATAATGGAAAAACAAAAACTCCAACATAAGCATCAGAATAAATGGACTCAAACAGAACTACTAAAAACTCCAAGACAAAATAGGCCACAATTATAACTTAAGATTAATAGGGAAAACCTTCACTAATATAATTTTACTGGGCAGATGCAGTGGCAATTTCGTGAAAGTGTATAGAAGTCAAGACATCTACAAATTACAAAACTCACAAAGCTTATAGAGTCTAAAATTACTAACAAGAAAGAAACACTGACAATTCATTTCAAAGAAAAAACATTGGAAAAAAAAACCCACAGAGATCATTTTTACTGTCAGGGCTGGGAGTGGCTGCACTCATCAACTAATGTGAAGCCACATAAGTTATACTAAAGATATGCATCAAAATAACCTTTTGATAGGGTTTATATCAAGCCTTAATAATACAAGACAAATCAACAACAACATGCACCATACCTTACTTGGCTGATGCAACATTTTAATTCTTCTAGCCTCTTGTACCTCTTTCATCAACTCTTCCAAGTCCTGCAATTGTAAGCATGAAACAGTTTGGCAATGGCATTAACTTAAAAGCATAGGCATTTAACACCGATAAAATCCACATGAAATCTGAAATTTAACCCGTAGCATTTTCAGTCAATATCAATGCAAAGAGAGTATCAAATAACTACCCACACAATTCAATTCCATAACTTTGAGCAGAAAAAAGAGCACTATGAATTTTTTGTTATTTTTGGTCAGTAGCAGCATGATCCTGCATAGCATTTAGAAATCCACAAAGTTAATCATACTGTCGCCCTGAACAACATAACCATTTGAATACCATACATACAAACCTTTACATTACACTATGCCCATCTATTCCCACTCATCCTCAGTCTGACTTTGCATTTTTATACCCACTAGAGGTTGCAGAGATGACAAATTTTCATATAAGAAAAATTCAACAGAAATTGAGATGCCTAACATCCACTTGGACCCTAATACCAACTTACATGTCTAATAGTCAGATAAGATGGGAAAGTTAACTGCATCATACACCTTAAAGATCTTCAATGGATACATCAGGAATAACAAACCACCTGTGGGGAAACTCAAAACCTACAAAACACCAGCACTATGGAGTCTCATCAAGATCCGTATTCACTTTCACACTCTCATGAGCCTCACTATGAGCTAATAAAGGACATCCGGTTACAATCACGATTACATTGCCAATCAAATTCAAGGGGGAATATTGCACCATAAACAACATAAAAACAACATAAGCAACCAGTTTCGTTGAATGTGCCATCAGAGTTCAAGACAGAGATCAAGTTTAAGTCCCACAAGAATGTGCATTAATGTTTGAAACACGCAAATGTTGTGACAGATTCAAACCCCATAAACCCTCGCAATAGAAATAAGGCAATTTTGATAGTAAGGCCCCATCAAGAACATGAAAGGGAGGTAAGACCGTAATCATAACGTCAACAGTAAAATAATAAGACAAACAATAGAAGGCTTTAAAATTTTGAATAAATGAAAACATGTATCACTGAGAAACAGTTGGACATGTCAGCACAATCCATGAATTTGTAAACATTTCAATATTATAAACACAAATGTGGGTTATCAACAAGAATGAAACCAGAAAGGAAGACAAAAGCAAAAAGTCATGATTACACCTACCAACAAAAAATAGATTATAATAAAAACCTTTTTTACAAGAATTGTGTTCAGAATATCAACCTTAACTAATCAACAGCTACTATAAATGACTAGGAGAAGGTAAAAATGTATTGCAGAAAACACTCGCAACAGATGGGTTAAAGAGGACTAACTTGCTTCTCAGAAGCTTTTAACATCTTTTCCTGTTCCAGAAAGGCTTGTTCAACTCTACGCACTGCTTCTCTAGCACCTTCTATTTCAGCTTGAGCAACTGCTCTTGCCTCTTCAACCAACTTCTTTGCATCCTCTGAAGCCTGAACAATGGAGAAGGCAAAATCAATAAACCAACTTCCGCAACAAGAAAATGCAAACTTGTAATCCTTCTAACAAAACACAGCAAAATTGAATATGTCTTTGTCCAAAAGTAGTACAAGATATTTGTGCTTTCAGGCTATACTGTCAAAACTTTATCGAATCCCACTAGAATATGCTCTAGACTATTTCTGGGCACTGAGATTTATCCTCCTGTTTCCTTACTAAATGAGTTAGCTCACAAATTGATGTTTGAGCCCACATAAATCATAGTTTAAGAAGCTAAACTCTGCCTAGAAATCCCCAAGCAAAACTATACCATATGGATATGTCTGTAAAACACATGACATGGCTATAAGTTTTCCATTAACAGTTGTACAAAGGGGCATAGGTATTGGAGTAAAAGTGGAGCATCTGAGCAGCATAGGGCAAAAAGTCTCCTTTCAACAGCAGTCCTAGAACAAAAATCTAGACCAAACTCTATTCATGCAGGGTAAATTGCAGCACTTGATCAGTTTATTCAATAAAAGAAAAGAGAATTGTTATCTAAAAACAAGAAGTTAAATTGTAAGGGAGTCATACACACTACTTCAAAAGTGGTACAATACAAGATTGCATCACTTTCTTTAAATCATAAAAACTTTCATAGTCTACAACTAAAAGACCAGCCTTTACAATATAGTGATGATCGACATACTGAAAGGCTCATCCTTTCCATTTTATAAGAGAATTAAATTGATGTTCTGAGTCCTGACGCACCTTCACATCTAGAGTTTTTCATATATTATTGATGCAACATTCTTTTCCCTCATAATAGAGTGAACACACACTGTGTTCCTAATTTTATATATGTCAAAGTCTGGTCACACACAGAAAAGAGGGTACAGGGAAGGTGGCCTTCCAATTTCTGCATCACCTGCTTAAGAAAACTAGCAAGCATTTTTACTTCTGATTTTTCCTGGAGTAATTCTCCTTCTCTCTGAGTCAACTGAACAGCTAATGCCTCCACCTACATGAACGGACTATATCTTAGCACAAGAAAGATGTAATATATAAAAAAGTCAAAAAAGAATCAGAAAACGGATTAACAATGAGTATCAAATTAGAACCATATTGATACAACAAATTCATGAGCATTATCATTTACAGTGAATAATGGGCATTTGCATACAGCTCTAATTTTTGTTGTAAGCACTACAAAAAGTATGTTATTATCACACTAGGGATTGACTGTGAACTATGAAGTATGAAATGCAACCAAAAACATGAGAGTGGTCATCCAAAAGATTCTAAAAAACAAATGGCATCACTGTGGCACATCTATCAGGTATGATATGCCACAATTTGAGAAAGTTAATAACAGTAACAAAAGAAACATCAATGGGGACAGTATCTTGAGTTTATCTTTACCATCAGTAATATACAACCATAGGCATGGCATCCGAATAAATACCACCTCATGTAGCTATTTAGAGGAGTCACATTTCAAGTCTACCTACATAATATGCTAAATTTATTAAATATCCAACTGCTCATCTCATGTTCTGTTTTCTATCTCAGGCAGTCGGAATTTGTTAAGATGTATTGGTATATATATCCATATACATATGTATATTAACCTATATATATATATATAACTGTTTTTTATTGTAATAGGTTTTGCCTATGTAGGGGATTTCTGTCTTTTTACACGTATGTAATAGGTACTGCCCATTAGAGGCAGATTTGTCTTTGTTTATATTTTTTCTCTTTCTACTTTTATTCTTTGTCTTTTCCTTATTATATGAAGGCATAATGGTCAAAGACCAATATAGTCGTTGGGAGCATCCCAACTAGGGGTGTCAACGGGTCAGGTTTACCCGGACCCGACCCAGACCAAACCCTATAGGGTCCTGGTATGGTGACAAATAAGAAGCCCCGGGTCCAGACTCGAAGGTCTGATTAATACATGGACCCAGGTATAGTTTGTGAAATTTCATACCAAACCCAGGCCTGACCGGAGTTCTGATTAAGACCCGCAATTTTTCAATGTAAAAATGATAAAAAATATTTTCTTACAAGGTATGAGTCTGGTTCATGTAGTTCTTATCGGTTTCGGGTATGGATTCTCTTATAGTAGACCTAATTAGACCCAAGTCCGGACCCAATACCATACCCGAAAATCTGGTCCAAGTCTGGTTCCACCTGGGTCTGAACCAAACCCGACCCGTTGACACCCCTAATCCCAACGACTCTTTTGGGTCTGATGTGGTCTATAAAAAGGGGTTTAAGTCCCCTCTTGTATTATGCTTTTCTTAAGCATTCACTAGTGAATAAAGACTTATTTTTATGTGTTGTGCTCTCTTGTGAATGCCCTTAGTGGCTATTGTAAGCACTTTTTGTGGTTTTGTATTTACCACTAATTGGCTTTTGCATTGTCCCTTGGTGGACTTGTGATTTTGCACATCGTTCTTTAGCCTTGTAAGCCCTTAGTGGCTTCATTATTGTATTTCCTCTTGTTTCCTTATAGAATCATGAGGCTCATCAGGAGTATGTCCACGGGTTGGGTTTACCCGGACCAAACCCTATAGGGTCCGGGTATGGTGACAAATAAGAAGACCCGATTAAGACCCGGGTCCGATTAATACATGGACCCGAGTATAGTTTGTGAAATGTTATACCAGACATGGGCCCGACCCGAGTTCCGGTTAAGACCTGCAAATTTTCAATGTAAAAATGAAAACAAATATTATTTTACCAGGTATGGTTCCGGTCTGGTTCATGTAGTTCTTATTGGGTCCCGGTATGGTTTCTCTTCTAATAGACCCGATTAGACCAGGGTCCGGACCAAACCCAAAAATCTAGTCCAAGTCTGGTTCCACCTGGGTCCAAACCAAACCCAACATGTTGACAAGCATAATCAGGATGTTATCCAAGAGCATATCCATCACTGGACTAGCGCTATTATCTCAAAAAGCTTCAAGACAAAACCTAAATGATGAATTTCCATTTGAACAGAGACTACTACCAACAGACAGCTTCACAAAAAAAGGAGTCAATGCCTGATTTGAAGAGGTGGATACGAATCAAAAGAATAGAAACTGTGAAAGTGAAAAATACAACCCCAATCGAAAACAACAGAAAGTTCAAAATATGAAATACTCAACCAAGGTTTTACTAAAAAATGATCTCACATAAGCCTCCAAAATCCTTTCATTACTTAAAATCATGGTCATCTTATCTTCCATAACATACTACCGCATCAGTACAGAATCTCCACACTGCTCCTGAACCTCCTTTCAAAAGTTTCAAAAGCCGGACAAAATAAATCTGATATATTAGGTACAGTGCTGTGACATGTGTGTGTGTGTGTCATGTAATCATTGAGTTTGCATTTGTGGTTCTACAGAATTACACTTTCTATAGGTAAAAACCTTGTCACCCATGATCAAATTATGTCTACGAAATTTATTGAAGGTGTCTTAGCATTTAGACTCGATAAATACAGATATTAAACAACAGCACATAAAAACGATAATCAACCAACCATAGAAATGGCCTCCTCCACATCTTCCTTATTACAGCCTGCCACACGACCTCTTAGTGATTCTAAAACATCTCGCAACTTCTTCAGAAGGACCTGCCTATCCAGTGAAGCTGCCTCACGAAACTTTGCCTGGGAAAAAGTCCAATAACAAGTTTTCAAGCATGGACGACCTGAAAATACCCACAAAAACAACACAAACCAACTCTGGCATTGTAAAACCAAATTTGATCAAGCAACTCAATTCTGACATCAGATCAAATTTTGACCTGCATAGGCTGAAAGTATACGCATAGTATTGATAAATTTGATATATACGGGCATGCATGTTCCAGGTTTACAAATGAGGGTCATCACCAGGTGCAACAGTAAAGTACTGAGCCGTAATTATGAAAACGTGGGGTCAAGCCCAAAGAGCAGCCACTAAATGTAAAATGCAGAAGATTAGGACTGTCTAAAGTCTGCCCTTCCCCAATACCCCTGAATACAAGATGCAGTGGGTGGACTTCATGTTTATGACTATGTAAAACCTTTGAAGTTTTTGACATAAAAACATGGAGCATATTGGCATTTAAAACAGGAGAAAAGAGGATTTTCTACAAAATGAGAGGTCACACACACACACACACACACACACACACACACACACACACACACACACACACACACACACACACACACACACACACACACACACGCGCATGCGCGCGCACGCGCACGCGCACGCGCACGCGCGCACACACACACACACACACACACACACACACACACACACACACACACACACACACACACACACACAAATTCCAGTTACTTCATACTTAACCCCACTGGAAACTAAATCGAAACTAACCTCTATTTTGTGTTTGCCTGATTGTAGATGAAAGCAAATTATTATTATTTCCATTCCAGAATCCTACTCATAGATGCATAGCCTGACATGTACGTTTGGATGTGGAGATGCAACGTAAAAATATGCAAGTATGAGGTTCTGCATCATGCATAAAAAAGAATCATGCCAATAAAGTTAAAATAGTTTTTGTTTCTTTTGGTTTTAAAGATCAAATTGTTAGTTTTAAGATGAACAGTACGCTTCAAGAAAATCAACGAACGTCTATTTTGCAAAGTAACAACTAAAACATTACTGAGTATTCTACAAGAAGGAGAACAAGCAAACCTCAGAAGACAACTTGGCAGCCGCAGCTAGGCCCTTCTCGAATTTGCTCGCTAGATCCTTCACTGACAACCTTTTCTGCTGCTCCAGCAGCTGGGCAGTCTCCCGAGCAACAATCTCTTTCATGGATGGTATATCCGGGCTTTCTTTTGGGTCTACGATCCGATCATTCGCTTCAATTCTGTAATTTGGGAATCGGTTGGTGGCAAAATTCACATCAGCTGAGACCGACTGAACCGGCTCATTCTGCTTAGAATCCTCCACCCCGTTTAACCTCATTCTGTAATCGATATCGTTACTCCCTCCTAAATCAAACCAATAAGAACTAAACGAAATGAGATTCCATGCATGCTAGTATCTTACATATTCAAAAGCTTCAGTCCCAAATCACCACCAAGGCAAAGAAAATCCAAAATATGTTCGTTTAATCTTAGATACTCAAACGTTTCCGATTTTCCCTAAACCACGCACATATGCTCAAAGCTCCCACCACTTTTTTTTCTCTTTCCCAGGGAACATCCATCCTTGAAACCAAAATCTGCTAGCCTCCATGAATTCTTTAAGACTCAAAATTTATGTTTTTGAGCACCAAGGAGATTAGGCTCAAGGGGCAGATTGGTCATTCAGTAAGCATTCAACAACAGGAACGACATACCCAAACTAAGCAACCGAAATACACAACCTTCTCCCCGAAGAAACCCCAACTAAATTAACACTCTGAAAACATGTTCCTAAACTAGAAAATATCATCAACCATAAGAATCTCATTCATCACCAAAACAAACAAACAAACAAACAGAAAATCTGTTTAAATTTTAGAGAAAAAGAAAGCAGCATTCGACAATTCCTCACCTCTCCACTGACGATTGCTCCAATCTTGGGATGCGCGAAGGGCGGGAGGACTTAGTTGCTCAAAGAACAAAGACCGCCACTAGCACCACTACTACTACCACTACAAGAGATAGCAGAACTGAACCCCAATTTTAAACTACGAAAACAGGAAGTAGGAACGAATATGGAGGAGGGAAAAAGAAAACACTCGGGATGGAAGAGGCGAAAAGAGAAACCCTAGATCTGAAAGGGCGCAGAGAGCGAACACCAAACTCCGATCAGAAAACTTCAGGAAGAGGGGAAGAAACCAGCGAAGTAGTAGGGTTTACCGACGAATTTTCACACCTCCCGGAGAGCTGCCCGACGCGTCGTCAGATTCCCTCGTCGTAATCGCGACGAAGGAGAGAGAGAGGATGAGGAAAGAGTTTAAATAGCGCGAGTGGGAAAAAGAAAAGAAAAAGGAGAGAGAGAGAGAGAGAGAGAATTTGGGGGCAGAAAAGGAAATTGAATCGATTCACCCAAACCCACCCTGGCGCGCTTCGAGCTAACCCCACACCAATTGGGGCCCACGTTCTTAAAATGGTAACACAGGTAAAACTCTAAAATCAAGGCTTCGTATATCGTACTGCCATTTGTACACGGCAGTGCATACTGATAGAACTGACGTCATCCTTCAGTGCTCGGATGTGAGAGTTACTAAATCCGACTTAAGTGGATATCGTCCTATCGGATCCGGAGTTGGATGAAAAAAACTAGTAATTTGATCTGAAATTCTGAACCCAACTAGATTAAATATCTAGTTATTGGATCCGGACTCCATTTCAAATTTGGATTGCAAACTCTAATACCAGATCCTGATTGGATACTTGTCTGGAAGTTGCTTATCTTTTCTACTGAATCCCACTAAATAGATCCCAAACAAGTCAGATATCCAACACAGGTCGGAACCGTTCTTTTTAAAAAAGTGAAGTGGGCTTTTTGGGGGAGGATTAAAAAATTGCACGTGGCCTCAGTACTTTATAGACCTTGTTTTCAAAACTCAAGTAGAAGTCAAGGAATCCTTTACGAACAAAACTCTCGAGGTGGGCCCCACCTCCTATGTCTATCTTCCTGACGTCGAGCCATCGTTGGATGAGGGGCCGCCAGCGCCGAAAGCTCTCTCTCTCTCTCTCTTATTGTATTACGATTATGCCACTTCAGTGTTTTTTTTTCTGGTGTCTGGTTTTTCGTTATCTAAACGGGTCGGATAAAATGGACTGCACCCAAATCCAATTCGAAGTGGAATGGTGAAATGCATTAGCGAAGAACTCAGATCAGGTTAGCTATGTAGTTTGCTCGGATCAAAATTTGAGTGCAATCGGAGTTAGATATAGCTAAAACCGACGCGATTAAATAATTGGGTCTGATCATTCTAACCCATTCCGGTACGGTTCGGATGTCGGGCCCAAAGCCATACCGTTTACATCCCTGGTGATGAGGAACACTCAGGATCATGGAGGGGTCTTGTGGTGTATTATTGTCGGGTCTATGGGCCATGAGTGCACATGAGGGCCGTTGGGCAGCGTTGGACATGCATTGCTGTAATTTGCCCCCACATAGACAAACAGTACCATGACTTCAGAGATGTGAACAGTTGTTGGGTTTGGTAATGAGGTTTGAGATTTGTGGTGGGAGATGTTTCTTCAGTTTTTTATGCTGTTTTTGTTGATGACTTGGAACAGTTTAGTATTTGAATGAAACAAACTTGGTTTATCTTTTCATTGTATTTGAATGGAAAAAACCCCAAAAAAAAAATGGTACTTGGTCAAGTGAGTGCATTCTATGGTCTAACGAGATCCATTCTGATTTTAAGCAGATTAGTTCGTTTCAAAGAATCTTAAGGGGCAGTTTGGATTTAGTGTTGACTATGTAAATGTGAATTCCATTTTTTCATGAAAGGTAAATGTGAATTCTTAAATGAGTGGAATGCTAAAGAAGTTGAAAAGTAACAGGCCTTACAATTTCAACAATTATAATTACTTTATTCATTCATCAATTTTCTGTAAATCAAGAGAAATCAATAGAGATGGGATGGAGGGCAAAATGAGGATTCTCATCTCAATATCAATTAGGTGAGACCCCAAAAGTATTACTTTGTCAGTTAACTAGTAAGACATGCCTATCAATTAGTGAAAAAACTGAATTATATATCTGTTTGATCATGGGTAAACTGTTTAGCTTAGTACTATCTTGACAAACATTTGTTTTTTAGTGTTGGTGTTTGGTTTGTGCAAAGTAACGTCCCTCCCCATATGACAACTGACATTTGTGCACTTTAAGACAAGATGTAGCAGGATAAACTCCTTTGAATTCCAACCAAAACCCTCCTTAGTTATGATGATGTGACCTAACCATCTAGTTATCTCATTCGACCTCCATGCACTTGACAAGCCGCTTAATAGAAATTATGAAGCCATCAGGTCCACCACTAAAGATGCTGGGACTAACAACCCGTGAAAGATTACATCCAAAAAATAGATGGTAGGGCTAGCGTTGCATGAGTAAGGCTATGTTTGGGAAAGTTGAATTGAAGGTTGTGTTGGGACTAACAACCCACTTACTGTTTGGGAGCAGTGGCGTTGAGGAAACAATGCAGACTAGTTTTGGCAGGCCCAGCCTTTCATGAGAGGATTTTTTGGCAACTCCTCTCCACATCACACATTAAAACACACTGAAAGTGTGTTTCCATCCCATTGCAAGGCTCTCAAACATAGCCTAAATGATGACTATGGATTGTTGGATGCTAACCTAGCCTCTTTGTTTTATAAACAACAACAACAACTACAACTATGCCTTCATCCCAAAATAATTGGGGTTGGCGATATGAACCAAAAAAGAAAATCATTATGGGTCTTCCACATGAATCCTTCTCCTCCAATCATTTCTATCCAATGCCATGTCCTTTGTGAGGTTCAAAGCATTCATATCCTTTCCTATCATCACCTCCTTGTTTTATAAACACACACAAAAAAAAAAAACATCAAACAAACAAGCAGTTTCCCTCAAGCGAGTTCATTGGTATAAAACCCAGCTAATAACCCTTGTCCCATCCTGAGCCTCGCGATAAAGGACACACTTGTGGGTTTCGAACTCGTGACTTCTGGTCAATTGATCAGAGTTAGGATCCCATAAATTCACAAAAGATGGGTTTCATTCTACATTCAATCTTAGCCATCCAATCAAAGTGTAGAATTGGTCCACATTTTCACCTGATGTAGACTGATCCTATCTGTCCAGATGGTTCAGGGATCGCATAGGATGGAACTTTTTTAGTTGATCAGGAGAGTCATCACGTGCTCCTTACATTATTTGTTCATCAAATTGGACCAAGAGAGTGGTGTTTTTGTAATATTTGGGAAATGGGTAATTTTCAAATAAACACCAAACCTTAATTCTACTTGTTATATTCATCCAACTTTTTTCATTTTCCAAATAGCCTAAAAAAAAATAACTTGGGTTAAGCAACACAAGGAAACTAACACTGAACTTATATAATGAAAATGCTAAATTACCCTTGCAGAAATAACGAAAGCCCATTTTTCTCCAACTGTAACTTGTCTTTGGTGAGAGAACTTTGAGTGATATTTGAAAAATGTGAAAATCGTGGTGGGTATATTAATTTTGATAATAAAAATTTGGTGGGCATTTGAAAATTACCCTTGAGAAATAGCTGACTTAACACTTAACAATAGGTTTTTAATAAAGACAAACACCTATTACTTGGTTCCAAATGAAGCCATTGTAAATGAGATGCAATTTTTTGTTTTCTTCTAACATTTATAACCTGCTAATGAGTTAAAACTTTCTTGGCTTTGAGATAGGTTTGTTTAACACGCCTTACATAGAAAGATGTTTAGTTTGTGTTTTCTATTTTATTGCCTCTTATATATATATATATATATTTACACAAAGAAACTACCTTCAGAATCAGAAACCTAGTTGTGCTGGCTTTACCTGCCTATAATCGCTGTCCTGGCAGCGTAAAACTCAGTGGGTTTACCCCTTGTCCCAGGAAGTCGGCATGCTTCGGCTTGCACTAGGGGTGACACCCATGGGATTCAAACCTATACCACACCTGCCTAGCGCCCATGGGTTTAGCCATGCAAACATAAATCCATTAGTCTTTTATTTTATTGTCTTGCAAATATAAGGCATCCAATGTATTGATAGGTCAAGTTTTGTTGGTTTCTAACTGCAACAGTTTTCTTAGTTATGATTGTATTGATGAGGCCAATGGCTAGGAGATCTTGCCTATATTCGTTTTGTCTGACCTGGTGTTGCTAAACAAATTCAGTTCAACACAAGCTTTGGATGCTTCTCAAATTGGCACATCGCTATGAAGAAGGTTTCCAATGCTCAAAGTGGTTTAAAACTGAATGATTGAGTCAATCCATGAATTTACATGTTTCTTGACTTAAAAAGAAACTTTATCAAGGGAATAACAAACCTCAATATTGTTAATCTAACAGAGATTCAAATCTCATCTCTGCTGAATAATGTCACAGATATCGTTGTTGAGATTTTCTCAACAAGGGAAAATCATGACAGTTTCATAAATTGTCTTTTTCGAGAAAATTACAGGGAAATATCAGAGTGTCCAAGCTTAAGAACTAAGAAAAAGTACAAGAACATAATCTCCAAACTTTTGAGAATGTTGAACACAAAGAATTGTGTTAATGTCATGATAAATCATAACATCTTGAAAACTTTTGAGAATGTTGAAAACTGAAATCTGTAAACTAGCAAAATATGTAAACTAGTATGAACCAAGATTTCCATAGGTTTTTTTGCAAATCTAACGTTGCTTGGAACTGACTATTGGATGATTGTGAGCGGATCAAGAAATGTGATTTTGTATGCTTAAATATTTACTAAATTTTGATCTATATATATTTTGAAGCCTTAAAAGATTCTTCTTATACACAGTAATGGGATGATCTAAGAGTTTGTTTTTATAAAACCAAACATCTACATTGCATCTGTATGGTGAAATTTTAGAAAAAAAAAACTATAAAAATCTCAGCCAGTTTACATATTTTGCTGGCTTACATATTCCAGTTACCCATCTAGGATTCATGTGAGGGGGGGCAAACAGGGGTGTAGCAAAAAAAAAATTATTTGTGCGATAGTTGGGGGTTCGGGGGCAGCGCCCCAGAAATTTTTTTTTTTTAGATAAAATAAAAAGGGCTACAATTATTAATAAAAATCTATTTCATATGGACAAATCAAACTATTTGCTGCAGTCAGGGCTGGGCTAGGACTGGACTGGGCTACAAAAATGGATAAAAATCTATTTCATATGGAATCAGGGCTGGGCTAGGACTGGGCTTTTAAAAAAAAAAACAAAAAAAATTAACTGTTTCGGGAGGCAGGACTGGGCTACAGCCCAGTCCTGCCCCCCCTAGCTACGCCTTTGTCCATATTGTTTCTGAAGATATAATAAAGAAAACCCAGGAATTTTTTTTATAAGGGCAATTCTGTAATTTTGTAGCAGTGGTGAGTGTTCCTTGATTGACTAAGGATATGGCAAGTATTGTAGAAGGACACAAGAAACCAATGATAAGAATAAAGCAAAAGGAAAATAAAAGGAAACCGTCATTATGTTTGATAATTTAATGAAGGGTTAAAGTTTGCTGCATTTAATTGTATGTGCAAAGGAGAAATGGGTAGCTGCGAAATTAATACTTGCCAAGTGATACGTGTTAAATGGTTTTTTTTTGGCTTTTCGGTATTCTTTTTTGCAGTTCTGACCTCATAAATGCGGTGCGCATGGTCGATTTATGAGGAAAGCACACCTGGATCATGTGTTTTGGATGAAAAAAAAATGAATTTTGGTGCTTCAAAAATTTACAGAGATTTTAGACCATTGATTTCTTGAACATTCTAAAAACCCACCCATGAGTCATAATTGAACACTTCAAGAATTGATCCCTATAAAATCAAGTATCATTTCATACATACACATTACTTTGTGCAAATGAATGTGATCTACATGTTGTTTTAGTGAGAACCATCTTTTGATTGGCCATCATCCAACTTGAATATGGCTTTTTTTTGTTATGGAAAAATGGACAGTAGTAAATGCACTCATTTTTTTCAACTCAAGAAAACAATTTTTTTTATCAAAAAATATGATCCAAACCTCCTTTCCCACCGTATCATGCATGGTAATCACATCATTGCAAGATTCCAACTAGATTATTTATTTTTTATTTATAATTTTAAAAAATAAGTTTATAATGTTTTAGCAAAATTTTAGACTTGTAGGCAACACTTAATATTGCTTCAGAGTCCGCTCTCGAGGGGTTAGTGTAAACTTGAGCTCATTCATATGGCAAAATTTGCAGATTAGTTTCAGGATTACGTAAGAAGCTATTACATTATCCTTTCATGCATATTCTTTATTATGTCCATGAAATAAGATGTGTAATTGCATTTTTAATGTAATAGATTCATCAACTATATGATGAAGTTACCAATGATAAAGTACGAAAACGAGATAATATGACTTTCTCAGTATCATAAAAAAGTTGTAAGAAGATATCTAGATTTTGTCATAAATGGTTTCTGGTTTCATAAAAAATGACACGAACAAAGAAAGAAGACCCAAAATAGTGTTTCGTTGTCAATGCTCAAATTTCAAGTTATTCAAGTGCAAGAGATAAAAACCTGACATTTGGTGATATCATCTATTATGGATATGTTGCTGATATCATTAAAGTTGAATATCCTAAAAATATTTGATTTATTTTATTCAAGTGTCAATAGTATGATGCCCTCAGTCCTTGTTCAAAAAAGATAAAGTTGGACGAATTTGGTTTCACATTTGTCAACATAAATTTGCATTGTATGAAAGATGAACCCTATGTGTTTGCATCTCAAGTAGAACAATTCTTTTATGTGCAAAATCCTACTACTACATATTAACATATTGTCATTAAAATAAAACATCAGGATTTATTTGATATGTGCAACAAACATTTAGGTTAATTGCATGACACGATGACGATAAGCTAAAATCATATTGGGCTGGTGAACCACGTGCTATTCAAGTTGTCTAAAGTGTAAATGACGATGTTGATATAGATTGGATTCTGATAAATATCTCTGAAACAAACATTAAAAACCCAATTGACATACTCATAAAAGAATGTCTACATGATTGTGATAAGTTTTTATTTATTTAATGATATGTTTGTGGTTTGTTGTGATATCCATATTTTTGTAATATATTATTGAATGCATGCTTACTTTAAATGTTTATTTTATCATAAATATTATTAACTTATTGTTAAGTTTTTAACATATGTTTCTTAGTCGTGTTTTATTAGAAGCATTGATGCATAAACAAAAGCATAAGGTTGACATTAATACGTATAGCTAACCCATAAGGCGAGAGGCACAAGTGCCAAGTATCTTCATAGAAACAATTGCTCAAGATCCTGACCACATACCTTTATATTTTTTTCCTGACATGTATTACTAGATTCTTACAAGTTGGATGATTAGACTTATATATATATATATATATATATATATTTATATATATATTTTTTAAAAATTTAAAATTTATTCATTCAATTATAGGCAAGATACATATATTGTTATTGCATAAAAAGTTTGACATTCTTGATATAATGAAAGCATGGGTATTGAAGGAATACATAAAATATTAAAAAAACTAAAGGTGCAAGCTTAGGAAGATCTTCAAGTAATGTAGTATTCTCAATGAGCGCTTGACAACACGTTCACCTTACATCTCTTCTCATCAAAGGTTACAATTGATGCATTACTTTCAACTACAAAACTTCGGGTTATGAGATGCCATCGTTTTCTTATTTTATGAACTATAAAATTGTTTATACATATTTAAAATAAAACTTTTTTTTTGTTAGTTGACATTGCCTAACATGTGAATTTATGATTTTTCTCTAACATACTAAGTTTTTAAGCTCAAATATTAATGTTTGAGTTATGGATGGTTGAATGAAGAAATATATATAGTTGTGTATGTATGTATGCTTACAATGTTCTATTTCTTATAGGGCTTCAAATGTGAATATTAAGGTTATGGAGAGTTGACGAAAAATATATATATATAACTATGTATATGTATGCTTTAAATATTGTGTTTCATGCAGGACTTCAAATATAAATATTGGAGTTATGAACGGTTAAATGAATATATATATATATAGTTGTGTGTGTGTATGCTTTGAATGTTATATTTTTTGATTTTTTGCGGGTCTTAAAATATGAATGTTTGAGTTATAGAGAGTTGAATGAAGAAATATATATACTTGTGTGTATGTATCATTTAAATGTTATGTTTCTTGCAGATTCTCAAATGTGAATATTTGAGTTATGGATGATTGAACAAAGAAATATATATAGTTGTGTATGCATGTATGAGCAGGATCAATTTTTAATGAATGTATGAATGAATGATTATAAGAGTTTGTTTATACTAAATGTAAAAAAATATATATATGTATGAGCTTATGCACTTATGAATGAATAAAATAAATATATGTATGAGTATATTTATTTATGAATGTACGCATACAATGTTCATTTGGTGATGAATGAATAAACGATTATAAGAGTTGGTGCACATTGAATGCAAAAAATGAATGTATGTGTAAGCATATATATTTATGAATTGATGAAATGAATGAGCATGTTCATTTTAAATGAATTGATTGAATGTGTGTATGGGAAAATTCATTTTTGAATGAATGTATATATAAACATATTCATTTTGTGATAAATGAATGAATGAAAGAGTTGGTTACTGTTGAATTCAAAAAATGAATATATGTATGAGCATATTCATTTATGAATGAATGAAATGAATGAACAAGTTATATGAGAAAAATTAAATTAGCAACAAATTTAAAAATATTTTTTATGCTAAAAATGTCAAAAATAAGCTTTTTTTGGTGCTAAAATAACATTAGAAAAGAGCTTTCTGGTTGTTCAATGACAAAAAAAATACTTTTTCTAGCACTAAAAGGCCGCGCCAGTAAAGCCTTTACCAGCAACACCATATATTGGTACTATTTTAGCTTGTCAGTTTTCTTCTAATGATTTGAAGAAGGTGCAACTTCAAAAAAAGTGAGAACCAGATTCCATGTGAGAACTGCACATGTAGCATTTACAGGCCAAATAGAAATCATAATCACAAATATAGTCCAGTTTTTGAAAATCTCTGATTGCAAATTATTTATAAAACACAATAATCATGATATTATTGTAAGATTTTCAAAATCTCTCCTATTTTCAATATATTGTAATATTATCACGACTTATATGTCAAGAAGACATTTTAAAAAATAAGAAAAGAAGGGGTTGAGCCCACTTTTCAAAACAATATTTAAAAGTTGTTGCTTTACCAAAAAAAGGGTATGTGAATGAGCATGCAGCTATCCACATTGGCATGTTTTTTTCTAAATGAGTGAGGAACAGAAGGGGTATAACCTCCTAAATAGAGGCTGAAACCGACTATTTCTTGTTGTTTTTTTTATTTATCCTCTTAACTTCATACTAAAGTTTATCTTATTTACATTAAGATGATATTTCACTAATCCACATAACTTCATACTAAGCATATTTTATTGACATTAAGGTAATGTTTCACCAATCCACATGTATTTATTATAATTTTTTACTAATATTCTCTTCTTATATATTATTTACAATAATTTTTAACAACCAATATTTTTTCAAGAAAATCAAGAATTTTGAAAATTTCCCAAGATATTTCATTGCCAAGAACACATTTGTGACTATGATAGAAGCCTAGTTTATCATGTGTTGGGGCTCAATCATGTAAGAGGAACCATGGGAACCGCTTAGCTCATGGGAAGGTCCAGGAGCCCGAATGTACGTGCTGGGGAGGATTGCCATGTACGGATGCCAAAGGGAGAGGTAGCATCAAGCGGTGCTGAAAATGTCATCTTTTTTTTTTTGAAAGGTAAGTAGACCCTTAACATTTATACAACTATACCATTGGGATTTGAACTTGCAACGTCCCAACACAGGTGACGTGCACTAGCTGCTCCTACCAGACAAGCGGCAACAAACCAACTTTTTGTGAATATCATGCTATGTTTGCTATTTTATTAACCGCTAGTGGGCTAGGCTAACAGCCAAGTGGGGAGCAAAGGGGGGTAGGGGGGCTCACAAAGCAAGAGTTGAGAGCCGCCCCCTTTTTGTAATCCATCTATGTGGTTTAGATAGTTTATTTTTGCTTATTTTCTAAATAATGAAGCACTTTTCTAGATTATTATTAGAAAAAAGGTGATACTCGAAGCTATTTTTCTATCATGTGTTTTTTACATTATTCAAAATTTTGAGATTTTTCTTTGTATTCTCTTTATATTCAAGAACAAAAATCACAAGAAATTGTCTTAAAATGACCATATTTCATGCATAAATCTCTGCACATAAAATTAATTGGATTAGAGTTGAATACATATTCAATTGAATTTGATTTGGAGATGGGAACATCCTAATAGGTTAGATCTGAGTAGGGATGTCAAGGAGTCGTGTTTGTATAATAAATCGAACTGAACTGTTGTTTCATTAGGTTCAATCCAAAGGTTCCCACCTACAAAAAGACTACATCATGTGAAAAGGCAAAAAAATGTGGAATCCATAACAAATACAAATACAAATACAAATACAAATACAAATACAAATAACAAGAATTAATAATCTTGAAATTGAGTCGTATATGAAATAACAATTTTTATTTCTTTGCTTTGAGAAGTTGTGGGGTACTTTTTTTTTCTTCTTTTGAGATATATTATATTAAGTAAAAATAAGAAAGAGTCATTGTTTTTCGTTCCAAAATGAATTAAATTGAAAAGGAAAAGTAATGATCCAAGTTGGATTGATTTCAAAATCCAATTCTTCTTTCTATATGTCACATAGTTTTCCATGAAAGAGAATTTCATCTATGAATGAAGTTACAATACAGAGTTGGTGTTACTATACCAGTTCAATTAATTTATTTGTTTGTAATCACGTAATCACGAGATGAGTAGATGTCACAGATGATGAATTTATGGTCAAATGGCTGATCAATCAAAAGAAAAAATATTAAATTAAGATTAATTATTTCAATTGGGATTTCTTATCATTTTGTCTTACAAAACAGAAACTTAGGCAAGTGTTATATATATATATATATATATATATATATATCCCGGAACCTTCCAAAAGGCACACGCAGCCCAGCACCTGCTCTATGCTTTGCCAAATTTCTTCTTCAAACGTGGCTGCAGATTAAATTCAGGGCTGTTTTTGGCAAATACAACAAGAAATCATGCGATCATTTCGGCTTTCGCGATCCTTCACGGAATACCAGGCACTCCGATGCTGGATCCAGCACAGTAAACCATATCCCCTTACTGTCGATCTCCCACTCCCTGGCTCTCGCAGACCGAGCGATGCTCCGCCGCTCTGCCTCCTCCAAGGGCATGCCTTCGCTGAGAATCTCCCTCCCTCTCCTACTCCTCCTCCTCCTCGTCGCCATCTCCCTCTTCTCTCTGCCCCGCCCGGACCTCCGCCTCCTCCTCCTCCGACCCCCAAACCCTAACCAGAAAACACTAATCTCCCCAAACCCCAGCTCCGATCAAACCCAAAGCCCTAATTCTAATTCTAAGCCTAATTTCAGACTCGTCGTGAAGGTGCTCGCCTACGACCGGCTCGATTCCCTCGCTCGTTGCCTCCGATCGCTCGCGAACGCCGACTATGGCGGAGATCGAGTCGATCTCCACGTCTTCGTCGACCATTTCAGGGCCTCCGACGCGGGGAACGACTCTAGGGTCTTGGATCAGAGGCTCGAGGATGCCAGTCGGATGCTCGGGTTCGTCGATGGGTTTGAGTGGAGGTTCGGGGACAAACTGGTCCACTACCGGACCGCGAATGTCGGGCTCCAAGCGCAGTGGCTCGAGGCGTGGTGGCCGAGCTCCGACGACGAGTTTGCCTTCGTTGTTGAGGACGATCTGGAGCTCTCGCCGGTCTACTACAGGTACCTCAGGGGGCTGATCACTACTTACTATTACGATCCGTCGAATTTCGATCCTTCGATCTATGGTGCGTCTCTGCAACGCCCGAGGTTCGTTGCTGGTGAGCACATATTTTTTCCCCTTCCCTTTTTATTTTCTGATATTCAGTTTTTACGATTATGAGTTCGTTCATTACGTGATTCTCTCTTTTTCTTTCCACAACTTAGCTTTTACGAGTTTTAGATCGTTTTTATTGCAATTCCATCTGGGAATTGTTTGATTGACAGATTTGTTTTTATTTCGGCGCTGTTTCCATTAATCCAATAGACGTTGTTTGAAAAATGCTCTAGACAAACTTTTACTTTAACAACTGGAGATTTAGTTGAAGAAAATTATCATTTGGTGGTTCATATGATTCAATTGCATTTTTTTGTTTAGTTCCTGTGAAATTTGTTACTCGCTTTGTGATTTGTCTGTTAAGAAAATGCTGCTTTGAGAATTCAATCAACAATGTTGTTCCACATCTTTTGTCATGGTGTTACCATGAGAGTTATCTAAATTGGCGATTTAGTTGACTAGATTAATTGAAAAAGTGGAGATTTAGTTGAATAAATTAACTGAATTTAGATAAGAACTTTATCTGTTTTTTTTATCAGAGCATAGACAAATCGGATTAATATTTTGATTTTATTGAAAATTGTGGTAGAAGAATGCCACTATGTTTAAGACAAGTTTTGTTACTGTGCCTGGGATTTACAGAGCCTTTATCTTTTCCTGAACTGGGTTCAAGCTGGAGCCAGCTCCGTCAGAGCTTTGGATGATCTGTTTGCCACTGGTGTGTGGCAAGACAGACTACAGGGTGACCATGGTATGCCTCAGAACGGGACATGCCAAGAGTGATGTAGGTGAACACCTTGCACCAACACCATGGTTGTGTCCAAGTCCAAAACATTCAACGCTAGGCCCACATGAAGTAGGTTGTTGTTTGTTGTGGGTTTCATAGGGATTCAAACATCCCATTTGTTTTGCATGGCATTGAATTTTTTCTTGAAGGTTGTGTTGAGACGCCTGAATCTTAGTGAGTTGAAGTCACCAAGTTCTGACCGTATTGTTGTAGGTATGCTGGTCTGTATGTTGATCGTCATTCAACTCCTAAACAGTTGAATTTCGTGCTATCCCAGTCCAGACAGGCAGGCACACCCTTAATCACTTTTTAAATCCTGTTATCACTGTATTATGTTGCCATTGTTGTGAGTTCTAGAAATTGAAGGGAACTGCCTAAGACTGAGCTGAAGAAATGATAATTTGAAGTGTTTGAAAACTTTGCCAATTCAATCTGATGCTCAGTTGACTCAGCCCGACTCATTTCCTTACTGTGTTAGCCCAGTTAATGACCCGTGAACCCCTAAAACTCTCTCTCTCTCTCTCTATCTATCTATCTCTCTCTCTCTCTCTCTATATATATATATATATAGATAGATAGATAGATAGATAAAAGCGCACACACACATCTGTTAAACAATGTTATATAATAAACATATTATAAAAAATCACCTTGTATACATGTGTCTAACTGTATATTACAATGCATATTATGTATAATATATTAGTAATACAATATAAAACACATAGTATATACATATTTTATATAAAATATTGTCTTGACCTGGCAAAGTCATGAGTAAACCTATGCTGGGTCGTGTCACAAGTCTTTGGGTTTTAAAAAACTATAATAATTTGCACCACTAATCTATATATCTAGGAGAAAGGAAGTCAGAGGCAGCCATGTAAGATTTTGATGTACAAAAACTTGGCAGTGGTCATGCATGGTATGTGTCCTGTGCGAAACAAAGTTAAGATGAAAATACCAGGACAGCCATATCTAGGTTGGCAGGATCAATAGTGTCATGAATGTGCTGATTTAATGGAGGGCCCTGTATGCACAATTTTTGTCCATTTCCAATAAGCTGTCAGTTATCTCCGTGATTTGCTTGGCTTTTGCTACTCATCCTTAGTCACTCACCAACTCATCTTGGTCATGCCATAAGGTGCTAGCTTGCATACAGGTGCCCTCATCACCTTATCTTAACCAGAGTTACCGGAAGCTTCTTAGATAGGTGGGAAGTCCGCTTTCCGAAAACTCCCTTCGGAAGCACGATACTCGTCACTTCTGAAACTTGATGAGAATCTTGATTCCCCCACACTTCTCCTATGCTTTCCACACGCTTTATTTGTTCTTCTTATATGTTCTCTCATTCTACTTTTCATGTCTTTTATGTGTTTCCTCCCACTCTTCTCACTCACTTCCATGTGCTTTCTCTAAATTGGCAGTTATCATTTATAGATTTTGTTAAAAATTTAATTCTTACACTAAAAAATCATGAAATTTAAGAATAGTCACTTTTATTTTAGTTTTTATTTGTGTTCCATTTCAAATCTTATATTGATTTTTTGTTTTATTCCTCGCTTTCCGCTTCCTGTACATTTTAAAATGCATTGCTTCTCACTTATTGCTTCCGCTGCCCGTATCGTTTCCCGCTTCCACTTGATCTTAATATGTTTTGTGTGTACTGAGGTGCATACATGTCACGCTATGTTGCCTGGTTATACATTGTATTTGGGCTCCATCTTTGCAAGTCAGCCAACACGGCTTTGACCAACCCATCCTTGTTTCCTTGTCAAATTGAAGGCGTGGATGAGTCAAATGTAGCTTTACTTGTTTGGTGTTGTAATAGAATCTTGGGTCCTTTATAAACAGCATATCTTTCTTGGACTTTTTTTTTTGGGTTTTCTTCTGCAAAATGGTCCCTGCCTAATTGACTTTTTGCAAAAACATCCCTGCCTTTGTCACCATTAGTGCAAGTTGGTCCTTCTGTTAGACTAACAATGGTCAGACATTGACCATGGTTAGATGGCTATGCTAAAATACTATTATATCCTCATGAATTAGAATCCCCAAATCCGACAGTGGCATCTTCTACCAATAACCCTCTCTCTAACCCAGCATTCTTCGGTGGCTTCTCGTCAGCTCTCTCTCATGAAGTGAGAAAGCCTAACACCTCCCGTCTCTCTCTCACATCAAAGAGGCGTGGATTCTCTACAAATTGGAATATTATCATAGCTGCTTTTGGTTTTTCAATGGGGTTTAGGTTTTTAAATTAGGGGTTGTTCGTTTCTGCAATACCAGAAGCTAGTAGAGAAGAAATGCTTTAGTATGGGGTTTTCTTATCGACATTGCAATGGTGTCTCCAATGCTAGGGTACTGGTTTCGCTTGACTGGTAGTTACGGCCAATATGAGGAATGGAATATTTCTCCCACTGTTTGCCATGTTGTGTGGAAATTTGGTCCATTGATTGGATGAAGATCTGAGAGCTTGAAAACTCTCTTTAGATTGTGTTTGATAAGGTGCACGTGAAGCAGGTGGATATTGTGCTATAGAAATTTACAAATTGAGTACTTTTCTCTTTATGGTTTGTGTTTGGGTAATGACTTACATGAACCGACTTTTCTCTTTTATATTTTTTCAGTTAGAATTTTAAAATTTAGCACTTTGAAGAATTTATTCATAGGACTTCTATTTTTTCTTTTTTGATTTTGGTAGGTTAACTTCAGCATGATATAGATCCTCTAACGGTTGAAGCTACCAGGGATTTAAGACCTGAGAACCAATTGAGAACAGTTATTTTGCTGCATTATACAGCCATTTTCAAGTGTTTCTAAATTAGTTCCTGTTTTGTTAGTTGTTTTCAAAATGGTCCTTCTATGAGGCAGGACCATCATTTTCTCTACCTTTAACGGTTACCATCAGGGAACCAGACTGCTGTTAACCTTAGGGACGTTGTTGCAAGGGTTAACAGAAAGTGAAGGATGTTTTTGCCAAAACGTACAAGGGAGGGACCTTTTTGCAAAAGGCCAATAAGACAGGGACCGTTTTGCAAAAAGCCTTTTGTTTTTAACTCCTTTCTTTCTAATGCATGTCCTTTTCTGTACTTCTGATGAAAGTCCATTTCTTTAACAGTAAAGCTGTATGTCAAAATTCGTAGTGAACATAGAATTTCTTACTGTTCTATATTGCTATTTAGCTGATCCCCATTGTTATACAAGGTTTTATCTTTTGCATGGTATATGAATTACCTTGTTGCATGCCTGCCAACCTTCTATTACTTCACTGAGATCAGGAAAACATGGGAACAAACTGCAGTTGGATGACGGCACTCACATATTCTTATATCAGATGGTTGGAACCTGGGGTCAGCTTCTCTTCCCTAAACCATGGAAAGAGTTCCGTCTATGGTATGATATTCACAAGGTGAAAAATATCCAGCCAATTCTGATGGGCATGGTAACAACAGGATGGTATAAGAGGATCGGTGAAAGAATATGGACTCCATGGTTCATAAAATTCATCCACACTCGTGGTTACTACAATTTATATACCAACCTTTTGCAGGAAAGAGCCCTGAGCATCTCCCACAGAGAAGCTGGTGTAAATTATGGAAGAAAGGTTGGACCTGACTCAAACTTGATAAATGGCAGCAGCCTGGACATCGACCTATGGGACATGAGGCCTGTGAGATCTCTCAAGCGGTTTGATTTTTGCTTCAGAGAAGTACTTCCAGGGAGAACTGTAAAGACCCTTGATGAATTGGGTTCTCTTCTTCACTCTGTGCAGAGGGGCAGGACCATTATTTTCTTGAGTTTGTACAATGTTGCACCAGAAATCTCAAGGAACTTATTGTGCCAGTTTGAAAGTCTGAATATTCAAAACTACATCATATTAGGTGACGATTACAAGTTTCTAAATGATCTCGCAAGAAGGGGACATCCTGTGGTTAATACTAAGAAACTGATTCAAGATGTCAAAAAGCATGTTTTGCCAGGATCTTGGAGTTCAATATCAGGACAAAGAAAAAAGGCTCTGGTTACAACCTATGCGATCAGGAAGTCTGTTGAGACTGGTTACAGTGCTTGGTTGATCACTGGAAATATGTTTCCTATTAACAATCTGTTTTCCAACTACACTCGTAATGTGCACGAATTTGCTACTGCAAATGACCTGGAGCTATCATTTTTTGAGAGCTCAGCGTCGATCATGAAAATCTTGGGTGAGAAATTTGTCCATAAGCTGTCAACATTGCCAGATTCTTTGATAGGTGGTGAGCTACCTCCAAACAAACAACATTTTGGGTACTTGGCTGCTAGATTCTGGAAGGAAAATGGTCTAACAATGCAAGGTATTGATGTTTCGAATTTTTCTTATCAAATAACCCACAATCGTGAAAACCAAACCAATTTGGGAGCTGAAGGGAAGATGATATTTTGGTCTCCTGATGTGAATGTGAATGTCGTCAAAGGTCATCTCAAGGATTTGGGCTTGTGGGTGATTGATGAGGAGTTATCATGTACTTCAGTGGTGTGCCATCCATCATAATGATTGATGAAAACACGCAGGTTGCACTCGTGGATGCATTTGGTGCAGGTCATGACAATGGTCAATGGTTGGCAGATGTACCCAAGCATGTCCTTGCAGATTGAGAATTGAGATCGCCTCATGGCAATGGATGGGTGCATGCCTGTGTTTTTCTTTTTCCTGAGAGCTGATTAATCCAACTTGAGTGTCGCACAGAAATAGCACAAAATGTTGCATCTGTTGGCAGAAGATGGGCAGGAACATTTTTCCTGAATCCATATTTATGCTTATTCAATATCTTCCTTTTATTTGTTGTGTTCTTTAGGAACAATTTATGCTGCACAGGTCCAGAGAAAAGAAAACAGAAGAAATCCTCAGACGGTTCTTCATTGAATTTTAATGTCCATTGAGCTTTGGTCGTCTTTGGAACCTGCACTTTGCCTGTAACATGGATGGACCAAGCCTGGACTTGAACCCAACCTGGTTTGATTAAATCCTGTAACACAGATGTTTATCAAGTTTAACTATGTTTGCACTGTTTTTAACTATATAATATCAATTCAATGCACCTTAAACATGTGTGTTCATGGAGGGAATATGCTAATCATAGATTAGCAGTTAAAGCTTAGACTAAAGTTCGGTTTGCTGGGCCACGTGACTCATTTGTAGTCATATGAATCACAACCACAGGAGGACCCTTGTGATTCTTATTCTCATGAGAAAACTCGGTCACCTTTGCAAACGAGGGTTGGTTCCTTGCCACTCATTCTCTCATGTTTGGTTAGTGAATGTCGATGGAATTCATTCTCGTTCACTCTTCCTAGCGAAAGTGTTCCACAGGCTTGTTTCCAACTACAATTAGACAGCAAGGCAATCCGCATACCAGGCATGAACACCGTGCTAATGGAGAACACAGGGAACGTGCATCATGGCTTTCACTCAATTTAAAAACTTCTATAATCAAATATACAACAGCCAGTCTGAATCAGACGATCCTTTTGAAACACCATCTAGTTGCTGCACCGTCTTTGACATGGATTCAGACACATCTTCTAATTCATCCCTCTGGAAGCCCCAACTCTGAATCACCTGGCACCCCAAGGATCCTCTTGCAATCCCATGTCTTCAAAGATCAATAAGTCTTCTCTCTATGAATGGTAGGATAGCGTTGCTCGAACGCAGTTTCACTGCCATAGGTATTGAGGAAACAGCTGTGGTGTTGGCAAACAGTTCTCCATGTTGACCAACCATGTTTTTTAAAATGTGGGGGAATGACAGTGGTATATAAGAAGAGGGCACAGAGCAGTTGAAAGATTCGAGAAGCAAGGCATGTATCGACCACTTGATATATTCATGACAGAATGCTTCTACTTCAGGAATTGAAGCCCTTGATCCTCCTGTAGACTTACCAAACACTAGTTAGATAACCTGATTTAGCATAAAGGATAGAATCAATGAAACAGTTAAAAAAAGAGCCCAAATGACCACAACCGGACAAGGCTTAGTGAATGGAATCCCATATAATATACTCGTAGTCCTCATTCGTCAAGTCATTGCATGCTCAGGAGCTATAAAGCAACTGGTCAAATAATTCTTTTTTCTCGTAACATGAAATCAAGAAGGGCAGTTGACCCAGACGGTATACCTATCGAGGCTTGAAAATGCTTGGGAGAGAAAGGTTTAGAATAGTTGACAAATCTTTTTAACAAGATTTGGTGGACAAATAAGATGTCTAATGAGTGGAGGAAGAGTACTTTGGTGCCTCTATATAAGAATAAGGGTGATATACAAGATTGCACAAATTATCATGGTATAAAACTCATGAGTCATACTATGAAACTTTGGGAGAGGGTGATTGAATCTAGGTTGAAGAAGGTTGTCATGATATCGGAGAATCAATTTGGTTTTTGCCTAGAAGATCAACTATGGAAGCTAAACATCTTCTTAGACAACTTATTGAGAGATATAGAGAGAGGAACAAAGATTTGCATATGGTTTTTATTGATTTGGAGAAGGCATACGATAGAGTACCTAGGGACGTTCTCTGGTGGACAATGATGAAGAAAGGTGTTTCTCTCAAGTACATTAGTATAATTAAAGATATGTATGAAGGAGTAGTAACCAATGTCCGCACTTGTGGAGGGGTGACAACCAATTTTCCTATAACGGTTGGGTTACATCAAGGATCTGCTTTAAGCTCTTTCCTATTTGCTATAGTGATAGATGAGCTTACGAGATCAATTCAAAAAAATATGTCGTGGTGTATGTCGTTTGCTGATGATATTGTTTTGATTGATGAGTCCAGAGCTGAGGTTAATGCTAAGTTAGAATTATGGAGACATACATTGGAAGCAAGAGATTTTAAGTTGAGTAAGAGTAAGACATAATATATGGAATGTCGGTTTAGTAAGCAACGAAGTAGTGATGGGAGTGTAGTGAAGCTTGGTGAGCAAGAAATACCGGTGGATGATTGTTTCAAATATTTGGGATCTATCATTCAAAAGTATGGAGAAATTGATGGAGATGTAAATCATAGGATAAAGGTTAGGTGGTTGAAATGGAAAAATGCAACTGGAGTGTTGTGCGATCGTAAAATGCCATTGCGGTTGAAGGAAAAGTTTTATAGGATGACTATTAGGCATGCTTTACTATATGGTAGAGAATGTTGGGCTGTCAAGAGACATTATATTCAAAAAATGAGTGTAGCTGAGATGCGTATGCTTAGATGGATGTGTGAAAATACAATAAAAGATACGGTTCACAACGAAGAGATACATAAGAAGGTAGGCATTGCACCCATTGAAAATAAGATGAGAGAGAATCCTTTACGGTGGTTTGGACATATTCGGCGAAGGCCTAATGATGCTCCAATTAGAAGGATGGAGAAATGAGAAAATATATTAGTTAAAAGAGGTCGGGGTAGGCCTAGGAAGACTTGCATGGAGATGATAGGAAAGGATACGAATGCTTTGAACCTCACCGAGGACATGGCATTGGATAGAAATGATTGAAGGAGAAGGATTCATGTGGAAGACCCAGAATGATTTTCTTTTTTGGTTCATATCGCCGACCCCAATTGTTTTGGGATGAAGGCATAGTTGTTGTTGTTGTATGAATTAGTATATTATTATAGAAAAATAACCAGTCACCTTGACGAAGGGCACCATGAATAATAGTTGATTCAACTCCTTGAGTGTCATGAGCGTCCTCCACGACTTAAGGTGTCAATGAATGCATGCTCCTCTGTATAAATCCATGGCTTTGGCCACCTCGACCAGAATGCTTAATTGAAGAAAAAGCATTCAATATGTTACAAATCCATATCGAAACTTCCCGCGGCAGAGGAGGAGCAGGCATTGCTATGTCCAAAATCGATATTATGTTTTGACTAGGTTGATATGATAGCATTTGTGCAAGTGTAGCATTGTCCAAAGCTCCAGAGATAGAATCTGACTGAGTTGTTGGTCCTAGAGGAGACATCCTAAATGGAAGTGATATGGAATGAACACCAGCAGCATAAACCGCACTAGAATGGAAAAGTGTTTGCTCTTCAACGCATAGATAGGCAGATAGGGTACCTACACAAGCGAGAAAAGAAGGTAAGAAATACAACGTTAGGGAAAAGAAAGCAGTTTAACAGAAAGGCATACACTAGGCAAGCCAGCCTGTACACACACATATATTGCTATTGTTTACTGTATGTACAATCTAGTTGGAAAATTGTAAGTCCAATTTGTATCCACTCAATCTGACCTCATAGATGTGTTTAGCATGGTTTGTTTGCTTGAGATTGCACTTTGGATCATCTTTTTTTTATGTAAAAATATGGTTTTTTTGAGTCGTCATTTGATTTTTGAAGCCCTTGGAAAACTAACATTTTACAAAAACATGATCCAAAATCTGTTTTCTAATAAAACCATATAGCTCACATCCATAAGGTTAGATGTACAAAAAGGTGGGAAATGTGAAAAAAATGGTGTTTACTACTAAATTGCATGTACAAACAACTATATATATATATATATATATATATGAGATCTGAAAATATTAGGGCCCTTTTTTCATTAGGTCTCGTTAGGCCCCTTCAAAAATCACAGTTTTAAGTGTTTTAAGCTAGATCTGAACCATTGGATGTGTTTATCATTGCTTTATTAATTAAGAAACAAGCCTTGTTTTAGATTGATTTGATGTAAAAATGTGAATATCTTATCATCAAATTTTAGTATAATATCAACCATTTATTTTTGCCTCTTTAAAATACACGTCTAAACATAAAGATGTTTAAGCAAAATCATGTTTTCTATTGAATAAACAATGATAAACACATCTGACGGTTCAAATCTATCATAAAACACTTAAAACTATGTTTTTTAAAGGGACCTAACGAGACCTAACAAAAAAAGGGGGCCTAAGGAGCGCATTACTCTCTCTCTCTCTCTCTCTCTATATATATATATATATATATATATATATATATACAAATTGCAACGAGAGAGAGAGAGAGATGCTTGCTTGCATGCACATCAATACATGGTAAGGTTTTCAACTTTAGACATGAGGCAGCATTCAAGAATGAACAAAGAGATTCAGCAATACAAATTGCAATGACCATCCCATTATGAGAAAAAAACTTCAAGAGGAGATAAGCTATCAAGACTAAGTATAAAATAACAGGGATGCAAACTCCTACAAAAAAGAAGGTAATCCAATTGGCACCATCAATGTGCATAGGGAAGTCTTGAAAAGGAGATGGAATCATGGAGAGCTCTTGAGATATTTGTATAGCTTCCTGGAGCTCTGGCAGAATAAAGCAATACTGGTGTGTCTGCGTACTGGTCAACAATGTCCTCTAAGAAAAATTCAGCAACACTGGAAAAGCCACCCGAGTCATCAACGATAAATTGAAAACCCTGCATGGATACCAAAGAGTAAGCACAAAAGATGCTATAAGGGACAGGACGGGACTTAGTTCACCAATTCCAGTGCTTGGAAACTAGTCAAAAGCAAAAACCAATTCTGGGGAACATGAGCTGAAAACATGGCATTGTCAAATGGTGAAATAATCTACTCACAGGGACAACTTATTCATAATTTGGCAAGTCATGTGTTTGGACTTTTTGGCATTGAACTTTATCTTTAGTGGAAAACTAATCACTTTCCTTCCCTTCAAACCATGAAATGAAGGAGATCATACAAATAGCAATGCATTTAGAAAACATTTTGCCTAGAAAAAGAATAAGTCGAAGCCAATGGGTTAGAAACACTGTCACCTATATCGCCGATATTTTGAAAATATCAGGATGGTATTGGTGATATCAAGTCAGCCAATATTATCTGCAATTTATCATGACATTTTCAAAATATCATGATATTTTTGGGAAAAACTCATTTTTTAATATTTTTAGCATACATTTTCTATCTTTTGTTACTTTTATATTTTAAAACCTTCTAAAACTTATTTGTTCCTCATCTAAACTTTTTAGGAAATGATTCCTCTGATGGGGCTAAGATACTACTTTAGTAACACCACCAGTCCTGCGAATTACCAAGACAAGAGTGAGAAAAGGGCAGAAGTGCCAGCAAACATGCAATATATCAAAGAAACAAAATATAAATTGCATCATAGATGTTCAGCACTGAACTTTTGATCTGCTATCAAGTGTTGGATTGAAGCGAAGAGCTTCCGGTTAAGGCATTAAGTTCCATTCCACTGGAGTCCATTAAGCATCCCCAAGTGAAAGCAAATAGAGGAGGGAAAAAGAGAAGAAAAAAGGATGGAAGGATTAATTTCAATTAATTGTAAAACCCACTCAACCAAAAGTTTGAGTAAAAGTACAAATCTATGTCACATGGGTGCGGGGTGCGGCAAAAATATATACATAATATATATATATATTCCAAAAGATAAAAATTACAGCCAACAGTTCTTCTCATGAAGCTACTAGAATACGATGATACGAGAAATATGCTAATAAAAATACAATGAAACTGTATTGCACGAAAAGCCGCCCACAAATCAGCAAAGTAAGACGTGAAATAGCACACTAAGAGGGTGAAAGGGCATTTTTTCGCTTCTTCTCTCTCTCTCGAGTCTCTAGTAACTAACGCAACAGCACCGCACCATCAGCGAGCTTGTGTCGGTCGGATCAATCAGCCGTAGTCGAACACGCTAGGAACCCCTCCTTGCGGTCTGCCATTCCTCCTCCCTCTTTTCCGGCAAGGCAAAGCCCACACTCCGACAGGACGCCACCCGGCGAGTGCACGCCGGACAGGACCGACCCATAGGTGGAGGGTACCCGAGCCTCTACTTCCCTCTGTTTTTCCTGCTGGCAGGGTCGACCCACCGAGGACCTGTTGGACGGCGGGGCAGGCCAATGAGGGGCCTCCTTTGCCTATCAAGGTGCGGACAACGGTGGATAGGAGCCACTGTTCGTGGGAGTTCCCCTTGATGATCAGTCCCTGTTCATCAAGTTATCGCCAAACGTGGCAGGCCGATGGGGACCAACCCCACAGTGGCCAGTGAGGTGCCTGGGATCACCGCCCCACCCATTGCAGGATGGGTGAGGGAGCCAAACGATCGGGGTCCTACCGTCAGCCAACAACCGTCCAGAATGAGGACTCACACTGGGGGCAGATCCTGGCAGGCGCTCGACTGCTGGGGGGCAGATCTTGGCCAGTGCTCGACCGCCGGCAGGATCCAGCTATCCGGCACCCCCAGCCTGCCGAGGGCAACACTAGTGGGAGCAGTGGCCAGTGCCTCCAACATCGGGTTGCAACAGGGGAGCAACAAAGGAACCGTCGCCGATGGGATGATCTCGTCGGATCTAGGCCACCAGTGCCCCCTGTCTACTGGAGGAGACGCTAGAGTGGATGTCATTGGGGGTGGTGGAAGGTGTTGGATCGATTTTAGAATCACACTAGACGAAGCAAACATGTCGGGTTCCACCATATACCAAAATCTAGACAGATGCAAATGAACGAACATATGCATAATATAAATAACAGAATCATGTATAAACGCGTACGAAAGTACTCTCCTTAAAGAAGATTCGCCTCCACATACCCAGCAAACAGGGTTCGACGTCCTTCCCCCAAGATAACTAAGGAAAAAGAGAAAGCAACAGGGAAAGAAAAACCCGCAAAGCTCTTCTTCAGTTATCAGTACGTCTAGGATCCGTCGTAACCTCAGCCCTAACCACGCTTTTATAACCCACGAACGGTTACAAAGCATGGAAGGAACCCATTACGGAATCTGAGGAGATGTGACTCGTTAACGAAAATCGAAGATTCGAGATTCGTTAAAGAAATCTGAAAAGTCATAACGGGCATGGACTACGAAAAGTCATGACCCGTTATCATTTCTCATAACCCGTTAAAGAATCCAAATATCCACAAAAACTTTAGGCAAAAAGGTATTTTGGTCTTGATTGGTTATAACCCTAAAAGGCCAATTACCCAAACCCGAACCGGCTCGGCACGGCGGGCGGGCGCGCACACGCGTGTGGTAGTCATCCCAACTTCTTGTTCTCAGAAACAAATGTAAGAGTTTACATGTGGGTTATAAAGCCCACAACAAACTCAAACACAATCAATATGAGACTATTCCACCTCATCAAAACCACTTTTTCCACAAAGAAGGAAAACAACCCACGTTTCATATTTGAATTCTCTTTTGCCTTCCTTCTTACACTTAACAGAGGGTGCCTCCACCGACGACCTGAGCAGAAAAAGGAGAACAACGATAAAACCGGCTTGAAAAAACGGTTTGTCTCGGTAACTCGGAGAGAACCTGATTCCGGTCACTTTTCCACCGGTTCAGAGTTCGTTCAAGACTGGTTCAATTTGTTTATCTGACTGGTTCTAAGCCTTTTCAAACTGGTTCCTGCATCTGGACCCTGTTCCCACTACTCTTGAACCCGAACCCAGTTTATGTTAAACCAAATTCAGCTAGGTTTGGTTCACATTTTCATTTGGATCAAATCCAAAACCAATTAAACCAGACCCAGTTTACTCCCTTTGGTATTTTATTTGATCTAGACCCAAAAGTGAACATCTTGAACCTAACCCATATTCTTAGCATACCATATCCATTTGACCCAGGCAAAACATACTTGGATCTGATCCTGTCATTGGGCGGAATACCTAAAGTTAAGAATTTCTACACTGGCTCATATGTTGCAAGCACATCCATTTGGAGTTATTTTGCATCAGCCACCAAGGACATGGTACAATGTTTCCTCTATTTGAATCAGCAGCAAAATGGATCTTACTACTATAAGTTTTTTTTTATCCACAATCGATAGAGACTTCATCACTTTTGGGGTTCATAGAAGTTGAACGAAATTGGAAGAAGCGTAAGCGGAATCAAGACTTAAGGTCAAATCTTTCTCCAACCTAGAGAGAATGATGTAGGAGCGGAGCTATATATATTTGAGCTCACATCCTTCATTAGATCATTTGAGATTCATGATATTTAGGTTGGTTATTTTAGTATTTGAAGCATTGTAATGGATCTTAGATCCAGAATTTAGGTTTTATTAGATTATGATAAGTTTTATCTTTTAGAGATATGGAAATCTAATAGGATTAGAATTCTTCTCCTATATATTAAATATATAGGAAGGATCTAGGGTTAGAGACACTAAAAATTAAGGATTCAAATTTGAGATTGAATTTAATATTTTTAGTTATTTTAATTTATTCTCTGCTTTGCATTAAATTTCTGCATTTTCTCACATTTTTAGATCTATTTTTTGTCTTTCTTAAATAATTTGTAGTGTGGGCAGTTTTCTTGTAAATGGAGCTCTCTCGGTTTACAGCATGCCCACGACCTTTTTTGTTGTCCTGTGACTAAAATCTCCCAACTCATGCCAATGGCCTAAGTCCCTTGACAACAGGAGACGCCGGAAGCCAAAAGGTCGACTACACCTTATGGGCTCATCTCAACCTGATGCTTGCCTTTGGAGGCAGCCTTGCTCTACTCAAGACACCTCCCAACCTCATTAGTGAGGAATATGTTAGCTTTGCTGTTGGAATGCTGGTGGCTTTCCTAAGCTCTATGCTTGTTTACCTCATGGATTCTTGTTGCCACAGCATGGTCCAGCTCGCACTGCTATCCATGTCCACTATAACATTGGCGTCCGTCTTCCCATTGATTGTGGTGGTGGTTCTCAAGAAGGGCGCAGGTGCTTCAGCTCAGGGTCCTGCAGTTATCAGTTATCGCCCCATGCCCCATCTTGGGTCTCCTGGGTGCAAGTTGTCTTGATCAAATATAACCTCATAGATCTACATGGTCTAATGTTTGTATTGATGATGCTTTGTATGAAGGAACATGGTGTAGTCTTATTTCTAATTATCCAGTATTTTTCCAGTTTTGTTTGCTAGAACAATGTTCCAGTGTACTCGAATGTAAGATTGTAAACATATTACTATGGATATAACAACGTTTTTTTTTTTAAAGGCAAGCTGGGGTTAGGCAGACCCCCACCAGTTATTGTGCAACGTACCACTGGGGTTTTGAACCTGCAACGTACCACCACAGGGAGACGTGCACTGACAGCTCCTACCAACCATGCGGAGCCCCCGTTGGTGGATATAACAACGTTTTGTTTACCATAACATCTATATGCTTTTAGTGCAGTCTTATTTCTAATTAGCAGGTATTTTTCCTGTTTTGTTTGCTATAACATCTATATGCTTTTGTATCAAGGAACACAGTGCAGTCTTATTTCTAATTAGCCGGTATATTTGCTGTTTTGTTTGCTATAACACTTCCAATGTATTCGATGCGCGATTGTACATATACTTTGTTTTTCCTCCTTTGATTTGGTATCAAGAGCGTTATCCATATGCAGGATTGAACTATTGCTAGGTGTATTGACATTTGTTAGTGTCGAAGGTGATGGTTTTCCCAGAAAACTTGAGTTCTACCTTGTGAAAAAATAAAAGATGGCTTGAATAAAAGGAAAATAAAAACAAAGAAAGTAAAATAACAAGACATTTATGTGGTTCAACCAAAGGCCTACGTCCACAGGAAAAAGCCCAGAAACCCTCTTTCTTTCTATTCAGATAAAGAAACTTTTTTTGGACAGAGAAAGCTGGAGTTAGGCAGACCCCAACCAGTTATACAACCATACCATTTGGGGTTGGAACTTGCAATGTTCCAACACTAACTGCTCCTGCCAGATAAGCGGAGCCCGCGTTGGCCCAGATAAAATCAACAACAAATATAAAATATAACCTAAATAAGATTAGGATGGATGAGAACTCATCTAATCCATTAAATCTATCAAATCTCAAAAAGAGTATAATTAAAGATATTGATTCAGATTTGGGTATAATCATTTTGATATTCGAAATAAGTTCAATCGTGAAATTTTGCCTTTTTTGAACATCATATATTTAATTTACTGTTATACAAAAGATTATGACGCTTGACTGGTAGGAGAAGTTTGTGCACGTCACCTTCAGACGTGGTAAGAGCAAATCCCAATAGTATGGTTGTATAAATGGTAGGTTCTGCCTAAACCCAGCTAGATTATTTAAAAATAATAATGATTTTAAAGACTTTATTTTAAGCTTTACTGTGCACATAATTTTTACTTGTTAATTACCAAGTTCTGAGTCTTATTTCACGATTTTTAAAATGGGTCTTTTAACAACCCCCAATAGGGGTTCGCACAGTAGAGTGGGGGCGTTGGCAGTTAAACAGGCCATCGTTCAATTCCCATGGGCATCACCGCTATGCACAACCGATACCTGGTATAAGCCCAGGGAGCAGGGGTCCTAATTTCCATCAGCACTACGACCGTAAGTATGGTAGGCTGAGCCAGCACAACCAGGGCTTTGTGATGGGTGCAGTTTCTTCAGGTTATAAATAAATAAGAACTTTTAACCAGTCCAGCTAATTTTTTGACCCAATTGATATCATTCCGATGATTGCAAAAATTAACAGGGAGAACAACATTTTAAAGTCCGCACATATCAAAGACACTATTAGTATTAGCGGCCTGGTTTTCACATTTAGGAACCGAAGCTCATGCCTGTTAGCATATTTTCCTCCAGACTAATCCAGCTAATTTCGCAAGGAACAAGAAATCAAATAATTTCCTTTGTGAGTGTGCTCATCTGTGATCCGTTATACCGAGCATACATAGAATAATTTTTTAACCTAAAGAGAAAAAAGAAACTTTCAAACACCGTTAGCAAAATTTGATGCATTTCACTACCCAAGAACTTTCTGCTTCTTTGCAGCATTCATATATGGCCTGATAATCCATTCATTTTGGGCTTCACTCTGATCAACGGTTCCCAATTTGATCTGCCAAAAAAGAGAAAAGATCAGAAGAAAAAAACAATAAGCATATACCCTGTCTTCCACTTTAAAATCTGTATGTTAAATATGAATTTTGGCAAATCTGACCATACGGATGTGATCTCCATGATTTAAAGCATATGAATAGACCCTTGGTTAAAAAAATTGTGTAACTAGGATTTTACAAGGATACAAAAATCAATGGTTTTGAAATTTCTAAAATTTTCTATGTTATAAAATCTTATCTACACATCAAAAAAGTTTGATCCAAAGATTCTATTCATATGTTTTCAACCACGGAGATAACATCCATACGGTCAGATTTGCCAAAACACACACATAACATAAGAGATTTTGAAGGGGAGGGCAAGGGGTGGGTCATTTAGTGGGTGGATATATATATGGAAAAGGCTTTGATTAATTATTATGGTTCCAATCCCCTTGACTAGAATATTGACTTGATGACAAATACATGTAACATCCAAATTGTCAAGCTCAAGTGTAAGCCAGCAGGGTATAGCATCATTGTGTCAGCCATCCACCGGATAACTTCTAATTCTTACCCTACCAGTTTCAGCAAATCACAGTCCAACACTCCACTATCATCCCCCATTGTCTCACATTCTCGCAGTCTCTCTGGCTAACCTTGAACCTGTTTTTCTGCTTTGGTCATATCTAGAATTCGAGTTCTTGATTTGGTACCAGCCTTGTGGCCCGCATAGATCAAAATAATGTTTTTCAACTAAGCATCTGCAACATTCAGCTTATGGAAAACACTACACAACCCAAATTGTGCAACTTAACCCAGTCCAGCTATCTTATTCGACCATTTGTCTTATCAATTTAAATGCCAAAGTTGCAGAGAGCAACAAGCACTTTAGAAACGTTTGAGTATGCAATAAAACCAAACACAATGATATTACAATAATTGCAGAGAAACACACGGAATGGAGGTTTCGAAGGATGGCGTATCAGAATAACAAACTACTGACCTGATAAAGCCGCAGCTCAAACCGAGGTCCAATTTCCCTCAGCTCAATTGACTTGGGACCACCAGATTTTTCATAGATGTGATGCCTGCATGTCAAACAAAAACAAAAACTCAGAGGGAGAATACCTCCTCATGCATCCAACAGAACAATGTTGACCAAACCTAGAATCTAGATTCTAGACCCATGTGAATGAACAGCAAGATGCACGCTGAAAAAAATATGTACAGAAATTGTATCTTAACGATAGACCAGCCATGGCACTGAACAATACACGTAATTTGTCTTACTTGCGAAAGAAATGCAGCCATTATCATAATTTAGCTTAACTAGATCATTCCAACAATGCCAAAAATGAACCAATAACAGCAATCAATTGGAAAAAAATAAACATAGTTAAATAATTGAGGATTCCAAAAGCCATGCATGTACAAGGCACAGATGTATCAAACCATATAAAAAGTAACTAATATACTAAATTACTTAAAGACTACTGAAATTCTTTGTCTGAGACAGAAATCAATCCTTAAAGCTGTCTGTGCCAGTGTAGCATATAAATTATAATCTGTCACACGGACTCGGCTAAGGAGGTGGTGCACCCGAGTCGACACGCCCCGACACGGGTGCGGACTCGGGTGCGGATTAGGACTCGGCGCAGACTCGGTCAACGCCGAGTCGGACTCGGTCAACGAGTTCAGGCCGAGTCCGTCCACATTTTGGACTCGGTCAACTTTGACCGAGTCCAAAAATGTCCATTTCGACTTTTAAATTACATTTTGGATCTGGGTCGGGTCGGGTCCGGACCCGACCCAGATCCAATTTTCTTTTGCAGCCAAACCCTAAAAGGGATTTATCGATAGGGGGAGGGGCTTACTCTCTTGATTTTGCTTCTCCCCTTCAGCCCCTGCAGCTTTCTCCTACACCCACGGCGGCGATCCAGACTCCGGCGACGGTACGCACAGGCAGCCACCGTCTCCCCCTCCGTCAACAGGTATGTCGATCAACCCTCCCTCTGCTCGCAGCCTCCCTTGCACCTTCTGCTCGCAGAAGAGGGGCTCGGCCCCTCTCTGTGCCTCCTATTCACAAAGGTGGGGCTTGGCCCCTCCTCGTTTCGCTTATGTCAGGCAGGCCCCTCCCCCCGTACCCTCTGCTCACAGAAGAGGGGCTCCCCCCCCCCTCCCTACACCCTCTGCTCGCAGAAGAGGGGCTCGGCCCCTCCCTGTACGTCTAACTCATAGAGGAGGGGCTCAGACCCTCCTCGTTTCCCTTTTATTACAGGGGTAAGAAGTAGGAGTGGGGGAAGGAGGGGGCTCGACTGACAGGCCGAGCCTTGCCACGCCGAACAACAGAGGAAATGAGGAGGGGCCGAGCCCCTTCTCGTTTTCCTTTTGTTCAGCAGGGGTAAGAAGGAGTGGGGGAAGGAGGGGGCTCGGCTGACAGGCCGAGCCTTGCCACGCCAGACAGAAGGGAAACGAGGGGCCGAGCCCCACTTCTGTCCCCCTCCCTGCACCCTCTGCTCGCAGAAGAGGGGTTGAGTCCCTCCCTTTGCCTTCGATTCACAGAAGAGGGGCTCGGCCCCTAATTTCCCTTCTGTCCGGCGTGGCAAGGCTCGGCCTGTCAGCCGAGCCCCCTCCTTCCCCCACTCCTTACCCCTGTCGAACAAAAGAAAAAAGAGGAGAGGCTCGGCCCCTCCTCGTTTCCCCTGCTGCCTTTGGCTTTTTGGCAAGGGCGAAGCCCCTAGCACGGATAAGGTTCAGCAGGGGCTTGCCTTGCCCCTCATTTTTTGTGTTAGATAGGGGTAGCTCTTATTACTATTATTTTGAAGTGTTTATTAACTTTATTTTATTTACTTATTTTCTTTTCAGTTTTCAGATATAATGGCGAGTTTTAGCGGTAGTGTCAATACATTTGGTTCAAGTTCTAACCCTGAATTAGAAGTTTCTCAACCACTTTGGAGGCTTGTGACAAAAGGGGTAAAAGCTAGTAGTAGTGGTGGTGGGAATGTGCAGTTTCATTGTAATCTATGTAAGACTGTTTTCACAGGTTCTTATAAGCGTGTGAAAGCACATCTTTTGCATATTCGTGGTCAAGGAATTAGGGCATGTTCTGGGATTGACAAAGACATGTTAAAGCAATTAAAAAAAGAACAAGAGGAAGCTGAAAAGAAGAAAATTGCAGAGATGAGAAGCGATTCGATTAATTTGTCTTTTCCTACTGCTACTGATATAAAAGAAGAGCTTTTAAAGAAAAGAAAGATGGAAAGCAATAAAACATTACAAGTATCATTCAAAAACATGGCAAGAGCAGAAATTGATAAAAAGATTGGTCGATTCTTTTACTCAAGCTCAATTCCTTTTAATGTAGCTAGAAGTCCATACTGGAAAGATATGATTACATCTTTGGCTAATTGCAATTTGAGTGGTTATGTGCCTCCTAGTTCAGAAAAACTAAGAACAGTCATTCTTGCAGAGGAAAAAAATAGAATTGAAGACTTGTTAGAGACTCAAAAATTTGCATGGAAACGACATGGAGTGTCGATTGTTTCTGATGGGTGGACTGATATACAAAGGCGACCACTGATAAACTTCATTGCTTACTCACTTAATGGGTCAATCTTTTTGAAGACTGTTGATGCATCTGGAGAGTATAAAGATGGTGAATATTTAAAGAGATTATTTGTCGAAGTGATAAAAGAAGTAGGTGAAGAAAGTGTGGTGCAAATCATTACTGACAATGCTCCAGTTTGCAGTCGTGCAGGAATGAATTTGGCAAGTGAAGATACATATTCACATATTTTTTGGAGTCCTTGTGCAGCACACAGTTTAAATTTAGCACTTAAGAGTATATGCAATCCATCAAAAGATGATGCACATGCACATGAAATGTGCTTATGGATTGAGGAAATAAAACATGATGTTCGAAATATTAGAAATCTTGTTGTAAACCATCATCATGCCCTTTCTATATTTAATACGCATTCTGATCTCAAGTTACGGAAAATTGCTGAAACTCGTTTTGCTTCTCTCATTGTTATGATAAAAAGAATTATGCAACTCAAGAATGCATTGATGATGATGGTGGCTGATCAAGATTGGACTTTTATCGTACTGAAGATGATGTCAAGGCTCAAGCTATCAAAAAATGCATCTGTGATGATTTTTGGTGGGATAAAATTACATATTTTGTTGAATTTACAGAGCCTATTTGGGAAATGTTGAGAGAAGTTGACAGAGATGTACCCATGCTTCATAGAATTTATGAAATGTGGGACAATATGATTGAAAAAGTTCAAAGTATCATTTTTAAACATGAGAAAAAAGATATTGCACTTGATGATTCAGAATTTTATAATCATGTACATTAAGTTTTAGTGAGAAGATGGGATAAAAACAATACACCTTTGCATTGCATGGCACACTCTCTCAATCCAAAATAATACGCAAAAAAATAGTTGACAGCAGGTGTTGGTCGTGTTTCTCCAAATGAAGATCCTGAGATATCAAAAAATAGAATGATATATTTGGAAAGACTTTTTAATGATCCTCACATGTTTAAGGTTATAAATAGTGAGTTTGGCAAGTTTTCTACTGGGAGATTTGATTCTTTAGCAGCACTTGTGGCAAGGGATGAGGAAGATCCCTTAATTGGTGGGCAACATATGGATCAGAGACACCAAATCTGCAACGTCTTGCAATGAAGTTGTTATCCCAACCAGATACATCATCTTGTTGTGAAAGAAATTGGAGTACATATGCACAAATTCACACCATTAAAAGAAACAAACTCACTAGTAAAAGAGCAGAGGATTTGGTTTATGTTCACTCAAATCTACGATTAATTTCTCACCGCACCAAAGAAGAGTATAGGTACTTTTTTTTGTATTCAAAGTTTGTATTTAAATATTTGCATTCAAAGTTTTAAGTTAGATACTAATATAGTCATTTTTTGATGCAGTTGTGGACCATCCAAGAATTGAGATGTAAATCCAGAAGATTTTGACTTGGAGGGAGAACATAATTTACATACTCTCAACATGGACTACCTCGATCCTGTTCTTCCCTCTAATTCAGACGATGAGGCAGATTTATGATAAGTTTTGTTGTTTATCACACTCACAAGCTTCTTTATGTGTTATATTTTGGTAAGTTTGTGTTGTTAAGAATTGCTTTTTTATTTTTGCTTTAAAATTTACAATCTTTATGTGTTAATTTATTGTTATATATATAATTATATATATTTAAAATATATATATTTATAATATATATATATAGCCGAGTCCCCGTGTCCAAATTTTTTGGAATTGCGCCGCACCCGTGTCGCACCCGCACCCATGTGACATAGATTATAATAAATAAGCAAAACTACTGAAATTCTTTCTCCAAAAGTAACTAATATACTAAATTACTTATTAAACTTACTATGTGTATCAAAACAAGATTACAAGGCATTTCAAGACATGCCGGATGTAGAACTTTGTGAACTTGGTCCTATTCACTATATGCCATGAAAATGCATAAAACATGCAGGCGTACCTGAGAGAATGCCTGTATTTGTACATTTGTGAATGTGTCTTGTTAGAAGCATGCAAGCTCGGTATCCAACCATGGAGTTTAATCATGGTTAGTTTTGATGGTAGACAATATGTTTAATCGGTGAGTTAAAGATTAATGATTATTGGGATATAAATGTACTTAATCATTATTCTGCCGCAAGATCTAGCATATCTACTAGAAGTCTAGAAGAAGGCTTCACACAATAAATAACAGTGATGCAATAAATCTCACAGTTTGTGAGAATCCATCCCTTACATCCCAACAAATGGATTAGCTTTCGCCAGACAGTTGGGAAAAAAGAAACAGATCATCCATTCAGCTTCTAACAAAACAGTAGCCTCCGAAAGGTTAATGTTTTACTATTTTCTAGTGGGAAAAGTACACCAAAAGGTACAAATAAATTAAAAGATACAATACCTGAATGAGATATAGTCAGATTGGTTTGCAAAGGTCATGATGCGCTTTGAGTCTGGTTTCGGAGCTGGAAACAAGTGCTTTAAAATGTTTGCAGTCCTCTCACCAAGCTGGTTCAATCCAATAAATCATGACAAAATCACTGTTACAAGTCGTCTACCACCCGAATACAAAGCAAAGACATCAATGTCTACAAGAAGCATCAAAGAGACGACCAAGAAGAAAAAGGACCCAAACTCATGGGAAAAAATACACCTATCAGAAGTGCACTAGTTTCAGTTGTTTCTACTTGGTACTAACTACTAACATAATGCAAATGTTCTTGCAGCTCTAAGAGAGAAATATAAGCAGCCACCTTAATCCAACAAAACGCAGGATTTTTTTTTCAACCTATGGCTGAAGAGAAGATTAAACCAAGTTAGACAGTACTCATATGAGGAAGTCCATTATCTTCTTTTGAACTCTTTTGTGAAGCCTCAATCTTAACAAACCCCCATTCCCTTCCCCTTCTTCTCCCCTTACCCATCCTCTTGCAAAAATATAGAAGAAAAAGAATAAACAGCGGAAAGGCAAGAAATTTTGTCGGCATGGAGCTGGTTGTGCTTGTGTACTCAGATGCAAGACTGGGCCAACGATCCATCCACTAGGAGATCAGTCACGGGGTATGCAGTCTTTTTGGGGCCACATATGGTGTCTTGGGCTAGCAGAAAGCAAAAGACTGTAGCCCGCTCAAGCACAGAGGCCGAATACAGGGCAATGGCAGCAAGAGTAAGAAACTGTGGTGTCTAAATCTAGTGCAGAATTTAAATATAAACCCCTAGCACATGTATTTGTAAAGGTCTATGACGGAAGCTATTTGTAGTTATTCTGAGGAAAAATAAGGCTCCTAATTGATTTATATTATCATAAAAAATCAGCCATTTAGAATCTTAGATAGCTTCTAATCTAACATATCACGAAAAGGAAAAACATGTCATGTACATAAAAACTAGGATTTCAATAAGGAAAAGGTAGAAGCAAAAATATTTCATGGCACGTACCGAGATGGTTTCAAGCATCTAGAGGGCATTTGAGAGCCTCAGATCTCAGATTATCTGTTGTGACACCGGCAAGATCCAGGGCATCTCAAACACTAGACCTCAGATCAGAGATCCAAGATCTCTCATATAAAGGGAGAGAGAGATCCAAGGATCTCTAGAATGTTCCCTTACTGAAAACTAAGAAAGAGAAAACTAACACAATACTCTCCTAGTATATTACTATCATGCAAAGATGTAACCAATACAACATATTCAACCATTCTTATCCCATTTACTGATAATAACTTTAGCTCAGTTAAGCATATCTTCCATTCCTTTGGGAGTCGTAATCAAACTGTACAAACTAGATTAAGCAAACAAAAGAAAGCATGTATACTTCACAGAAAATCCATGCATCAAATCCAACATGCCATTATTGAAAAGCTTAGACCCCCTAAAAAGGTGTAGCTAAAAAAGAATGTAGTTAAATGTGAAATAATCAAAACAACAAAAATTAAAGCTGAGAAACAGAGGTTCTTGAAACTTTTCAAAGAACAGATGACTAATTTGAAGATTTTGATGGGGGCAATTTTTTGCAGTAGGGCCACGTTTTGTACCTTAGTTGAGAAGTTATGAAGAATCAGATGGGGAAAAGCCTCAGACATTGTTCCCATAGATTTCTTGTCTTTAATATCATGTCTTGTTACCTGAAAATCATCTAGAGGTGAAATTCAACATGCAGGATATACTTTACTTCACAAGACATTAAAACCAGCAAGCGGCAATATTGACACATGAAAAATTAAAGACAGCTTACCATACCACATTGAGTAATCCAAAGTATGCGGTGGGACCGAAAGGCAAATGGCATACAACAAGACCATCTGGCTCACCACGATGTTCATGCACCATAATGATGTCTGTAAAATCATACGCACGACAAGTCTGAACAATTTCTGACACAACCTACAGAAGAATGAATTTTCAAAACATATTTCAACCTACAGAACATATTTCAAAACATATTTCTCATACTTCATAGATCCAGATTTTTGGGCTCAATCCATTCAGATTCAGTATACGAGATGGTCTCATAAGAAAACCATGATTTAACTGATTGTTATAATATCTACTACAGATGATCAAATTTGTATAGGGAAAGGAAAACAAACCACAAACATGATAAAGGAAATCTAACATTTGAATCCATTAAAACAATACATGTTATGCATGAAATCAAAGGTCATATGATCGCATGTAGCAGCCTATGTCACATAGGTACAGGCGCTGCACGGGATATGACATGGAAACATCCAAAAAGATAGGTATGTGTACATAAATGTGAACGATTATGCTATAATTTACAAAATGTTGTACATATGAAGTTATAGACTGTTAAATCTACAGCAAGTCAAAGGTATATAGATAACTAACAAATAATGATACACAAATATGTGTGCTTGTGTGTGTGTATATATATATATATATACATATACAGAGAGAGAGATTGGTAGGAGGGCCTGTATTTTTCCTGCTAAACATACATCTTTTCCTGCTAATCTTTCAGTTGATAACTAACAAGCTCCATCTTTTCCTGCTAAACATACATTTGTTCACCATGTGAACTTATTCTTATCTAAAAACCTTTCCCCAATTGCATGACCTCTTACACAAGCTTCTTTTTTAAATGATGTATTTAGTGCAACAAGGTACTATTATAATCTAAATGGCAAGATGACACTACGATACAAAGAAATGCACAAGATGGAAATAAAACCAAACAAGAAGTCACAGATTGTGGGGGTTGGGATTGTCAAACATAAACTGATTTAATTACATACATATTGACCTAGCAAATACATGCAAAATGTGGAATCCAAGACATCCAAGAGCAATTACAAAAGGAGCAATCATATGATGCCACCTAGAGCAAATAAGCTACATGAGGCACAGAACTTGCAGAAGTGCACCACCAGCATGTAGCCGGATAGTAAGTGTTTTGAGTCTTTGACTATGATAGCATGAACCACATTTTATTAAACCATATGATATGAATAAAGAAAATCAGTCCATAATCCATATTTGCAGAAACTCTTTAAATCCACAGGATATACAACAATTTCAGAAAGGCCAACTATAAGATTGTTAAAACTGATTCTTACAAGTATAGACTTCAAAACATGCAAAAGTTCAAAACTAACCTGACTGCCACGGTTTATTCTTTGTGCATTAGGAAAGACGAATTTAAGCTCCTGCGGCAATAATAATGACAAAATCATAATTAATATGACCCATTAAGCGCTCTGATTCAAACAGAGTAAACATCAAGAAACAGAGACTAACCTTTACAAACTGAACAAGGCGACTACTGGGATCACGAGAAGTCGTCAACAAAATCTTTGGATCCCTTTCAGAAGCATTAGCATACTCATCATCAATGTGAGTTCTTGGCACTGATTCCAGTAATGAAAGTACAACAGTTCAAATTAATATCCACAAACACAAATTTCAGAATAAAAACACAGGCAGCCCACAGGATGAACAGACTGCAGCATACAGGTATTATTTAATATTATGCAACATCTCCAACGCTACAATAGTAATCCGCGAATACCACAAGCTGTTTGGGAGCTCCTTTTGGTTTTCATACGGTTTTAGCATTTCAAGGAACTGGTTTTGACTCCCAAACAAGCGTACCTTTTTTGAGTCAAAGCAGTCCAAAGTATTCGCACGTATTTATCCATGCATGTATTTGCACAGTTGTTCATGCATGTCAATGCATATGTGTTCATGCATGTATTTGTTCATGCATATGTGTATTTGCATGTATTTGCCCATGCATATATTTGCATTTATTTTCTATATGCGGTCATGCATGGCCACATATGCATGGCATGGATAGACATGTGTGTTTTCATGTATGTGTCCATGCATGTATTTGCATATATTTGTTCATGCATGTATCCATTCATGATATTGCATGTATTTGTCGTCCATGCACGTGTCCATGTATATATGCCCATACATGTATTTGCCCATGAATATATCTCCATGTGTGTATATTTGTTTGTGAATGTGTCAATGCATGTATATTTGACACATATATTTTGTGCATGCATTTGGCAGTGAATATAGTCTGATGCATGTATATTCGTCATGTATATTTCATGCATGCATAAGTATTCATCTATGTCACAGGGATTCGGCTAGCAGGGTGCTGCACCCGCGTCGATGCGACACGGGTGCGGTCAACCCGACCCTGGGTACGGTCAACGCACCCAGGGTCATTATGGTCCAAATTTTCAGACTTAAAAAAAATATTTTTGCCAAGAAATTTTTTTTTAATATATGTCACAGTGATTCTCCAACTAGGTGCCGCACCCGATGCGGTCAACCTAACCCTGGGTACAGTCAACGCACCCAGGGTCATTTATGTCCAACTTTTGGACTTTATATATATATATATATATATATATATATATATATATATATATATATATATATATATATATATATAATATTTTTGCCGCACTCCCGCACCCGGGTTTTTTGGAAGTGCCGCACCCGCACCCATGTGACATAGGTAATCATGCATCCATATATTGTGTCATTGTTGGGTTAGTGAGGCATTGGGGTAGGCAACACAATAAGGATGGTATTCATTGTTGGATTCGACAAAACCCACCTCAGCAGGTGGATTTATGCATTGGGGAAGGTGTTGGAGGTGTCAACACCATCCTCATTGCCATTGTTCTGGTAAGACAACTCCCAAACAAACCTGTGCATCACGGTTTCCGTGACACAGCTTCAAATGCATGGCTCCCAAACACAGCCTAAAACGCAAATGAGGACAAACTCAAGTGATAAAGTAGTTTAAAAGATACTGTTGAAGTCGGCAAAATAGGAATCGTTAATTCACATTAGGTCTAATCTCTCTTAAATAAAGATTAGACAAGAAAATATTATTTACAATAATACCCTTTGCTCCAAATAAAATAAACAAGAGAGACCCAGCCTATTAAATAGTTACAAAACTACCCTTGATGCATATGTATATATAGGGTGACAGCTTCTCAACACTCCCCATCAAGCTGGAGCATAAATATCAATAATGTTCAGCTTGTCACAACATCTTGAAAAATTAGAACTAGCTAGGCCCTTGGTGAAGACATCAGCAATTTGATTTTCTGAGGATATGTGCTTGGTACAAATGTACCCAGTTTGTACCAGGTCACGTACATAGTGACAATCCACCTTGATATGCTTTGTTCTTTCATGAAACACTGGGTTATTAGCAATATAAGTAGCAGCTCTATTATCACATATCATCATCATAGGTAACAAAACTTTCACTTGGAGATCAGTCAACACAGATTTAATCCACATCATCTCCGTAGCAGTTTGAGCCATAGCCCGATACTCTGACTCAACGCTCGACCTGGCAACAAAAGTTTGTTTCTTACTTCTCCAAGTAACCAAGTTCCCTCCAACAAACACACAGAATCCAGTTGTCGACTTCTATCATCAACATACCCTGCATAATCTGCATCTTAATAGGCAGTAATATCTAAAAAAGGATTTTGTTTAAACCATAGTCCTTTACCAGGGGAGAAGTTTAAATATTTGAGAATCATCATTGCGGCCACCTAGTGAGCCTTTGTAGGCTTGTTCATAAACTGACTTACCTTGCTCACGGCTAAAGATATGTTAGGTCTAGTCACAGTCACATATAATAGCTTACCAACAAAGGAGCGATAGCTGCTACTGTCCACATACTCTAATTTTTTATCAAACAGATGAGCCTTTTGGCCTCTAACAAACCTATCTCCTTCGGAAGACCAAAGGCATATTTCCGCTATGACAAAACCAATCATTCTCTACTCCTTGCAACCCTTATGATTAAAAAATATTTGAGTGGTCCCAGATCCTTAGTCACAAAGTGTTTCTGAAGATGAGACTTTGTCTCAGAGATGTCTTTTTCACTGCTTCTTGTGACTATAATGTCATCAACATATACTATCATAACCACAATCCTTGCACAAGTCTTTTTAACAAAAAGGGAGTGATCAGAGGTTGATCGGGCAAACCTAAAGGTCGACATTACCTCAGCTAGCTTGGAGAACCACGCACGAGGACTCTATTTAAGACCATAGATTGTCTTGTTCAACTTGCATACCTTCAGACACTCCCCCTAAACTTCAAACCCCAGAGGTTGCAACAGGAGAGAATGTCTCAAAGAAGTCCACTCCATAGGTTTGAGTATAGCCCAGTGTTATTAAAAACGCGCCTCAAGGCGCAAAAAGCGTGCCTCGCCTCAAGGCGAGGGCCTTTGTGCCTTGAGGCGCAGGCTTGAGGCGCAAATACACAGAAGCGTACGCCTCAGAGGCCTTGAGGCGTACGCCTCGAGGCGAGGCGCGCCTCAGGGTGAGGCGCGCACGCCTTATGATTATGGTCAAATGAGGGTCAAAGGCCTCATTTGACCATAATTAAAATCTTGCCCCCGACCCTAACGAGGGTCGGGGCCCTAAATAGTCTCTCGCAGCCCCTCTCTCTCTCTCGTCTCTCACAATCTCTCCCTCTCTCTCGCAGCCTCTCTCCCTCTCTCGCAGCCCATTTCCTATTTCTCACAATCTCTCTCTCTCCCTCTCTCTCGCAGCCCCTCTCCCTCTTTAATCCTCTTTTTTTACTCTATGTTAGCTATCGATCTATTGAAGAATGTGGAGGTGGAAGCCATCATAGGACCACAGAGATCGGGAGATGCAGAGTTCGTCGCTCGATTGGGAGATAGCACTCAAGTTCCCATCATTTCCTTCTCTGCTACAAGCCCTTCGTTGTCAACAACTAAGACTCCTTACTTCGTAGGGACTGTGGAGATTGATTCGTCCCAAGTAGATGCAATCGTCGCAACGATTAAAGCGTATGGATGGCGACAAGTGGTACCCGTCTACGAAGACTTGAATTTCGGGATGGGGATGATCCCGTTCTTAACCGATGCGCTTGAGCAGATTGGTGTTGCAGTTCCTTACAGGTCTCTTCTTCCACCTTCAGCCACCAATGACTTCATCAAGGAGGAACTCAACCGGCTTGCTTCAATGCAGACCCGGGTCTTTGTTGTGCACTTGCCTTCGTCTCTTGGTGCCAAGTTCTTCACTTTAGTTAATAACAATGGCATGATGAGTGAAGACTATGTCTGGATCATCACAAACTCACTAGGGATGTTTGTGAGCAGGTTTATGAGGTTGACTTCATGATCGTGTGCATTGGGAAGTTCAACAACACACTGAAAATGCATGTTTTCCTACCAAACAAAGGGCCGGATGTGTTCAAAGGGAAGGTGATGCACTCCAAGGAATACTTGGCGTTGGACGAGCCCGACGCGCTGGAGCTCATAGAAGGCAAAAGGGTGGCTGTCGTTGGTGCTCACAAAACTGCGTTTGATATAGCTGCCCAGTGCGCAAACGAGAACGGTGCGCCCCCCTTTTCTCTCTTTCTCTCTCTAAAATCAAGAGCTTAGGTTAGAGTCTTGGCGAAAATATGAGATTTTAGAGAAACCAGAAGTATGTATTCTAGGTTGCATTTGGATTTGAGAGGTTCAAGGAACTAGGATGATTTTTGATCGCTGATTTGAGGGGAATTGGGTAGTCTACTCTGTTCTTTGATAATATTATTGCTTGCTCGATTTAGATGCCCAAATCCCCTGTCCACTTAGAATGGGGAGAATTGGGAATTCTGCTCTGTTCTTGGGAGAATCATTGCTCCATTAGATGCCCAAATCCCCTATCAAGTTCGGTTTGTGGAAGTGATAAGGGATAAAGTAACTAATGAGATCAAGGTAGAAGGATACTCCATAGATGTGTTCAAGGCAGTATTGAAGTTCCTGAATTACTCACTTCCCTACGACTTCTTCCCCTTTGAGAATGCTGAAGGAAGGATGGATGGGAGCTACGATGATCTCATATACCAAGTCTACCTTCAGGTCAATTTGTGATCCTGATCTCTGTATTCGTTTTTTCTTTTTCTTTTCTTCTTGAAAAAAAACTTCATTCCTAGTTTACAAGATCATGAAAAAATTAGCATTCTTGTTGGCGTGCATCATGAAAAGACTACCATAAGGGTTTTGTTTCCCGTGAATTAATGTACCCCAGAAAAGATACTAATATACGCTAAGGTTTTGTCTAAATTTTTCTTTCTATAAAAAAATATAGACATTATTTTTCTTTATACTAATTATCTCATATTTTTTCCGTATTTATTTGAGATTTTTTATTTCGTGTTGGTTGGTGCTTCATCAATAAAGCATTTCTTATTTATTTATAATTTTAGATAATTTTTATAGTTTTTTTAAGTTTTAAAAAAATTTTGAGGCTTACGATTTGCGCCTCGAGGCTTACGCCTTGCCTCAGATTTTGGTGGAGTGCCTCGCTACACCTCAACGCAACCAAGCGGGCTTTAAACCTTTCAATCGATCCATCTGAATTATACTTAATAGTATAGACGCATTTACAACCAACAATATCAGCCTCATGCGATGGGTCAACTAAGTCCCAAGTTTCCCTAGAGAGTAGTGCATCCATTTCATCATGTATGGCCTTCGCCCATCTGGAGTCCAAAAGGGCTTGATGATAATTGAGAGGAACTGATGTAGCATATAATGCTAATACAAAATTCTTCATATTAACACCAAGTCTTGCCTCCAAAAAAAACTGAGAAATAAGGTGAAGCATACACTGGTTTTTCCCTTCCGAAGAACAATAGGTAAATCACCATCAACAATAGACTCTTCAGTAGGATCAGGAACACTCACCTCTAGAGAAGTTGATGGCAAAGGCATAGAGTTAGGTGGAGTTCGATGTGTGTACACCACGGAAGAATTTTTGTAACAGGACTCAGTCAGACATGGAACAGAAGAGAGACTGACTCCAATGGAAAGGGAGGAACAAAAAGAGGGAAGGAATCACCTTGACTAGCATGTAATCGAGGAGACGTACTAGAAAAATAAGGGAAGGACTCAAAAAAAGAAACATTCGCAGTGGCATACTCTCTCTGAGATATGAGATCATCACAACAATATCCTTTTTGGTGCTTAGGATACCCAACAAAAACGCATTTTATAGACTAAGGGGACAATTTATCTCAGTTGAGACCCAGTTTATGAACAAAGCACATGCAGCCAAATACCCTTGAGGAGATGGAAAAAAGAGGAGCTTCAGGACTGAGAATTTGAATGGGAATGTGATCACCTACAAAGGTTGAAGGCATACGGTTTATTAAATATCCCACAGTTAGGACCGCATCTCCCCAGTAGGACGCACACATATTAGACTGGATCATGAGGCAATGGGCAACATTTAGAATTTGTCTATGCCTGCGCTCAGCTACTCCATTCTGTTGCGAGGTACGAGGACAAGAAGTCTGAGTTTGAATTCCAAGATTTTTGTAAAATTGAAGTAATTCAGAAGATTTGAATTCAAGAGCATTGTTAGTGCGAACATCTTTGACACAAGAATTAAACTGAGTTTTTATTTCAATAATCAAGGATTTGAGAATAATGGGGGCTTCAGTCATTTCTTTTAACAAGAACACCCAAGATAATCTGGAAAAATCATCTACAATGACTAAATAACAAGGTTTTAAAACCCGTGACTCGGAACTCGACTCGTTCTTTATTGACTCGTGACTCGGCGGGTCAACTCGGTGACTCGGACCGGGTTTTGTTAACTTTTGATTTTAAAAGAAAAACAATATATAATTTGTCTGAAACCATGTTTTTGAGTAAACATAGTCTCCAAATGTCTGTAAGAATATAAAAACAACGGCAAAGAGCTATAGAGGTTTGCTTGAATAATTGAATTTGATATCTATACAAGCACTTTGACTAATTCATGACTTGAATTAGAGGATTTGGTCACCATGAGTTCAGTCTGCTACTACCTAAGGTTCCTAAAATGGCCAATCATATATGCTAGCTTGTTTTAAAAGTTTTGATTCCCTCTCTAACAAATCCATAAATGTAAAATAGGGATATATGTGCATATTGAAAGTTTACAAAATGCCCAATATCAACATAAATAAGCAATTTTCTCATGTATAAAACTATGCAGGAAATATATTAATGGCACAACTATAAAAAGACTACTAATATTTGAATATGTACAATGCTTGTTCATATAACAAATGGATGATGAAACCTAAATGTGACTTCCCATAGGCACAGTTCACCCTCCATATATAGTGAGAATCATTTCTTTAAAATATTTTGCTAGAATAAGTTGATAACACAGGGTGAACAGTAATTCGAACAACATGGCGATTTTATTTTATGGATTTAAATGCTTTTTTATCTTTAAATGATTTTTATTTTCTTTTTTATACAAAATTTGGGCGTAACCCTTGTTAAAATATATGTACTTATATATTTCGAAACTGTAATTTGAAACTCAAAAAACAAATTTCAAACATCCCAAAACTCGCCCGAGTCAGGCCGAGTCAAGCCGAGTCAGGCCGAGTCAAGGCCGAGTTTTGGCAAACCGAGTTTGCCTTGCCGGGTTGACTCGCTGTCGAGCCGAGTCAGCCGAGTCAATGAGTTGACTCGGCGAGTTTTAAAACACTGCTAAATAATAACGACACTTAGAACAACTAGGAATTCTATTTGGACCTCAAACATCAACATGAAGAACAAAGAAATTTTGACTCGAAGGACTCTGACTAGACGAAAATGAAATCTTGTAATGTTTTCCAAGCTGACATGCTTCACACAGCAAGGTACTGGAAGGAGAGATATAAAGAATGACTCTACACAGTTTAAATAACGTGAGATGACCAAGACGATGATGCCAAGGCAGCGGACTCAACTACCGAATGAAGAGATCCAACCAGTTGGTGTAGATAATAAACTCCGCCTTCCTCATAGCCTCCACCAATCCTCTTTCCCGTCAGCAAGTCCTGAAAAGTACAACAGGCAGGATCAAATATTACTCTACAATTCAATTCTTTGGCAACACGACTAACAGACAACAAATTTTGAGGAAATAAAGGGGCATGAAGAACATTTGATAGCTGAAGAGTAGGGGAGATAGAAATATTTCCCTGGCCAACAATGGGAGAGGAACTTCCATCGATAAGAACTACTTTTTTATGGTTGGCAACACTATTCAAATTTGAAAAATCACACGAATTTCTACACAAATGTTTAGATGCCCCTGAATCAATAATCCACCTACTACCTTGACAAGATAATCCATCACCTGCAGAAAGCCACAGGGGAACTAGATGGACGATGGGCCAGCAACTCATCGTACTCAGCACGAGTAAGTGTAACTGAATCACTAAGAGGAGCAGAGAGAGACTCAGGTTTGGCAACTTGTGCCGTAGGAACAACTTTAGCTGAAGATGCGGGAGGTCGTCCATGCTTGTCAAAGCATCTATCTTCTAAATGCACAAGTCTCCCGCAGTAGGTATACCGGAGCTTGCCTCTTCCTCCTATGCCTCGACCATGTCCACGACCTCGTGTATTAGGAGTAAAACCTCGGCCTCGACCATAGGAAACAGATAGAGCCGAGGTTTGTGATTCTGATTGGGATGAAGGATAGGGCATGGCAAGCCTGCTCAATCGATTATATGCCTCAGCAAGAGTGGGAACATCTGAGTCCGTCAACATCTGAACTTTGGCAACTGAGAATTCAGCTAACAAGCCAGGAAGGAACCGCGCGACCATAGTGTGCTCCTGGTGAAGTTTCTGCTTATCACAATACAATGATCGATGTGCATTTAGTCTCTCAAAAGTTGCTTTCACAGAGGCATAATACTGGGCTAGAGTTTGCTCTCAATGTTGCAACTGATAGATCTCGTGCTCCACTTGAAGAATACAACTTACATTAGTTTCTTGTGAGTAAGTATCTTGCAAATTGCCCCATATTTGTTTTGCAGTCGTGTAATATATAAGCCCATCAGCTATGTGAGGTTGAACACTATTCATAATCCAGAACATGACGATATCATTGTTCTCTTTTCATGTAGCATACTTTTCAGTTTTGTCTTTAGGCTCACTTTCCAACAAAATATGCTTTCTATGATGCCCCGAGACAGACATCATGAATGTACGAGACCATCTAGCATAGTTGGCCTCGTCCAGCTTTACGGATGATCCATATGAAAAGGATTTGCAAAGGCTTTATAATCAGCCACAGTTTTGTTAAAATGTAAAACTGTACACATATGTATATATAATAATATTATATATATATATAAATACATTTTTCATTTCTTTCTTTTCTGTATTTTTTTCCTTTATTTTTATTTTTTGTCTTTATGTCATCTAGTTCAGTTTGAACTAGAATGACTGTTGCTAGTCAAGTCCTGTCCAGACTTGACTAGCAATAGAGCTGTTGGACTGACACAGTCCAACAACTCTTAATAGAGCGGTTGGACTGACACATTCCAACAACTCTAAATAGAGTTGTTGGACAGCTCTATTGAGTCTTCTTTCAGCTGTGTATATAAAGGGGTGCAGCCCCTCTTGTATTTTATTCCAATGCTTCTTAAGCAATTGGTTTTTCATATCAATAAAGAATACATTTTTATTTTTATTTTGTTTCCAGTTATACCCTTTTTAAGGGTTATGCTTTAGAGTCATTCTTGACACTTGCCCTTGTTAATCTAAGCTCGTGTTTCGAAGATCCCCATTTCATTTCATGGTATCAGAGCCGCGAAAGTACTAAATCTTGAGGAAAAGCTGCCTCGGTTTTCGTGCCCGTTTGCAAAAGTGTTCGCCACTTGAAGAGAAGTGTTTTATCACTTCATTAGAGAAGATTTCACATCTTGTTGTATTGTTTTTTTCCTTCTTTCTTTTTCATTTTCCTTCTTATTTCTCTTCTATCCCTATTCTTTCTCTTCTTCTAATTGATGGATGACAATGATAAAGTCACCATCATGCCTATGAAACTAAGCGATACGAACTATGTAACATGGGCTTCAATCATGAAGCACCATATATGGGGAAAAGGCTTATGGGGGATTGTGGATGGTTCCGATTCGGAACCTAAGCTATCTCTTACTAAAAAGGAGGGAGATAAAGAGGTCCCTCTATCGGAAGAAGAAAAAATCAAGGCTATTGCCTCGTACGAGAAGAAATGGAAAGAATGAAGAATATCTCATGCGAAGATAATGTCATGGCTTATCAATAGCGTTGACATTAAAAAATGCTCAAGTCTTGCCAAATTTGATCATGCCGATAAGGCATGGGAATACCTTAAGAATATGTATTCCCTTAAAGATATTGCACACGTGTGCAACCTCCAAGAAAAAGTTCGAATGATGACACAAGGAGACAAAACTATTCGTGAATATTACAATGGGTTGTCCGAACTTTGGGAAGAACTTTCCCTTTTAGAACCAACGTGGCATTGTGCCGAAGACATCGAGCTTCGTCAGAAACAACTCGATGCTGAACATTTTTACCAGTTTATCACTAGATTAAGGCCGAAATTTGAAACCACTAAATCGGCCCTACTTCACCGGGGAAAAATTCCTTCTATTGTTGAAACTATTGAAGAGTTAACAATGGAAGAAAATCATCTCCGGAAAGGTTCTTTAAAAATTGAAGATGATTCCGTTTTAGCCGTGTCTAGACCAAGGAATCATGTTTGATCATATAGGCCTCCTCACTTTAACCGACAAAATGGTGACTATGATAAGAAGAAAGTTATTTGTCATCACTGTCATGAACCGGGACACTACAGGCCACAATGTCCCAAACTTAAGGAGATGAGAGAAAAAGGAGTTGCAATTGCTGGATCGGAGCCTAAAGATCAGGATGCACCAGTTTCCCTGGCCCAACTAATGAAGATTCTTCAGCCTCTCATCAAAGGTGCATCTTCCTCATCTGAAGCTTCAACCAGCGCAGCAGCCTCATCTTTTTCTGATCTAGGTAAAATTTCTTGGCTTCTTGACTCTGGTGCATCTTTTCATATGACCCCAAATAATCAAAGTCTATCCAAATGTGTTAAAAATAAAACAAGTGTGTCAAAGGTCTTTACTGCTGATGGGACTTCTCTTGAAATAGAAGGAATAGGAAATTTTGAAAAAATTTATAAAACAAAAAAAAAATTATTCCAGAAATTAGACATGTTCCCAAATTAAATTTAAATCTTTTATCTGTATCTCAAATTTCTGATTATGGGTGTAATATTTCTTTTTCTTCTCATGGTTGTTGGGTACAGGATCGTCAGTCAGGCAAGCTGATTGAGGAAGGCCATAGAGAAGGAGGACTCTATTACATGGATTTTTTGGAAATGCCGAAGAAAGCTTTTTGTTATAATATTCAAAAAATAGAGTTGTAACTGTGGCATAAGAGACTTGGTCACCCACATATAGCCAAAATCCAACATTTTCCAAATCTAGGAAAATTTTGTAACTCTGAATCATTTGATTGTAAAGATTGTATTCTCGGCAAAATGAAAAGATTACCATTTCAGAATAAAACCTTTATATCTTCAAGACCACTTGAATTAATACACTCGGATGTTTGGGGTCCTGCACCAGTAATTTCTAAAGTAGGATTTGTTTACTATGTTATTTTTGTCGATGATTTCTCCCGACATATGTGGATGTACTTTCTCAAACATAAGTCTGAAGTATTTTCATACTTTCAAACTTTTCATAATATGGTTAAAAACAAGTTTCAAAATGATATTACTATTTTTCGCACAGATTCAGGGGGAGAGTTTTTATCCACAGATTTTCAAAATTATCTTAAATTGCATGGCATCACACATCAAAGATCTTGTCCTTATACACCTCAACAAAATGGACTGGCAGAACGAAAACATCGCCATATTATAGAAACCACTAGGACTTTATTAATAACAAATCAAGTCCCGAAAGACTTTTGGGCAGAAGCTGCCTTAACTGCCACCTATCTCATTAATAGGATGCCATCTTCTTCGTTACAAAATATCACTTCCATTGAAAAACTTATGAACATTTCTCCAGACTACTCTAGACTAAGAATATTTGGGTGCAAATGTTTCATATTTACTGACAAAAATGATAAAATTTCCCCTTGTGTGATTCCCTGTGCCTTTTTAGGATATGCTGAAAATCAGAAAGGTTATAGATGTTTTGACTTCAAAAATAATAACTATATGTGTCTAGAAATGTTTTCTTTCTTGAAAAGGAGAGCTTCTTTAATATTAGAAAATTAAAAGACGTCACTGAGTACTCCTTTTTGCTAGATCTAATATCAACATCTGATGAATATGACCTTGATTGTAACTTTGATGATGATCAAAGAATTATTGATCTTAATGTTGAAAATGAAGAAGTTCATAGAGATACTAGTATTCAATATTCCAGGCGACAAGAGTCTAATCCTCCATGTGCACTTGAAAATATTCTAACATTCCAACTAGACAATCATCCCGAATCTCGAGGCCTCCAGGAAAGTTTGTATCATACGAGCCTTTCTCACCCACATATAGGGCAGTTATTGCATTAATTCACTCATATGAAGAACCATCCACATATTTTCAAGCAAAAAATGATATCAAATGGATAGAAGCCATGAAAGCTGAATTAGATGCACTTGAAAAGGCTTCTACATGGAATATTCAAGATCTTCCTTCAGGGAAGAAAACTATAGGATGTCGATGGGTTTATAAAATTAAAACCAAGAGTGATGGTACTCTTGAAAGATATAAAGCCCGTTTAGTAGCCAAAGGTTATGCCCAAGAATATGGGATTGATTATGAAGAAACCTTTGCTCCGGTGGCTCGTATGATTACTGTCCGAACCTTAATTGCCTTAGATTCTATCAAAAAATGGTCTATTTTTCAAATGGATGTCAAAAATGCTTTTTTAAATGGAAAGCTAGTTGAAGAAGTATACATGGAACCCCCTCCTGGTCTAAGTATTCCTAAGGGTAAAGTCCTTCGCTTAGAAAAAGCTCTTTATGGACTTAAACAAGCACCAAAAGCTTGGTATGATAGGTTTAGTCGTGTTATGATTGATATTGGTTTTCAATTATGTTTAACTGACACTGCTTTGTTTATTAAGAATTCTGATGCAGGGATCATTGTGCTTCTTCTCTATGTGGATGATATGATCATCACCGAAAGCGATAAACAGGGAGTTGAAACAATCAAAACACTTCTTAAATCTCATTTTGAAATGACTGATTTGGGCTTGTTGAGATATTTTTTAGGCATTGAAGTTGCTTATTCTCCTAGAGGATATTTATTATCTCAGACTAAATTTGCTTTTGATATTGTTTTCAGGTCTGGTATTACTGATGATAAGAAAGTTGATACTCCAGAAGTTGTTAATGTTAAAATGAAGATTGATGATGGGGAACTTCTTGCAGACCCTACTCCTTACAGACAGCTTGTCGGAGCACTTTCCTATCTATCCATTATCAGACCAGATATAGCACATGTTGTTCATACAGCAAGTCAATTTCAACATGCTCTTACTTCTGTTCATATGGGAGCAGTCATGCGTATTATCAGATACATCAAGTCCTCTCTTTCACGAGGACTTTTCTTATCTTCCTTCTCTTCTCTTGATTTAATTGCATATACTGATGTTGATTGGGGAGGTGATCCCAATAACAGACACTCAACCACTGGCTTTTGTGTCTTTTTAGGGGAATCATTGATCTCGTGGAGGTGTAAAAAACAGCAGAAGGTATCTCTCTCATCCACCGAAGCTGAATACAGAGCCATGGCAACCACGACCATGGAAATAGTTTGGCTCTGACGACTGCTTGCTGACATGGGAGCTGAAGCAACAAAGGCTTCACAAATGTGTTGTGACAATAAAAGTGCGATCTACATTGCCAGTAACAGAACATTCCACGAACGCACCAAACACATCGAAATGGATTGTCACTACGTCAGAGAGGAATATCTACACGGGATAATTGATCTGCCATATGTCACTTCAGAATATCAGTTAGCAGACTTCTTTACAAAGCCTCTCGCTGCTCCCCGATTTCACTTTCTCTTAGACAAACTTTCGCTCATTGTACCGTAAGTTTGAGGGGGAGTGTTAAAATGTAAAACTGTACACATATGTATATATAATAATATTATATTATTATATATATATAAATACATTTTTCATTTCTTTCTTTTCTGTAATTTTTTTCCTTTATTTTTATTTTTTGTCTTTATGTCATCTAGTTCAGTTTGAACTAGAATAACTGTTGCTAGTCAAGTCCTGTCCAGACTTGACTAGCAATAGAGCTGTTGGACTGACACAGTCCAACAGCTCTATTACAGCTCTTAATAGAGCTGTTGGACTGTGTCCAACAGCTCTATTGAGTCTTCTTTCAGCTGTGTATATAAAGGGGTGCAGCCCCTCTTGTATTTTATTCCAATGCTTCTTAAGCAATTGGTTTTTCATATCAATAAAGAATACATTTTTATTTTTATTTTGTTTCCAGTTATACCCTTTTTAAGGGTTATGCTTTAGTGTCATTCTTGACATTTGCCCTTGTTAATCTAAGCTCGTGTTTCGAAGATCCCCATTTCATTTCAAGTTTCAGTCTTCAGGTCTGACTTCTGCGTTTCAGCTATGAGATTAGATAATGGATCTGTTTCAAAACGCAGGCACTACCACACGCAAACACAGCCTACTGAAAACTCAGATCTGATGTGCACACCAACCACTGACTATGAAACCGACTATGAATCTGACCAGATTTTAATCACACTGATCAAATCTGATATACACAACCAACGACTGTAAATCTAACTAGATTTTAGGCACGTTGCTCAGATCCCAATCTTGCAAATCTAACTTGAATAGGACCACACCTGAAAACATCCAAGGTTTTGACAAATTGTATTCCACAACCGCAACACCCAATATCAGATCTAATCTAATCCATGGCTGCAACCTTGTAGGCTACCAAGATCGTGACTCGACTGCACCATGAGGAAAACTTCAGGCCTCTTCGACGTTCACACTACCACCATCGACAGGATCTGATGTCAGATCCAAGACAGTCTGGTCATCATGAAGAAGACATGATCCACAGCTTGGGTCTGACGTCAGATAGAAAATCAGGAATAACCCTGCTCCCACACGCAAACCTAGTCGTTGTAGAGGCTGTGAGCAACCCGATCTGCATTTGTGTTGAAGGAGGAAGAGAGGATCAATCAGATCAGACGCAAAAAGTTGTGTCCTGCTCTGATACCATGTTGAAGTCAGCAAAGTAGGAATTGTTAATTCACATTAGGTCTAATCTCTCTTAAATAGAGATTAGACAAGAATAAATTATTTACAATAATACCCTTTGCTCCAAATAAAATAAACAAGAGAGAATCGGCCTATTAAATAGTTAGAAAACTACCCATAATGCATATGTATATATACGGTGACAGCTTCTCAATAGATACAAAGAACAAACTGAAAAGGGTAAAGAGCTAATTGACACAGGATCAAAATTGTTCATCAACAACTGAAAGAGGAAGCATGGATCATCCAAAATATAAATGCCATTGAACGAACTTTCAGAGAAGCATGTGAAAAGTATCATGACAAGCATATAAAAGCATCTATTTGTAAGGAGAAATGTTTGTGCTCGCCTTTGCATGAGCATATATACATTTTGTGGACATGTGCATGTGGATATACTTTTCCCTGACAGATTACTCATCAGCTGAGTTTTGTGGGATCATAAAAGAGGCCTCTTCCTATGACAAACAAGCAAATAGAAAAACAAAAAATTTGCAGCAAATAAAACTTCATCTCTTATCTTGAAATGAAAGCATGATATTGGAAAATCTCCATCTTTAAATTTATCACCAAGAAAATACTACATATTCAAACAGAAGATATATTTGTTAAATAGGGTTTTACTTTATCTTGACTTAAAATCGCACGAAGCATAAAAAAATGAACTTTACAAGCAACCTATCAAATAGATAAGAAAATTAAGTTTTGAATCCCAACAGGTTGTGCAGTTGTTACGTGGAATAGTTCCACACCTATTGACATGCATATTTATTCCGACAATGTGGTGTATCACCAGATGGACCATTTATACATCTGCAGTCAAATCCATGTATGGAGTTCAATGAACCAACCATAGAAAAAGTTTACTTAAACACCTATAAAAGCCATTTCAAGGTGATTATGTGTTCACTGTTTTCTTATTTGCTAATAAACTCATCATACAAAAGAGTAGTGTATTCACTTGAATCAAGGACCCCAAAATGTTAACGGACCAAAGCACAAAACTATAAACTACAGACATCATGATGAACAATGAAAATCACTTACATAAATTGCATTGATATCTTAATCGAAGTAACAAAAAGGGATACATTCTTTATTTTGAATGAAAAGGACAAGTATCTTGTACTAAATCATCGATAGATCCCCTAAAGAAACACCGTTCAAGTGATAAACTTCCATTTATGAAGATTAGCAATGATCATTCTTAGCCAACAGTAACAGGTAAAAAGCTGAGAGGAAGAGAGAGAAACCTGCAGTCTGTTCATCTTCAAGATCAATTTCTTGACGCAATGCAGCTTCTTCGTTCCGAAGCTCTGTTGGGATTGACTTTCCCTCTGCAACAAGGACAAATTTAAAAAAATAAATAAATAATAAAAAACTGAAGAAGTCTTTCAGAGGAAATGGAAAGAAATCCAAAGCAAGAAAGGTTTTCAAGTTTTGAAAGTAAAACTTGTCATATATATAATTTTCATTATTGAACACCTACTACATTTAACTGCTGAATAGGAAAAAAAACAGATAGATGACAAATTTTCAAAAGAACACTTTTCTACCAAACAGATTTTAATTATTAATTATTTATTCCCAACAGATACCTTACATGTAACACAGTTCGTGAGTTATCTGAATACAAATTTTTATTCTTCACTTGTTTTTGGCCTTCCAATATCTTCCGTAATGGGCAATTTTCAACCCTTAATTGTATTCTTAATTAAACAATTGACGATAGGACCTGTTTCTCCATGTATGGGCCAAAGCTAAAACCATGCAGCGATATGATTCTATTGTTCCCCCGTGATTTCCAACCTGGTGGAAAATCATCAAGAACAAACATGAAGGATACCACCAACTACTACATGAGGGGGAATAAAAAGGATTCTTCGTATGATGAATCTGAATAACCAACAACTTCAAATGTCCCGTTATATCCCATCATTTTCAACACATTCCACTGCAAAAAACCACAGCTATTTATCGTATAACAAACACATGATAGTGCTGCAAAGTCAACTTCCGTTCTCCCATCACCGTCATCTACAAGAAAAACTATAAACTCAAATTTTTAGATGACAGAAATTCCGTGCAATTCACTAACGTTTCCCTTTCATTTTCGACCCTATCCCCAAATTTGCATTTCCCCACTATATGTTCCTCTCATTGACACAGAAAAAAGGCAGCAGTAGAAAAGGTTTATATCCGCGGCATCATAAACCGCTCAACCAATTTCTTCACTGCGCCAAATCCATTCTTCTCTCAAGGAGCCGCACCAACAAAGGCCATGATTTTCCCCTCCTTGAATCTTTCCACAACATAATAATAGCAAACGCATGTTCTTTTCACCATTTTCCTCAAATTATCCAAGAGAATTGCAATTCCTACTCACTTTCTATGTCCGACGGGGAGAAAAAACAGATGTTTTTCCCTTGATTCGTCCATACAGCATACTAGACCCTTACAAGTATGTTCACTCACCGTCATTCTCTCCCGACATAAAACTTCCTCATCCACCAGAAACACAAGAATAGACATGAAAGAGAAAAGATAACCACCAAAAGAAAAAAGAATGCGATCGGCGTCCACGACACAAGAAACGCGACTTCAAAGCCAGGAAACAACCAGAAACCTACAGAATCGATAGAATTTGAGGTCTCGAAACAATCGAGAAGAAGAAATGAATTAAGAGGGAATATGAACAATTTAGAGAGGGCACCTTCTAGAGCTTCCTTGATCTTGCGCTTCTTCTCGTAGAGCAGCCTCTCCTTTCCCTCCAAACTCTTCCTGTAGAGGTATTCCCTCCTCAGCCGGATGTTTCGCCTCAGCATCCTCCCTATCCCAACGGTAAAAACCCCCAAAAAAATCCCTCACGATTTGAGGAGTTCCCTCACCGAAGAACTCCAAAACCCTAAAAATTGAGGAAGGCGACGGAAAAGCGCGGGTTTTTGTCGCGAGGGTTTTAGGGCATAAGAAAAAGAAGGCAAGCAAGCGGAAATTACAGAAATATCTACTTCAGATATTCGGATCTGGGTCGAACCTGGCGGGTAAGGTGTTGTTTACCCAAGACCCAAGTCCAATGAAAAGGTGGACAGTGGGTCCTAAACTATATGTGCCCACTGGAACGCACTTGAATGGGTCTGGTTCCATGCCTTATCAGAACAGGAGTGCAGGACCGAGTCGGATTCCAGCGATCAAGATACATGAAGGCGTCAAATGTTGCTAGTTCGTTGATGTTTGTAAAAAAGCAGGCATTAGCAGCGGTTTTCTACTCTGCTAATGCCCTGGGCAGAAAAAGAAAATTTAGAAGTCTTTTTTATTATTGATGCACGCACTTTTAAAAAAACAGGCATCGCACGTGTGTCCGACGTATCATCAAACACTTTATTGCTATATATATACACATTAGTAACGCTTAGGTGCTCCAGGAACACCAACTCCCACCTATTATAAATTATACTTGTGGGTTCCATGTTCTCAATCAAACAACATAGTTTATTTTACAGGAATCATGCTTTGGATAATATTTTTTGGACATAAAAATAGGATTTATTAAGTCGTGACATTTTGGTACATCGTGAGCTAGCTATTTTTAAAGATCTTAAAAAAACTACATGTATGCCATCATCAAGTGATCCAAAACCTGTTTTCCACTAAATAATAATTGTAGAACAAATCTATAAACTCTAATCAACAAAAAAAAACTCAAAAATATACAAAACTTGAAGCTTCTATCATGTGGGAGTAAGTGCTCCGGGAGCACCTGAGCATATATATATATATATATATATATATATATATATATATATATATATATATATATATATATATATATATATATATATATATATATATATATGTGTGTGTGTGTGTGTTAGCTTTTAACCAGAATATTATACATAAACTAAAACTAATGCAATGCAACCATTACTACTTGATTATAAGTTTAAGACAAACTAATGAGCTTCTCATTTGCTGTTCCTAATAAAGTCTTCACATAAACAGCATTTAATACACATAATCAGTTATGCTATGATAGTTTTATGCAATAATCATGGGTGACCACTCGAATCTTTTATTTTTATTTATTTTTTTGTATTTACACAAATAACCCATTCACAAGATCGGAGACCTAGCCATGTTGACTTTGTCTGCCATACTTACAATCGTTGTCATGGCAACGTAAAACTAAGTAGGCTTACCCCTTTCTCCTAGAGAGTCGCCACCCTTCAGCTTGCACAAGGGGTGACACTCGTGCGGTTTGAACCTAGACCACCTGAATTAGCAGCCTAGGTCCTATCCCAAAAGCACAAAAATTTAATAAAAGATTTATATATAAGCAACGGAAGCTCCCAGTGCAAAAACATATGCATCAGCAAAGGCTTTACACTTGATGCCGCAGGCTGGTCACGCCAGACTAAGGGTGTCAACGGGTCGGGTTTCGTTTGGACCCAGGTGAAACCAAACTTGGACCAAATTTTCAGGTATTGTATCAGGTTCGGACCCAGGTCTAATCATGTCAACTATAAAAAAAAATACCCAAACCTGTTAAGGACTACATGAACCATACCCGATAAAACCATATTTTTTATCATTTTTACATTAAAATTTTGTGGATCTTGATTGGAACTCAAGTTGGGTCCAGGTCTGGTATAAACTTTCACAAACTATACCTGGGTTCATATATTAATCAGACTTTTGGGTCCGGACCTGGGTCTTCTTATTTATCACCATACCCAGAACTTATAGGGTTTGGTTCGGGTCTGATCGAGGTCTGGGTAAACCAGGCTCGTTGACACCCTTACGTGGGACCATGCAGTCTTACGTGACCCCAGCTCTCTGATTCACAAAGGGCGAGGTGACAGCCTGATAAGGCTTTTTTTTATTCCTTCACATATCCCTGAATGATAAGGTGCCCAATACAGCCTCATACTGGGGCACCACACGTATCTTTTGCCTTTTCAAAAAAACAATATTGCATTGCCCTAAGACTCAGGATCGAATCTCACTGGCACATGGGGTGTTGCTTTAATACGGTTGTGGTACGTAAGGCTGCGTGGTCGTGTCCTCAACCTGGAGTTTTACATCCAAGGGAGGCTAGCTTATTAAGTGAATCGTTTTTTTCAGTGAGGGTTCCTTCATCGTCAAAAATATTGCATTGCCCTAAAAATTTGGTGATGTAAAATGTCTTGAATTAATTTGATATTGTAGATGGGTTCAGCATGCTTGATTTAGTAGGGATCTACCTTTGGATTGTATTTGTCGACCAAATAAAAAATGCATTTTTCTAAGTTAAGAAATTTTGATACATTTATGACATTGATTTTTTTTCTTCAATCGTTGGAACAACCTACTTTGGTGTGTGTAGATTACATCTATGGGGTTAGATGATTAAAAAGCTAGAGTTTGTCTATATAATAACGATTAAACATGTTAAATGAAATATGTTAAACGAGTTTTAGGTGTTTTTTTTCACAATTCTAGCCCCACAGAATCCAGGTGTTTTATGAAAAAATTGACATTTGGCACTTCAAAAATCTATGAAGATGTTGAGCACTAAAATTTTCAAACCTTATAAAAACCTACAGATGTCAAAATTGAATGTACCAAGACCTGATTCCTACTGTTTTGTTCAATGGAAGTTAACTCAAAATTCTTATTTGACAGTTTTGGGGAATCGTTGCGTTTATCGGCATATAAAATTTAGAAATGGTTGGTAGATGACATGGAATATCAGATAAAATGATGTTTCAATCAAACAACTTTCAAGAAAAAAAAGTGTTTCCTCATCACCCATGTTGACAATTTTTTTTTATGACGAAGAACGCTCGTCGGAGCGATGAAAACCCTAGGTGGAGCCCCGTGACCATAAATGGTTCACCTTTGAAAGTTAAAGACACACCCTTACACCAACGGTGCTTGATCTGTTGTCTCTTGGGTTTCCTTCCTTATGGGACCCATCTATCTTGAAAATAGATTGTCTGATAACTGACCATTTATGACATCATCAGTAGTTTGATGCATATTGATTATCGCGGTAGAATTCTCAAGCACGATGCTTGAACTTCTCGAAAACGTTTTGGAGTATTCGCTGAATAATGATTTGTAGAAGTCCTCGCAGCTAAATGACGATTCAACTATTCAGAGTTTTGAGGATCCACAATTTGTCGATGACGATTTATGGTTAGTACTTTAATCTGCATAGCAATTTGTATTATTCGCTGGATAGCGATTTGTTTCAGTACTCGTTTGATAATGATTTGTGATAAGGCAATTCAAGCGCATTATAAGTTGTGCAAGACATTTAGTCTTACACATTAAATGTGAGTCCCATCCTTTATTTAAGGGATGTATGAGAGAGAGAAAGTGAGAGTTGAAAAAACATGAAGAAAGTGTGAGAAACACTTTTAGGGCACCAAAAGAGTGTGTTGTGAAAAAAGGCAAGAAGTGTTGTTACACTTTTTTCAGGACAGCTTCGTGAGGCTGGTTCTTCAGAGTATTCGTTCTTTGTTCTTCAGTGATGTATATTATATTTGTTTATTTTGTTATACCTTCGTGTGTTTGTAAGTACTTATGTCATTTGGCCACTTTGTAAACTCTGTTTGAAAATAGTGGAAGATGTTGACCTATTAGTTATCGTGGACATACCTCAGTTTGAGAAGAAACCACGTAAATCTTTGTGTGCTATTTTTGTTTTCGTTGATGATTTACCTTTCTTCTACTGTCATTGTTGTATTGCCTCCATCGATTCACACTTGTAGAAAAGCCAATTTTTTTTCAACATTGCCTTCGTCTCATCACCCTCACAACCGCCATGCTTGCCATGATGAGTGTCTGATACCTACCATTCTCTCTCTATAACTCTCTAGCCATCATTTTTCTTTTGATAATTGGCTAAAACCACCTCCACCTCAAGCATGCTCGACTTGATTGGTGTAAAAATCTCAGGTCTCCATTGTCCACCAGTAAGTCTATTCACCCATGGGTTTCAATCTGACAGTGTCCTTTCCAATGTTGTCAGCTTAGGTCTCCATTGTCCACCAGTAAGTATATTCAACTTAGACACACCCATGGGTTTCGATCTCCCTGAATGGTTGGGACACCGATTCAGCTGCACGAGCTGATACGTAAACTGAATTGTTTTGTATCAGCCTGAAAAATAATAAAAAATGATAACGTGACACATGTTAAAACAATAAAATAAATTTAAAATAATACAGAATTCTTTTTCAATATTTATTAAAAAATAGCTGATCAGCTAACCGAATTTCTGCCTATTCACACTGATATTGATAACATTGGTCGTTTTATCTTGGTGACATTTATAAGTCGACCTACCAATTGAGTGGAGCCCTCATGAGCATCAAACAAGGCAGTCATCCTCGTGTTTTTATATTTTATTTATAGTAAAAAAAAGGAGGGCTCGTTCCTCCACCATCCATCTGGCAGGATGTATGGTTCCCAAGGTTGGCATGCTGACATATGATGCCACTAAAAGCAGTGTTTGTAAATAAGATAATATGCATCCAATATGGTACATGATCAAGTGAAATCTATGGTAGGCCATCAATGCTTTGTCCACAAGTGCCTGCTCATGACTGTGATTGGAGAGGCCAAGTATGCTAGCTGTTCCACGCTATACTAGTCTATAAAATGTTCAAATGTCAATGTCTATGTAAAAGAAAATAATAGGGTGGATCAATAAATAGATGCCTTATACTTGTTCTAATCACTCATGGACAAAAAAGTTGGTACGGGCACAGGTTATGTGCTTGATTTTATGGCAAGAAAATATGATTGTCATGAAAATAGTTGTATGAAGGTCATGTCATGTAAAGTTTAGGTTCAAATTTAAATGGTTTCCTCAAAGGGTTTAACGCCCAATCGAAATTGATAGACAACAATGATGGATTATATACTCGAGTCTTATCTTGAAAGAAGTGGGAGTTATTTATGTTTTTATAAGATATTTATCATGAAAAAACCGTTTGGTTTTTATTTTTAAATAATTTTTTCAGGTATATTTCCTTATACAACAACAACAACTACGCCTTCATCCCAAAACAATTGGGGTTTTCCTTATAAAAATCATTTTTATTGCCAATTTTTTTTTTCAAAAAAAATGTGATATTAAAAAAATGATTCAAATTTCCACGAGTTGTTGGCTGCCGATATTTTGCCATTTTTAACTTTTATAACTATGCGTATGACTTATGGTCTCGGGCGACCCATGGGAAGGACAAACCACCAGATTGGCACCTTTCTGTTTCTTTGTTGTAAATCATAGTGCCACTGTACATAACTTTTTTGAGCCCAGCTTTCTCTAAAAAAAAAAAAAAGAGGCTCCGGGCAGCTGCGTTTCTACTGAGTGAAACCAATGTTGTTAGTATCGGTATCGATCCTGAATCGTTTGGCCAACTACTTAGGTGTATCGGACGATAGTGATACTCAAGTGAATTGTTCTGTATCTCCTTAAAGACACTAAAAAATATTCCGTGTTAATTACAATGTGACACGTGTTAAAACTATTAAAAATTTATTTTTTAGATTTTTTAATATTTATTTAAAAAGAGCAGATTCGTCGTATCAATTTTTTGGAGATACGATACGTGTATGCCGATACTGATCACATTGAGTGAAACAAAATCCACCCTAACAAAGCTGTGTTAGTAGTATAATATTTCTAAATGCCTATAATACTACCAGCTTGTACACAAAATTTAGGTTAGCTGCATCCAAAAGGACATTGGCAATACCCCGAATTATGTGTCATTTCTCATATGGGTATGCTTATATATCATGTTTGATTTGTGGATTTGGATGCATATTCCATGGATTGGAGATCTCTATTTACATATATCTATATCCATATTTCCATGCAACTCGACGAGACACCATTCGTAGTTATTAAATCAAGTGCCCAACGAAATCATCCCATCTCAAATCCAAGGATCTGATATTTGAGATCCATGTATTATAGGTAGGGGTGGCAATTTCTGACACGACCCGCCAACCCGCCTCTTAGGCGGGTTTGGGTTGGGCTTAAGCCAACCCGTTTAATAAACGGGTCGACCCGCGTAACCCATTTATTAAACAGGTCGGGTTCGGGTTGGGGGTATGCCAACCCGCCAACCTGGCTGACCCGTTTAATAAACGGGTTAGGCGGGTGGGTCAACCCGCCAACCCGTCTGCCGACCCGCCAACCCGACCCGCCAACCCGTCAACCGACCCGCCAACCCGGCTGACCCGTTTAATAAACGGGTTAGGCGGGTGGGTCAACCCGCCAACCCGTCTGCCGACCCGCCAACCCGCCAACCCGACCCGTCAACCCAACCCGCCAACCCGATCCGTCAGCCCGACCCGCCAACCTGACCCGTGAACCTGAAAACCCGTTTACCCGACCCAACCCATTTATTAAATGGGTTGGCGGGTCGTGTCGGGTTACCCGTTTATTAAACGGGTCGGGTTCGTGTTTGCCACAGCCGACCCATTTAATAAACGGGTCGGGTTTCTCGTTGAGGTATGCTGACATGCCAACCCGACCCGCCAACCCTAATTATAGGTACTCCCGGCTCTTAGAATTAAGATATGTGCATCTCAAGTTCTCGACTAAAATACGAATACCGTATCCTCATTAAGGGTGAAATTCAACAGTTGATTGCTTCGAATATTACCATGTGTCCCATGTCAAGTCAGATCCATGGATCCGAGATCCGAAGTAACCGAAACCGGAAGCAGCGTTTTTTATCACATGGATTCAGGAAGCATTTATGCCATACGACCAAAAAATGCGGACCGTCAGATCTCATCGATCCAGCGGATGTATGACGTCGAATCCCACAGCGGTCTAGGCAACTCATGCAAACTACATGAACACCGCTCTCACGCTACCAGCCCCCGCCAGAAACCACACCGACTAATTCTGGTCAGGTTAAACAACCGAACGCCATTTTGGTCCGTGACCAAAGAATTCCGTTAGATATTATCCCAAGAAAGAAACTCCATTCTGAACCTTCGGACCAAACCAAAATCCACCGTCCGATCAAATCGAAAAGAAGCGAGGGAACGGATCTATACCGTCCGATCTTCTCCCAACACCATATATAAGATCCTCGTCCCCCTTCTGTCTTCCCCGTCTCTCCATTTTCACCGTAACCCGCGCGAGAGCCGCTCTCCTCTCTCGCTCTCTGCGTCTTCTTCGCCCTTGGATCTCCGAAGAAAGGGGGGAAACCAGAGGAAAAATGAGGGAAATCCTTCACATTCAGGGAGGGCAATGCGGGAACCAGATCGGATCTAAGTTCTGGGAGGTCGTCTGCGACGAGCACGGCATCGATCCGACGGGGCGCTACATCGGGACGTCCGATCTACAGCTCGAGCGCGTCAATGTCTACTACAACGAGGCGTCCTGCGGGAGGTTCGTGCCGCGCGCCGTGCTCATGGACCTTGAGCCGGGTACCATGGACGCCGTCCGCACTGGCCCCTACGGCCAGATCTTCCGGCCGGACAACTTCGTTTTCGGTCAGTCCGGCGCTGGAAACAACTGGGCCAAGGGGCACTACACCGAGGGCGCCGAGCTCATCGACTCCGTGCTTGATGTTGTGCGTAAGGAGGCCGAGAACTGCGATTGCCTCCAAGGTATGTGTAGATCGTGCATTAGAGTCCTCTGTTCTCTATTGATTTAGGGCTACATTTACGGAGAATTTTTTCCGATTATGCGTAATAATGATTAGATCTGGCATTTCTGGCTTTGGATTAGTGTTTTTTCCATCTTTGCTGAGAGATTTCTGGGTTGTAACCTAAGCAACGGAAAACATAGATCGCTTGTTTAGTTATTTTGAGTCAAATCTGCGGTTTCGGCACTGGTCTTGGGGTTTTGCGAGATGATCGGATGAAGATTTGTATTTGCTTTTTCGATCGGAAAAGGAAAAATCCGACATTTGCTGCCTTTCTTCATTTTAAGGTATTTCTTCCCATGTTTCCTGAATGTGAAATAAAGATAATCATCTTCGCTTTGTTTTTGCGTTTGATCTGGAGTTTGATTGCGACGGTGGTGAGTTCCGTTTCCTTTTTTTTGTCTCGGATTCGTGCATGTGTTATCTTATAGATTAGATGGTGAAGATTTCCCTAGTTTGGTATTTTAATATCCTTCTTCTGTTCCTCTGCTTAGGTTTTCCTGTCATTCTTCTTCTTTCTAAATTTCACCTACGCATTGATTGGAATATCTGTAAAAATACCGTTTATCATGAATCTTCCGGGCCATTTTCCTTAAGAAAAAAAACTCGACCAAATTCTGTTAGATTTTGTCTTGTTAGCCTGCATGAATCTGTTGATTTTATTCATGATGTTAAGTTTTCTCTGGCTGCAGCCTCGACTGTAAACCCTTTTAATCTTCTTCCTTGGATCTTGATATTGATTTTTGTTTTTGTTTTTTGATTATCAGGGTTTCAGGTCTGTCACTCTCTCGGTGGTGGAACTGGGTCGGGGATGGGGACCCTGTTGATATCGAAGATCAGGGAGGAGTATCCCGATCGCATGATGCTCACTTTCTCTGTGTTTCCGTCACCAAAGGTTTCTGATACTGTGGTCGAACCTTACAATGCAACTCTTTCTGTTCACCAGTTGGTGGAAAACGCAGATGAGTGCATGGTTTTGGACAATGAGGCTCTCTATGACATCTGCTTCAGGACTCTGAAGCTAACAACTCCTAGCTGTAAGCTACTTCTCCTCCCGCACTTTTTTATCCTTCTTATCTTTATGTGCACTTTAATTTCTGCTTGGATCTTTTATCATCTTCTGCTGTACCTCTGGATTTGTGTTTTACTTCATTTGAATTGGATACCATGACACCTTTTATCAGCTAGAGTTGGTTTATATCTCCAAGCGTATTGCATGTTACCTGTAGTGTAAAGCAGAGCTAATTTTGGATGTTTGAAAGCGGAAACTGGCTTATTTATCCATATGAAAGTTAGGTCAGAATCAGTCAACGAGCTGTGGTATCTTTTGCATTTGTTTGAAATTAAGTTTCCAACACCTTGATAATGCTTATTGTCAATGACTGGCTCTGACACTGGGATGATTGGTTCGTTTATAGATTTGACTTGCTTACTGTTATTTTTGGTTTTGGTCATTTTCTATGTTGGACTATTGTCCAATGTTGTTCTTATTGTACCGTATTGTAGGATATGGTATGATACATATGGTATTGAATCTATTGATGCAAGAGATCGATACAATACATACCCTTATCTCGATACGGGCGTGTATCATAGGTGTATTCCATGTATTGTACGATATGGTGCTTGCGGACTTAAAATATGCAAAATTGTGTTTTTATGTTTTTGAGTTTTAAAGAGCTTTTGAGAGCTGAAACCCTCTGGAGAGCTTCCCACATACTCCACAGGCTGTAAGACTATTTTGTGGTTTGATCTTTGTGTCGGAGAGAGGGCATTTGTGATTTCATCGAGTAAGCATGCATTTCCACTCTTTTTTCACTCAAAGAAGGTGGGTTAAGGTAAAAAAAAGTGGATTTCTACAATTTTTTCACTCAAAAAAATGAGTTTATGGTAAAAAATCTTTATTATGAGTAAAATTACAAAGCTACTCTCCAAAAAAAAAATGCCTCGAGGAGCGCTGCCCTCCTACAACCACCTTGCCAAGTTGGATTTGCGAAAATTAATGAGTGTAGCTGAGATGCGTATGCTGAGATGGATGTGTGGAAATACAATAAAAGATAAGATTCGGAACGAGGAGATACGTAAGAAGGTAGGCGTTGCACCCATTGAAAATAAGATGAGAGAGAATCGTTTACGGTGGTTTGGACATATTCGACGAAGGCCTAATGATGCTCCAGTTAGAAGGATGGAGAAATGGGAAAATATATTAGTTAAAAGAGGTCGGGGTAGGCCTAGGAAGACATGGATGGAGGTGATAAGAAAGGATATGAATGCTTTGAACCTCACCAAGGACATGGCATTGGATAGAAATGAATGGAGGAGAAGGATTCATGTGGAAGACCCATACTGATTTTCTTTGTTGGTTCATATCGCCGACCCCAATTGTTTTGGGATGAAGGCGTAGTTGTAGTTGTTGTTGTTGTAAAGATTTATATAAAGGTAGAAATCAGGCTTCATACTTCAACAACAAAGATGGCATCAAATGATCCCGCATGGCAATGAGAACCTCAAGTAATGAGTGAAAACTGATTCAAAATCGAGTGCAACTATTGTAATAATATTTTTGTTCATATAATATGAAGGTATGAGTCTTATGGTATGTTCTTAATTGTAAGATATTTAATAATTGTTCTTGTGAGATAATTGATGTTTGATGATGTCTTATGCATCTTATAGAGATATACATATTTCATATGTATTTTTATGGTTACATTTTGTGTATTTCGTCATTGTTTCATGTGTTATGATTTTTTATAATTTTTGCTATTTTTTCCGATCTTTTATTTTTTTTAAAATTTACTATTTTTTATGAAAGTATTTGATGGTTATTTTATTTTGGGAAACAATTTGATGCGTATCTTATTTTGGGCCTGACTGATATGGGTTACGATACCGTATTTACAACCTTGCAGTATTATCTTCCAATGGTTGAAGAAGTTGGAGATTTGAATTTCACGCTTCTTTTTATAGTTATTTGCCATGCTTGTATGTTATATGACTCCTTATGGTACCTAAGCTCCTTTTTTTCTTTTAGTTGTCCATCTAAATTATTTCATTTCTGCTTATGATATCTATTCTGTTTTTTTTTTTTTGTATAGTTGGTGATCTAAATCATTTGATCTCTGCCACAATGAGTGGGGTGACCTGCTGCTTGAGGTTCCCTGGCCAACTGAACTCTGACCTGCGTAAGCTTGCTGTGAACCTCATCCCCTTCCCACGTCTGCATTTCTTCATGGTGGGGTTTGCTCCCCTTACCTCAAGGGGCTCACAGCAGTACAGGGCGCTCACCGTCCCTGAGCTGACACAGCAGATGTGGGATGCCAAGAACATGATGTGTGCAGCTGATCCTCGCCATGGGCGCTACCTCACTGCTTCAGCCATGTTCAGGGGCAAAATGAGCACAAAAGAGGTGGATGAACAGATTATCAATGTCCAGAACAAGAACTCATCCTACTTTGTGGAATGGATTCCCAACAATGTGAAATCTAGCGTCTGTGACATTCCACCTAAAGGTTTATCCATGTCTTCCACCTTTATTGGCAATTCGACTTCAATCCAGGAAATGTTCAGGAGGGTAAGCGAGCAGTTCACTGCCATGTTCCGGAGAAAGGCTTTTCTCCATTGGTACACTGGCGAGGGTATGGACGAGATGGAGTTCACCGAGGCAGAGAGCAATATGAATGACTTGGTCTCTGAATACCAGCAGTATCAGGATGCCACTGCCGATGAGGAGGAGTATGAAGATGAGGAAGAAGCTGAGGCAGAAATGTGAGCGGAAAGCGAGCATGAGATGATGGGTGGGAAGGTTGAGGCCTATAGTATCTTATGTTCTACCTTGTGTTCATCATATTATACTCTACAGTGCGGTGATAGATTCCCTGGCCCTGACTGGGGAATCAATAACCAGTATTTCCTTTTCTTTCTGTAGATCTGCATTTCCTTTTTGTGTGTTTCGTTTGAATGGTAGACGTGGTATTTTCTAGATTACAGATCTGAGACTGGTACCGATGTTGTTTTGTTAGTATCTGAAAATGTTTGAACTATTGCTAAGCCGTATATAAGATACATTGGGGATTATTAAACAAGAATATCGTTTATCATCTTGCATTGGTATTCGGAATTCATATATGGTTGGATATTAGACTCTAGTTTTTGTTCGTATTCGCATTCACTTGTGCTCTCACTCATATGACAGCCACATGGGGGTGCAGCTATAAAGAGAGAGAGAGAGTCTTCCGGCTACAAAGAGAGAGAGAGAGAGAGTCTGTCGTCTACAAGTGTCAGACTCAGACTCGATAGGGTTTGTCCGGTGGACGAATTGATGGTTGGTTATGGGGGTGCCTGCATGTATCATACAAGATGCCAACTTGCTTAAACTTTGGGGTGTGAGCCTCTGTTTGAGCGTGAGGGCTTGGACAAATTTCTCCAAAATTTGGTCAGTCCACGAGCCAGTCATCACCCGGAGAGCACCGAAGTTAGAACGATATGATTGGTGCAGATGTCATCGGCTTAGATGCTTGTTCTGACAATTCTGAATTGCAGTGCTCTCGATTCCTGTTAGCTCAGCTCAGTCAACCCAGTCGTCCCTATTGAGAGTATGACCAAGAACTTGATCACAAATTACTTTCATGTGCTCTGTTGTTTTGACTAAATTTTTTGTGCGTCGACTTGGAATTCCGAAGTTTTTATTTATAGGGTCATCCGTGCCGTTGGAATCTTTTAATCGTGTGGCTTTACTGTAAGCCTTGTTTGTATTGTCTGCCTTTTGTGCGTATGTCCAAATTGGTTATTCATGTGGGCCTGCGTTCGGCGGTGCTGCACGTGCTTGGCCGACCTACATCCTCGCCCTAGCACGTCGACTGACTAGGCTCCCTCTGAAGGGGCACATAGTTAGAAAATTGCGTACTTGTTCTACCGGTTCAATTCAGTTTTTATTTTTGTTTTTCCTCCCCCATATAGTCAAGCTGAGGGCAGACCCGTGGATTCTAACCGAGACCCGTTGGTTATGATGGTGAGACATATCATATCTGGATGTTCAAGAAAAAAAAAGGGGCGAGTTATGGTAGCCAAAGAACTGGGCAGTGCAATGAGATACCAACTGATAGTCGGCTTCTCTAACCCATCGAACTGGAAGGGGAAATAAAATCCATATCTGACATGCCGCATATCATGTAGTATCATCACCATCCATTGCGTCTTCAGATGGATAGTGTGATTTACAACATCTAAAAAAATATGATTGGATAACTGGAATATGTAAAACCAGCAACATATGTAAATTGGTATGCACCCATATTTTTATAGGTTATTATTTTATTTTATTTTATTTTTTCCTAAAAATTTTACCTTACTAATGAGATCTAGATGTTTGATTTTATAAAAACAGACTCTTAGATCCCATTACTATGTATACGAAAGATCTTTTAAGGCTTGAAAACCAATGACTAAATTTTTGTAAATATTCAAGCATACAAAATCACATTTCTTATCCCATTACGATGATCCAATAATCGATTCCAAGTAAAATGGACAACGCCGAATGCATCTGCAGGGTTAGATTTGCAAAAAAACTTATGAAAATATGGGTTCATACTAGTTTACATGTTTTGCTGGTTTAGATATTTCAGTTTTTCTTGTAAACACAAGTTAGTTTGACAAATGATCAAGAATGTGACAGGTAAGTGCAAAATAATCATTAGCTTAATTCACCAGTCGTTGTCTTTAAATGTAACAACAATCTCTGGTCTGGTGGTTTTTTATTTTTCACCTCCTGAATCATAGTCTTAATCACGCTGGCTAAGCTTGCATGCCTTACGATCGCTTTACTGGCGGTGTTAACCAGTGTCATACCCCTTGCACTTGGGGAATAGCCTCGCTTCAATACAAGCAAGGACATAATGCCCTTTCTCTTTCTTATAAGCAAAGGGCTGATTACCCACAGGGATGGAATCCTGACTACCCGTCCAGTGGCCAAGGCTTCCCTCCCACTACGTCAAACGCCTTGTTAATGGATCTTGTGACACAAAAGCAACTTAACAAAAGGCCCTATGCCTGGTCTAGTGAATCCTGTGACAGAAATTAGGCAGCACCACCCATTGTTAGTTGCTTTTGTGAAATAAAGTAGGCTATCCTGCCTTATTCTCTTGTCCGAGTGTTTGGGTTTTTTTTTATTTTTGTGAATTGTACTAAGAAGTAGGCCCAGGCATCCCAGAGATCGCTCCGTTATGATAGTCCGACCTGATCACTGGTCTCATAATAAAACTGCTAAGCATTTACATTGCTTAGCTCGCGTGCATAGGGTTGTCAATGGGTCGGGTATACCGGAACACACCCAGATAACAAATTGTTGAGTTCGAGTTTAGTTGGGTAACAAAAATGAAATCTCAAACCCGGATCCATACAATTTCAGACGTTTATTTTTATTGAAAATACATATTCCTGGCAAAAAAGCATGTTTTTTTTAAGTTCCAATTTAGATGCCTTGATCTAGTTTGAGCATAGTGAATAGCTCCACTGACCGATGAGGTATGGGTTTGGACTTTAAGGGCCCATTTATTGCACGGGAAAATGATCCTTGTTCACGAGATGTGAATCAAACTGGTCCCACGGAAAAGTGGTCAGTCCACGTGGCAACATAGTGAGATTTTTGCCTTTCCCACGAAAAGGCTTTCCTGTGGCCTCCCGTGAAACAAATGATTCACCAAGTCTAAAATCACCACACATACCTTTAGAGTCAGTTTGGATCCTTTTGTCTTTGATTTGGTGACCACAAAGTTCATTTTGATTAGCCTTGTTCTAGTTAGCTTCGGTTTGATCAAGTTTTCATTAGAACCAATTGGTTCTTGTGGTTGTGGGTTAAGCATTCAACTTGTAGAGAAGGCTTTATTACCTGCAGTCCACTGGAGTCATTGGGATCCGTTGGATCCAAGACCCAACACGAATTCCACAGGAAATCCAGAGGACTCGGACACAAAACATATCCCCCCTAAAAGAAGGGGTTTGAGTTCTCTTTTTCAGTTCTAAACTTTGGATTAGGTTTGGGGAGTGGGGGAGAGCAGAGGGTCGTTGGCTTCATGATTATTGAAACTGAGATCCAAACCAGCTCTAAGCAATCTGATCTGAGTTCAGGTCTGTGTTTGGATATGTACCAATGACATGGGTTTGAATTGGAGCTGTTAAATGAGGTGAACGAGCCGAGCTCAAGCTGTTTGGGAATGGCTTGTCTAGATTCAGGCCCTGCTTGAGCTCAAATTCGAGCCGGAGCCCCGTTTGTGCGAATCAAACCCAAATCCATTCAGTTTCAAGTGTACAACTCAATCAACTTCCTAAGATGGCGTTGTTAAGATTGTGTGCGACTTTTAACGAGCCTATATGAGCTGAGTTGATCGGTTGGCTCCTGTCAGTCTAGGTTTGGCTTTGTCAAATCTGCATAGAGTTCCCAAACTTGATCCGGATCTAGTCTCCAGTGCGGGGTAAGATCTCAAAAGGTCAGACTTGGGGAGTGCCCAAAACCACATCTGCTATAAATTTCAATTTAGATGGGCCAAATCTGTTTAAGGTTAGATTCATGGGCACCCAATTTCAACGCAAAACTGGTCTAGTATCCATATCCTAGAAACATGATGAATAGGACTTTGTTCCTATAATATAAAATAGATACACTATATTGGTAAAGCTGAAAATGGATCTGATTTATGCTGGACAATGGTTGATACATATCTGGTTGACAATCCTAGATGAATGGCGCAAACCAAATATATCTTGATGTGATCAATATTTGAAGATATGAGGCCGGATCTTGATCCAATCTTTGTACGTTAGTTCTTGATCCAGTTAAAAAGGTTGAAAACGTGGTCTTTTATGTGAAAAGTAGAGGAAGGATGGATCTAATCTGGCTCCAAAACACAAATTCTGGAGCAAAGATTGATCTGAATCTAAACCCCCAAATCCAATTAGATCTAATCATAAGAGTCCAAATCTGATCTGAATGGTCAACCCGATTCTAGTTTGAGCCCAAAATGAAAGAACAATATCATGGTTCCGAGTTGGACCTACCAAACCCAGTCCATTTTACCCTTAACTAGCTGCTTATGGAAGTTGTGAAACCATAATATATGTTGGACCCAGCTGCTTGGTTGAGGCATCAACTAGTAGGGATGCAAAAGAGTTGGATTTCCGACTCAGTTTTTTGAACCCCTGATGCAGGAGCAGTCGGGTCTAGAGATTCATTTGGATCTAGTTCCAGTTTAAGGGTTTTACTCGAGTTTTATTTATATTTAGATATTTTTAATGTAATGGATCCATCTCGAACCCAAATTAGATTTAAGGTTTTTGTGTTCCTCTATAAATACTCATTATAGGGATTATTTTAGGAAGGTTGATGATTGAGATTCTGAATATTTTCTTTAATTTTATGAACCCATAGGATAACCAATATTTTCCATATATGAGTAGGGTTTGTAAAGATTAGGACTTGGGCAATTTTCGGGAAGCAGATCAGGTCATGCTGAACATGAGCGTTTTTGCTCATGCCGACATCGTGGCCGTCTGTTTGCATTTTGGATTAATGCCACGTGGTTTTATTGACTTTTGAGCTTTTTAAAATGCAAATCGGATGGCCACGATGTCGGCATGAGCAAAAACGCGCATGTTCAGCATGACCTGATCTGCTTCCAATTTCTGCAGCCCCTCCCCAGCCCCCTCACATTATGAGGAGTGGGTCTGGTGTTGGCTCCATGGACATCAAACGTGCTTGTGTCTCTAGGTTCTTTAGTCTTGCCAAAAAAGAGCTGTTCTTTAATTAAGAATGCAAATCTTATATATTTTGTTGGGCAAGTGTCAAACACCTGATTGACTGCCCCAAACCCGTTATAACATGTTTGGGGCCAGCACCAGATCACCTACTTTTGAAGTTCTTAAATTGGATCCTGGTTCTTTGATTGATCTTAGTTTTAATCAACCATGTAAGGATCTTAGTTTCAGTTCAAATGCATGCTCATTGTAACTTGAGGTTATGCATTACTATGTAACTTATACATGCACAGTGGACTTTAAAGACACCTTGTGTTGAGATGTTGCAGTTTCAAAACCCAATGGTATAGTTGTATAACTGCTAGAGGTCAGCCTAACCCCAGCTTGCTTTAAAAAATATATATATGCATATTGGACTTTAAGGGCACCATGTTCCCATGCATCCAGTTAGAAATTTTAAGAGTCCAATTATGCGAGTTATATGCTGAATGGGGTAAGTCAGTTATCTACTTAACATTACAAGTTACTCTTCTAATCTATTAAGATAATGACCTTACTTTCACTGTATTCTTCCATGTTATGGCTAAGTTGCTTATAAACAAAGGCGTAGCTAGGGGGGGGGGGGGGGGGCGGCAGGACTGGGCTGTAGCCCAGTCCTGCCTCCCGAAACAGTTAATTTTTTTTTTTTTTTAAAAGCCCAGTCCAAGCCCAGCCCTGATTCCATATGAAATAGATTTTTATCCATTTTTGTAGCCCAGCCCTGATTCCATATGAAATAGATTTTTATCCATTTTTGTAGCCCAGCCCTGACTGCAGCAAATAGTTTGATTTGTCCATATGAAATAGATTTGTATTAATAATTGTAGCCATTTTTTATACCCTCTTGCAAACAAGATTGATCTGGTTCACGTCTTCAACCTAAAATGGGGTGTTCAATCTTCATTCAGATGAGCGTTAAGGCTGGCTTGGTTCTATCTTGAAGATGAGCTTTCCTTAGCTCTTTTCTGCACCTAGAGATGCAATGGATCGGGTTTGGGTTACTTATCTGACCTAATCTGAATCCAATTAGCCAAATTAGGTAAATCTGGTACCATCTGGTTAGTGATCAGCTTTGGATTCAGTATGCAGCTTTCCATCAAATCTCGTTATGATGGATAATCCAACTGGATTACATATAAAATGTATCCGATTATTTGATCGGATTTGGATTTAGTAATACCTTTTCCCATCTGACTTCAAAATCAAATCCTATTAGGTAAGCTTCAGTAATGCCTAGATCTGAATCCAGTCCGACCCATTTACATCCTTGTCTGCATCATTCATGTTCAATGAGTGGGAAGTAAATGAATCGATCAGCTCGTGACTCATCTTGGTTCAGCTCATTACAAACTCGTTCCTATAACTGGCAAGCCGAGCCATGAGCAGCTGGTTTAGCTTAAACGAGTTGAGCCCGAACAGTGTGTTTGGCTCGGGAAAGCCCATATTGATAAATAATATATATATAATATATATTTTAAGTGTGATATATAAAAAGAATGCATAAAATATATATATATATATATATATTTCATATATAAATAACATGAAATGTTTTTACATTAGGCACGAGCTCGAGCTTGGCTCAGCTAAACATGAACACAAGCCGAGTCATGAGCTCAATCCACTGGTAAACGAGCTGAGCCTAAACAATCCCTAGTCGGGTTAGTTTGGCTCGTTTACCTGCCCTAGCGGGAAGGCAACTATTACCTTCAGTTTGTCTGCAAAGCTCTTGAAACTTTTGTCCATTGTTTACTCAATAATAACAAAGAAGGGGTGAACCATAACCAGTTAGAGGTCGATTACTTTAGTCAGTATCCAAGACCCGGATCCAAACAGAAAGTTTGGATTGCCGCTGCTTCCAAAGGCTGTACCTGAGTGTTAACGTTTTACATTACAACTAATCTTTGGTTTAATATTCTAAACAGATTTCATTTTCCTGAGCAATTTCCAAACGTTTTAAGATTTTGCAGTCAAATTTAGTTTGAAAAAGTTGCTATCAGGTATTTTGCTTTGTACCCTTGGTCCTACATGCATCATGTCCAAGTGCATTAGGGTATTGTTAGATCTTTAATTTAGCTTTGTAAAATAAGCCACTTTCTCCATTTGATGATTGACTTGGCAGGTGCAATACTTGTGCTTAACAGGTTCTGTGTTGTCTTTTGTCTCATATTATGTCAAGTAATTGTATATCACTCTAAGAAACAGCACCCCATATGTTGCACGTGATAGTGTGGGGCTGAAAGAGACCATTCAAGGTGATGGAAATGAAAGGCCACTGGCCCTATTGTACAAGTTAATAAATGAAACCAAAGTTTCAACTATTTCAATAAGATGAGGTGCTGTGTGAATCAACAAACTGACAAGGGCTGTCTCTGTTGGTGTTGCAATCTTGTGCTGGCATAGCATGATTTTCATATATAAGATGTGGATTAATTAAATCTTATATTAGCTTCTTCTTTTTTTTAATACTATTACTATTTTTTTAAATTGCACTTAACCATTAGAGGTGGGAGCTGTGCCAGCCCAGCCCATCCCACCATGGGCCGGACCTGTTTTTTTTTTTTTTTATATTTACACGAAGAAACCATCCCCAAGATCAGAGACCTAGCCATGCTGACTTTGCCGGTCGTACTTACGGTCACTGTCATGACAGTGTAAAACTCCGTAGGCATACCCTTTACCCTCATAGAGTCATCACCCTTTGGCTTGCGCAAGGGGTGACATCCATGAGATTTAAACCTAGACCACCTGCCTAACAGCCTAGGTTCATTAACATGATGAGCCGGGCGGGCCCGTTGCCCATCCCTACTTACCAAACAGCTAACAACCAGTCCAAGACACTTGATTTAGTGTGATTGTTTTCATTCTCACAAGTCACATGACTCTCATCCACTCATGCAGTTAGTTAACAAATAAACTTATGGTTGTATCTTAAATGAAGTTAAAAATATGACCCCCCATGCCTTAACTAAGGATATGATTTTATCACCTAGGCTAGCCTTGAGGCCTCTGTCCAACCAAACATGGGTCAACATGCTGAATGGCAGGTTAGTTCTTGGTTGAAATTTTAAGCCCATCTATCAAAAAGGACTCACCAATCTCAGCTACCCAGATTTTTGTTGTACCCAAGGTGACATAGTTAATTAGTAAGATAGTTGGGTTGGTCTGGTCTTAGATGGAATAAGCTTATTGTGCACATTTCATCGCCTAAACTAACACCTAGCTAGGCTTCTGTTTGAATGAGCTAAAGTACTTGATGTATTTCCACCATTGATTAAATGTGAACCCTCCCATCAAATGATGGTATTTGCCAATCAACAACATACGATCATAAATCTCGTTATTCAAGATTTTCTCATCAAATAAATTATTTTAAGAAATTCAAAAAATCGTTTTTCTCAGGAACATATAGGTATCTTCAAAATGTAAGTGTATATAAAAAGTATATAAAATATAAAAGCATTTAACTATATAAATATAAGTGTCGTGTCGATATTTTAAAAAACTGACATAATCCCGAAAAAAAAAAGTTATTTTCTTGCCTAGTTTCTGAATATTGCATAATCTCATGATAAAATTAATTGCAAGCTTTTTAAGAAAATGGCCGATATTTGTGAATATGCTCAAGACCTGAAAACCAACAGGACCTAAGTTAGTTTTGGACCATGTTGCAGGACACGCCATTATTGGCCTTGTGTCTAGTGACACGACACGACGTGGCACACGGACAATATCTTATTATGTTTAATACTTTTGATAATCTTCAGTAATATTTACAATGATAAATATATTTAAGCAATTAAATAACGAAAGACAAATCCTTGCCTTCTTGTCCCGTTTCTGAAAAAATTTGCAGCATCTCGAACTTTTATCGAGTCACGGTTCTTATTGGTGTCATTGTGACATAGAATCTAGACATACTGAGTTGGATACATTTGATTGTCTGCAGAGCCATAAATGACTACGAATTCGGCAGTTTTGGATCATGACTTGTGATTAGGGGTGTCAATGGGTCGGGTTTGACCTGGACCCGACCCGTACCATACCCTATAGGGTCAGGGCAGGGTTTGGTGACAAATAAGAAGGTCCGATTCAAAATCTAGGTGAAAACCGAAGGGTCCCATTAATATATGGAGACGGGTATGGTTTGTGAAATTTCATACCAGATCCAGGCCCAAACCGAGTTCCAACTAAGATCCACAAATTTTCAATGTAGAAAGATAAAAAAATATTCTTTTACCGGATATTGTCCCGGTCTAGTTCATGTCATCCTTATAAGATCTGGGCATGGTTTCTCTTATGGTGGATCCGATTGGACCCGATTCCATACCTGATACCATCATCTCAAATAAGGTCCGTGTTTGGTTTCACCTGGGTCCAAACCAAACCCAACCCGAATCTCTTCGATCTTATGTTATTTAGATCCATTCGAATAGCAGACATGCCTTGCAGAGCTTTTGCTTAAACCTAAATCGAGTTGGTGGTCATTCTTCTTAATTTGTTCCATGCACTATAAATGAATTGGGGATATGTATGTGTGTGTCAAGGTCCGGATCCTATAAATCTTATTAGTCTGATCCGGATCTTACCAGAATTGGGCTGTTAATGTGCATCCATATCCAGATCTTGTCAGCCTGGTTCTGGATACAGGACCACAAATATCCAATCCATTTTACAACTGCCATATTTCCATCCTACAAGAAAACTCAAGGCAGGATCTTAGAAACTCTGGCTGTTTGAATGCAAGATGCATTTGACTCAAAGGCATCACCCTCATCCAGCCAATATAAGTATGTGATGATTGGTCAGGTCTAAGTAAATCCTTTTATATAATGAAATACCCCTTAGGTCTATGCCTTGGCACACACGGATTGCCCAGTTAGCCCTCATTATTCTTGGTCAGCGACCTTAATAAAGGGTTAAAAAATAGGAGATAAATAAAAAAATCTATTAAATGGTATATGCGTTTGACTTGGCTAGCTGACAAAACACATTAACTGATTGTTTATAATGACAATAAATAAATAAAAAAATTCAATTACCTCTCAAACGTTTGGGTCTAATTCATGCACACACAAAACGTTTGAGAGTTTGCAAATGCCCACCAAATTTTTTTACCTGCTTTGATCAAATCACTCCAGTTTAATTACCTCTAATAATCACTCCAGTTTAATTCTCACATGAGGAAGCCTAGTTTTTAAGATTTTTTTTTTTTTGCATCATTTCTCATCTCTCTCTCATACCAGGAGGCCTAGTTTTAAGGTAACAAACTGTACTTGCTTACCAATCTTGCCCAACCTTGACAATCATTTCACATAGTATGACAGAGAAGGCCTTTATATGTCCTTGCTAACAACCCAACTTGTCAAAATATAGTAACAGTCAACCCGTGTAACCCATCAATTCATGAGCTATGACCCTACTGTGAGATGCGGTTCCATAGTTTACAACATATTGGATAGTATGATAAGCCACATTTTGGTATTTTTCTTTTGAAAGTCATCAAATATTTGTTATGGGTTGATTGGCTTATTGCAATTTAAACTGAATTGTATAATTTTTTTTTTTTTAAATTTGCCAACTACAAGTTGTGAGGTGTAGTAGTGCTCATAGTGGCAAAAGTTGAAAAGGGCAAAATCTAGGGAGATTTTGAAATTTTTCATAAATCTTGCAATTTTTTGGCAAAATCTCGGCAATACAAAATAAAATTAAAAATATTAAAAAATTATAAGAAAATTATAAGAAAATATAAATAAAACGCAATTAAAAATAAAAATCTTGCGATAAATATTTGCTAAAATGGTAAATATCGTGATATTTTTCACGGATTGAAAATCTCGGGAGAAATTGCCGTTTTAAACTTTCAGGCAATTTCTCATGATATTATCACGAGATTTTTATAAATCTCGCGCTATTTGTTACAGAGGTAGCGCTTAGTGTCTTGTTTCTTGTTAGGGAGGTCAAGAGTTCACGTATCAATGTAATTAATTAACCTTTTACATTAAATAAATTTAGTTGACAGCCTTATACATCTACTTTCAAACTTACTTTGTTCATATTTTTAGAATAGGGGTAAACTAATAATTTTATTTCATCAGTTATAGAGGTAAAATGATAACTTCAAAACATGAGTTAGTGTTAACCCACAAACAATCCAAGGTTATGATTAGGTAATTTGATTAAAAAATAAGAAAACTTTGGTGGGCATTTGCAAACAAGCAAAGTTTGTGTGGACACATGAATTAGACACAAATGTTTGGGGGATATTTGAAATATTTCCTAAATAATATAATCAGAAAGAAAGATGGGCTTAGCCATCTTCATTTATTTCACCTTAAATATTCTGTGATAGAAGGATATCATCATCAATAGTTTTGAAGAGCCTTTATTTAGTGTGGTTAGTTGAGTGATACTCATCCTCATGGGGTGAGCCTTAATTAACATATTAATACATGATAGTTCCAATCCAATTTTGACCCAACCGCCTAGTGGATCCAATATGATGTTGATTGGCCAGGTTGGATGTGCTCATATAAATAGGTACAATATAATTAATCTAAATAGGTGCAATATGAGAAAAAGAAACCGATCAATTAGGTCTAAATCAGATTATCCAAGGGAAAACCCTCATCACCGATTGCACGTTGGCTGGCCTAGGTTGGTAAATTAAACCCTTAAGGTACCCCTGCCCACTGGGAGTAAACCATGTTAAACGCATCTGTAAGTTAGATCTAGTATTTGGTCAATAGAACTATACAAACAAGAGTGTGTGCCACCATAATAGTATTATGGTACAAAACCACCATATATTTTCTCTTACTTAAATGCATCTTTTTTAGTTTTTTTATTAAAAAATCCATCCATCATTGTTGTAAGCGCTTTAACAAAAACATAAATTTTTAAATGAGAGTGTAGTTTTCCTAGTATAGACAATGCATTTTCAAATATCAATAAAATTCAACTTAATAATGAAAGAAGCAAGCTTTTCAATAAAAAAAAGCAAACTTCTTACAAAGTTTCAAAAATGTTAAAAAGCTTGTGGTTCATACTAGGGATGCAAATGGGTGGGATCCAGGATGGAGGTTTTGCAATTTTTAGTTCTTCCGGGTCTCATTCTAATCCGACCCGTTTGCATCCCTAGTTCATACTCCTGAAGCGGATTTCGTAGGAAGCAAGCTTTGGAGCTTTTTAAAAGCTTCCTGCACCTGTGGAATATTGTTGCTACTGACATGGGTTTGGATTGGACATTGAACTGAAATATTTAATCAGGCCTCGTTAGCCTCAATTGGATAACTTGTCGAATCGGGCTTTTAAAACCGAAATCCAATTAATATATCTAGATCAAATTGCATCCAACTGGCTCGAATGTTTAAGCTAATCTTGTAAGCCCTAATTCCATAAATGGATGGATTGGGCTCTTAAATCCAAACCCGATGAAGATGTCCGGATCAAATTATTAGTTTCTAAATGTAACTCCAGATCAGATGAGCATAGGACGGTAACATATTTGGATACGGTTTAGAGGTATCCAAATCCAGGTCCAGAACTAATGATACGTATTTCAAAGATCCATGCCCATTACATCATGGCTTATTCCACATAAATGAGCTTGGTGCTTATGTAATTTAATATTATTTTTTGTCACAGAATTTATTTATTCCATTGAAACCTTCAATCTTTATTGATTCCATTGAAAAGGCTACGTTGCATTTTTCATCCTTTTCACTGGTCAAAAAGGGTGAGCGTTAGAAAGCACTAGAAAATAAAAGAAATGAAAAAGGAAAAAAGTATTGGAGAAAATAGTGGGACATTAAAATATAAGGAAGAGAAAACGTAAACATGGGGTCCCACCCAACAACGATGAGGGATAGAGGGTGAAGGGTGGATCAAAGCCGCGTGAGCCCAACGCTTGTTTGAGAGGTTTGGTGTCAGTCAACTACCCAACTTCACCAAACACCCCAAAGTGACCCAACCCCCCCCCCCCCCAAACATTAATATGATTAGTTGCTTCAACAGCATAAATGTGGCCCTAACAAGATGACCAGTTTTAGGCCCCTTGATCTTTAAACCATTTTGACCTTGTTAGCTAAAAGATCTTGAGAGTCAACTGAGGCCATATATCCATGTTTATCTAGGAAAACAAAAGTTTATCTAGATGAAGGGGATAAACTGGGATATTGCATTTTGGATCTCTCTCTCTCTTTCTCTGCAGAATCTTGATTTCATTTTTTTCAAGGCAAGAGGATCCTCCAGCGTTTTTTTTTTCTTCCAAAATGTGAAGTGGCTTTAAGACACAAGCAACCAATCATAAAGAGGGATGATAATTTTGTTCTTTCTGATTAGGGCACCAGCACATGGGTGAGGACATGAATTTCTTGAATTCATGGGGCAGGATAGGATTTATATTAAACCTTCCTGCATCCTCTTCAAACAAACCATGATTTTAGACTAGGGAATGCAAATGTCCAAAAGAAATTGCAGCAACATATCTGTATATGACACTGCACCATGTTTAGTTATGGGCTCGTGGATCACATGGGCAACAACACTTGGACAGACTCGATAGAACTTGGACTGAACCAAGTGCAAGACACCTGATTAGAAGGGTTGTAGATTTGGGTTTGTCCTGGATCAACTCTTCTTAGCCAAATGAACCAGACAGGCCATGAAACAGGACCCCACTGAATGGACTACAACCAATATGCAAATGGAAATTATTTTATTGAAAAATGGGTCCAATATCTTCAACCAAAATCCTTGGCATTTATTATATATACAGTGGCCCACGTTTCCCTAAACGGGTGCCCACCACCAGCCTTTGTGGTTGTGGAAAGCTTTGAGCCTTTGACATTGAGAATGACACTTTTTTGGCCCTTTACATCTCTCTATTGAAAATAACAGGACAGGCTGACAGCCATATGCCCTAACCATATAAGCGGCCAATAACACCATAGTTTCACTTGAGATAAAATTCCACAAGATTGGGCACTGAATACAATTGGAACATATCTAGATATAGATTGAAACAAGTTAAATATTTATGAAACCAGCTAAAAGAATCTGCTCTCATCCTCCCATCGAATTTGGAACAGAGAATCACTTTCCTTTAACTTATGAAAGAAGAATTGCCTCAAAAAAGAATATGAAAGAAGAAAAGAAAAACATTTTAGCAAAATTAGGAAATCCCATGGGTTAAACAGTTTTAACACCAATAGTCCTTTGTAAGAAAGCTTTAGAAATGTGGAATTATAGACGAGATACACATACACCGTTTGGACCATTTTGTACCCACGATAAAACAGCCAAATTAAGAAAAGACCTGAGTAAAGACACAGACAGAGATCAGCCATTGATCTCTCTCTCTCTCTCTCTCTGAAAATGGACCTCAAAGGAATCCCAATGATGTAAGTGCTCTTCAGTATGTTTGTCTTACATTTTATACTTTACCACACATTGAGGATTTCATGTCTTTTCCCCTTTCCGTTTCTCTACATATATTTGTTTCAGTGTTTCTACCTTGTAATGAATCTACATATCTTGTTTTGCAGCTGATGTCTGCCCCCAACATAGAGAGAATACATTGCTACTATTACTAATGCTTGAACCGCAATGTAGAATTCTACAAACAGCACTCGTTGATGCGGGCACTCCTTACATTTCAGTTTCAGCTCATCTATGAAAATAAGAATCTTCACCCAAAGGTCAAATCCTAGCATGATCCTTCCCCGATGATACAATCATACAAGTGATTCCCTCTCCTACCATGATTTAGGAATAACCCATTTTATCATTTCCCTCCATGTGTTGATCCCTAGAAAATGTTGAACGACATGCATACGCTCCATGCATTCGTAGTTGCCAATGTAAGTACACCAAACTCGAAATAAATCAAGCAACAGAGAAAATTGCATTTCTTTGCAGGTTATGAAACAAATAGCCGCATAATAGGATTTTCTGATAAATTTATCTCGGAAATGAGCTGACAAATTTGAGTCCCGACTCATGTGGAGTTCAAGACAGTTCCATAGTTGTGATTGAAATGTCATAAGATTTTAATTCTCCATATACACAATTCTATTGTAATTTTGATTTTTACCTCCTGCAACCTTGATTTTGAAAAAGAAGGGTCGCGGTCCGGGCATTCTCTGGATAGAAATCTATCACGTGAGGTGAAGAGGAGCTGCACTTTCATTGCAGAGCTTGACTGTAATGGATGACATGCATCTGTCGATCTCATAGCTGCAGACAAACAGGTTTAGGCTTCCCTTCATTATTTGTTTGAAGATGGAAGCCATCAGTTGGAGTATACATCTGTTCAAGACAACTGCAATTGTTTAGCGCCGTCCATTGTTCCAATGCCGATTGTGAAAACCAGGTTTCACGTGGGGATGTCTCTGTATCAACCCCTGTTTGGGCAGATCATGCAACTCCATGACTTGAATTGTTCGTTGCTTCTTTGCTGTCACCAAAAAAAGACCAGCAATTGCACGACAATTCAATAAATCTGATTGGTGCTACAAAAGTCTAACGCTAGATCATAAATCTAGACGCCCACTATAACTTGAATAGACTAATGCAAATAGGCATCATTTTCTCAAAGCCAACTACATATATTGAACTGCAATTTTATGAAAGCACTCGTTAATGCAATCCAGAACTGCAACTTGGACACAACATTATTAAGTGGATGAAATTAAAGAACGAACCATTTTCAGCTTGTTGGTACCCTTCATGAAGCTTTCTCTTGGCGGCCTCGAGCTTCACTCTGACCGACATGTCATCTGAACAGTTGGGATTCTAGAATCCAGAGATGATAAGTACGATTCAATCCTCGAAATCTAATTTGGTGACAAACACAATTTTGAATTTTGAATTTTACTTACATCGGGAAGGCTGGCCGATGCTGTCGTTTGGACAGACTCTGGCCTTTGCTGTAGCTTCAGTTTAGTAACGAGTTTATTGTCTGTCAAAGGCTTTGGAGGCCTCCCTGGAGCTGAATTGCTCGCCAGATTATGGGAATTTGCTACCTTCGTTTGCCTGTTGTCTACAATGGGCTCTTCTTTTCTAACCACCCCCTTTTCTTCCCTGACAACGTTCCCCTCGGGCACATTCACTTTCCTCTTCTGAATACTGTTTTCTACATCACATTTTCTCCCATTTTCCTTGACCTTGTCACGATCGCCACCATTCCGTGGATCTGCAACATAATATACAAAAAGATATTAGTACCGAGAAAGCTACAAAAAACATGGCAAAAACTAAGAATTTTATGAAAGTGAGGAACTCACTTCCATCATCATCCATCCCGTCGAAGAACTTGAAGAATCAAAAACCCAAAAAACAGACGCAAAATCAGATTCAGCAGAAAGAAGAATCAAATATTCGACTTGAATCACAAAGGGAGAAAGAGAAGAAAACAAAAAGAGTGCCAACATGCTGCGTGAGAATGATCAAGTCTACCTGAGAGAGCTCAATTGAAGTAGTCTGTGTAGCCAGGAAAAATCCTTCATCCAGTGGAGGAGAAGGTAGTCCTTCTTCTTCATCCAAGGTGGAAGGATTAACAGAGTCTGGCGAGTCACCTAGGATTAACCAAAAGAAGAGGGATTGTTTCATAACTGAGTTACTGGAACTCACAAACACTTAATTTAGGAACAAAAGAAGAAAAAAAATTACCTGTCACAGTAGAAGCGGTTCGAACCCACTCATCAACCATATCCTTCCAACAACTGCAACAACGAAAAATAAGAAATTGATTGATTTGTTAGCGAATGGAGGTCTTCTCAATCCCCAGCATCAGCACAGAAACGAGGTGGGAATAATTCGAAACATCGCAAACTAAAAGAATAACTGGTTTTACCCGATAAGCGTCTTTGCTAGATTTCGTATCTGCTTAGACACATGCTTCTTCAATCTGCTAACAGCTCTTCCAATCTCTGTAGCCTGAGAAAAGGACACAGAATTCACCAAAGTTCCACTTCAATCATGGTTGCCAAAGCAAACTAATAGGAAGAAAAGGACCAAAAGATTATGCTATGTCCACCTTCAAGGTGTCAACAGAGAGCTCCATCAATTGCAGCCTCCTCAACGAGTCGAACAAGGAAGCATCGGACTATCAAAACAGAAACACCAATATAGAAAATCAGACACCAACATCATGACAAAATACTCAATTATGATAGCGAACAAGAACAACCATCTCCTAAGCACAGAAAAGTTTTGCAGAGAGTACCATGCTCAAGAAACAAAGCAAAACATCCATCACAAGCGCATAAGAGAAAACAATTTTAGCTCACCGTCTGATTTTCCTCCCAATTGACAGAAAAAAACCATACACAACATACATCATGAATCAAGAATTGCAACGTCGTTTGAAGCTAAAAAAACTTTAACTCATCCCTTCAAACTAAAACAATGAAACCAACAAGAGAAATTCATCTCTCCGACCACCAATAACAGTAAAAGACAAGATAATTCACTGTGCACTTGCAGAAACCGATTGGTCAAAACATGTACACCATCAAGACTAATAAATAAACAAGCAGAGTCAAGCACCAATTTCTTCATTGCCCAAAACCATTCATCCAAAACTCAGAATTTTTTCACCAATGTAACAAAGAAAGGACTAATCCTTATACCTCATCAGGACTCTCCAGCACCACTCTAATCCTGAGGACCTCACCCACAATCTGAGACTCCTCCTCAATCTCCTCCGTGAGAGCCTCTGCCTCATCGTAACTGTAGTTGCTGATCCTGTTCCTCTCATTATCGTCGCTGCTGCTCTGGACCTTGCTCTCCTTCACATGGCACCTCTCTGAGCCACCATCTCCGTCGTCCGCCGGCTCCGCCAGCGTCGTCGAGGCGCATTCGACGCAGCGGATCAATTTGCAGGCGAAGAGCTTCTGGGCGATCTCGTCCCTCTTGATCCTGAACTCCTTCGGGCAATCCGACGCCGCAACGAGGATCGCGTACTCCAGAACGTTGAAGATGTCGCCGTCCGCTCCCCGGAAGAACTTCCGCCACCGGTCGATGATGCCGGATTTCGGATTCATGCTGCGGAAAAGGACGACCCACCGAAAATTTTCGACGTGGGCGCTGAGATTTCCGCCAGAAGGATCAGTTTCCGGTGTAATCGGGGATCATTCGCTCGGAAGAACGATACGGGTGGGGATTATTTTGCCTCAAAAAGACAGACGTTTTCTGGCCGGAAGAAACAGATGGGTGGGCGAGTTGCTTGCCGAACAATGGTGCACTAGTCTACACAAAATTATTCACCAAAAATCCAGATGGGCACCCGGTTTTTTGACGGAAAGGCCCAAAATTGTCTGAGATTAAGCCAGATTTGGTCAGAAGAAGGCGTCGTAATCGATGTTACGTCAGATTTTCCAATGAAACCTTCCGTGAATCCCGGATTTCGGCCGGAGAAATGGACGGGCGTCACAGCAAAGTCACAAAACAATCCAGAGACGATCTGGAAAGAAGTCCCGATTCTTATTCTCTCTCTCTCTTCTTTAGTTCTTTGTTATTTGTTTAGAGAGAGGGGAAAGAGAGAGAAGAGGTGGGCTAGCGAAGGGAAAAAGGCCGGCGATCAGAAGGGAAGCCAAACCGGTTCCTAAAGACGAGAGGTCGATATCGAAGGGAGGACGGGGCGGGGAGTTGGCCTTCCTGGTTTTCGATATGAGAAGCGGTTTCACAAATCCGCCCCCTCGACGGACCCCTCCCTTCCTGTTTGTTGACTTATCCCTTCCCCTCCTTCGCCCCCCGTCCCCAAAGAAATTCGTTCGAAGCAACCTAAAGAGAGTTTCTTACTTTCTTTCTTTCCACTACTCAATTTATTTTTTTATCTATTAAAAAATACTTTCTTCCCTTCCACTTAAGAGAAAAAACTAAAAAAACTAAAACAAAATATAACTCTCTCTCTCTCTCTCCAATTTTATCTCATTATACCCACTCTCCTCTTTTGTTTTAACTATTTATCTTTGACTATCTCTATTTTTTTGGCTCTCTCCAAATTTATCCCACTATCCTTTGTTTTAATTTTTTTTCTCTCCATCTAATTTTGAAGCTCTCTCTGATTTGATTTCACAATATACCCTCTCTCTCTCTCTCCCCCCTCTCCAGTTTTAATATATTTTTGTTTATTTGTTTTTCTTATTTTGTGTGTGTTTATATATATATATATACACACACCAATTAGGATGTTAATATTAATAAATTCTAAAGGGAAGGAAGTGAAAGGAGGGTGTGATATAATGGGGGGGGGATAAGTGGGGTTTTCATGAAAGAGAAGAGAGAGAAACAAGGGGGTGACTGGTCTGGTGGCTGTCCAAACGACTCCTCAGCGACGATTTCCCCATGTCGGCTCACCACTAATCGGCATCTCCTCGCGTCCAAATCACAAGGTTTCGTATTCTTGGTACGAAAAATGAGAGTTAAAATTGTCAATAACTTCCCTACTCGGCGATGTTTTGTCTGGAGCTTCGTACTTCCACGAAGCTCAAAATACTCGGCGAGTTTTTGCCGACGTCTTCGGGATTAAGGAAAGGAATACGTGGCGATCTGAAGGCAGCGACGACAGTTTTTAACCTCGGGTTAACCATCTCTTAACCACGGTTAAGGCCTAATTTTACAGCGCCGAACGCGTGCATTTAGTTTTGCAAGTGTGCGCGGAAACACACGTTTTAGACATGTTAAAATTTTATTGACATAAATACCGGCGTGACCCGTGATGTTGGAATGACAAAATTGCCCTTGAGCGGTCAAGCGGGCTCGAACTAAGAGTGCAAGGTAAGCTCACTGAGTTTCACGCTGCCCGGAAGGAAATGATCATAAGTACAACAGGCAGAGCCAGTGCGGGTAGTCCGTGTATATATCAAAAGAAAATAAGACCAAGTCTAAATACAAATAGCTGATCCGAATTTGAGTCCAGATGCAAAATCATACATGAGGTAAGGGTTCAATCTAGAGATCTAAAATATATGTATGACAATACTGGATCCATTAAAAAAATTTAACTAATTCTTTGCATTTTACAAAAAGAATACAGTGCTGGATGAAGGCACCAGATCAAACTCTGCTGGCACATGGGTGTGTCCATAGCTTTTAGAAGCGAGCCACGTAAGTCAGGGTGGTCGTGGGGCCCACCCAGGGTTTTCCTCGCTTCGGCGAGTCATAAAAAAAAAAAGATAGCCTATGAGGGCTCCCCTCACTGGTAAGAGTGGCTCATGAATGTCATTAAGCTATAAGGGATACACCACTGTTTGTGCAATCAAACTCACCCTCAATAGTGCATTTGAGTGCCTCAGATTTCAGATCTGAAGATCTGATGTAGCACTGGTATGCTGGTGTGGCTCAAATTTTTCAGATTTTGCAAACACTAGATCGTAAATATGAGGCTAGATCAGATTTAAGATCTATAGAAGAAAGTGTCATGGATTTGAAAACCGACACTGAGGGTTTGGACTTCAAATCCTTGGATCTCAAATCTTCGGACCTGCGATCCAAGTAGTATTCAAACGCACCCTAATGTTCACAAAAGCGTGTCTGAGAGTCACGAAGTCAATGTTGCAAACCAATTGATCGCTTCCACGAAGGAGGGTGAGAGGGTCTCATTGGCATTGACCTAAAAGAGAGGGATGCTTTGGTATTTAGAAAAAAAAATAGAAAAAGAAATAATTAGAAAAAACTGAGGGCGGCAAAGCGTCACTAAATTTTGTTTTGGCGCCGATTTTGAACACGTGTGCGGGAAGTGCTACTGCTTCGACACTATCCGTTGTCCACGTCAGAATCAACTGAGTGTGATTTCTTCCTTTCGTGCTTCTTCATTTCCCAAATCTGCCCCTTTTCCTGAAAGAGAATGACGCTACTACCCTTACATTTTCCCCTGCTGATTAGTGTGATGATTTCTACTTATATTTTTTGAGGGAAGCAACTATGTGAGTGTATTAAACACTAAATTTTTTATTTTTTAAAAACTTTTATTTTTTTACATCTGATCCGGTGGAAACAAGCTCCTAGGTCATGTTTTCTTGATGTGTATGTCAGATCTTCTAAGAATTGAATATTAATAGTATGTAATGTACCAACATTTTAACCTTCAAATAATTACGACGAAGAAAATACAATATGAAATAGATTTTTGATATTTTGATTGTAGGTATATATTCATGCCACCTTACCTTATCAGTATCAATGCTAAGGTTTAGAACATAGTTACACAAAAAGCTTTTTGCTACACGAGGAAACTCATTTTTTGGAAGTTTGCTTGATTTCCAAACATGGTAAACTGGATTGCTTTTAGTGGGAAGTCCATTTTCTATTGTTACTCAATTTTTATTCCTTTTCATTTTTTTAACATTTTTCTCTCACTTTTTTTTGTCTTTCTACATGCTTTTCCCTTACTTTTTGTATTTTTATATTAAAAAATTATAATTTTGTATAACAAGCTTGCATATTGGTTTTATATCATTTTATATTTGTGTTCATGTAATTTATTATTTACTTTCATATGCGCTTGATATTGTTTTTTATGTTTTCATATTTATTTTTTATGCACCAGCATAATTGCTTCTTAACTATCTCTCTGGCTTCCCGCTTCATACTACTTTTTTGTCACTATCTCTCCCTTCTCTTTCTCGCTTCTTCTTCTTCTTCTTCGTGCATCATATCTAGCTTTTCCGCTTCTGAACACGAACAAGGGGTGCTCCACACAGCTTTGGTAGACTATCTAAAAATATGTGATGCTTGTCTTATGGAGGCAATAAATTGTTATAGTTGAGTACTTTAGTCATTGCAAAGCTATTTTTAGTGCTTGTATTTTCTTTTTGTTAAGCTAAAAAAAAAAATCAAACACGGGTAAGCCCTCCGAGTTTTATGTTATTAGGACTAAGTACGACAAGCAAAGCCAGCGCAGCTAGGTCTCTGATGCTCGGGGTGGTTTCTCTGTGTAAATATCAAAAAACAACATGCATGTACAACAGACTGAAACCAGTGCTACCAGGAAATTTGGCCTGCTGTGGTTTTTTCATGTAATGAACAAAAAAGAAGTGCATGAACATTATTTGCATGATTAATTAAAATATTTATATTTAACGGTTGCACTTCATCAGGTCTTGTGTCCCACACCTGATAGGCATGTCCTTAAGATGGAGGGGTGATCAGGTGCTTAATGCATAAATATTTGTTGCAAGCCGCGCTGGATCTGCAATATTTTTATTTAAGGATATGGGATAAATCTAACACAAATTTCTAGAAATTAAAGATTGCTCTCACAAATATCTCAAAAAGTAAAATTTAAGAGAATCTCTAAAGAAATGAAGAACAGGATCAGGATAGTGCCATCTAACTTAGTCTATCTCTGTCTGATCTGACTTATCCATGCCATTTGTACAAAAGCAAACACTTGTCCTTTCATTCTTACAATTGCTATTTAATATAAAAAAAAAACCATAAATCATACAGGATAAACATAGGGATGCATTAGTTTGGAATCATGTAGCAATCCTATTAATTCTCATAGCCCTTGGATTTTTATCTGTTTTGTTTTTCGATAATAGCTTAATGGGCTCAGCCCTTGCAAGGGAAACCCACACCCATAGTGACAAATATCGTGAGATTTTCTAATATCGCGTGAAATTGCCTGAGTTTAAAACTGCAATTTCTCATGAGATTTTCAAAATATCATGAGATTTACGAAAAAACATAAATGCCGTGATTTAAACATGATATTTATGTTTTAAACAGCTATTTATCATGAAAAAACATGTATTTTTTATTTTTAAATCATTTTTATTAATATTTTTCTTATAAAAAATCTTTTTTATATTTTTTAATTTATTTTTTATTGCCAATATTTTGCCAAAAAATGCGAGATTTATGAAAGTTTTTCAATTTCTGGCAAGTTTTTTCAAATACAAGATTTTGCCAAAAAAAAGAGATATTTATGAAATATTTTTTAATTTTTCATGAGGTTTTGAAAAATAAGATTTTGCCAAAAAAAAAATGTTTGTGACTATGCCTTCACATAAGCCCTTAAGAAGCCCACCAATTGCCTTTGGCAAAACCTAGCATGGATAGACAAAAACTTATACGGGTTGTAACTTTCAAGGTTAGATTCTCATGGGCGTAGGTATGGCAGGCTGAGTGGGGTGTTTCTATTCTCATTAGGGATGGCAGTGGGGCGGGGCGGGGCGGGGCGGGGGACAAGGTCTCCACCCCCGCCTCCATCCCCGGCGGGGATGGATTTTATCCTTCATCCCCGTTTCATGTCCTCCATCCCCGGTTCAAACGGGGATGAGGCGGGGCGGGGATGAGGCGGAGATCGTGGCGGGGACGGGACGGGGCGGGGCGGGGAAAAGTGCACGTCCATCCCCGCCTCCACCCCCGGACGGGGATGGATTTCAACCTTCGTCCCCACCTCCATCCCCGTTTCATACCCTTCATCCCTGGTCCAAACGGGGCGAGGCGGGGCCCCGCTTTCCCCCGGTCCACTGCCATCCCTAATTCTCATGTGCATCGCCTCTCTGCGCAAGCCAATGCTTAGCATAGGCTCCTGGGGCAGGGGTCCTAGCATCAGAGTTTTATGCTGCCGGCACGACAACCGTAGGTATGACAGGCTGAGCCAGCGCGACCAGGTCTTGGTGGTGGGTGCGATTTCTTTGGATTATAAATTAAAAAAAAAAACCTGCAAACGGATGTGATACAAATGGAATCCAATCTGAATCCAACACATTATTTCCAGATTCGGATCCTTATAATAAAACCAGATGCTTCGGATTCATATTTGCTAAGCCCGATTTCTTTCATATTCAGAACAAATTAGGATCGGCATTTTAGGATATTTAATTCCGATCTGAATTTTAGTACAATTAATTCCTATCTGAATCAAAATTTGATCCTATTTTTATCTTTCTTACATGTAAAGGGTCTAGCTTTTCTTGTTTTTTACCAGGTCCAGTATTACCACGTATTTCAGATCTGGATTCAACCATAGAATCTAATTCAGATCCTTGTTCAGGTACGGATGTACATTATATGTTGGATCTGGATCAAATAAAATCCAACTCGTATCTGACCGGTCTGCAACCCTATTGCTTATGACAAGAATATGCCTTTTATATAAACTTTGCCCTGGGCTAACCCTTTGAGCAAAAAACCATACCTAAAGCTAAGATGGCAAGTCCGTGTCAGGCAAGCCCAATCAAGCCAGCTTGTGGTCTCTCTAATCTATCCTTTGAGAACAAGCTATACCTAAAGCTTAGATAGTAGGTCCATATCAAGCGAGCCCAAGCAAGCTCGCTCAAGTGGTCTCAGTTCTTTTTCAGGGCTGCAAACGGATAAGATATGATGGGATATCCGATCCGAGTCTAACATGTTATTGCCGGACATAGATCCTTTAAGTAAAATCTGGATGTGCATTTGAATTTGATGAGAATCTGTTCAATCGGATTACTTTCTGATTCAGGTGGGATTCAGATCAGAATTTTAAGTTGGATTTAGAGTTGATCCAAATCAAAATTCGACCCAATTGCATTTTTATATGTAAATATCGTGTTTTTGTTCTATTTTTTCTGAATCCATTAATATCATGTGTTTTAGATTTGGATTTTATCTCACTTCTTTAGATCTGGATCCAGATTCGAACCTACTGTTTATATTTTAGATTCAGATTCAGATCGGATCCTATTCTGACCCGTTTTCACCCCTACTTTTTTGCCATGGTCTAGAATATACACATTTGAATAAGGCACCAATCCTTTGAGCTCCCTAAAGCTAAGATGGTAAGTCCATGTCAAGTAAGCTCAACCAAGGTAGCTCAAGTTTGGCCTAAGTCCTACGCCACTGGTTCAAAGGTCAAGTTGGTCATTTTCTTTTGCCAAAAACGATGACACTTGGGTGCATAGTGACAAATATCGCGAGATTTATGAAAATATCGCAAGAAATTGTCTGAAAGTTTAAAACAGCAATTTCTCTCTAGATTTTCAAAATATCGCAACATTTCTGAAAATAATAACATAAATACCGTGATTTAAATACAATATTTACATTTTAAACAGCTATTTATCATGAAAAAATCATGTATTTTTATTTTTAAATAATTTTTATTAATATTTTCTTATAAAAAATAATTTATATATATTTTTATTGCCGAGATTTTGCCAAAAAATGCAAGATTTATGCAAAAAATTCAATTTCTCAAGAGTTTTTGAAAAACGAGTTTTTCCCGATAAAAAAGTTTGTCGTTTGGGTGTATAAAAATGACGGGTTTTTTTTTATTCATTTTTGGAGCATTAAAAAGAAATTGGAGGGTCTTCCTGAAAAATCTGTTCAAAGGTAAAAGAAATAAAAAAAAGATCAAACTATCCTCATCAATTGCCGGAAAGACAACGTCACATTAGGATAGGCTCTCACTTAGGGTTCAAAATGGGTCGAGTCATGTTTGACCCGAAAAAGCATCCAATCGTATTGGATCTCATAGTGGAGTCACGGATCTGCCTATGAACTGAGTTCCTATACTACTGGATCCATTGAAAATGGATGGATCTCATAGTGGAGTCACGTTCCCTCAATCATGGGTTCAAATCTTTATCGGTTGGGATCATGCTCAATATTAGGACCTGGGCTTACACTCATGTGGAACTCATCCAATGGACCAGATCTGAATTTGGGAAATGGGCTGTCGATTTTTCAACTGGGTACGACTCCCATCCCAACATGGATCGGATCTGATAGGGCGCTGGTTTAGGATTCATGAAATAGATCCGTTAACTACTAAAGTTCAACAACTATACAAGGTCTGGTTTTGGCTATTTGTATCTGGACCTGAACACAGTTCTGCCTGAACCAGGTCTGGTCAGACTGGGCACGTACACAGTAGTAGTATGTCTGGCAAGTAAGCTGAGCCGCTCACGGCTTGGCTCATGTTCTGCTACTAAAGAGCTTGTTCAAACGCCTAAAATAGGCTCGGGAAGCTGAATATGAACAGTAGCTAGCTAGGTATTCGATTTGGTTCGATTCATGTGCCCTCATTAGGCAGTAAGGAATTTATTTTTTATATATTTTACATATATTTGTCTTTGTAATTCTATTTCTTCCAACTAAAAAACAATTTTCTTTTAACAAACAAGCCAGCTTGAACCCGGCTCATTTAACTCGGGCAGATTATGAGCTCGAACTCGGTTTGGCTCACTACAAGAATGACCCAAGCTTAAAGACTTCAAGCTAGTCTCGTAATGCTCGTTTGCCAGTCCTACTCAATAGCAGCACCTCAAAGCCAGACCCAGGTCTAGACCGACCCAAATGCAGTGCACGTTTGACCGTTGAAAGCCCTACTTGCTTCGATGGATATCCGAATCCATTTACAAGAAAGCAGATCTCGGATGAGTTTTTCACCATCCAAATTTGAGTCCGTTTAGCCAACATCCAATAAGTCGACTGTGGCATTGGCTACATACGATCCGAAACACGGTCGATCCAACTTTCAGCCAACACTGATGGATCCAATCGGGTTAGGTTAGGTTATTAGATATTACACAAATGGGTTCTAACTCGATCCGTTTTTCATCAAGTAAATCCATAACAAAAAGATGGGAGCGGGTATCATCCACGTCACCACCGGATAGTCTTGCTCTATATCTAACACGTCATCACTTAACATCCGTCCATCATCCCGTCTTGTCTACGCTGTCAGCTTGGACAACCCGACAAGGAAACGTGGCAAGAGCGCGGCGCTTGGAGAAGGTCGGCGGTCAAATTTCCGGGGGCGTCTCTTTGGATGGTCAGAAATGTCTTCAAATGAAATGACTAAATTACCCTTAGACGCCTTTTGAAAAAAAAAATTTGGTGGTTGGACTTGGACCCCAGTTGGATCCAATTGGGTCCAGAGCACGTCCGACCTCCCGCGTCCCTAACCTGGAAATGATCCTGTGTCACTCACATGGACACACTTGAAAGAACACGGGACGCATCATTTTTTCATATAGTTTTTGTTAAAAATAGTATGTAAAGAGACACGACACGATCACAAGATGAGGTATCCCTGTGACGTAGCTGGAAAAATGTCTTTTGAGTCCGCATTTGGTTGGGTTGGCTTTCCTGGCGCGGTTTCACAAACATTTAAATAATGGGTCGGATCCTTGGCTTTGTGCTAGATCTGATGGATCTGTTACGGGTGTTTTGGGACCGATTAATTGACCGGATCTGACACAACCCCACGTGCACAGATCTGGATTTGGTTGTGAGTCGTGACCGTGTGGCCATGTCAGAAGGGTTGACGGGTTGGACCCAGCAGGCTCAGGCCTGGTCGGATCATGATCTAAGAATGGACTGATTACTTGACCGGATCTGAGCTGGGCCCAGGTCTGATCATAATTGTTAGGAGGTCGCAGGCTTGGCTCAGATATCATTCACCTGCCCGAATCCACTAATTCCAATTCCACACACATTTTCCTGATGCGGTTATTTAATCGGTCAGGATTCCGTTTCAGACTTTTACATCTGAATAAAAATCCAACTATCGTTCCGAAATAATCTAAGATCCAAACCCATTTGTATGTAAATACATCTCCAATTAGTAAAAAGTCTGAATCCAACCCCAGACCCGATCACGCTCATATGCTATATCCAACAATTAAGGAATCTTGGGATGATGGCTGGTAAACGAGCCGAATGAACTGAATAGGACATGTTCGGGCTCGGCTTGTTTACCAGTGGATTGTGTTTGTGGCTTCGGCTCGTGTTCGTGTTTAGCAGCTGACAACGAGCTAGCTCATGTAAAAACTTTATATATATATATATATACCCCCACCCCATGGGGTTTCGAATTTGTGACATTCACATTCATATCAGCTCTAAAAAACAAAATTATGACATCCAACTCATGACTCGGTCACAGGGACACGCAAGCATCCGTACGTTGCTTAGTTTAACGAGGCGTGCTGTATCTTCTATCAAACGCAAGTTTGGCATCAGGTGATAGGTGGTCAAGATCACAAATTCAAACCTTTGGTGAAAAACATTGAAAGTTCACGCAATTATGGAGTTGGTCAAAAGGGTTCATTCATGTTTCTCATTTTTCCCTTAATGTATGTGCTTTGACTACCAACACGGGGCTCCGCATGATTGGTACACGTCTCCTTGTGGTAGGACGTTGCAGGTTCAAAATTCCCAGTGCTAAGTTGAATAATAACTGGTGAGGTCTGCCTAACCCTTGCCTTTCAAAAAGAAAAAGAAAAGAAAAGAGGATAAGACCCGATCCAATTACGTATTTTAGGACAAACTGTTGTCCTTATTTGCTTAACATGGCTAACTATATCCAAATCCTACCTCAAAGTCAGGTTTTGCATCAGATAATACGTGGCCAACTTCATGATTACTGCATGCAAGCGGGATCCACTTGTATAAAAACATATGCTTTACGATTACATGATTATCAATTCTTGGATGCAAGTTACGAAAAATGCTCGAACCTAAGAACCAGTCAGTTAATATCATATTGGGCCATAATAGTATATCGCTGATATTTAGAAAATGTCATGAAATTTGTCATAAATTTTTCAAAGGCAAATATTGTATAAAAATATCAATTTTTTTTTTGAGATAATATATTTATCAGTTCACTCTTGGTGCATGAGTGCTGATCCAGGGTCCAAATCAGACAGTCAATAAAACATTTTTTTCATGTGCCATTTTCGATATCAAGCGATATTTTCAATGTATTCAACAAACCATAGCGTATGGATAACGCCATGCTCGGGTGTTCATCCAACCTTAATTGCTACGTCACAGTGTCATACCATTTAATGGCGTATCATAGGTGGCACGAGTCAGGGACATGCATTATTTTAATAAATTTTAATATTATTTTGATATTTAAATAATATTTTAATAAAAATATAGATATGTATATAGAATAATATTTAAAACATAACTTTAAAATAAAAAAATCTATGTCAATGTATTGTATTTTTCAAAAAAACAAAAATGAACACTTAGTTGCAACTCGAGTCGCGCTTGTTGGGTCATATCCATATTTTTGTGACAGCTTATTTGGGCATACATTGGTTAGAAACAACTTTGCATATGTGGCGGACTCCTTGGGGGCAAGGTAGGGATGGCAGTGGACCGGGGGAAAGCGGGGCCCCGCCTCGCCCCGTTTGGACCGGGGATGAAGGGTATGAAATGGGGATCGATGGAGGCGGGGACGAAGGTTAAAATCCATCCCCGTCCGGGGGTGGAGGTGGGGATGGACATGCACTTTTCCCCGCAATATCCTCGCCCCGCCCCGCCTCATCCCCGTTTGAACCGGAGATGGAGGACATGAAACGGGGATGAAGGCGGAGATGGAGGATAAAATCCATTCCCCGCCGGGGATGGAGGCGGGGGTATGGAGGATAAAATCTTGAGGCGGGGCGGGGGTGGAGACCTTGTCCCCCGCCCCGCCCTGCCCCACTGCCATCCCTAGGGCAAGGGATAAGCTCATGGAGTTTTACGCTGTCAAGACAGTGATAGTAAGTATTGCAGGCAGAGCCAGCGCGGCTAGGTCTATGATCCTAGGAGTGGTTTCTCCGTGTAAATATCAAAAAAAGAAATATGTAGGCGTTTTTTCATGTTGGTGTGCAACCAATTGTCAACTTTAACTATTCTTGTAATTGAAATAATGGAATTGATCCATGTTGGAGATAAAGTCCTTGAAAAAGAGTATTCACTTTATGAACAGATGCCACAAGATCAAAATCCTATCCAAACCATAGTTAGTGGTTTCTCCACATAAAATAGAAACATAAAAATTCTAAAGTTAATTACAAACATTGAATTAATAAATTATGGTTGGAAGCCCACAAGGGTGTTCTTTCCTTTATGGTTAAAGATGGGTGTGTTTTTTCAGCTTGCCTTTCAGTGCACGTGATTGGTAGGAGCTGTCAGTGCACATCTCCTTGTGGTGAGTGGTTGCAAGTTCAAAACCCAATGGTATGTTGAATAACTGGTAGGGGTCTGCCTAACCTCAGCTTGCCTTTCAAAAAGAAAAGATGGGTGTGTTTTTCCCCCAGACAGAGGAGATCTCAATGGTTTTATCAACCGAAGGCCAATATTCAGTCGGTGATGAATTGGTTTTCCCTTTGGCATAGCAAAAAAAAAAAAAAGAATTGATAAAAAAATTGTGGTTATCATATGAAGTGGGAAAACCTATTCATGGATATGATATGAAAGAACAGCTGGTATCTAAGTTGCCAAAAGAAAAAGTAAAGATGCGATTTTCTTTTCGGATAAGGGGCAGAATAGAATCCTATTTGTGAAATATTCCCTAGATTTATGAAATATTCCCCTAGAACACTCTTTCCGCTAGAAAGAGGCCCAAATCCTGGAAATTCTAATTTTCCACTTATCACCAATCGGCGGACCCATTTGCATGACTTTGGAAATTTGATAGGAATTCATGATCCAAAGGTAGCATAGAAAAGTAGGGATGGTCATCTGGATAGGGCTGTTCGCGGGCCGCCTATGGTGTAGAGTACCTCGAAGTGGCACGAGCCATTTTTCTGAGACATTGCCTGGCTGCACTGGGCTTAGGACCAGGCTGTAAGCTGGTCAACTAACTAATGGTTCTGGTCAAAAAATAGATAAATGCCAATCAATGGTTTAAACTTCAGAGTTTAAGATTTATGGTTTGAGATTGGGGTTTAGGGTTTTTGCTTAGGTTTTGACAATTAGCTAGGGGTTAGGATTTATGTTTGAGTACTTAACAATTGATGTATAGTTTTCGGGTTTACATTCTCTGCTTGTGACCTGCTACATCTGATCGGAGCCTAGGATAGGGTTTTTGACTCTTGACGGCAGACAGATCTACAGCTAACCTCCTCTAATTTGCACAAATATCATGTTAATCTTCTTAAGTGAATTTTAATCTTTTAAAGGTTCATAAGAAATTTGTGTGAATGTCGGGAGATGTGCCCCAAAATATCATACAAATCTACTTAGTGGGATTTAAAATTTTTTTTTAAGGTCGTTTGCAAGAAATTTGCAAATTTATTTGACTATGCAAAAAATATCATGCAAATATCTTTACTTCCATTTTAATCTTTTAGAGGTATTTCACAAGAATTTTGAGTTTTATGTGAATATGTCAGTAGGTCCTCAAAAAATATAATGTAAATATCTTTACTTGAATTTTAATCGAAGGTGGTTTACAAGAAATGTCTGAATTTATGTGAATGTCAAGAGGTCCACAAAAATTATCATGTGAATCTCATCGATTGAATTTTAATATTTCAGAGGAGATTCACAAGAAATTTATGAATCTCTTGACATTCACACACACACACATATATATATATATATATATATATATATATATATATTATCAACAAAAAACAAAAAAGGGACAGTGAACCAACGGGGGGGGGGGGCTCGGGTTGTCTGGTAGGAGCAGTGAGTGCAAGTCACCTCGTGTTGAGACTTGCAAGTTCAAATCCTAATGGTGTGGTTGTATAACTGGTGGGGGCTCTGCCTAACCCTAGCTTGTTTATATAAAAAAGGGACAATGACCTAGATGACACTAATTTTTAGCACAACACACTGTCTTGTCTGTCAACTAAAAAGCATGACATGACCAATTTACTATTTTCTTGACAATTTTTCACTCTTGTTTTGTCAAATTTATGACTGTCTGGTTTTTCTAAAAAAATAACTTACATGGTGCTTGATTGTGCCAAGCGACAACTTACATGGCACCTGATTTTTCAGGGGACAACTTAGATAAGTGGTTTTGGCCAAGGTGCATAATTTTTCTTGCGACCAAAGGATAAAATTATTAAGAAAAAATCAATTAGCCAGATTTGTAATATTTTGAGTCGTGAATTGGCCACGTTTTGTCATATTTTTTTTGCCTTAATTAGCCAAACACTGAATTCTGTCAAAAGTAAGTAGTGAGGGAAGCGGATCAGGTCGTGCTCATGCTGACATCATGGCCGTCCGATTTGCATTTTAAAGAGATCAAAAGTCAACAAAACCACGTGGCATTCATCCAAAATGCAAACAGACGGCCACGATGTCCACATGAGCAAAAACGCTCATGTTCAGCATGACCTGATCTGCGCCGAGTAGTGAGTGTCATCTGTGTTTGAAAGTCAAAAAAAGAAAAAGAAAAAGAAAAACATAATTATAAAACTGTGTTTAGAAAGCTGGATAAAGAATATTGTTACCAAGATAACAACAACAACTACTACGCCTTCATCCCAAAACAATTGGGGTTGGCGATATGAACCAACAAAGAAAATCATTCTGGGTCTTCCACATGAATCCTTCTCCTCCAATCATTTCTATCCAATGTCATGTCCTCGGTGAGGTTCAAAGCATTCATATCCTTTCCCATCATCTCCATCCAAATCTTCCTAGGCCTACCCCGACCTCTTTTAACTAATATATTTTCTCATTTCTCCATCCTTCTAACTGGAGCATCATTACGCCTTCGCCGAATATGTCCAAACCACCGTAAACGATTCTCTCTCATCTAATTTTCAATGGGTGCAACGCCTACCTTCTTACGTATCTCCTCGTTCCGAATCTTATCTTTTATTGTATTTCCACACATCCATCTAAGCATACGCATCTCAACTACACTCATTTTTTGAATATGATGTCTCTTGGCAGCCCAACATTCCGTACCATATAGTAAAGCGAGCCTAATAGTCGTTCTATAAAACTTTCCCTTCAACCGCAATGGCATTCTATGATCGCACAACACTCCAGTTGCATTTTTCCATTTCATCCACCCAACCTTTATCCTATGATTTACATCTCCATCAATTTCTTCATCCTTCTGAAAGATAGATCCCAAATATTTAAAACAGTCATCCACCAGTATTTCTTGCTCACCAAGCTTCACTACACTCCCATCACTACTTCGTTGCTTACTAAACCGATATTCCATATATTTTGTTTTACTCTTACTCAACTTAAAACCTCTTGCTTCCAATGTCTGTCTCCATAATTCTAACTTAGCATTAACCCCAGCTCTAGACTCATCAATCAAAACAATATCGTCAGTAAACAACATACACCACGGCACATTTTCTTGAATTGATCTCGTAACTTCATCCATCACTATAGCAAATAGGAAATGGCTTAAAGCAGATCCTTGATGTAACCCAACCGTTATAGGAAAATTGGTTGTCACCCCTCCACAAGTGCGGACATTGGTTACTACTCCTTCATATATATCCTTAATTATACTAATGTACTTGAGAGAAACACCTTTCTTCATCATTGTCCATCAGAGAACGTCCCTAGGTACTCTATCGTATGCCTTCTCCAAATCAATAAAAACCATATGCAAATATGCAAATTTTATTATATTGTGTTTCCATGTCTCAAAAGTAGTAATAATAATAATAATAATAATAATAATAATAATAATAATAATAATAATATTATTATTATTATTATTATTATTATTATTATTATTTCTTCTGCAATTAGATGAAGAGACGAGCGTGAATGACATGGATGTTTAGAACCTTTGCATCCAAGGCAAACTTATCAACAATATGAATCTCCAAGACAAGTTTCTTAAGACTCAATGCAAAAGAGAACAGGAATAATCTTGTTAGGCCCGATGCCCAAATTATCCACATCCAGATAAAACTGGTCTTAGACCACATCTGGGTCCAGGGATATGGTATCTTGGACATGAGGATGCAACTGGGTTCCTATTTTGTTTTTATATGGCAATGCAATGCACTGGAGTCCAGTTGTTCGTCAATCGATTGTATTAAATATATACCCACTATTCGACCTCGTCCAAGCCAATTGAGCAAAGCAAGTTCATTTTTAAGATACCCATAGGTCATATGATGAGGAGTATTAATGCAAATTGAAAACCTGATTCACGAAGAAACAACTAAGTTACACTGCTTTTATGATTTATGCTATCAAAGCAAAATTAATGAAAAATAAACAAATAACGAGCACATAAAATAAATTAAAAAAATACTCATAATCTCACTCATCACCTCTAACTGAGAAATCTCTATAATAAATATTTATTTCGAAACACTATAAACCCTAAACAAATTTTGGATCCGAAGTGGATCCATTACATTGAAAGATTCATATCTGAATAAAACCGAAATAAAAACCCTAAACTAGACCCAAACGGATCTTTTGGACTCAGGCTGCATGTTGCTATGCTCTTGCATCAAGTATGATAGGGATGTTAACATATGGATTTTGGTTTGGATGTCACTTTGGTATTAATCGATGAATTTGTCAAAGAATAACCAAGTTTCGATTAGATAAATGGTTGAATCTGGGATACAAATTCAGTACGAATCTCTCCAGTGAGTCAATTTTACATGCAAATATGCACGAGAGTAAAGAGATAATTGGCCCCTGATACAAGAGTGGAACAGAAGATTCAGGTCCATAAGGATCCATTTTAGATTTTGGATCTTTGTATTTGGATTTTTGGGTATTTTATGTTTAGATATTGGGATCATTGGGCTCTATCCATATCTTTTACACAAGTGTTATCTTTTTAAAAGGTAATTTATTTGATTTAGAATTAGAAAAAGTCTGGTCTATTTATAGATGAGAGATCCTTGTAGTTGAGCATTTGAATTGGATGAAATCAATTATTATCTTTTTCTTTTCTTTTTTTGAGTTTATTCAGTTATTTCCTATTTTCTTGCAATTTCTTTCTTATTTTTTTGGCTTTTCTTAGATAAATTGTAGTTTTTAGTAGAATTTTCCTGTAGATTTGAGATGGAATCTACACTACAAACACACCATCTTTGTGAGGAAATGGTCAAAGAGAAGTAACTCTCTTCCATCGTGTATTTCACATGAAAGAATATTTGGTCATGCGTTCTTGCCATTTAGAGTCATGGAACATATATGAAGACCGAGCTCCACACTCCACGGTCACAACAAGGCAGACAATGATACAAATACCACTGTTGGAGTGTCAAAGCCTTTGGAGTCTTTGGATCAACCCCATTTTAGGTTTCCTTTTTGAAGCCCATACCCCGATCCACCAATTAGAGGATTCTGTCTCAATCATCATAGAAGATTTTACATTGGAATTGGGCTGCCAATGGATGGTGGGACCTACTTGTGTGCAGCATGGTCCCACTCCTGCAACATATTACTATATTTTATGTTTACATCAACCGGAAAGAGGTATGGAACTACCAGCATAAGCTAACAATGTCACATAAACAATTATATATAAAGCAAGGGACCTCTGTCCTATTCATCAGAATTCTGCAGGGAATGAATTGCCCATTTTGTCTGGCTTCAACAAGCACATGAGAAAAAGGAGAGATTCCCATTTCAAGATTGGAAATTGATTCTCTTCATTGCATTGTTATTGGCAACCACAAGGGTCATATCTATAGGCCAGTTATCATCCAAAACATAATAACAAAGAGTCTCCATAGCACGAGAGTAAAGGATTTGCAGCAAGATAGTTCAGTAGTTGATGCAGATCAAGAGTGGGACAAGAGCTGGGTCTATACGATCCATTCCTTCAGATCCATTTTTTGCAATTTTAGATCTTCAGTTTGTATTTGAATGTTGGATCTATGAACTTTATTCGACCTAAGAATTAACAAACTTATTAGATTTAAGAAGCTTATCTTAATTAAGAAATTTATCAATATGAGCCAACATGAGTTGAGCTTCCTTTGTTCATACTGAGCTCGATTACCTAAAAGAGATGGCTGATGGCTCAGCTCAGCTCGCCAAGCCATGCCAAGCTGAATAGCGAGTTGCTCATTTAGTTTCCCAGTCTTAGTGGTCAGTGTTTGATGCAAGACTCGGATCGGATCGTCGCAATGACATCATTTTGTATGTGGAAATGATCAATGTGGTTTGTTATTCCAAGAGATTTGAACCAAGGGTAATGGCTTTTTTTATATACACTGAAAAACCGCTCCCAAGAACAGAGACCTAGTCACGCTGGCTCTGCCTGCCGGACTTACAATCACTGTCCTGGCAGCATGGTTAGGCTGATCCCTACAAGTTATACAACCGTACCATTGGGTTTTGAAATCGCAACGTCCCCAACAAAAGGTGACGTGCACTAACTGCTGCTCCTACCCAACAGGCGGAGCCCCCCATTGGTTAACATACATGAAGAATTGAATGAACCAACATGCCGATCACAACTAGTTAAGCCTCAACCTCGTGGATGTAGCACCTTATCAAAATGGAACAGTGCAAACCAATCAAAACACATCCAAAAACTCATGATTAAGAGGTAGAACAAGAAAATTTTAGCTCAGACTAAAAAGTATGAGAAGCCCTTCTCATGGATCCCTCTTCCTTTAGTCATTTGATCCGAAATCATTTCACTAGTGCTTTATAAACAACAAAATTTAAGCACCAACAGTAGACACGTAGAAGAATTGTACTTGACAAAATTTATCATCTTTCTAGAGCTGTTTAGGAAGCCACTAGTAGTTTTGACCGTATGTACCGGCAGCTTCTAGATAACTCAAAAAATCTTACCTATGTCACAAAGATTCATGGACAAGAGGACATGTGACGTGTAGTTCGACTCGCAAGTTTGAAATTTTTTCGAGAAATAGGACGCGAGGACACGATTTTTTTCAGTTTTCAATCAATAAGGAACTGTTTTTTGATATTTTTATAGTAAAAATATATTCTTATAGTAAAAATATATTTTTATTAAAAATAACAAAAGCATTAAAATATTATTTAAATTGTTAAAATAATAGTTGTACGTGCTGTGCCCATGTCCGCTCGTATTCCTTTGGTTAAAACAGTGCCAACATAGATATTAATGTGGCAAAGCTATTTTTGTTTTCATGTATAAATGCAATAATATTTTAGCACTTCCATGAACACGAGAGTTCTTTTTTAATTGTTATCCAGCATTCTTGTAGTCATCAAACTACACCTATGATGCTCCAATATTGTGTCTCACTCAGTAACCCATCGGAATTTCAACCATACACCACCCATGGTGCCCCAATATTGTGCCTCACTCATTTAACATATCTGCATTTTAACCATACAATCATGTCTCTTTTCTCATGATTTTTGTTTTACACCAAGCAATATTGATTTGTATTCCACTGAAAAGAATGTGTGATATGCATTGCATGTGGCTATGTCATCAGCTTGCCAATTAGGTGCACTGACCACGATGCATGAAAATTCAATATGCGAAGAAGTTTGGAGTTGGAGGTTAGTTGTTGTTGAGAAAGTGGAATATGCACTTTGAACGTGAGAAAACAAATGTGTTATCAAATGAAATATAACTTTATCATGCAAGCTATGGAATATTCAAGTTAATGAGTGAGATAGTGGAATATGCATTTTGAACATGAAAAGTAAATGTGTTTTCAAGTCGTATTTTCGTTGTATAGATAACTAGATACTCACTGCTAAAGCATGGCAACACTCTTTGCACCAGATTATGTTTTCTTTCTAGATCTCAAGAAAGCTCAAATCACCCTAGCCAATGTCAAAACACATGATCGTTTTGATGTCATCGACATATTTGTGCTTGTTCCTTCCACCATCCCTTCCAAGTGCACCCCTGGTCAACTTCCTTTTCCTTTCCTGCAACTCCAGTAAAACATGTTAACATGTTCCTCAAAACACCCAAAACAAGAGGTTGCAGCCATCAGACCGGAAAATACTAAAGCCCAAAACTGTTAAGTCTTACTATTTACAAACTCATGATTGTTTTGATGTCATCAACGCATATTTGTGCTTGTTCCTTCCCACCATCCCTTCCAAGGGCACCCCTGGTTAACTTCCTTTTCCTTTCCTGCAACTCCAGTATCCTCTCTTCAATGCTTCCCTTCACTATCAACCTCACCACCTTCACCTCTTCCCTCTGTCCTATTCTGTGAACGCGGTCCATCGCCTGCTCTTCAACTGCTGGATTCCACCATGGCTCTATCAGATAGACCCTTGAAGCTGCTGTCAAATTTATCCCTGCTCCAGCTGTTTTTAAACCTGCAAGCATCACTGTTGGAGCTCCAGGCCTAGTTTCAGAAAATCTGGCAATTGCTTCTGCTTTCTTCTTAGCACTCATTGTGCCATCAAGCCTCACAATGATGAAACCAGCCCTTCTGAGAGGCACTTCAAGCAAGATCAGCATCTTTTGAAACTGAGAGAAGACTACTGATTTTGTTGAAGGGTTCTCATCCCTACATGCTATCAGATGCTTTAGCAGTGCACTGGTTTTAGCACTAGCACTAGCAGATGCAAAGGAAGGGTTCTCCTCATCAGGATGTGGTGGGGCTGAGTAGAGATCTGACTCTGAAAGAGCATGGCGGCACATGGGGCAGCAGGGGTTCAGGTTCTGGAGGACTCTAGAGATACAGGCTCGGCAGAAGATATGGGAACAGCATGTGACGATAACTTGCGTCGGTGGCGAGAGGCATACCGGACAATCAAAGTCATCTCCATCTTGAAGGGCAGCCAGCATTTTCTCCAGCAGCTGAGGGTTGTTTGACACATCTGCACAGTATCGATATTGCACTCAATAACATGCAGAACAAAAGGAAAATATATCACCAAGTTAGATTGAAAAAAATCAATACTTCATCCTTGCCCATCAAAGACCATGGCCATGAAATATCTAGGTATAAGAAAGTTACACCCCATTTTGATTTTTCCTCTTCTGCTGCTGCTGCTGCTAATTCATCCGCATAATTGTAGCTTGTCAAATCATATGAGACACATCCTTGCTCCTCATAACAAACTTTCTCTAGTTCTCAGCATCTAGCGAGTATCAACAGTGACTCTTAATTAAAGACACTGATTCCAAATCTACAGGATATTAGTTAACACTACCAACCCTAAAAGATACAAACCACTCTGAGAGCTACGATGTTATGCATAGTCTAAAAGAATACAACTAAAATCAATTTGGTTAACATCAATAACTGTATTGAACTTCACCTCCCACCTAAGAATCAACATAAATCCTAATGGTTGGGCAGATTTACCTGCGTAAAGGTGACAAAAAGATGCTGCACTGTGACAGGCATGGATTATAATCCTATTCCCTGACAAGAGGACATTGAAAATTGGTGCCAGCTTTTGAATAACTTGCCTGAACAAAACGGTTTAGTGACCATGATCAAAGAAATTGCCAATTTCCTAAGCCTAAGGGAGTATCTGGGGCCCATGGACCAACCTGAAAGCTTTTGCACAATTGGTCTTATACTTGTAAGCCTTTCTGATGAAAAACATGAAACACATATCGTGAGTCACATGCACTTTGCACAATTAAGATGCAGACATGTCCCTTCATGGTCCCCCCTTATTTCAACTATTACAACTTATTATATCAGCCCGAATTTTCAAAAGACATTCTGGAGATAATGGTTAGCACGCGTGCACACACACACACACACACTTGTGTACACCCAGATCACAGTTTTCATAGTTCCCATAAATGTCCTTGCTCTTGTTTACTTTTTCGGTTATTTCCACAAATCATATCTCGCTTAACTTTAGTTGCCTAGGGGAAAATAACTAAACATATTGACATTGTTCAGCAGCAAAACTTAAAATTCATGAAATGCAGACAGGTAACAGATAGTAGAGATTAGGCATGAATGCTCATAAACAATCAAAACATATAGATATCCTTGCTTCTCAGAAGTTGATTTCAGAGTTGAATTATAACACAAATGTCTTTTGTAAATAATACCAACCCAAGACCCCCTCATGTGCCACCTTTGACAAAGTATCAAATGATAAAACAGAAAAAGCTTTCATTGAAAACATATAAGCATCTAATGAAATAATCATTTTGCAAGCTGCAAAGCATAACTAATTCTCTGCAAAACATCCGCACTTAAAGGACTTTATCAATCTAAAGCAAACAAGAATTGAGAAATTAATTAGTTTCTTACCTTCGAGATTCATAGATGGAAACAGACTTCCAATATCTGGAGGGCACAAGGAGACCGCATCACATATCTGGCGTAGTCTTAGAAGAATAAGAAGAACAGTCGAGTAGTTGCGCAACACACTATTGAGATGTATATATTCCTGAACTATATTTTTAGCGTCCAGTTCCATCTTATCATACAATTGACGCTCATCTGTGGAGAGGTCCACAAAAGAAATCTCCACCGTTTTAGGTGGCAGACTTATCAGGCTCTTTGTCCTCCGCAAAGTAATAGTCCCCATCAAGGCCTGGAACAGAATGTCAACCAAATGAAAGGCCAAAAATCAAAATTCAAGGAAAGTCTCCCATATTCTAACAGAAGCAGGAATATTATATTACAAATGAAAACTAAATTTCATCTAACGAAGAAATCAAAAATAGATGAAAGCTTCCAAACTACAAAATTCCGATGGCACCTATGAGGCCAGATAAGCAAATTAAATCAACTATTAGAAACACAGTGAGCTCATAATATAGATATGCCTAAAATGTTCAAGTTGGGGTTGAATAATTATCTCAACCAAGTTGAATCGTTGAGTCCTAATTTTCTAAATTATGGACCATTAAGCAACCCATATAGACAGGATCTTGAATATTCAATGCTAAAAAGAGAGAAGCAAGTACCTGCAGGCGCAAAAGGCCACTCTTGTTCCCCCGAACCAGTGGGTTTTGTATGAGGCTCTTCCAGTAGCTCTTGATTGAGAATGGCTGAAATCCTAAAAACTCCATCAATGCAAACAAATCAAACGAGCTATTCTGGATGGGTGTACCAGTGACTGTCCATCTTCTCTTAGAATTCAAAGCAATCACTGCCTTCGTTTGCTTGGCATTGGCATTCTTCACAACATGGGCTTCATCCAATATTACCCGCAACCACTCCATCTGCTTTATAGGTGAGCTTGGCTGATCGAACTCAGTCGCCAAAATGCTATAAGTTGTGAATACAATGTCGAATTTCCTTAGCTCTTCAGCCACCTTCGTTCTTTCTCCATGATACAAATAAACCTTCAGACTACCAGGCTTAGTGTGCGCTTCTAACTGTGTTATCCACGACGAAATGACCGTTTGAGGGCATACAACCAAAGTGGTTTTTGGCCCATTGATACTCGGCGTTTCATACACAGTCAGTGGCAATTTTGTTGCAGAGACTTCCTTATCTCTGTGAATTTCACCCTCCAATTTAGTTTTTCTTCTCGAACTCGTGCTTCTCTTACTCTTAGCTACCAAATCCCCTCTTGTGCTTTTCCTACTCTTCTCTTCCAAATTCTCACAGTCGGTTCCGCTTAGAGCTTTCCGTTTTCTACCTGAATTCGCAGTTTTCTTGCTCAAATTCCCACTTTGGTCACCACCCAAATCCTTGTTCTTGCTCAATTTTTCACTTCGGTCACCACCCAAATCCTTCTTCACATTTCGATCATATTCTTGATCATCAAAATCGGCCAAACTTGGCACAACTGCTGCACCTGGCTTGTTTGTGGCGATCAATGATATCAAAGTTAGTGTCTTCCCCAACCCCATCTCATCAGCAAGAATCCCCCCTCGGAGTGGCTCCGGCCTCTCATCCGTCCGGTAACACGTCAAGACATTCCTGAAAACCACCCCCTTCCCATCACCATCATCAATCTCCTCCCAAAACGGAGGCAATTCCCAAGAGTTCTCCCTATGAACCAGCCAGCCTAATCCTAACTTCTGGTGCAGAAAGAGAGGAGAAACGATTGCGTCCGAGGGCTCCAAAACCCTCTCCCACCTTTTCGCCGCTCCCACCGAAGCGAAGATGTCGTCGTTGGTCCCAACCGCCTCTCTAGGGTTTCTCTCTCGGACGATGGCAGCTTCGGAGAGGGAGAATGCAGGGTCGTCGTGCGAGATAGCACTGAGGCCTCCCTCGGCGAGGCAGGAAAGGGCCACGCCGACTGATTCCGGCCGAGCGAAGACGTGTATCTGGCAAGGGATTCTGAAGGGATTCCTCCATTTGGGGTTCTTGGGGTTTCTATGGTTAGGGTTTTGTGGCACGATGCCGATGACGGCGATCAGCGTCGCGTCTATGAGCGGCGAGAGGACGGCCGCGACGGAGCGCTCGATGTGGCCGACCTGCTGCGATCGGGTGTTGAGAACCTTGATGGCGTTGCGGTCGTAGGGGTTGGATGGCTCCCGGATGAGGCACACCATCTCCCGGCCAGAGATGCGGCCGGAGTAGTACTGGAGGCCGACGATGTTGGCGGTCACGAACCCGGCGAGGAAGGTCGCCTCCTCGCCCTCCTCATTGGACGGATCTCCAGAGACGATACCTTCTCCCCTGGGATTCTTCTTAGCCATGGTGATGGTCGCTGCTACTGCTCTCTATGTGGTTTTGGGGCGTGGGGAAGAAGGGTAGAAGAAGAAGAAGAGATGAGCGGGAAAGGGGGCGGAGACGACCGTTGCTAAAGGCCTCTCAAAATTTAAAGCAACGTGTATCGCCGATTCCCATGGCACGTTTCGCTTCAAGAGCCTTTACTCGACGAACCGACCGATTCGAGACGCATGGTTTTGTTTTCAGATGACCAACAACCCATGCACAGGAGGATAGAAGGGGCCAGGTCCTGACTAAACCAAGGCACAAGGTGGGTCAGGACCGACTAGCTTGGGTCTCTCCTGGGTTTTCTTTTTTCTTCTTCTTCATTGTTTGGTGCGATGGGGAGGGTTAGTAGGACTTTATCAAACTTATATAGCTTGTTTATATGAGTTTTTTTTTTGGATACTCGTTATTGTTGGTGGTATATGCCACGTAACTCTGACCCATGTCACAGGGTGTTGGTTTTCGGGACTTTATCAATCCAACTATTAGCCGGATTAAAGGGGATAAGCTGGTAAAGCAGAATACAAACAGCCCCGATTCGTCCCCAAGAAGTGGGATACGTTTGCAACGCACCATATAAATGATCACACACTGATTAATCTCTGCACTTTCCTAAGTATGTGATTGCATTTGAATGCCCTCATGCTCTATGCTGTCTGAGAGCAGCGGTGTTGCCAAAACACTGCATTGGAAATGGAATTGGCAGTTCCAGCACCACCACATTTCAACACCATTCACCAGAGGATGATTTTAGCTACTCCATCCTCAACACCATATTTTAGCAAAACCATACTTTGGCAACACATGGAAATGGTGTATACATCTTAATGCAAGTCTCCCAAACGGAAAGTGAGAGAGAGAGAGAGAGAGAGAGAGATCTTGCTAAGATTTCCTTATTGAAAGAATACAAAAGGTCCACAAATGTTATCACAGTCGATACTGCATGCTCAAGTTCCCTTCTTTATCAAGGACTCTTTGGTTTTTATGAAAGAGAAAATTTTGTTGTTCCAGGAACTAGCATGTGTGGTACACTGTTCAGAGGACTAGCAACTTGCCCAAAAACAAAGGAACAACCTGGTTGACCTCACCTGTAATCAAGACCATGATCTACAACATTCCCGACCAGTCAGAGTTGATGGTTAACATCTGACAATGTTTATCAGGAACTCTTGTATAATCATTTTCAAGAGACCATATCTTAAAACTGTCATTTACACAGCCCAAAGCATCTCAAGAATCACTCGATGCTGCAATCATCCATTTCCCAGCCGCTAGTCTGTGAAGATAGATGTGTGAGACAACTTTTCCATTGTAGGAACCTTTGGTGGCCAAAAAGAGATGTTTGTGGTTTAGCCAACTTCGAAGCTTCGATGGCCAAGTAGATGAAGACCTAAAACCAGGAAGTGGTGGTTTCAGAGGAAACTGTTTTTTATTCAGGATCCACTGCTAAGATGTAATATGTCTCCCTTTGAGATTGGCATGCGCAACTTGTTTCCTCGACTGCTTTTTGGCTGCATATCCGGTTTCCCACGCTGAAAGAAACAACTTTTGACTTAGAAGTTTTATCAAATAGCTACAATGTGAACTGTGAAGAGCAGGGTGTGCAAGAACTTCTCTGAGTGATGGCAGGCAAAAGGAGAACATAGTTCACTTTTGCATATACAAACACAAGCACTTTCCTGACATTCAGAAGGTTAAGAGCTAATTTAAATAATCCCAAATTACTCTAATAATTACTCTAGGTAGTTTCGAATAACATTAAGAGCTAAATCCATCACCACACAATTATTTGTGTCTTGCTTTGGCAAGGTCAACATCCTTAAAAAGAATTTGATACACTGAACACACACAAACACACCTGCTGTCAGATAATTAAGGGTAAAGGCAATTGGTTAGAGGTGTTCATGTGCTGCATAAACAGTTGTTTCGAACAAAGTGAAGAACTCCATTATATCTCTCCCGCATTATGTAGGATGGATACATTTCTATGGGGCCTCACATGCCAAACATACACATGGGACGAAAAGTCACCTCAAATCCACCAGCAATCCCCCTCCTTTCCCTGCAAAAATGTCCCCTGACAGAAGGCAGGACTCGTTTTTTGCAATTCACAAACACCCCACTTTCCACGGAAATGTTTCCAAATGGAGGGGATTGAATTTTTTGTGGAAGGATGGTCCTCATGGTCCTCCCATGGCATGCAAGCATGTCTTACGTGTTTCTGTAGTGCTCATGTGAAAATCAAAGTTCTTGCTTAAATATTGTAAAAATTAAGTCATTTCAAGCTTGGCTAGGCTAGCTCAGAAGACCCAGTCTTCGGAAAGAATTACCTTTCTCAATACAAATGCAAGATATAAATATGCTACTTCCCATTCATCATCTGATAATGTGCCTGCAAAGCATGACAACACATTAGAAACGTGAACATGCCATCACAAAAAAAATGAGTTTTCCCTTCAGAATAGAGAAGAAACAAACGTAGGTCTTGGAGAAAGGTCACGTTGACTCACTTTGATCCTCTGATCCATCACCTAGAGCCCCCAGTCTTTGCATGAGCTCTGCAAATTCAGGTTTTTTCAAGAACTCATGGACAAATTCATGGGAATTCTTTGCCAGAACAACATCAAAACCATACTGCAAGTACACAGAAAATGGACAATAAAGACAAATCAATATAAGAAAAGCATGAAGTCTAAACTTTAATTAATATCTTTTTACTTCGATAGACAAATCAAACAATATCTTTTGCCAGAAGCAGAATACAGAAATAAAATGGAAACATGTGAAATGTCATAAGTTACTAATTGAAAAACTAGTGGTTACTACCAAAAATATTTTTTCTGATAGGTGGCTCTACAGAAAACCCGAGTTCATCATTCTTGTGATTAGGGGCGGGCATCGGGCCGGCCCAGGCCCGTTTAGAGCTCGTTCCGCCGGGCTTTAAGTGTGGCCCGGACCGAAGATGGCCCGGCCCGTTTACTAACAGGCCAGGTTTTGGCCCGGTTCTTAACGGGCTCGGGTTTGAAGAGCAGCCCATTGGCCTAACGGGCCAATGTGAAGCGGGCCGGCTCTGGCCTGGCCCCACCCAAATCCATTAGCAAAAAGTAATAATTAACAAGTTCCCATGTACCCAACTAATTATCTTTCTAGTTTCCATAAAATTAATGCAATTAATTAGGTAAATAGTAATAGTTACCAAGTTACTATCCGATAGTTAATTTTTAAAAAAATTATATTATTAAAAAATTAATAAATAATTCAGGCCCATCGGGCCAGCCCGGGCACAGCCCATGTATGTAACGGGTTGGGTTTCGGCCCGGGCCTAAAATCTTGGCCCAAACCCAACCCATGGCAGGCTGGGTCGGCTTGGTCCATCGGGCTGCCCGGCCTGTCACCACCCCTACTTGTGAGGCTTATTTCACCAGATGCAAAACACAGAAATTCATACACATTATGGGGGTGTTTGATGTGCAGGACAAACGCCGCACAGACAGACCATGCAGGGACCAGTCTGTCCCTACCCAGGGGCGTTCCGCACGTCAAACACCCCCGATGTGTACATATTAATTTCATGAGGCTGCGGAGTTTGGTAACCTACACCTATCTAGTACTGATCAAACAAAACCCCACAGGGCATAAGGAGTACACATCTTTCTACAGAGACGTCCAAAATCAATCTCTTCTACTTATGAACATGAAAAATGGACCCAATTAAGTTCAATACTGCCCAGAATAGTCTGACAAATGCAAGTGGAACAGACATGAAGCATTTCTTTATGCACAATTGGAAGGAAAAGCTAAAAATAGATAGAAAGCAAACCTCGTCCGCTAAGGACTTGAAAACATGAAAGGGAACAATCCATTCTGGACAATCAACAGCATCCTGCAGTAATTTTGCATCAAATTAGTGATGTACTGAAACCATCAGGAAAATGAAGAAGCAGTGACGATTTGATCCACATGCCCATTATTTCTGGGAACTATTTTCTGGAAGTAACCCCTTCTGTTTAAACAGGTAGAGTGTATCAGGTCTTTTAAAAAGTTTAAAACAAAAAGTTTAAAATGTTAAGAAATTGAATTGCTTTTGGGGATTGCACTCCTTAGGAAATTACTATGATATTATTTAAGAACTGTGATAAATTTATTACCGTTATTTTCTATTTAACATGAAAATCCTTAACAATATTTTTTCTTATCAAATAAATTGAAAATTGATTATTGGAAGACTGTGTCTTCGCCAAATAGAATATGATGATAAATAAGTAATAATAGCATGATATCATCATCAAGCCTTCTCCCTCAGGCATCAAGTGTCATATTTCTTTATTCATTTGATCATTTCTACCTAAAGCCAAATCCTAGATTCATATTCTGTAGCACCTTTTATAATTCTATGATGCTGCATCCTCCACATTGCCTCTGGCAGTACCTTTAACACGTCAAGTCACTTGCTATCAAGGTACCTACTACCTACATAACTTGAATTTTTAAAAAGAAAAGATGGGTTTGGGTGTGGATAAGCACCAAGGTATAGCACCTATGACATAGGTCCTATCATGGACATCAGTAGCTGCGATTGTGTGTGTATCATAATTACAAAAATTATCAGTAACCTGAAAATATCATGATATATTTACAAAATATAAAATCTTGACAGATTCAATTATCACATAAATTAAATATATCAAGACTTTATCATAATTTAATGCAATTTTAACCTGATTTTAAGTCTCCCCATATTTTTGCATGATTTCATTTATTTTTATGGTTTTCCACATCTTGTTTTTAACAAAACAAAAGTTTTAAAAATCCTGCAAGAGTTTACTTGTAAAGAAAATCCTGAGAAACCCTCACAAGGGCCTTTCTAGTCACTGTTTACCGGTTAGCAATAAGTAGGTAGCCGTATGTTTAGTACATAACTTCATATTCAAATGAAGCTCGTAAGATAGCTGCATTGAGAGCTGAAATGAGTAACTGTATGTTTAGTACATAGCTTCATAATTCGTATTCAAATGCAGCTTGTAAGGCAGCTGCATTGAGGGTTGAAAACATAAAACCTTAAAAAGACTGAAAAACAGACCAATTTTGGTTGTCATATTACTAGCTGGACGAGCTCGCCACTTATTGGTTCAGCATGCCAAGGTCGCTGCTCATAGCCACCTAGCTGCAGAATATGTGAAAATTCATCTCCCACTTACCCAGTTTACAAGAATACTTTTCCAGAAGCCACTCATATGTCCATGCTCACAATGCTAGCATGACGCATGACCTGAGAATCAGAGATTGTTTTTTTCCTAAACAAACCACAGAACACTCTTGATTCCACTCTTCTGTTTGAAGAAACTAATATAAAGGATGCTCAAAGACCGAACTAGTCCAGCAAGTAAAATAACAAAGATTTATAGACCAGAAAAATGTGTCAAAAGCACTGACAAAAAGAATTATGATACATCCCCAAAATTACAGGATTCATACATGCTTCCATGCATTGAAAACTATCTTTCAGTAGTGAAATCATGCCAAGAACATAACCAACGATGACATCAATGGCATTTAGCAATGAAGCAATCAGGTTCGTCTTTAAGTACCTCTAAGTGGAACTGGTACTTAATGCCAAAAGGACTTGAAGATTTGAATTTCTACACAAAACAACATATAAGCAGTTAGAAGTCCACGAGGCACCAAACATATTAATTGCTTTGTATAATGAAACACTTCTCAAAAAACCATTATGCACATGAAGGAAAGCTCAAACCTTCTGAGCATAATGCTCATCAAAAGTAACCCAATATACACTATTTCCAAATGTTAGCCCTTCAGCTGCAGAAAAGGATTTTGATAGACATTGTTAACAAAATTTTGTATGTTGAAAAGTTCATAGTGTGTATGCATGCCTATATATTGAAAAGAACATCTTCACTATGAAAAACATTTACATCCCCTCAAACCCCATTTCACCAAGCTCTAATCACATGAAAAGTTCTGGTTGGGTGCGATTACTAAAGATCACAGATACAAAAGTACCATTTCGTAGTTTTTTTATTATGACATTTGCATCTGGCATAGTCCCAATAAATACGCCTCCAGGACGAAGCAATGCAGCTATGTTTGACAAGGCTCGTCGTGCACGTGCTTCAGTTGACCATGAATAATGCAATGCAAACTGCAAATTCACAATACCAAATGATAAAACATTCCCATACAAACTGAGCTTTACAAAGTTCCCTTTGAAGCCAAAAGTAGATAATTGAACATGGAATGATGTAGAACACAATAAAAGCCAAACAGTGTCATATTGGAAACAACAGTCAGAGGAAAAAATGCTGGACAATAAAATGGCTTACAGTCTAACAGACAAAAACCTAAGCATGAAAAAATCTAAGCATGCCAATAGGTGAAGTTTTGGTTTCCAAACACCACAAAACCTTTATTTTGGTATACCAAAGAACTATGATTAGTTGTCTCTAACATATATTGGTACTTGAGAATCCACCATCTTAAAAGTGCAGCACAAAGCCTGACAACCATAACTGGTCAGTGGTCACAGGTTCTGAAATTTCTAAGAGTAACAGTGAGATGGAAAACCTATTTGCAAGGCCATAACATGCATAGTTTTACAGAATGGCATTAGGATCATAGTCACAGATATCGGCAATATTTTCAAAACATCATGATATTATCGCTGTAAAGTGTAAATTCATCAAACGATAATATAGGTAAAATATCACAATATTTTGAAAATGTCGCCAATTTGATAATATCGCGATATTTACTGTTTTTATTTATTTTTTACATTTTAAATATGTTTTTCTTCTTTCTTTTACATTTTTTTCTCATTTATTTTATTATTTATGTATTTTTTCTCTAAACATGATATTTTCGTACTTATTTTTTTTATTTTTTAAGCCCCGAGATTTTCCTGAGATTTATCACCAAACCTATAATATCGCGAGAAATAGCCTCGCCGATACCGATATTTGTGACTATGATTAGGATGTGATCTCCAAATGAAGGCAAGTCCAGGAGGGCAACTCCAAATGGATGCCATGAACCCAGGAAGACTGCACCAAGAAAGGGGATGTCCACCAATTATTTGATTTCATTTCCATAGTCAACACTGAAGTTTAGGGTCATTCTTACACTCATGGTTACATCATGCAAATAATATTTCATGGTGCTATCACATTTGATATCACAAACTACACTGGATCATAATAAAGTTAACAGGTTATAATGGTCAAAGGAACAAGACAAGAGGAAACCTTACTCTCACATACCAGCACAACTTACATAGAGAGGCTTTCTCTAAATACATGCTTATTTAAATTTAACACTTACCTGACAACTGCATATATCAAATGGTGCATCATTTTCCAAAACCCTATAGAGGCCCACCTACATTACAAAGAAACCATATATCTAGAGATGATCAGAGCTAAGTATAAATAGAAACTAAATGAACTCACAGGGATCATAGGAATAGCCAATTTGAGAAAAAAACAATATTGTTCCATAAAATTATGGTATGTATAAATATAAAACTTTTATGTATCTATTTGTATGGTTAGAAAACAGTATCAAATATTCAAACTGTGACAATAAAAAAAGGATAACCAATAACCAAGAATCATCTGCATTCTTCCCATGAGAGGTGGTTAATCAAATACATTTGTAAGAAAACTGGAAGTGAGCAGTCGACATTTTTCAAAATGCAGCTTGTAAGTAGGTCCTACATAAATTGCGAAAGAACTTAAGAATCCAGTCCAAATCATTGTGAATTTCAACAACCTCAAAGCAATCTCCACAGATAAGACGAGCAGGGAATGAGACTTTCTTCCTGCGCATATTCTGGTCAGCATCACCATTATAGCGTATCCTGCAATCTTCAATCTGGATATACAAATGAGAAAAAGATAAGGTAAATGAAATGGTCACATTATTTAAACTCTTTGTCATGCAAATAATATAAAAAACAAATGACTGGACAAATTTCCTAATTATGCAGAATGATTTTACTACAGCAGTTTTTCATACATGAAACTGTAATGAAAAGAGGCGGAAGCACCAATAGAGCAAATGTCACTCTTTAAGAGTGACCACTAGAGCCAAGAACACAAACACCGAATGTGCACACACAAAAAACTCTCAAATATGGAAATGACTTAAAGTCATAAGTTGAACATTAATGAAGAAAGGAAGAGAGGGGTATAAAACCCATACATGAGAAGGAGAACACCTCCTCTATTTATAGAGGAGGGAGGCACTAAAGAAGAGACTACAAGGGGGCTCCCTTGTAGTCGTTGGGAGCTCCAACGGTCAGAAATCTGACCGTTGGGGCCCCAACGACTACAAGAGTGGGGCCCCTTGTGGTCATCCTAAAGAAAGAAAATAAAAAAAACAAAAAAGGAAAAGGATAAAAAATAAAAATAAAAAGGTACATTGGCAGAATTACAAGAATACCCCTATCGGGTATTTCAATAGAATAGAATATGTATATATATACATATATGTATACATATACTTATATATATACGGATGTATATATATATAAGTATATGTATATATATATATATATTAACACTCCCCCTCAAACTTTACGGGGAGAAGACCGAAAGTTTGCTAAGGAGAAACATGAATCGTGGAGTTGGGAGCGCCTTGGTGAAGAAGTCAGCTAGTTGATGCTCTGAAGTAACATATGGTAATGAGATAGTCCCTCTGAGGTATTCATCTCGAACATAGTGGCAATCCATTTCAATATGCTTGGTCCGCTCATGAAAAGGTGTGATTACTAGCAATGTAAATCGCACTTTTGTTGTCACAGCAGAGCTTGGTGGGAGTGTAAATGGGGACGCCCATGTCAGCAAAGAGACTTCTGAGCCATACGATTTCCATAGTTGTCATTGCCATGGCCCGATATTCAGCTTCAGTGGATGACAGTGAAACCTTCTGTTGCTTCTTGCATCTCCACGAAATGAGAGATTCACCTAAAAAAATACAAAGACCCGTTATTGAGATACGATCATTGGGATTTCCTCCCCAGTCAGCATCAGTAAAAGCAGTTAAGTCAAGAGAGGAGGAAGAGGATAAGAAGAGTCCCTTTGATATAGTATTTTTGATATATCTGACAATTCTCAATACGGCTGCCATATGAACCGAAGTAGGTGCATGCTGAAACTGGCTTACTGCATGAACCGCATGAGCTATGTCTGGACGTGTGATGGATAGATAGGTGAGAGATCCGATTAATTGACGGTAGGGGGTTGGATCCTCAAGAAGAACACCATCTTCAAGTCTCAGTTTTGCATTAATGACTTCGGGAGTCTCGACTTTCTTTTCATCAGATATTCCTGATTTGGCACAAATTTTTGCAGCTAATTTCATCTGAGATAGGATGTATCCTCGCGGGGAATAAGCCACTTCAATCCCTAAAAAATATCTCAAATAACCAAGGTCAGACATATCAAAAGTTTCTTTTAACATGGACTTTACATCATTTACTCCCTTTATGTCATTCCCAGTAATGATCATATCATCAACATACAGCAAAAGCATAATAATGGAGTCACCTGTCCTTTTAACAAAAAGAGCAGTGTCAGTATAACAAGAAGAAAATCCTAAATTTATTAATACGTTACTAAACCTATCATACCAAGCTTTAGGTGCTTGCTTAAGACCATATAAAGCCTTTTTTAATTTCAAAATTTTTCCATTTAAATCCATACCTAGAGGAGGTTCCATATACACTTCTTCATTTAAATTACCATTCAAAAAGGCATTTTTGACATCAAGTTGAAAAATTGGCCATTTTTTAACTGCGGCTATAGCAATAAGGGCTCGAACACTAGTCATTCGAGCAACGGGGGCAAAGGTTTCATCATAATCTACCCCATACTCTTGGGCATATCCCTTGGCTACCAACCTAGCCTTATATCTTTCCAATGAACCATCACTCTTAGTTTTTACTTTAAACACCCATCTACATCCAATGGGTTTTTTGCCATTGGGAGAATCAATGATTTCCCAAGTTTGTGCCTTTTTTAGAGCATTAAGTTCAAGTTGCATAGCTTCATTCCAATGAGCATATTGCTTAGCATCATTGTAATGAGATGGTTCATGAAAAGGGTGAAGAGCAAGTAGGCATGCCCGAAAGTTAGGCGAAAAAGAATCATAAGAAACAAATCTATTTGGTATTTTGGGAATCCGATTTGATCTTCTTTGAGAAGTCTCTTCGATGGACTCATTTTGGGAAAAATTTTCAAGGGCACAAGGAGGATTCCTTTCATTCCTTCTAGAGTAGACTTGAATTTGTCTTGAAACATTTTCTTCTAAGTTTTGATCATCGCTTGGATGTTCAACAAGATCTTCACTAAGGGATTCATTAAGATCAATATGATCATCTATGATGTTTTCTTTAGGCAATAAGTCAAATAAGAATGAATAATCAATATTTTCATTCGGTTGGTGCGAAAAACCACTTTCCTCTTCAAGGAATGTGACATCTTTAGAGATATAAAGCTTGTTTTTAAGTATGTCAAAACATCGATACCCTTTTTGTTTTTCGCCATATCCTAAAAAAATACATTCAATAGCCCTAGGGGAAAGTTTATCATTCTTGTGAGTTAAAACAAAACATTTACATCCAAAAATTCTTAGTCTTTTATAATCGGGAGACATATTGTAAAGTTTTTCAAATGGAGAAAGATTTTTCAAGGAGGACGAAGGGGTTCTATTGATAAGATATGTAGAGGTTAGAACCGCTTCGGCCCAAAAGGATTTTGGAATGTGTCTTGAGATTAACAACGTTCTTGTGGTCTCTATTATGTGCCTATGTTTTCTTTCCGCAAGTCCATTTTGTTGCGGAGTGTTGGGGCAAGAACGTTGGTGGAGAATTCCATTTTCTTTCAAATAGTTTTGAAAATCATTGGACATATATTCGCCTCCCGAATCGGATCTAAGAATAGATAGATTTCCCAAAAATTGGTTTTTGACCATGGCATGAAATTCTTTAAAGAAGGAGAAAACTTCGGATTTGCGACTTAGGAAGTAAATCCACGTGAATCGAGTAAAATCATCAATAAATACCACATAATACGAAAAACCTCCTTTAGACAAAATAGGGGAAGGTCCCCACACATCGGAATGAATAAGTTCAAATGGCCGAGCAGTAAAGTAACTTCTTTGTGGAAATGGAATAGCTTTAGATTTCCCAAAAATGCAATCTTTACAAGTCATGTGATTGTCTTTACAAGTATTGTTCAAAAACGGAAAAAGAGACATTTTTACAAAATTTGGATGGCCAAGTCTCTCATGCCATATTCCAATATTTTTGTCTTTTACAAGATTGCACAATGGCTTAGATGGAAGAGTCAAAAAATCCATAAAGTAGAGGTCACCCCTTCTATGGCCTTGCCCAATCAGCTTCCCTGACTGGAGATCCTGCACGGTGCAATCCTTAGGTGAGAAAGAGACTTGGCATCCATGATCGGTGATTTGAGATACGGAAAAAAGATTTAAATTTATTTTAGGAACGATTCTTACTTTAGGAACAAAAAAATTTTTAAAATCAAGTGATCCAATACTTTCAATGCTTAGTGATGTACCATCGGCCGTTGACACACAAGAAGATATAGGTTCGGAAAAAATATTTGAAAGAGAATTTTTATGAGATGTCATATGAAAAGAAGCACCGGAGTCTAGTATCCACATACCTGGAGGTGATGAAGAGTAGGCAATGGCGGCCCCGGATGTTGAAGGAGAAGTCTTGAGAAGATGTTGAAGAACTTCGGAGATGTGATTTAGAGTTTCTTTGATATCTCCTTCTTTGGTACTTTCTTCCTTCTTCGGAGAAGTTTCCCCAACCACGGCAACCTTTCCTTTGAGTTTTGGACAAGCCGGTCTAATGTGACCCGGTTCATTACAATAATGGCATATTATTCCCCTTCTAGGCCCATTATTATTTTTGTTAAAATGGGGAGGTCTATACGCTTTAACATTTGATCCGGGCCTAGTAACGGCCAAAACTTCATCACTCTTGATGCTTAAGCCAAGTCGAGTTTCTTCTTGACATATCTCGGCGAGGGCATCTTCAATAGGTAAGGCTTTGCTTCTATGGAGAAGAGATGCCCTTACTTGTTCAAACTCCGGGCGAAGACCATGAAGAAATTGAAAGAAATGTTCTTTCTCAATTTGTTCCCTCCTTAATTCAATATCTTCCGGAGCCACCCACTTAGGCTCAAGAAGAGCAAGTTCATCCCAAAGGGGAGTTAAAGAGCTAAAATAGTCCTGGACATTCATGTCCATTTGTTTGGTGGAACGGATTTTTTCTTGACAAAAAAATTGTCGAGCAAGATCCTTTTGGGTATACATACCCTTAAGGAAAAACCAAGCCTCATTGGCCCTTCTAAATTTGGCTATATTAGCACAATTTTTAAGGTCAACATTGTTCATAAACCATGCCAAGATTTTGGCATGGTTACTTTCCCAATCCTCAATTTTGGATTGATGATCATTAATAGCTTTGATGCGCTCATCGCCATCTAAAGCCTTTTCAACTTCGTTTTCGATCTTGGTGAGAACAAGAGAGGGTTCGAGAGTAGTTCCCATAACAAAACCCCAAAGTTTCTTACCTCTAAGATGATTTTCCATCGCGGAGGCCCACATGAGATAGTTGGACCCATTTAGCTTAAAAGAAAGCTCCACTTTAGAGTCACGTTCCATCGGCACCAACAAGTCCTTCCTTTCTTCAAATAAATGAGTCACGCGTTCCAAAGAAAAGGCCAATCACCAACGTAGCTCTGATACCATGTAATGAAAAGAGGCGGAAGCACCAATAGAGCAAATGTCACTCTTTAAGAGTGACCACTAGAGCCAAGAACACAAACACCGAATGTGCACACACAAAAAACTCTCAAATATGGAAATGACTTAAAGTCATAAGTTGAACATTAATGAAGAAAGGAAGAGAGGGGTATAAAACCCATACATGAGAAGGAGAACACCTCCTCTATTTATAGAGGAGGGAGGCACTAAAGAAGAGACTACAAGGGGGCTCCCTTGTAGTCGTTGGGAGCTCCGACGGTCAGAAATCTGACCGTTGGGGCCCCAACGACTACAAGAGTGGGGCCCCTTGTGGTCATCCTAAAGAAAGAAAATAAAAAAAACAAAAAAGGAAAAAGTGAAAAAGGAAAAAGGAAAAGGATAAAAAATAAAAATAAAAAGGTACATTGGCAGAATTACAAGAATACCGCTATCGGGTATTTCAATAGAATAGAATATGTATATATATACATATATGTATACATATACTTATATATATACGGATGTATATATATATATATAAGTATATGTATATATATATATATATTTTTTAACAGAAACACCCTCAAGACTAGACCACCAATGACACTAACCATATTAACACTAGCTTTAGGGAACAACTTGCAAAAAGCTTGACAACGCCAGAATCAAAGAGAATATGGCATGCACTCCCCATATGTGACGATTTAATTGAAAGCAAATGTATGTTTGAACCATGAATGTAGGAATAAAAACGTAGCTTAAACCTCCAAGAATTCTACATATCACATATCATGTGCCTATGAGATAACCAAAACAAGAAAAAAACTAAAGCATATAGTATGTGATCATTACCGATCCTTCAGCAATATCAATACCAACGTAATATCCAATCCTTGCCTTGTCCCATTTGATGAGGTCACCACCCTGTAAATATACAAATCAAATTAGCAAACAATCATGAGTTAATTGTTAAAAGCTCACATGAAATATTTGACGAGGCCACTTAGGTGAATCAATTTCCTCAACCCTTGCATTACATATTCATATTCTTTGCACCCTTTACCCAAATGCACTGAGGTAAAACTGCTTGTAAAGGCGTGCAAGCTAAAACAATTCAACAAAAAAAAGAATCAAGTTCTAAACATCACCTGCAGGTGATGTTCAAAACAGAACTACATAGTGACAGGGACAGAAATTTGTGACGGGAAATGGATGCTGCACACACTTCTCCCATTGTTGACATTGATATGCCAGCAGCTCAGCCAGCTAATCCAAATTCGCGATTGTTCCATTTTCTGATGTTAGCAATAGACAGATTGACTTCTTAAAGGTAGGCAACAAGAAACGATAAAAAGCAAATGGGTCGTTGTGGTTAGTACCAAAAATCACAACTATGATGTCTTCCGTGGACAGATTCATGTGAACATGGATAGTTCTCCATACTGATTACAACTGAGCTTCCAAACATCATTAGACACAAAAAGGGGTCCACCGAAATTAGAACCTAAATTCACAGAGGAGTTCAAGCGTGTTCAACCATTCGCCGTAAACCACTAAACCGAAAAAAGGTTGGTTGGTACTAAAAAATCACCAAATGTGAACAAATTCAGATAGATTTTTACAAATTTCACTATTCTCAGATATCGATAAACAGGTCTCCACCAGTTTAATAACTTTAATTCCACCAAAAGACAAAAGAAACGGAGAAAAAACAAAACTAGAATCATGAACGTAAAAATCTTACCTTTCCACAAGCAAGATCAAGAACGCAATCGCCTCTCCGCGCATATATATGAATCAGCACACTCTTTATCTGCAACATAATCAATGCAGAGGACTCAACAAATCGGTACAGCAGAGAGAGAAAGAGAGAGAGAGAGAGGGTCTACCCAGTTGTTGAGCTTCTTGAGATGGATGATGGGGCTCGCCTCTCGCTCTTCAAGGGTCTGGTTCGTGCGGGCGCTGTAGTGGTCGGCGACCTTCCGCGCCAAGTTCTTGGTGCTCTCGTCCTCGTAGAATTCAGCTTCTTCTGCAAAAACAAAACAGAAGAACCGCCAAAATCACCACCCCTCGAACAAATTAGGAACCGTATTCTCAGGTTTTGCAAAATATTTCCAAAGAAAACAGAGGGGGAAAACCCCTAATTTAATTGAGTCGCGAAAAAAAATCCAAAAAAAGAAGGGAAAAATAAACCGACCGCTTTGAGAGATGAGGCGTCGTCTCGATTGCGAGGGATCGAAAGAAGTCGAGGGAGAATGCTCGATGCTTCGCTTCATTTACGCCGAATTCCTTTGATTTTTTTTCCCTCGTTTTTCTCTTTTTTTCACTCTTCGTTTTGTTCCTGTCGTTCTGATACCAAAGCAAGGTGTGGAAGAGAAGAGAATGTCGACTTATTTGGCGATGTAACCGGGTCGGATTCGGTTCGGATGTAGGTCTTACTGAACCCGACGAAATCTCAGATCATTTAGGCTAGGGGTGTCAACGGGTCGGGTTGGGTTCAGACCCAGGTGGAACCAGACTTTAACCATATATTTTCCGGTATGGTATCGGGTTCGGATTCGGATCCGGATCTAATCGAATCTACTATAAGGGGAACTATATCTGGATCCAATAAAAACTACATGAACCAGACCCAGACCATTCCGGGTAAAGTAATACTTTTTATCATTTTTACATTGAAAATTTGTGGGTCTTTTAATCCAAACTCGGGTCGGATTCAGGTCTGGTATAAAATTTCACAAACTATACCTGGGTCCATGTTTTACGAGTGGAGTCCGGGTAAACCAGACCCATTGACACCCTAAATTTAGGCCTGTCAATGGGTCCGGATCTGACGGGAACTAGCTTAAGCAGAATCAGGTTAGGCTCCGGACAAAGATAGCAAGAACTGGAAAATATTATATTTTTATTCCTTTTGCATCAAATTTGAGTCAAGATCAGATAAATCCCATCAGATTAACAAGCCAATGGATATGACCTAATCTGATTTGTTGTGGGATGTGAAAGGTTATTGTTGAACCAAGATCTGATTAGTTTAACACAGCCAATTACATTCAGAAAGTCATCTGCTGTGGAAGAAGCCTGTAGAGTTTGGAAAGGGGTTTTATTTATGAAAAATGGCATGACCTTGTAAAACGGCGTGCTCTTCGAAATGTCTCCCAATTAAAGAAATCTTTTTCATATTTAAAATGTCTGATTTTTTACTTTTTATGATATTTTTTAACCCTTTCACAAGTATAGCACGACGTTCACAAATCATTTTTGCGAATGTCGTAATATATTAGTAGACTTAGTCAGTTAAAGGAGGTTAGAACATTTTATGAACATTTGCAAAAATTATTTGTGAATGTCATACTATATTTGCCAACGCGAAAGTATTTAATTAAGATGTGAATGTCTTGTCCTTCACATGTGAATGTCCTCACACATTTGCAAATGTTTCTCGGTATGCACATTAAATGTGACAGTTCACATGTTTAAAAGGTTGGTTTCCCATTTGAAGATTGTTTTTGCAACGAATTAAGGTTTTTTTATTCCCTAACCTGTTTCCTAACAATATTTTTTTATGACTATTTTTAGTGAATCGCTTGTGTGATTGTTTTATATCTGTCATGCAGCGGTATATCACCAACGACTTTTTGGAGCATTTAGTATATCAGCGGGGGCAAAATATTTCGGAAGCACATGTTTTACTCTCTATAACGGTTGAGTCAGTCATTTTTTGAAATTGTGGCATGAATCAATAAAATTTTAAAACATTGTCATGAATCAGTTAATTTGTGAAACAATTGAATGATTATCAAATTATCTTTTCATGTTCAATAACCTATTACGTTTGTTTTTTGTAATTCGATTTCATGTAAAATAACCTATTTCAATAGCCTATTTTGTTTTTTATGCTCACTAGTTATAAATCTTATGCTCTTAATTTTTAATTGTTAGTAAACATTAGTTAATAAACCTCCCTGATAATTCAAAATTTGTTAGGAAGAAAATGTGGCAAACCTACAGAAACCTTGAACATTATTTACAAAAAAGTGCATTTCACCGGACCTTGTTATTGTTAAGGCCATTGCATCGTCGCAAGTTGTTTTTGCTTAGCATGAATCTGTAGACATGTTTTATCATGGATGACTAATTATAAAAATGTATGAGATTAGGTACTTTTCACGTCCCTGAGATACTTTTTAAACATAAAAAATCAATGTCCCCAATTACTTAGACTTTAAGATAAAATATTCAAGTTTTTTCAATAAAATAATTCAATCAAAAACATGTTTTTCAATAAATAGGTAATAATAAACTTGGCTACAAGTTTTTATTAAGCAAAAAGCACCTGCAATTATGTTTTTAAATTGACTTAATGAGACCTAATAAAATTGAGATGTATGGAATGCACTATTCATTCACAAAGTGGTGTACACTCTTGTTTACATTGATTTAGCCACCAAATGGTAAATTCAACCATACAGATGAGTTTAGCATATTTTATTTAGTATATTATATGGTTTTTTCATAATTTGGTATTCATTGAATTTGGTTGTTTATATGTTATTTATCTTGTATTGTAAAGATGATTAGAGAACACTTGCATGATTTTCAAGTTATTTTTTCATTTTCAATATCATATTGAGTTTGTTTTTTGTAATTATGTTTTGTTTGAAATAACATTTTTTGTTTCTTCTTTGATCGCATGTTTACCTCTATCCTCGAATTTGTTTATGTAGAAAATTGTTCATTTATTATAAATATGATGACTGAAGAGACGGTCACGAACGCAACAATATCTTTTGAAGGAACAGAGATAGATTACGCATTGGTTGATATGTCCTACTATGAAGTACGAAAAAGACTTGACACGTGGATAAAAAGATAACCTTCTTTGTGGTCAAGTGTATAGGTGATTTGATATATTTCACAACAAAGGCAACATGAATAAGATGAGACCAAAAATACAGAGTTCAAATAAGAAACAACAAACATATTAAGTGGCAGTAAGAAAAGATGTTGCACGAAGGTTGAAGAGTAAGTGTTCAAAATCATGTCTTTCATCCAAGAAGCATTTAACGAGGAGGATGTTAGTGAGCAATCAATGATGAAGAAGTGCAAGTAGTCATCAACATCAGAGTTTTTAATAGTTGTGAATCTGCATGCCCGACCCAAAAAAGTAAGAGACGTAGCCACCTACAGTGGTAATGATGAGATGGATAGGAAGCATGTGGACATTGTGAAGGTGGAAAGGGCAAATGATGAATCTCAATAACGGGAGGGTGACAAGGCTGAGGTAGAGGAGATTGTGGAGAAGAGAAAGGAATTTTCTCTAGCAAACAAAGAGGTCAATGTTGAGTCGATGGGTGAAGTGGGAAAGGCAGAGAAGGATCCTCAAGAGCATGAGGTGAAGAGGGCGGAGAAGGATTCTCAAGAGTTTGAGGTGGGGAGGGCAGACAAGAAAGTGGAAGACCATCCCTTGGAGGAAAAAGTGAAAAGAAGAGGTCACAGTAGAAAAGAAGGTTTAGTGGTGGTGGATATGTATTTTATTAATTTGTTAGTGTATGCAATATGTTTATAAGATATTTGCCATCAATTTTGATTTTGCATTCAATCATTTATTAAAATGTCATGTATGTGTGTGAAGCATGTTTGTAAGATAAATAGTTTAAATATTGCAATTCAATTATTAAATTATGATATTTGTATGTGTAAAGCATGTTTATAAGGTAACTAGTTTGAATATTTTAATTCAATAATTAAATTATGATATGTGTGTAACGCTCCAAATTCTTAACCCAAAAATTTAGCAGAAAATTAAAAAAAATAGCTTAAAACAGTGAAAATGATATTTTTCATGCAGGGGTTAAACGACTTAGGAGCGGGTTACAAATGTGAATCAACAATATAAGATCAGAGAATTTACTTATAAATCATTCACTAATCATTTATGGAAAGATAAAATAATTTGTATTTTTATAAGTCATTCAAAAAATGTGGTGAGATAGATAAACAGTATAGAGTTGCAATTAAACAAGCACTTAGAATAAAAACAAAACAAAATCCTAAGTCTAGCTTTGGATCCTCAAAGATTCTGGTTCTTGACGTTGTCCTTGCATCTCGCCATCTACTGTGCAGCACATTAGTCACATAAAATTCTTTTAAAGGGTCAGACATGTGAAAAGCCTGGTAGATATATGCCAATTTTAGGTAATTACATACATTTCAATATAAGATGTCATAGTTCATTAAGGCAGATATTCATGGAACAATTCAACAAAAAATGAATACAACATGCTTCAAAAATAATACTTATGAGTATCTTGTAACTTTATTCAGAATATGGCCATGCATTATCAAAGCCCATTTTTATTTTAAGATGTGTAAATAAGGTCTTTGTTTATCTTGATTACAGTCTTCTCGGGTACTCGGGAGCACACGACACAACAAAAAAGAATACTTTGGGCATCATTATGCTATGTAGTTTAATTTACCGAAGGTCTAACTGTTAGGGGTCTAAAGAAGGTGGTCCATGATCGAGAGAAGTTCTCGCAGTGGTAAACGTTCAGTATATGATGAATCCAAGACTCGTTGCAGTAGTTAAGGATCACATATGACACGTCAATAGCCCCGGTCTCCTAACCTTTAAGTGACTAAAGACTATTGAGACGCTTTGCTCACATAAAACATAATATTGTCACTCGAGACTTGTAACACCTACCTCTTCAGGTAAACCATAAATTTAAATGGTTTTAGGGTTCTTATTTTGGGATTTTGTCATTACATGTGTCTCATACCATTAGGCAAATTCAGAGCACAATAATTCTATTACCCCTCCAAGGTAATCATGATTCATTCGTATATACCCAACTCATTTAGTATTGCTCTGACGCTTTTAGCCCCAATGACCATTCTGCTTGTAAAGACAGATATAACGTGTTAAATATGTGTGTATGGATGTATTATTAATAGTATGGTGTCATTTTAACACTTCATGGGTTCGTATCAACCCCAAGCTCGTATATGAACAATCACAAGTATACACATATTTTTTATGTCTTACAATATAACACAAATCATATGTTATGCACATCGATGTGCTCAAATGGCACCATAGACGTTTCTTGAATTAGGCTATGAGACAAGTCATCATTCATGCAAATCATGCACCATTTCATGTGACATAACAAGAAAACGTATAAGAACATATTCCACATGTCCAGACGGGTTCTATGGACCATAAGCTCCATCGTGAGCCATAGACAGTTATCGCATGCATCATGTAGAAATTTAACATCATATATATCACATGTTTAACACTGCCAATAGGGTTCTGTGAACCTTCGCTCCATTACGAGCATAAACATTCATCATATGCACACATACATCTTTTTTTAAACATGTGTACAGTTATCCCATTTCATGCATGCGCATGTAAAATAATATAGTTTATTCATAAAATATTCTATACATGCAAATATAAATAATATATTTTATTCATAAAATATTTCATGCATGCAAACGTAAAAATATCCAATGCATGTGAAGATAAATAAAATATTTTATTCATAAAATATTCCATACATGCAAACGTAAATAATCTAATGCATGCGAACGTAAATAATATATTTTATTTATAAAATATTCTATGCATATGAACATAAAATTATCTAATGCATGTGAACGTAAATAATATATTTTATTCATAAAATATTTTATGTATGCGAACATGAAATTATCCAATGCTTGTGAACGTAAATAATATATTTTATTCACAAAATATTTTTTGCATGTGAACGTAAAATTATCCAACGCATGCTTAAATCAAATCATATAATATTATTGAATGTATATATATATATATTAATATTAATATTATATAATTTTCATGTGTTTCGCATACGACCCTATATCATAATACATGTAGATTTCTGAGAAGCGAAAAGAAATCACGATGAAGATAGTGGCAAAGGTGTTCCGTCTACGTACCGCACCACAACTACAAAATAAAGAGGCAATAGATATAGAGTATTAACTACGGATAACTGCAGTTGCAGTTAAAAGTAGTTATTAAGTAGGGTTTAACACGGAGTTGTAGCTAATAATGGGTCATTGGACTTTAAGCTACAGTCTTTTAGCTTTTAACTACAGGTCCAGTTGTAGTTAATTCTCGCACATGGTGTACCCTTTTAGCTATGGTCGCAAGAAGAAGTAGTTAAAAGGTTGATGTATGGACAAAATGATATAGCATTCCTTAATGGGTTGAACTCAACCCCATCAACAGTGTGTTAGTTCTCCGTCATCAGCTGAGGCTCTTTCCTACTCTTTCTACCTTGCAAAGCAAGGTTTGTTTGATGAACACCCTATGAAAGAGACAGTTCCCTATTGCTTTTCCTTCCTTCCCACACACTTACACACACACACACAGAGATCCTGGATTTATTAATAATGATAATTCCATTGGATTGCAAATAATCATTTGTACTCGGATTAAAACTGCAGTGTATAGATGTGATAGATGTACTACAAGCTTGTAATTGTGAGTCATGTTTTGCATATTTATGATACTTTTGTTTTCCTTAACACTGGATAAGGGGCCTCTGTGTGGAAGCCTTTTTTGATATGTTATATTCTTTTATGTTTTTCCTCATGAATTCATAGAAATATTGCTACAAGGATCTAAAGCAAATAAAGCTTCTATGAAGGGAGCCATACCTTACTAGAAGCTTAGAAAGTAAGCATGTAGGTAGAGCATTTTTCAGTATATCATGATGTTGCTTAATTTTCTCTATGCAATCAGTACCTTATTCATCCATGGTTTCTCAAAAGTGTGGGTGGATTTATGTAATAACTCATTTCTTTCGTGCATGGTCTGAATTTCGTGCATGGTTTCTTAAAAGTTTGAGTGGCATGGTGTGGTAAGTAATTGAATGGATAAAGAGGCGTGGCTTCTAACATAAACTTTTTTGGCACATTTAGGATATCAACAGGGAAGAATCGGTTTTAGAAACTTATTGTGTAGTGCACTGGAGATCAGAGAGGAAAATTTGATAACCTGAAAAGGGCTCGTTTTGAAAACCTGTTGGCTGTCAATACCTTGTATAAGGTAGCAAACTACATATTATGTTGTATCTTCTGCCTCTGTTGTATTGACTAGAAATAATCACCTATTAATTTTTCTTGTAGCCTGGATATAGCAGTATCATGACTCAGAGAGCAAAAGTCAGCATCTAGGAAGCCGCCACAAAGTTTAAAGGTACACTGGATGCTAGTTTGTCAGTTGCAGTTTAGCAGAACTAATGTTTAGAATGTGTGCATTAATGACAGAGCCTTTCCAAGGATGAGTATGAGAGAAATTTCATTTGCGCAGTGGTCCCTGCAGATGAGATTGGAGTGAAGTTTGATGATATTGGTGCACTTGAATAAGACATTAAATGAGCATGTTATCTTTCCAATGTGTCGGCCTGAGCTATTTTTGAGAGGGTGGTGTGTGTTCTCCCTGAAACACAAATTGTGTGTTCCTGTGTGTACGGAGGAATATCTTGGGACCTGTGATAATTTATATGCCAATGTTGCCCACGATGACTTTATAATAAAATAACATATAAAAAAGGTAGATATGCTTTTGATAGAAATGTCCTCCGGTAAGATAGATGTGCGTTGGATGAAAATGTCCTCCCGCTCCCCGTAAATAGATTTGCAGGTTTCGCCTTTGTTTTTAGCTTGTGTTACAACACATGGCCGCCTTCTTGTTCCCGCCTAATAAGTTGTGGAGCCTGATTCATAGTTTTTTCTCTTACAGAAACGGCAGTCTGAGGGTTCCCACTGCGCGGTCAGCGGCCAGAGGTCTAGGGGGCGCGCCCCCCAGAAGAATTTTTTTGGGGCGTATGTTTGAGACTCGATTTCTTATGTGTCAAACCCAACTTGTTTAGGTTTAGGGTTGTCGCCCTTGCCTGGTATAAATTCTTTCTTTTTTTCTCCCTTGTAACTGTTGAAAAGAGCAATAAGATTTCTCTCTGAGCGACCATGGTTTTTTTTATTCTCTCTCTGTTGAAAAGAGTGATTTACAATATAAATCATATAAGAGAGTAGCGATTTACAGTAAAAATCAAATCAGAGAGTAGCAATTTATAGTAGAAATCAGATAAGAGAGTAGCAATTTATAGTAGAAATCAAATCAGTAAGTAACGATTTACAGTAGAAATTAAATCAAAGAGTAGCGTTTTATAGTAGAAATCAGATAAGAGAGTAGCGATTTACAATAAAAATCAAATCAGAGAGTAGCGATTTACAGTAAAAATCAGATAAAAGAGTAGCGATTTACAGTAGAAATCAGATCAGAGAGTATCGATTTACAGTATAAATCAGATCAGAGAGTAGCGATTTAAAGTAGAAATCAAATTAGAGAGTAGCGATTTACAATAGAAATCTTATAAGAGACTAGCGATTTACAGTAGAAATCAGATTAAAGAGCAGCGATTTACAGTAGAAATCGGATTTGTATTGTAAATTGTTATTCTCTAATCTGATTTCTACTGTAAATCGCTACTCTCTTATTTGATTTGTATTGTAAATCGCTATTCTCTAATTTGATTTCTACTGTAAATCGCTACTCTATGATCTCATTTTTACTGTAAATCGCTACTCTCAAATTTGAATTCTACTGTAAATCGCTACTCTCTGATATGATTTCTACTATAAATCGTTACTCTTTGATTTGATTTTCATTGTAAATCGCTACTCTTTGATCTGATTTTTACTGTAAATCGCTACTCTCTGATTTGATCTCTACTATAAATTATTACTCTCTTATTTGATTTCTATTATAAATCGTTATTCTCTTATCTGATTTCTATTATAAATCATTACTCTCTGATTTGATTTCTACTGTAAATCGTTACTTTCTTATCTGATTTCTATTGTAAATCGTCACTCTACTCAGTTTGACGTTGTGATCATTATCTTTGTTGTAAATTATTATTCTATGTCTACTCAGTTCGATGTTTGCACCCTCATATCATGATGAACAATAGACAGAATGCTGATTTTTCTGATAGTTCAATTATTTCTCACGAACAGACGATGACAAAGGGTGCTTCGGCGAAGGCAAAGGGTGCTCTAACAGCAGCAGACGATGACAAAGGGTGCTTCGACGACAACAAAGGGTGCTCCGGCAACAGCAGACAACGACAAAGGGTGCGTCATCAATTGGAGCTCCTGTTACAGCAGATGGTGTACGCCAAAGGGTGATCCAGAACGTTTAGGGTGACATATTGTGAGGAGCTCATGTTAAAGCAGAGGAGTTTACTCCTTAGGGCGAAAACGATGATGATTTTAACCCTTTCTGGCGAGAGGACATTTTTGTCCTTTACTCGAAACATCGTTGGCACTAATGGCGGGAAAGGGTACTTAAGTCTTTGCAAACGCATCAGACTCTGATGCTAAGTGATGCTGACACACACGAAGAAATGAGCCCCACGTGCTTACATATATGGAGCTCATTCAGACCCGAGAACACGCACCTGCGTGTTTCGGGGGGGGGGGGACATATAACCTGCTTTGGCTATTTTTACATGGAAACCTCTTGCAAGTCATTTTTGTTTCTGCTTTCTGGTGTTATTCTGCTTTTGGTTTGTTGGCTAATGTCGTAGCACTACAAAGATTTCAAAGTTTCTTTCCATCATTTTGTTAGGTTTTTGGTAGTCACTCATTGTTGCTCTTATTGTAATGACTTGATTGGTTTCAAAATATTCGAAATGGTTGGCAGTCATGCAAAGGGATATTGCTTTTTGGTCCTTTTGGTGTGGGGAAAACTCTCAATGCAAAGGCACTTGCCACTGAATCAAGAGCAAATTTCATCAGCATAACTGGTTTCACCCTTACATCAATGGTTGTCTAACTTTAATTGGCTCTTCTTTGATAAATCAAATTTATAGATCTCCTCACATATTGAAAATGGCTACAAATTGCAAGAGAATGGGTTTTTATATATTTTAAGTCTATTTTATCTAAGCATGCAAAAAAAATAAACCTTTAACTATGGCCATGGGTTGTAGCTAATAGTCATGACTACCATCATTAACTACGGCCTTTGGTTGTACTTAACATTCATAAGTGACTACAACCTCTAGTCGTAGTTAATAGTTTGTTGTTACCACGTCAGTATCCTCATTTGCTATGATTGTGGTCGTAGTTAATGTTATCATCATTTACTATAGTTATATTTGCTACAGCTCGATCGTAGTTAATGGTTATTACACACGGTACTATCCACTACGGTCATTGGTTGTAGTTAAATCTTATTTACTACAAACTTTTTAGCATTAACTATGGTGGTTGATAATACAAAATTTTGTAGTGCATGCGCAGGTGTTGTTGCAAGTAAGCAGTGAACCGATGGTTACCAGGGCGACAACACCCAGGTGGCTCGGCAAAAAATGAGTGCTAATGAAGATGAAGAAGCTAGCAACAGTGGTGGTGCTCATGGTGGCGCCCGGCCTGTCAGCTCAGTGGATCACCGTAGAGAGAGGAGAGAGAACTCCAGGGGATGCAGCTGTAGAGTGGCAGGTTTTTTTGGCGCAAACCAGAGAGAGGGAGTGTGTGAGCATGAGGGAGAGTAAGAAATGAGGGGCTCAACTGAGGCTTAAATAGGGGAGGGAAGTTAGGGGGCGTCTGATAACGTGGAGATAGGGAGGGGGCTCGTGGAGTAGGGGAGGCGATGGGAGAGGGTATGTGTAAAAAAAAAGGGAAAGAGGGCGGAAAAGGAGAAGGGAAAGGAAGGAATTGAGAGTTGATGAGTGATGGGATCCAAATGGATCCTAACTCATCACTCGGTTCTTGGATCCAAAATAAAGTTGCAATTTAGTTTGGGTCGGAATTACTAACAATGGATCCAAAAGACCCCACATTCAACCTAAATAGCATTCTACTCTCATAAAAAATTCTATTTTCTCAAAAATAATATATTTTATTAATATTTAATTATTTCTCCCTTGAAATTCTCAATGTAATTTTTCAAATAATTGTGAGAGATGGTGAATTGCTAAATATTCATAATTTACTAGAGTGATTCTGAATTAGTAAATAAAAAAAAATCTAGGATTTTGTAGGCATATTATGATTGGATCCTCATTGAGATCCAAATTTGAATACCTCTTTTTATCGGATTTAGCAGTTGAATAATCTAGTTTTACTCTCTCTAAATATTACGTTTGTTAATTAAATATTACATACACATAATTACTAGTTAATTATCCTAGAAATGGTTATTTATAATAAATTAATTTAAATACCATAATAATTGCTAAAAAATTCTTATTTTATTTATTCAAAAACTCTAAAAATTTTACGAGTATTATAATGTATATGTAAAACATGTTTGTAAGATAACTAATTTGAATATTGTAATTCAATAATTAAATTATGATATATGTGTGAAACATATTTATAAGATAATCATTTTGAATATTGTAGATCAATTATTAAATTATGATATGTGCGTGTGTGTTTGTGAAGCATTTTTGTAATATAATCAGTTTGGATAATAAAATTCAAGATCGTGTATTCAATGCAATATTAGATCAGTTATTTGTTATTGTATGTAGTTGTATTTAGTCTACTAAAATGAATCAATTTTAGTGTTATATTCAATGATTGATGTGTGATATCTGGCTGATTTTTATATAAATTCTTGTCAATGTATGCAGTTGTAATTAAGCTACTGAAATAAATCAATTTGAGTATTATATTTAATAATTAAATTATGATATGTGACTGATTTCATAAAAATTCTAGTATGATTGCAAGATTCACAACCACAAAGAGCAGAGAATTCAATAAGGTATATGTATTTGTTCTACTGGTTCTAAGCACACAAGTGGTTCTTTACACCATCAGAAGATGGAAAGGAGTGGTTGGATAGAATGCACTTTCGAGGATTCTTGGAGGTTTCACCATGGAACATTTGTCATAGTCACATAGATTTTATGGTGCAGTTCTAAAATCTCACAATTAACATAATTCAGTTATCCTATTTTGAGATAACCATCATCTTGAAAGACGTGGAATGCATCACAAGATTAAATTATTATGGGGAGCCATTGGTTTGAAATTTTCAAGTATCATTGTAAAGTTTTATTGGGAGCAATCGAGGATGCACTCGAAGGTGAACAATTAAAGTTGTCATGCTTAAGGATGACATATGACAACAATAAGACAAGGAGACTGAAAGAGAATATATCATGTGTGGGAGAGAAGGCTGGTCCTATGGTAGATAAGGAGTTAAAGGTATTCTTGGTTTACTTTTTTTTAAAGTTGTGTATTCATTAACACTGGTGGAGAGTATAGATATGTATCCTAAAACTTAATTGGTTAAAGGATCAAAAGAGACTAATAAGATATTGGATATAGGGATGGCAGTGGACCCGGGAGAAATGGGGCCCTGCCCCGCCTCGCCCCGGACCGGGATGGAAGACATGAAACGGGGGTGGAGGTTAAAATCAAAACATTCAGATTGGAACAAGTTCTAGAGGCCAACAGACTCGCATGGCATTTACTGTTAGTAACTTGTTCGATGAATTCTTGATTGCAGGAGTGGATAAGGGCCACTGGGGACTTCTCTTTCCTGAAAATCCACTTTTGGACAGATTACTCAGTCAGATCCAATGCCCTGACTATCAGACATCGGTTGGTACCTCTAATGCCACATGGGGCTCTTAGTTAAAAGAAGCTGTTGAAGAGGGAAAGGCGGTCAATTCTGGCCTTCTTTGTTTTCTTTTGTCATCACCATTCCTTAGTATTTTCACTGGTGATTTTTTTGGCTTGTATGTAAAGACTTGTTTGATTAATGGAAGGGAGCCATATGAGATCCTCCATTTATTAAGCATGGATTTGGCATGGGCCCACGTCTTGATCTATGTGTAAGATGCAAATAGGCCCTTAGAGTTTTACTGGTCGTGATTGTTTCTGATTTTTTTTTCTTTTTTGGGGGGTTATAATACTACTGTGGCAATGAAATATTGGGATTGACTGTTGCATGTCTTTCTAAGTTGGCTCATCGCTTGATGAGCATTCCTTCGAGTTTACACTTGGTGGGTGAGTGGGTCCTTCGAGTTTACACTTGGTGGGTGAGTGGGTGTGAGCTAGATGACATGTGACTCTGCCAACAAAGGGTCCCTTTTCCATTTATTAAGAGAAGGGAAAAGGCATCGGCCAGCTGACATCACGTGCCACAGATTGATCTGCCGACCATCATTGAATAAAGCTGACCCTATCAATAAGAAATGACCTCAATCATGTGAAAACTTTCAAGCGAACTCAGTTGGGTGGATTAAGCTTAGTGAGTCTTTAGATCTTCTAGCATTGTCCTCCTTCAAGCAATATCATACTTTCTCTCTCTTTCTCTCAGCGTTCTAGTATTTGAGTGCTAATCTATTTGGGGTCTTTAAATTATTCGTGTTAGTTCACCAAATGATTGGCGTTATGATACTTTTGCATGTCTGCAGTTTAATTATTAATGGGATAGCATTGGCTATACTCGTGCATAAGGAACTCATAGTAGGAGGTTGTTTTGACCAAAACTAATCTCATGGATGTGTTCAGCATGGTCAAAATAGTAAGAAACGGCTCTTGTATCATATTTTTTTTACTTAAAAACACAATTTTATGAGGGATGAAAATTTAGTGCATTGTAGGGCGTTGATTTTTCACCCTCTGCAAAATCCTGGTATAATAACATGATCCCGACACTGATTTCTACTAACCCAAAGATGTAGGTCTCATCTGGAGGGTTAGATGTATTAAAAAACATTAAAAATAAAAAATATTACAGTTTTTTATTCTCCTCTTTTTTTATATGTTTGTTGGTGGAATTTACTAAGATAACTTACAACCAGCATGTTTTTATTTTAGCTTATTTTTATTCTGGAGAATAAACACTTTTTTTATGACGAAGGAAAACCTTCACCAAGGACAGGGTAACACTTGTTTTGGATTGGCAAGATGGGCAGACCCCTACCAGAATACATTATAACTATTACAATCCAGAAGTGTCAGGACAGTGACGGTAAGTACGGCAGGTAGAGCCAACGAGACTAGGTCTCTGTTTCCGAGGAAATGTATCCGTGTATCACCAAGGTGGCATTTTAGCAGTTCCAACAAAATTGTGCATTTTTTTGCTCTCTCTCTCTCTCTCTCTCTCTCTCTCTCTCAAAAGAGACCGACACTTTTTTTTAATAATTCTACATCTTTAGCTCCTTTATTCCAAGGAAAACTGACAAGCACCCTATTTTTACTCTGAACAATAAACAGTTAAATACTTATCATCCATCAGAGAAGTGGAAGTGGCACTTCAGCTGGTCCATACATTTTTGCTCTCTCTCTCTCTCTCTCAAAAGACAGACTGACACTTCTTTTCTTCCATTCTACATCTTTAGCTCCTTTATTCCAAAGGAGTGGCATCAGATTTTCCCACAATGGACAGAACTTGCAGAGCCTCTCTCGCCCTTCTGCTTCCCCTTATCTTCCTAACTTCCTCAACCTCTCAGGCCTACAAGAATTACACGGTTGGAGATGATTTAGGATGGTACGACGATATTGAGAATCCCAAAGTCAACTACCAAAAATGGGTTGCTGGCAAGAACTTCTCTTTGGGAGATTTCCTCAGTATGACATCTGAAGCTTCCTCTTTTTTAGTAATCTGTCAATTCTAACTGTAATCATTTTTGCCACTTCTGTGCACAGCCAACATTTTTTCTTTCATGGATGGCTTGGCAGATCCATCCTTCTATAGCAATTGTCTTTATTTTCAGGACAATTCTCCACACCACACGCACGCACAGATCAAGACTCTGCTTCTCTTTTTGTTATTCTTTGCTTGTATGGTTAGAACAAACAATTTCTTTTTATAGATTACAACCATGGTAAACAATCTTTTTTTACTATACTTCCTCTAGTTATAAAAGAACACTTGCCTTTCACAGTGAAGGAGTTCTTAGATGCATCCTTATCTGGAAAACAGGACAAGCATGGAAACTACACCCTGAATTCTGAAATAAAATGTGAATTTCCCTGCTTATCCTGCTTTTCTGGCGAGGTGAGTGCATCCAAACATCCCAAAATGATCTTCTCTCACTCAATGATTCCAATGAATTCTTTTGCCCTGTTTCTTTATCCATACATGAGCAATTCTTCCTCTACATATCAATTACAACGTTTCCTGATTTTGGCATCTTTCTTAAACGTTTTTTATTTGCAGATCTGCACCTTTTTCACCAATAATTTCAACCTACTCCCACTGTCACATTCTATCCAGTAGTGCAAAACCTACAATGATATTGTTATGCTTCCTACCCTGATTTGGATAATTAAGGTAATTCTGTAGCAATTGTCTTTATTTTCAGGACAATTCTCCACACCACACACGCACAGATCAAGACTCTGCTTCTCTTTTTGTTATTCTTTTCTTGTATGGTTAGAACAAACAATTTCTTTTTATAGATTACAACCATGGTAAACAATTTCTTTTTTTACTATACTTCCTCTAGTTATAAAAGAACACTTGCCTTTCACAGTGAAGGAGTTCTTAGATGCATCCTTATCCGGTAAACAGGACAAGCATGGAAACTACACCCTGAATTCTGAAATAAAATGTGAATTTCCCTGCTTATCTTGCTTTTCTGGCGAGGTGAGTGCATCCAAACATCCCAAAATGATCTTCTCTCACTCAATGATTCCAATGAATTCTTTTGCCCTGTTTCTTTATCCATACATGAGCAATTCTTCCTCTACATATCAATTACAACGTTTCCTGATTTTGGCATCTTTCTTAAACGTTTTTTATTTGCAGATCTGCCCCTTTTTCACCAATAATTTCAACCTACTCCCACTGTCACATTCTATCCAGTAGTGCAAAACCTACAATGATATTGTTATGCTTCCTACCCTGATTTGGATAATTAAGGTAATTCTGTGTGCTCCAAAATGCAATATCCCAACTTTCTGGATAACTGGGGGAGTTCCAACTTCCATACATCGCTTTAGACGGGCTACCGTAAATTATTTACCAGACCGACTTACACTGACTGACTAATGGATTCTAGCAACTCGTTCTGGTAGTTAATAGACAAGACCAACCTGGGGAAAGTCTCTAGCAAAGACCATTCTTTCCAAAAGCGAGTCTTGTTTTCATTCATTTCCTTTTAGGATTTATTTGGGAGCCTTGCATCAGGATAGAAATGGTCGTGTTGCTAAAAATACGATTTTGCCAAATAATGTGGTGTTGAAGGTGGAGTTGCCAAAAACATCCTATTGTGATTACGTGAATGGTGTTGAAATGCGGTGTTGGGGCTGCCAATTCTATTCCCAATGCAGTGTTTTGGCAACACCACTGCTGACTGCTCCCTAACAGCAGAAAGCATGAGATCACACTGGAAAAACCACAACACGCCTCCACTTCACTTCAAGGCTCCCAAACGGAGCCTCACTATTTGGATTCATAAGTTGGCCACAAATGGACTTCAGTTTCGCCATAATATCCAGACGGGTAGATTCGAATTCTCCATGATTCACACATGGGGATGCTACTTGGAGATGTTCAATTGTGTACTCAAATCATTGAATGTAAATATACTTTGACTTCCACTATTACTTTTGACCGTATATTATCATCATTTCTCCTATACTATCAATATGACAGCAGATACAAAGGATGAACAATCATGAACACAATGTCAACTCTGTTGTTTTTATAACTTTTATGATATTGATTTTTTATTCAATATTTACTCGTACACATTTTCTTTTAGAATTTGCCATTGGTTACATTACATTTCAACGTTTCAACTTAGTTTTATTGTTATAATGATTTTAAAATGCTCTCTAAGAATTTGCATTTAAAATGATATGCGTAACATGCCTGTCATCTCCCATACCCGTGTCCGTGTCTCTGTGGCGTAGCTCTAATGCTCTCTCTCTCTCTCTCTCTCTCTCTCTCTCTCTCTCTCTCTCTCTCTCTCTCTCTCTCTCTCTCTGCAGTTTTTAACACAGACACCAACCATTCGGTAGTCCAGACCTACAACTTCACAATATACAAAAAGTGTGACTTCAACGATGCAGACTCAGCAGATACCGTGGGGTACTCTTCAGGGGATCCAAACAAACAAATCGTCCCAACAACAATTGAAGTCCCACTCAAGAAAGAGGGGATGAACTACTTCTTCTCCAGCTACTTTGATGGTGAGCAATGCAGAAACGGGCAGAGGTTCAGGATCGACGTCACCCACGGCCAGGGCTTGCCTGACAGCCTCAAGGAACCAACCGATGCATCCTCCCCTGCTCCCCAAAGCCAACAGGATGATGACAATACTATCCCTGACACAGCCATCCCCTCAAACTTCAATAATCCCGTGCCCCCTTCTCAGACAATGAAGCAGTCATCTGGGGAGAATGGCAGGTTTGTAAAATTTCCTGGGTTTTGGGGGATTTTGTTCGGCATTTTGGTCTTATTGGTATGCTGAGTTTGGAGTTCTATGATTTTTTTTTTCATTTATTTATTTTTATGGGGTTGTCAGTAGAAGTTTGTTAGGTCGTGTATTATCATATTCAGTCCTAGCATTTGCTACAAAAAGTTTATCTATGTATTATAATTTGTATCTTCTAGAATGAAGTTATGTTGGAGAGTTAAGCTGGCAAATTTTGGCTGATTTGAACTTGATTTCTATTTAGGGCAAAGAGCAGAAGGCAACCAATTCATAAGTAGATACGTGAAACAAGTTTACTCTGTCCCTTGATCTCTGTATGTTACTATAATTGCACTCACATGATATAAATTGTATCGTACTCACAATTAGATCATCAAGGAATATGACTGCTCCTTGTTGCTTAGCTTCTACCTGAATCTGACTAGTCGGATTCTGTAGCCAAATTCAAATGTGATTCATAATTAGATCCGGATTCAACATTGAGTTTTGCTTTTGAATCCCAATCCAAATCTGGCAAAATCCAAATCTGATTATTGTAGAAATATCATATTTTAAGCCAGACGAATCCAGATTCGGTTTTGTCTGATCTCAACTGACTTTGAACCCAATTATGTCAGATCCGATCAGGTCAGAGTCAGTAATGGCTAAATCCTACCCGAATCCTCTAAGACACCCCGAGAAGAAATGTTTCCAAACCCAAGCTATGAGTAACATTCATGAACATGTAATCTGGTCGGGGTCTGACTAACCCCAGCTGGAAAATAAAAAAAGAGTTTTACATCGCACAGGTTGATGCTGTTTTAGCATTTTTACTTTTTCGATAGAAACGTAATCAACTTTTTACTAGGAGGAAGCGATCACCCAGAAGTTCCTAACGATTTCCAGAAAATGAAAAGCTCAGCGCTCTCTCTCTCTCTCTCTCTCTCTCTCTCTCTCTCTCTCTCTCTCTCTTTCTGACATGTTAAGACATTGTACCTATTATCTTTTTTAATCTTTCTCAAGTGTCCTAGAAGCATACTAACTCTTACAGGAAAGATGACAAAGAACACTCAGGTTCCTAACTATTGCAAAGTCATCGAAACCCAAACCATCCTCGAGGCAACTCAACCATGAATCAGGATACGCTCAACCTATCCGCATCATTGAATAATTAAGCTATGGCTTTTGTCACAGAGAAAACAGAAACAACTCAGTTATCATATAGTTTCGCTGTAATTGTACCCTGGTTAGCAGTAGATGTCAGGATATTTAAGAATGGGATAAACAAATTCTCAGAAAATAAAAAATCACTGGAATCGTGTAAATGACCCTCATACTTTCATCTATAGTTAGGTCTTAAACAAGCCAGAAAATGAGATCTACAAACATCATGCAACAAGAACTGCATCAGCAGCAGCAAGTTCATTGTCAAGCTGAACTTTTGGCTCCAAATCAATGAATTGGTTAGATCTGCTGGCTAGATGAGAAATACCAACTCTGCCCTGCCGCTTGATGTAGTCTGCAACTGCTTGCATTTCCTCCAAAGAGATGTATATGTATTTTCCCCGATCATCCATCACCCCAGACAACCGCCCTATATGGAAAGACACCCATTAGAACATGCACCGACTACAAAAAAATAAATGGACTAATCTTTGATTGAAAACTTCAGTTACAGCAGCCAGTGAAAGGTGAACACTCACCCATCTTCTCCAATGAATTTATTCGGTTGATGCAATCCTGCACAATGAGAAAAAAGATTCTAGATTCACTGAAGTAGATTATGACCTGCTTAGAAATCAAGACTGAAAAAAGAATCTCTTTTTACAATATATAGTTGATTGTTTAATCAATCTTATTAATGTACTACTAAGTTTGACAACCATATCAGTTCAGAATCTTTACCAAAAAGAAAACTCATAGCAGCTCAGGTATTGCCATTTTCCCCTGGTGCTCTTGAAAGCATCATTCACATTTGAAAAATAAACATCTATAAAAGAAACAACAGTTCCATTCTTGTCTTCGAGTATGGGTCAGGAGCACAAGACAGTCTCACCTTTTGAAAAGAAGCCATGTGGAATGGCCTCAAAGAGAGGGACAAGGAGGCGACAATAACAGTACATCAGAATTTGAAGCCGTATAGGTGAAAACACTGATGGAATACATTTGAATTTAGAGGCCAATATCAGGAGTGACAGACCTTATCAACTAATCCAATTATGTCACGAGGGGAACAGGTCAATGCCAGAAAATATCAAAATTGAAAGGCTGTTACATGAAGGAAAGATAATTAAGCATGTAGATGGACACTCTTCTCCGGCTCCGCTTTAAGAACTGCTTGCTCTATAGTCATGCAACTCTTCTGATTGGACCTCTCCATTAACGAACTCATCAATATCAGCGTATTAAGCAATTTTTGTAGTATGAGTTAGGTTGAGACTAACATAACAAGGCAGGTGTGTCAAAAGTACTGAAATGCCGGTTCAACACATAGCTCTTAAAAGTGTCGAATTATGACCACAAATGACAAAAATCTGGATGTCATTTTATGGCCAGCATGGCAAGGACAAGTTTAATTTGGAACGATGGGTAAATAATGCAATTTATGATTCTCTTTTGCTTGCTCTCCCTAACGTATCACCACATAAATTTGTGAACATCATAATCACTTAGGAAGCTTGTGAACGGTTCCCATTGTGCACAAATAGCATGAGGAATTGATCAATATGAATAAAAGAAAGCAGCAAAGCTTTAGGAACAGAAAGTTCAAGCTTACCTGAGTACGTAGCTTGAATTCTGCAGCTAAATCTTCTAAAGGAACACATTTGTGCTTCTGCAGAGTTCAGAAAGAAATCAGAGCAAATTGCCTGTTAGAACAACTGACTCCTTTTTCAGAGCTGTTTTTTATCCCACACCCAATGTATATAAAGCAAGACATGAATGAGATCATGAAAGAGCATATCATGTATACACGTGTTTAAGCATGTTCGAATGTGCATGTTGAATGCATGCATTTCCATGGTGGCAAGCATGCATATCCATGATGTTGATTATGTCCTTGAAAATAAATAAAAAATTTAAATAAGAAAAAAATGTACCATTGAGGCACGCCAAAGACAAGATTTAGCAATATTCATCTTCAAAAAATAAATTAATCAAAGAATGCATCACATTAGTTGATGACAAACTAAAGGCTTCTCTTGAAAGTACCTTAATATATTCCACAAAATCAAAAAGAAGGCCTTGGCTACCATCTTGCACTTCATTCTCTGCGGTACCTTCAGCATCAACAGAAATTTCACCTTTCCACTTCTCAAATTCTAAAGCTACAGCTTCATCCTCCTTTGCCTTCCGGGCTCTAGCTTCCTCCTCCTACAAAGCAGTGTAAGGCCACACAATGAAATTCAATTGAGCAAGAATATCAATGATTTTAAAATTATAACATTAAGCCCCTCACCATCAAACGCTCCTGAGCTTCACGTTCTTCATCCTTTTTCCTTCTCATTTCAGCATAACCGTCTTGCTTTGTTTTCCTTGCTTCACGTGCAATTTCCTCCGCCTTTGGAACAAATGCCATGGCACATTTAGAGCATATGGACAAGTAGCATTTAAAAGAAAAGTAAAAAAGGAATATAAGTTTTGAAAGGATGATGAATGTTTCTTTCGTTTTCTTTTTCCTTTTCTAATTCATGGTTGTTTAACTAAAATTTGTGTATGCAGTAGCATTGTTTTAGACATGCTACATGCTATGAAATACTTCCACTGGAATAAAAATTCAGATCCTAAAAAATTGGTTAACTAGTTGGTTCATTGTACAGTCTCCTAATCTTCAAGTGTAAGAACTAATAAAGAAAATAAGAAAAGAAAAAGAGACCAAGGCATTCTGAGAAGTTAGTCTGCCTAACAGCTTATGACACAAATACTAATATTTTGTCTGCTATAAAGGAAAAAATGATGGTTGCTGATGAAGCAATGCTAGCACTAGAAATGCAATATAGAAATTGGAATATCATGAAAATGAGAAGTAGAGGCAAAAGAGCTCAGATAACAAAAAGTGGTACACATGCAGCAAGATCAGGCGAGCAAGAAAAGGATTAGAAAAGTGCAGCTATGGAGAGACAAAAAACTAGTCAAAAAATGATGGGCAAGATGGGTGACACATGCTGACACGCAATCAAGAGAAGTTGGATAAGAAAATTTCTAGAAAAAAGATGAAAGAAAGCTAGCACAAAGAAAGAATCTTCATAAATATGTTGGGGTAAATGATTCTTATCCTTCCATCATCTAGTTAAATAACTGGCATGAAAAAGCAATGTGAAGATTGTAATCCATTATATGTCAAGCCTATTCATTTTGCTGGCACTTTGTTGCTCTACCTAAAGATATCATTTCAACCAGAGAATACAATAAACCTTCAGGCCCTTTGAAAAGCTTGAGACGTCTGGATACCTATTGTATTAAAATACTAAGTCAAATGCAAACCTGACGTTTTGCTTCCCGCTCCTGACGTTTTTTTTCCTTATTCTTGGATGATTTGGAAACATAGTAATCATCAGTAGGAATAGGATCTTCTTCCTCGCTTTCAGCAGCAACCTCTGTATTTCAAGAAGCATTTAATGGATGAATAGAACAAAAGTAACAAATGCAAGTTCAAAGCCACCACAACAACTTATCTGAAACAGCATTTTCAAATGAAGTATTCATAAATTAACAAGCCTTAAACCATTAGAATTCTGGCCATGTTTAAACTATAATTCAGACAATCTTAAAACTTTTTAATCCCGCATGAAACGGGGTCCACCGACCAGTATATGTCAACTCAGTTTCACTCCGGTCCACTTGTAAAGAATTGGAAGCAGTGACCATAAAGTTAACATATGGTTACCATGTTCTTTACTTTAGGCTGCAACCTGTGACTAAGCAATGAAACGAACAGAGCAGCTCGTGGCTCAGCTTGGTTCAGCTCATAGAAAGCACATTTGAGATCATAAAGCAGGTTCCATGAGCTAAGTATGAGACAGCTTATTTACATTACTATGCTGCGTGCACAGACAACAGACACACACACACACACATCATTTTGCATAGTGTTTGATTCCTAATGTTCTCAACCAAAAAAAAAAACTTTTTCATTTAAAAATGAGTCATCTTGGACCTGGCTCAACTCATGCAAATCCGATCCCCAGATTAATGAGCCTGAGCCCAAGTTGTCTCTGAGACTAAACAACAAGATGGAACAGTCCAAGCTCAGCTCATTCAGCTTATTTATCAGCCCTGCCAGTGGCCCTTCAGCATTCTTAGCATACCAGGTGCTTTTCAGTTTCAGATGATGCTATGCCAGTCCAAATGATCATGGCATATCAGATCTATGAATGAAGATGGAACAGGCATCAAGAAACCAGCATATTCGCTTTCTACTTCAGATCCAGACAATTGACCTTATATTGAAAACATTGAGATTGCCACTGATAGTTTTTATTTATTAATGAACTAGAAAGTTTAGGACCTAGATTCATGGCCCAAGTCAATCATCAATAAACAACCAAAATAATAGACTAGAAAAAAGTCAAATTCAGGGCTTACTAATGAGCAACTATCCTCAGGATGCTTACAATTGCAGTTTTAGTGGGAAAAAAAGGATATGAACTAAATGCTGGCTAAGAAAAGAAAAATATTAGCAGTTAACACCATGTCTTCAGAGGCCCTTTTATTATTTCCACATTTTTATTCAATATATTTATTATGCAAGATATAAGGCTCTCTTTGGGAGCTCACCATCAGAGGTCGCCGGACTGGATGCTGTGGAATCCACAGCATCCAACGCTGTTTGGAAGCCTGGAAAAAAAGCTGTTGTGGGCGTTGAGGTAGCAAATGTTAACTCAATTTTCACGAACGAGCTGCCTTCATCGGGAGGAGGTAATTATCAACTACCATGCTGAAGTCCATCTCCGTCTCACTCACCGGCATCACCTTCAATTTCCTGATTAGGGATGGCAGTGGACCGGGGGAAAGCGGGGCCCCGCCTCGCCCCGTTTGGACCGGGGATGGAGGCGGGGACGAAGGTTAAAATCCATCCCCGTCCGGGGGTGGAGGCGGGGATGGACGTGCACTTTTCCCCGCCACGATCCCCGCCCCAACCACTTTTCCCCGCAATATCCCCGCCCCGCCTCATCCCCGTTTGAACCGGGGATGGAGGACATGAAACGGGGATGAAGGTGGGGATGGAGGATAAAATCCATTCCCCGCCGGGGATGGAGGCGGGGGTGGAGGATAAAATCTTGAGGCGGGGTGGGGGTGGAGACCTTGTCCCCCGCCCCGCCCCACTGCCATCCCCAGTGTTGTTAAAAGCGTTGAGGCGTAGCGAGGCGCTCCACCAAAATCTGAGGCGAGGCGTAAGCCTCGAGGCGCAAAGCGTAAGCCTCAAAAAAAAAATTTAACTTAAAAAAAACTATTAAAATGATCTAAAATTATAAATAAATAAGAAATGCTTTATTGATGAAGCGCCAACCAACACGAAATAAAAAATCTCAAATAAATACGAAAAAAATATGAGATTAACATGTAAAAGTAGCATTAATGCAACAACTTGATCACCATTATGTTTGAATATGCTAAACAGAGGTCACCATTATGTTTGAATATTTCAATTGTGTTCTATCTCAGTTTACACAGTAGTGAAAAGAAACCTACAACCCCACAATCTGTTTTAGTTTGCTTCATTATCCTATTGTAAAAGCACTCAAAACTGAGACTGTTTTCATACTCAAAGATGTGAGCCAATAAAAATCACAAATTAATTCAATTAAAATGGGTTATAGTGTAAAATATCCTATGGATCAACATCTAGATAGACCTAATAGCATCTTGAGAGATCCTTAAATAGTCAGTTTGAAGAAAAAGTTGCTTTTTATTGTTTCATTCAACAAATTTATTTCCAAAATGTAGGTCGGGTGGGCTCCTATACATCAGAAACTGATTGAAATAACCATACAACTGCTCCTTTATGTCCAACTTTTATCTTCAAGAGAAGTTGCGATGAAGTGACCACCAACATGACAAGGGATACAAGTTCCATAAGAGCCTTTTCAGTTCCTTTCTTTTCAAAGTAGATTGATATTTGCCACCATGAAAAGCAAATGATGCTTTCCAAAAGAATAATAAAATATGCAAATTTAGCAGCAAGGAATTAATTTCTGGACTGTATTCTGCACAAGATGTCCAGGCTCTCTCTCTCTCTCTCATATGCCTCAAGTAAGCAAGCATTATTGACGAAAAACCAAATCAATGCATGCTTAAACAATTCAGGACATCGCATATTTGATTGCACACCAAGAAATCATCATCGCTACAGTTATATGGACAAAAAAGGAAAACAAGGGACCGCAGTCATATGGACAAAAAATGGCTACAATTATTAATAAAAATCTATTTCATATGGACAAATCAAACTATTTGCTGCAGTCAGGGTTGGGCTAGGACTGGGCTGAGCTACAAAAATGGATAAAAATCTATTTCATATGGAATCAGGGTTGGGGTAAGACTGGGCTTTTAAAAAAAAAAAATTTAACTGTTTCGGGAGGCAGGACTGGGCTACAGCCCAGTCCTGCCCCCCCTAGCTACGCCCCAGGTTAATAAAAAAAAACGAAAAAACCATACCTGAAGGAAAACGATGATCGGCGACGGGTGGTGGCCGGCGGCGAGTGGTGGCCGGCGACAGCAGTGGCGGCGGCGAGTGGTCGCACGGCGAGTGATCCCTTCTCAGCAGAGGCGGTGATCGGCGAGTGGTGGCCGGCGGCGAGTGGTGGCCGGCGGCGAGTGGTGGCCGGTGGCGAGTGGTGGCCGGCGGCGAGCAGTGGCTGGCGGCGAGCAGTGGCGGTGGACGAAAGGGGACGGAGTGGAGAGAGAAGGGGCGAGGGCTTTCCCTCGCCCCGAAGCGCCTGTGTCTTTTTTAAAGACACAGGTTCTCGATCTTTCGAGAATACGGGCCCGGATCCGGGTCGAACTCGGGTCCGGGCCATCCGATGTTTAATGCGCGCCTCACTTTGAGGCGCGCCTCGCCTCAAGGCGTACGCCTCAAGGCGCATGAGGCGTACGCCTTGAGGCTGTTGCGCTTTTTACGTGTGCCTCAAGGCGCAAAAAGCGCGCCTCGCCTCGAGGCGAGGCGCGCTTTTTGCGCCTTGAGGCTCGCTTTTAACAACACTGGCCATCCCTATTCCTGATGGCCCTCCCAACTACCCATTTTCTCTCTTCACCTACCCATGACTGCACCGAACCAGCAAACTTGCTGACCCCAACAGAGCCTAAAACAGCTACGGGTTCAACTCGCCACTTCTACCATACTTGCTGATCCAACTTTCTTTAACGTGGGTCTCTCTCTCTCTCTCTCTCTCTCTCTCTCTCTCTCTCTCTCTCTCTCTCTCTCTCTCTCTCTCTCTTCAGACCACCAATTTAAAGACCCTCTGTTTCAGTTTGTGTTTCTTGTCCACCCATCTACAGTAAGACCCTTGATTCCTGCCTCAATCTTGGTTATTCAGAAATAAATGGGTGACTTTCACATGCATTTTGAGGATATTGTTAGCCCTACCTCTTTCTTTTGGCTACAAAAAAGTGTTGCTTGCATCCCTCTTCAAGTCTGAAGCGTTTACACTATAATGATTTCAAAGTTGGTCTGGTCGTTATGTTAACTCATTGGTTTGTTTAAGGAAATGAGAGCCTCCAACAAAGTCCACCAAATCACAAAAGTGAACACACAAATAGGCTCACTCACAAAACCCACAAAAGGGGCACACAAAAGAGACTCACAAATTATAAAAATAGTATTTTATTAATGTCAACCCCATGCAAGAAGCATTACATTCAAGAGTGGAATCATCCCTTATTTATATACATCATAGGAGTCTCATAGAGACGTTCAGCCCCAACAGCTCTAAATAGATCCGTTGGACCTGCTCCAACGTCTTTTGTTGACTAGTCAACCTTGTGTTGACTAGTTCAAAAGAAACTAAAAAATAAAGAATATATATATATAATGTATACATACAATTTTAACACTCCCCGTCAAACTTACGGTTGGATAACTAAAATTTTGCCTAAGAGAAAGTGAAATCTAGGAACAGCGAGAAGCTTGTTGAAGAAATTCATCAACTGGTATTTTGAGGTAACATAGAGAAGATCGATAGTGCCCTGTAGATACATGTCTCGTACATAATGACAGTCTATCTTAATATTTTTTGCACGCTTGTAAAAGGTTCGGTTGTTGGCAATGTAGATAGAACTTTTGTTGTCACAGCACATTCGTGATGCTCCTTTAATTTGAATTCTCATATCAATCAACAATCTTCTGAGCCAGATCACCTCTATAGTGGTTGTAGTCATGGCTCGGTATTTTGTTTCAGTCGAAGAAAGAGAAACCTTTTGTTGCTTCTTACACCGCCATGAGATCAACGATTCACCTAAGAAAACACAAAAACTTATGGTTGAGTGTCGGTTATTGAGATCACCTATGCAGTCAGCATCAATATAAGCAGTTAGAACTAATAATGAAGAAGCAGATAAGAAGAATCATCGATAAATAGAAGTCTTAATATATATAATAATACGCAAAATTGCTCCCATATGAACAAAAGTGGGAGCATGTTGAAACTGTCTTGTTGTGTGAACTGCATGTGCTATATAAAGTCTCGTAACTGAAGATAAGAAAGTGCTCTGATAAGTTGTCTGTATGGCATCGGATTTTCAAGTGGTTCTCCATCATCAATTCTCATCTTAGCATTGACAACTTCGGAAGTGTCAGTCTTTCTATCATATGAGATTTCAGACCTAGCAACAATATCTAGAGCAAGTTTAAATTGAGTCAATAGATAACTTCTAGAAGAATAAGCAAATTCAATTCCAAGAAAATACTTTAAAAAACCCAAATCAATCATTTTAAAATGCTTCTTGAGAAGTTTTTTAATGTGTTCAACTCTCTGCTTGTCTCTTCCGGTGATGATCATGTCGTCCACATAGAAGACAACAATAATAATACCTACATAAAAAATCTTAACAAATAAAGTTGTGTTAGTCAGACAAGATTGAAATTCAATATCAGTCATAACTTGACTTAATTTGTTATACCAAGCCTTTGATGCTTGTTTAAGACCATAAAAAACTTTATCCAAACGAAGAGTTTTTCCTCTAAGAATAGTTATACCAGGTAGGTATTCCATATAAACTTCTTCAGCCAAATTTTCATTAAGAAATGCATTCTTGACGTCCATCTGATATATGGGTCATCTTCTCACAGAGGCTAGGGCTACTAAGGTCCTAATTGTGGTCATCCTAGCAACTGAAGCAAAAGTTTCTTCATAATCTATGTTGTATTCTTGAAAATATCCTTTGGCAACTAATCTGGCTTTGTATATTTCAAGAGTTTCATCACTCTTGATTTTTACCTTATTTCACAGGAGAATGCCTTGAATAGTCCAAATATTGGCCCTTTCTAAAGCTTCTAGCTCTACCCATTCAAAGTATTCTTTTGCTTAAGCATAGGTCGAAGAATCTATATAGGAATGTATTCTTGGTACTTTAAGTGAAAAAGAGTCATAAGACACAAATTTCACAGGGGATTTTGAGACTCTAGACTAGTTTGTGTTTCTATTTGGTTTTCACTATCAACATATCTTTCAAGTGCACATGGACGTTTAAAATCACTACGCCTAGAATATTGTATATAACTTTTATCCTTCCAGGATTGCTCTTCTCTAATCTCATTATCACAAGATTGTTCTTCACTCACTATATTATTTTCAAGCTCATGATCTTCATCAAGACCAAAATCACAATCATTATATTTTGGAATTAAATCCAACAAAAATGAATACTCAATTATTTCCTTAGATTTTTTAAATTCAAAAAAACTTTTTTTTTCTAAGGACGCATTGCTTGAAACATTTAGCTTTTACTTTTAAAATCAAAACATCTATAGCCTTTTTGGTTGTTTGCATATCCCAAAAAGACACATGAAATAGCACGGGGAGAAAATTTATCATTCTTGTTAGTAAAAACAAAACATTTGCATCCAAAAATTCAATCTAATAATCAGGAATAAGTTTGAAAAGCTTTTTAACTGGTGACACATTTTGCAAAGAGGAGGATAGCATTGTGTTGATGAGATAAACAGTGGTCAATGTGGCTTCAGCCCAAAAATCTTTTGGTACTTGGTTTGAAATAAACAAGGTTCTTGGTGTTTCTATAATGTACCTATGTTTTCTTTCAACCAAATCATTTTGTTGTTGAGTGTAAGGACAAGATTTTTTATGTGTAATGTCATTTAAGTTTAGGTAATCTTTAAATTCTTTTGATAAAAAATTTCATCCTCAGTCAGTGAGAAAGATAGAAATATCATTTTTAAATTGATTTTTTACCAAATTATGAAATATTTGAAAATATAAAAAAAAAACTTCAAATTTATGTTTAAGAAAATAAATCCAAGTATGTCTAAAAAATCATCAACAAAAATCACATAGTACACAAAACCCCCTTTAGATAGAACAGGCAGTAGGCCCCAAACATCTGAATGTATTAACTCAAGCGATCTTAAAGAAACAAAGGTTCTTTCTTGAAATGGTAATCTCTTCATTTTGCCAAGAATACAATCACCGTAAAGTTTTCAGAATTACAAAAAAAATCATCTTTGAAAAAAACTGAATTTTGGATACATTAGGAAGACCAAGCCCTTTATGTCATAAATCTAAATCTAATTTTTGAACACTACAACAAAAAGTATTCTTGGGTATTTCCAAAAAATCCTTTTAGTATAAGCCTCATTCTCTATGGCATTCCCCAATCAGCTTTCCTGATTGGCGATCCTACACCCGACAATCATTAAAGAAGAAGGAAACATTACATTCATGGTCAGATAATTGAGAAACAGATAAAAGATTTAAATTTAATTTAATAATGTGTCTAGTTTTTGGAATAAATTTTTTTAAAAATTTTGAGAATTTTTTTCAAAATTCCTATTCCTTTTATCTCAAGAGATGTCCCATCAGCAGTAAACGCATTTGACCAGCTTGAATTATGACATTGGAATAAAAAATCACTATTTGGTGTCATGTGAAACGAGGCACCTGAGTCAAGAATCCAAAGAGATTTATCGAGATCAGAGAAGCCAAAGGATGAAACAACAGCTCCAGTAGATGAAGATGCTCATTTGAAAAGATGTTGAAGAGCCTCCACTAGTTGTGCCAAGGACATGTTCCCAATAGATGAGCCTTGTGTGGTTCTGACATCATTTGACTCGTGTGTAGGACCAACCAAAGCAACCTTCTTTTCATATGACCTTTTTAACTTAGGACATTGAGTTTTGACATGTTCCAATTCATGACAATAAAAACAAATAATTTTTTTCTTCTCATGCTCATTACCTTGTCTTCCATAATACTCATTGTTTTGCTTTCCATAGTGTGGTGGTTTGTAAGTATGAACATAGTCTCCTGGCCTAGATACGGCTAATATCGAGTCATCATCACTCTTAGTAGTCTGCTTCTTAAGCTTATTTTCTTTCATGCTTAACTCCTTAATTGTGTCCTCAATAGAAGAGAATCTTCATCTATGTAGGAGAGTCACCTTTATGGACTCAAATCCCGGTCTCAGACCACTTACAAATTGATAGAAGTGTTATGTATCCATTTGTTTTTGGCAGAGTTCTATATCATTGAAGCAATGCCATCTTGGGTCAAGAAGAGCTAACTCTTCCCAAAGATCGGATAATTCACTATAAAATTCTCTAATGCTTCTTTTCCCTTGAGTCATAGTTCAAATTATATCTTGTAAATTGCACACATGTGCAATATCCTTAAGGGACAACATCTTCTTGAGGTATTCCCAAGCTTTATTTGCATGCTCAAACTTTGCAAGACTAGCATTTTTTATATCAACGCTACTAATGAGCCAAGACATGATCTTGTCATGTCTCATCCTCCATTTTTTTCATTTTTTTCATTTTTTCTCATAAGTAGCAAGAGCTTTAGATTTTTCATCCTTCGTAAGAGGAACTTCCTTCTCGTTTTTCTACCTTGGTGAGGACTAATTTAGGCTCCAGATCGGACCCATCCACTAGTCCCAACAACCCTTTCCCCCAAATATGGTGTTTCATAATTGAAGACCATGTTAGTTAGAATCATTAAATTTCACGGGCATAATGGTGACACTTTTTTTGTCATCCATTTTACAAGGGGGGAGAGAAAGAAGAGATAGAGATAGAGATATAGATAAAAGATATAGAGAAGGAACAAAAAGAATCAAACACAATCACTCCTTTACAAAAAATTGTAGAGGCAACACCAATTTAGCACCACCAAAGCATCTCACGAACACTTGGATTTGAATCTTCAAATGAGCAACCACGATCCCACGAACATCAACATGAAGCTTGGAACCACCAAGTTCTGATATCATGTAAGGAAATGAGAGCCTCCAACAAAGTCCACCAAATAACCAAAAGTGGACATACAAAAGAGCCACAATAAGATCCACCAAATCACCAAAGTGAACACACAAAGAGCCACAAATAGGCTCACTCACAAAACCCACAAAGGGGGCACACAAAAGATGCCCACAAATTATAAAAATAATATTTTATTAATGTCAAACCCATGCAAGAAGCATTACATTCAAGAGGGGAATCATCCTCTATTTATATGCATCATAGGAGTCTCATATAGACGTTGCGGCTGGACTTGCTCCAATGTCTCTTGTTGACTAGTCAACCTTGTGTTGACTAGTTCAAAAGAAATTAAAAAATAAAGAAAAGAAAAAGAAAGAAACTACCCTAGTTACAATATATATATATGGAGAATACATATATGTATACATGTGCATATATGTACATGATACATATACATTCGTATATACAATGTATATATACAATTTTAACAGTTTAGATGCCAACCAAATGTTTGATGAAACGTTTGATCAATGTTTGTGTTGCAATCTGTGAATTCTCAATGTGGGGATGTCTATTCTTCAACAAATATGAGTACTCAGAAGTTGTACAAGCAACATTCGATTGAAATATGTTTTATGATCTGTTGATTGCAAGTTGAGACATGCCAACCACCTGTTTTTGTTTAAATCGTTTGTGGGTCACTTCAGACCCTTGTTTCATACATTTGTATTTTCTTATTTCATGTGAGAAGGTTTCTTCTATTCTAGGTATTTTCTGATCTTGAATAAGATTAGTTGTAGTAAAATTGATCAGCTTTATTTATTTGACTATGTTAGAACAATAGCCTACAATTTAACCTTTGTCATTTTTTTTCAAAATATACCAGACAAATGAAACACCATGTGATTTGTTGTAACATCTCATAAGCCATAAGGCAACCAATACCTATGTCACAAAGACACATGGACAAGAGGACGTGTGAGACAGGTTTGACTCGAAAGTTTCAAACTTTTTTTTGGAAAATAGGACACGAGAACACAGAACTCTTTAATCAATAAAAATATTTTTTTGATATTTTAATATTAAGAAATACATTTTTATTGAAATAACATTAAAAACATTCACTATATATGTCAGTATCTGTCTCCATGTGTCCAAGTGTGTAGGCTCAGGTCACCAGGGACACGCCACCAATATAGTGTGTCCCTATGACGTAGACCAATACAAATTACCACATTCGCAACATTTTTATATTTGTTTGGAAACCGATAGCTGGAGAAGCAATTATGAAATTCACATATCATCCAAACAGCTTCAAAATGGATTTGCTAAGTTTTAGCCAAAATTTTGAGCATGCACCCAAACTGGCAGGTTGGAAATATCAAATCCTGAAAATTTATGGATTTCGCAGCTACCTCCAACTGCTAGTTTCCAAACAGAGCCTAAGAGGAATCGAGCTGTTTTCTCACCAGAGTCATCACAATCTGCTGCATAATGAATCACAATGACATAATACCAAAGCTGTTGAAATCAAAGAATATTGAAAATCTAATGAAAAACACTAGGGAAGAAAGGTGGAACACAAGGATCTACACAATGCAAAAGCAGAAGCAGCAGAACACACAGTGAGTGTAGGAATAATAATATACTAGAAACAGTAAATTTCAAGCCAATAGAAAAATAAGAATAGGAAAATTTGCATTGTAAATAAATGAGCTAATAACTTTTGGGAATTATGTGTGGTGAAGAAAACAACAAGCTAGGAAACATGACAGAAACCAAGAAAAATACATGCTTTTGGAAAATATTCGGGAAAAGTCTAAACAATAAAAAATAAATTAAAATTTGAAATGATGTTCACTAAAAAGTTCCACATAGAACTCGCAGATAATGGAACAATAACAATAAGACCAACAGTTTAGCTTTGTAATCATACATACACTTCTGCAGGGTTGAATGCCTGATATGCAGAATTTGCCATTAACATCTTCAAGATGCCACTTCCATTTGCATCAAATACTTCAAAAACAAACAAAGAATTGAAGAAAGCAAAGAAAGGATTCTCATTATTATACAATGTCCACTTCTCAAATGTAAACATCACATCCCAAGTCCTCAAGTAGTACAATTTTTGAGCGGTGAATCCCTTTCAGAAAGTATAGTAAACTAGACTGACAAATATATTCATGATAAGTTCAGCATTTTCCACCCTGAATATTTTAAGCAGCAGTTGCTAAAAATTTGAACAAAAGGAATCAAGATTTACATGAAAGAGAAATGCATCTACCCAGCTTAGTAAACAAATACATCAAATTAAGCATCTTCTTAGCATTTCATATAAAACACTTATGAAGTGAAAATATAAAAGGCATCTATCGTATTCTATTCAATTTCATAAATAACCAGTTAATCCTAGCACAAAAGCTGTCACATCATTTCATATTTATTTTCCTACCCTACTATTAAAAACAAATTTTATTTTTAAGCAGCATAGTGAGGGGACACCAAAAATTTTGACACAAATGGTGTCCAAGTCCATTTTGAATTAAATAATCACTGGATGAATAATAAGACAATAGAAAAAAAAGAGGTTAAGCATAGCAAAGCCATAAAATAACACCACAGATATTGGTGATTTCCAATAAATATGGAACTTAATGCATCACAAAGAAACCAAAGCCAATGGATTGTCAATTGAATTAGTCTGCACTTATAAGAATGTGTCAAACAAAATATACAAAGATATTTTGAAGAAGTAACCTTCTTGAGTGGCAGCTGATGTGGATGCACTTGCAGTTGCCCTTCGTCTCATACGCCTTGCTCCACTATGACGAACTACAGTGTCTTGTTGTGGAACCTAAGTTTCACATGAAGCAAAATCAAAGCTGAAAACCTTCGCTTTCATTTCCACTACGCGTAGAAAAGGCAGTCAACTGGTTCTACTCCATTAACTACATGCATAAGTAGAACATTGCACTTGAACATCATTATTAAATTCAAGACTAGCAGAAATCTTATCTGCAATAAAATCATGGGTGATTTGAACCTGGATAAGGTTCAACAAACAAATAGACATAACGAAAAGCTATAGATATGAAATCAAGACACTTGATACACATGAACTGGCCAAATGGGTGACCATTCGCAACATTGGCAGACACTTGTGTAAAAGCGTCAACCAAAGAGTACAGATCACTCTAGCGAATAAACATCTAATTAAAGTAACTGTCTTCCATTGTACAAGAGGTGTTTGTTCAAATTTGAGGAATATGTGACATAGTGTTAAATGCTAGCTATCGAGAGCCTTGCAAACTGGCATCATGAGTTTCAAAACCTAACTTTGGAAGTGCTGAAATGGGGAATGCATCAATACGAAAATTAATGAACCTAAAATGAGAAAAAAGAAAGCTAAAATACACCCATTTAATAGTAGGAAAGATTTTGTTTTTCATAACCAAGTAAAAAAATTCATAAAGAGAACCAGTGAAGAAAGAAATTTATGAAAACAACAAAGCTTTTGTTAGTAACTTTCATTACAAAATTATGAAAACAACAAATTATGAAATCACATTACAAGCAATCAACTAAACTAGCAGGCTTGATTGATGGTTGCAGGTTGATGTTCGATTAGTGGTGATTAGTTTTGAATACCTAACCATGTGAATTAGTTGGATATGGACATAGTTGTAGGAGTCTATTTTCAATCAGACCCCAAACCTTCAATCCTTAGTACACTCTTGAACAATTCAAAAAGCTAAAACTAAAAAAAAAGGAGTTTTGGCTTGTTGGTTAGGGTTAATATGCTATAGAGAGAGAGAGAGAGAGAGAGAGAGAATTCTACCTCCTGAGGAGGTTGGGGTGAACGTGAGTCCTGACTACGCCTCCATAGAAACAGAGGGAGGATGGCGATCACCAGAACCATCAACACCAAGCTCGCGAAGAGTTCCTCCATCTCCATCAACACCAAGTTCGAGAAGGTAGATGATTCTGTCAAATATTGTAAAACTGATCAGATTCCAATTTGGATCAAAATCCGATCCGTTTGATGGGACCATCAATTTTGCGTGCAACAAGACCACCATAGAGGGGCTTGTTTTGCAGATCAATCTCTGAATAATTAAGGATTTATCCAGATATTTTGCAGATCAAACCTTAGTTATTTAGAAAAAATTACAAATGTGTTGACCCCAATATCAAAAGAATTTAAAATAGGAGAAAAATGCAAACAATCAAGCAGCAACATGATACACAAAAATTGATAGAGCGTACTTAGCTGGTTTTGTACTTGGTCATGACGATCGAGATTAAAACAAGGTAATTTAGATATTTTAGTTATTTCTACAATGATATCTCTGCATCCTAAGACAACTACTGCATAAAAAAGAAAAGGAGAAAAACCAAACAGGTGAAAAGGGGAAATAAAAAGGAAACAGACTTTAATTTCCACCAAAAAAACCATTACTCATCATCAGCAAGTCACAATCTAAAGAAGGAATACAATCAACACATCTATACACATCAACAGCCAAAAAAAAAGGATCTAAAACATTTAACACCTTAAAGAGATTAAAAAAAAAGCTCCCTTCAAAACGAAGAGACAATCTGCCACATTAAAAACAAAGATCAGGAATAGTTCTATTAATAATCGAAGAAGAAACCAAAAGGAAATTTGAATAATAAAACCCTGGGGTTTTGCTTCAGCATTTGAAAATGGAGGCTGAGAATGTGGATTTGACATTTAAGGTGTTAGACGTGTGTGAAGAACTACTGGTTGCATATGAAAACTTGGGCTGGAAAACCCCTACTACAAAGATTCAAGCACAGGTGATCCCTTATGCTCTTGAAGGCCTTTTCCCTCCTTGGTTTTTAATGAAAAATGCAAAAACAGGCGAGAGAGAGAGAGAGAGCATGGAGAACGTAACATTAGCTTTGGAGGGGTGGATTCAGCAAATCCCCTCTGCCTCCCGCCCAAAACGAGAGAGAGAGAGAGAGAGAGAAAGGGGGGATTTAGCAAATCCCTTCAGCCTCCCACCCCCAACGAAAGAGAGAAAGGGGGAATTTAGCAAATCCCTTCCGCCTCCCACCCACAACGAGAGAGAGCATGGAGAACGTACCAAAACCTCCAAGTTCGCTCCGACAATGGTCCGACAACGATGGTGTCGGAAGCGGATGCGTCTCGACGTTGATGAGGGTTTTGGGGCTGCTATGACTGTAAGGGAGAAAGAGGTCGCTCTGCAAAGGCAACAACGATGAGAGCGCCGGAGGAGGAAGGCTCGCGTCGGGGGGGGCTGAGAGAGAGAAAGAGGGGAGGAAAGGGGTTGAGGGAGATGAGACCAGGAAGGAGGGAGAGGGGAGGTATTAGCCCGTCCGATTTTTTTTAGAACGTTCCCCCATCCGGTTGTCGGCGTAACAGGGGGGGGGGGGGGGTCGAAGACGAGTGTTTTGATCGCCACGCCGTTCCGCGAGTCCTTGGCATCCCGAGCGACGTGAGATCAAACACACCCTGTTCCCGATGGAATTCGGACTAAAATCCCGCTGCGAACAGGGTTTCGGGGTCAAAAAAACAAAGTAATTTTAAGGTCGGCAGTGGCACCGGCGCCAAGTGCACGGCGGTGTGCTACTGTTGCCCGTGCGGGTTTGTGGACCTGGTCGATTTTTTTTTTAACTTCGTTCCTTCCATTCCTGTTCTTTTTGTAACAGAGGGGAGGTGGACCGAAAATAATACAGGTTAACAAACACGGCGGACGCACGGAATGTCGTCCGCCGCGTCCAATGTTTGTTAATATTTTTGTTCTTGACATCTTTTTTGTCCCATGCGATGCCCGGGATGACCCATCAAACATGCCCTTAGTAACACCCCTCCTGTTACGTTTAGAACGTGGACGCAAGGAATGGGAGGTGTTAAAAAAAAAAGTCGGGGAGAGAGGTCTCCCAACTCTTTCATTCTCTTCTCTCAGTTTCTCTCTCAAGCAGCGGAGACCGTGTGAGGCCGGTGGGGGTGAGCTGGCGCCGGTCACTGATACTGTTGCCGGCGACCCCTTTTTCTTCGTTCTTCCCACTTATTGTTTTTAAAAGGAAAACAAATAAACAGGACCATTGTCAGCAAGACTCTTAATGCAAAGTTGGTTTGTTTCACGCTCTTCTTGTTTTTGTTTTTCTCTAAATGAATTTTGGTTTTCTATTTTTTTTTGGCATAGATCAGTCAATTTTGGTGATTTTTGTGGGTTATTCGCATAAATTATATATGAGATTTTGTTTATTTTTTATTCGTGTTTTGTGGGGGGTCTTTAATTTTGTTTTGTTGGATTGGTTCAATATGTGTTGGTGATCAATTTTTTGTTATTTAATTCAGGTTTTCCTTGGGATGTTCTTCTCGTGTTGGGTTTTTCATTAATTTGATTTTTCTTGTTTGATTTGTTATTTGGTTGATGGGTTTTCATTGCGATCTTAATTGGGGTGATATTCTTCTTATGATTGATGCGTTTTGCTGATAATCATAATCAAATTTTGTTTCCCAAACTTTTGTTTAGTTTAGGTTTGAGATTATGAATTTTCTGTGAGTTCAATTTCTTTCCTTTGTGGTGTTTAGTTTTTTTTATTGTTGTTCTGGGTTGTTGTCATCAAATAGGTTCTTCTTGGCGATGTGGGTGCCGGAGAATCGAGTCTCGTTTTGCAGTTTGTGAATGGCCAGTTTCTTGAATTTCAGGTTTGTTCGTGGTAATTTGGGAGTTTGCGGCCTTCTCTTGCTTTTTATATTTTTATTGAAAAATTTCTCAGATTGCCTATTTATTTGTTTTCCATTCTTTAATTTTTTTTCTTTACCGCCGGCACCGGGGTCCCCTTGTTCATTCCCACAAACACTGATCCATTGTTGTTAAGGCACAATTGAATTACTGGTTTTTTATTTGATTTTATTATTTTTCTTATAGTTTAGGGTTTTGGGGTTTATTTATGATTTATTTTATTGCATTTTAAGGTTTTATGCTTTCATACGATTTGATAATTTTATTTTTTATAGCTAATTTTCTTTTAGGGTTTGATATTTTTGTGATAAACTTTCATAATTAGATGTGATGTGACATTGATTAAATCATTTATATATATATATATAACAAATATCATTTTTTTCTCAAATGACTTAAATTGTAAACATTGTTTAGTTTTTGGATTCAATCCGAGTTTCATATCTGAGGATAAAATCCATAATAAACATGTCAAAATACTCATATGGTTGGACGGATCGAGTCTTACGATCCAAAATGAAGTTATCCAAATCATTATCAGTGTGTGATCATGTTGTCCGCACACACTTAAAACAAACTTTAAACACAAAGAGCACAACCTCTTGTCCAGTTACAACAAACGTTGAACTTGGTATAATTGTTACAGAATGAATAGAACGAGTTGTTAGTTTCATTTTTTTTGTTCATTTCATCCAATCGTGAACAAGCCATCAAACAAGCCCTAAGGCATTTTCAAACACAATTTAAATTGAAAGTACATTTTCTCTGTATTTTAGGCAAAGCCACAGTCTCTGCTATATCTCTGCAAGGCAATTTTTCACAATATTGTAGGTTTAGATGATAAATCTTGGTAAAAACTCGGTGCTTAAAAAATATATAAAAATATAAAATTAGTATAAGTTGAGTAAGAAAATAACATGTCTAGATAATAAAGTACACATAATAAAAAATAAGTAAAATTACAAAAGAAAATAAAATTGTAGTTAAAATATAGAAAATAGTAAAAAAGTAAACGGTAACTCATAATATCTTTATAAATCGGGATAATATTGTGATATATATAAATTTATGATATTTCACTTTTAATATAGTTTTATAAATTTACAGTTATGTTATAGCTATATTTTCAAAATGTCACCTATATCTGTGATTATGATTTTAGTATAGCTTCTTCTCTTAATTTTACATATCAACATTGTTTTGCTTCCAATTACAGTACCAACAATTCGAAGGATCAAATGGAGATGGAAAATCCACCCAATGATGGGGTCGAAGCCTAAAACACATATTTTGATTTGTATAGACCATCATTTTTGTTTTACATCTTCCTTACTTGATATGTATATGAGTCTGATTTTTGTTGTCTTGTGGTCGTGATCTGAAGGTAAAACCTGCATATTGGGAAGACCAGAGCCGGACCTGTAAAGAGGCCAATGAGGCTTGGGCCTCAGGGCCCCTAGGCCCCAAAAAAAATTAGGGGCCCATTTTTAAGGCCCATGAGTATTGTTTAGGTAGTTTATATAAATATTTTATATATTTTTATTTAATATAATATAAATAATTGGAATATTATATTTATTTAATGTGAATGCAAATTTTATTGTTATTTTGATTCTTTAAAAAAAATTTAGAGGGGCTGCCCCCGAACTCCTACCATTAATAGGGGGCCCATTTTTTCCCTGCGCCTCAGGCCCCATAAAACACAGTTACGGCTCTGGGGAAGACATCATCTACCGGAGCTGGAACTTCATCTATTAACTTCAAGGAAAACCCATTATTATTATAGTTAGTGAGATGACAGGTATAATCCCTGTCATAATGCGTTCTACTGTTTTTTTCATGCTTCATTGTTTTTCATGAATATGAAGTTTTGACAGAGATATCAATTAGCTTTCCAGATGATGGTAATACAGGCAATACAGTCTTTGTACTCATTCAGGAAGTGGAAAGACCACTCTGTTGCATCGCTTGATTGGACATACCCATGCATCAAATATCAGGGATGTCTTAAATCATGATCCAGCAGTCATGTCCCTCCCATTTGATGCTAATATTGATATACGAGACAACGTTAGATATAAAGTAGCAATGGAGTTCAAAATTGGGCCAAATGGTGGTATTCTTACCTCACTAAATCTGTACTCTACGAAGTTTGATGAGGATTAAACTTAATTGACCTATATTTTTGCTGGTTACCTATTGTTTTCTCAGCCATGTTTATTTGCATCTTTCAGATGCATGTTTATGCTTTATTGGATTATGTAATAGGTGATATTAGTTATTGAGAAGTGAGTGGATCAATTGGATCCTTGTCAGATTGAAACATTCACTTGGCTAGCTTCAGTGGCCATAATTACTGAAGCTTTTGCATCAATGATTTCTGTGGTGATTGCATATGCCATTGACACTCCCACCTCAACAATTCATGCGACTTTCATGAACAACATACGCTATGCTTGCAGCATATTCTACAAAACACATTTGTCACTGGTGTTAACATTTAACAAAATTGATGTGGGTTGGCATGAGTTTGCTTTGGAGGTACTTGCACTTCTAGTTTGGTGGCTTTTAGGATGTGTTAGGGATGCAAACCTGCCGGGTTTGGGATCCCAAGATTCATTGGGGAGTCTGGTCCGTTCAGTTTTTGGACAGCCAAATTTTGCAAATTCTTCTTCCTGGATCCGATCCATTTGCAACCCTATGATGTTAATAAAGAATGTTGCAGTTTTCTGCACTTGGTAGCTTCTGTTTTTTGGAAATGGCACAACCGTGTAATAAGGGTGCTAATTTTTATTCTTTCCTTGACGTATTGTCGATGTTGTCACCATTCAGTGGATGCAAGATTTCATCGTATTTCATGTTGTGCTCAAGTTTGATTCATCTTACACATCAACTTTGTTTAGAAGCCTTTCTCTGGTGCTTGATGAGTTTTACAAAACCTCAAATCTGTGGGAGTGTCAGCACGAGATGGTGGAGTTGACAAATTCTTCATGGCCATAGAAGCTAGTGCAAAGAAGTACATGGATACTGAAAGTACAAATCTCTGATGCTTCTAAAGTCAAATTAGTGTGCCTGCATTTAAGATATCCTCTAATTGGCAAGTGCTTTTCATTTGCATGGTTGATCTTGACAAGAGGCGAGATGAGAAGCATCGGTTGGAGGAAGAAAGTCGGCGTGCAAACATGGAGAGGTTGAGGATGGACATGAAGAAGACAGGAGGTGAAACTGTGGTCGTGAGCACTGGTTTGAAGAAGAAAGAAGAGGAAGATCTTGAGATTATCTTCGACGTGGAAGAGGAAATAAGATGACGGCCAAGATGAGGAGGTTGCAGGATTCTCATTTTGAAGACATGAATCAATTGTCTTTGATTTATTACAAGGATTATTTGCCCTATGGAGGGGATAAGACCAAGTCTAGAATGAGGCTTTCTACCATTTGTTCTTTTGTGTAAATAGCTTCTTGTGACTCGTGTTATTTGAGCCAAGCTGACCCTCTCCCTTTTGTGGATAATTTTGCTTTTGATTTGTTCACTGATCATGTATTATACAAAGTGGAATTTCATAGAGTATGAAACAAGGGAAGAGAATTTAGAAGGAAACATAGATCAATATATCGTTCAAGATTATTGAATTTGTAATCAACTTGTTTTGGCAAGTTTTTTGATATGAGTGAATGTACATGGGAACTTGATTTCAACATATGACAGCTTTTCATATTGTCATTTATGACATTAGCATCATATTACCCATTTATGATAGCTATAGAGTTATATTAGCTCATGCAATCTAATAACCCATTTAGAATGACTGGGTACATTTAAATCAGTCGAGCATCTTGATTATGAAGGCGATCCTCAAATTATTATGTGTGCATGTATATATTTTTTATAACTTGATGAATTTTTAGCACTTCTTGAGTTTTCATCAACCATTTGTTTGTTCATGAGCGATACTGTGTGCATGCATATTTTTCCATGTCTTACAACACACCATCATATGTCACACACATATTTGTGCACTCATAAAACTACATCAATTTTTTGAACTACAAACTCATTCATGAACATCAACAATTGTATGCATACATGTTTGATCATGTATGATCATGTGCGATAAATGCTTAGAAATGCTTGTTTGCTAAGAGTTTTATCGTTTTCCATCAAAGTGTAATTTGAGCAAATTGAGCCTCTTTGAAGTATGTTGGGGAGAATAATTAACTTTTTAGAAAATATTTTAGAAAGAGAAGCCTTTTTGAAATATCATAAAATTTTATGGACTCTTTTTTATTTTTTTTCTAAAAACCTAATTAGATCTAAACTACTATTATAAATAAATCTTTTTAGAAATGGGGGAGACATTTTTATCTTCGGATCCTGCGCCCCACTATCTCTCTCCTCTCTACCTCTTATTCTTCATCTTCTTTTCCTTGTTTTCTTCTTAACCGATTGCCTACCCTATTCTTCCTTCTTCTTCTTATTATTCACTCTTTCCTCTAAACCTCGTCATCGTTGGCTTTTCTAGCCCCCATCATCGAAGAGAGAGTGGAGTTCGTATGATTGCAACGGGCAAACCAACTTCTTCTTCTCAACCCTTCCGTCGAAGGTAAGCTTCAAGGTATACTTATTTTCTCCCATCTCCATTGTTTTAGTTTATGCATGGCATTTAGCATATCATTGCATATATTTATTTATTCATTTCATATTTCTTGCATTTAGTTTAGTTTAGTTTATTTCTTGTATTTAAAGATAAAAAATAAATAATATATATATATATATATATATATATATAAAATCTAGAATAGTTTAGTGTTAGTGTGTTTCTCGACTTGCTTGCCAAGTAGATAGCCGTAATTTTATTTAGTTCATAATTTAGATTCATGTCATATGTTGTTCTTGTCAGTTAATTAGTTTGTTTTTATAAAATAGTTCGATTAAATTTAGATTAGAATTAATAATGTTAGCCAAATAGGTTTTGTAATTTTTTTTAGTTAATTTATGATTTATGATACAACAACAACTACGCCTTCATCCCAAAACAATTGGGGTCGACGATATCAACCAACAAAGAAAATCATTCTGGGTCTTCCGCATGAATCCTTCTCCTCCAATCATTTTTATCCAATGCCATGTCCTCGGTGAGGTTCAAAGCATTTATATCCTTTCCTATCACCTCCATCCATGTCTTCCTAGGCCTACCCCAACCTCTTTTAACTAATATATTTTCCCATTTCTCCATCCTTCTAACTGGAGCATCATTAGGCCTTCGCCGAGTATGTCCAAACCATCGTAAACGATTCTCTCTCACCTTATTTTCAATGGGTGCAACCCCTACCCTCTTACATATCTCCTCGTTCTAAATCTTATCGTTTATTGTATTTCCACACATCCATCTCACCATACGCATCTCAGCTACACTCATTTTTTGAATATGATGTCTCTTGGCAGCCCAACATTCCGTACCATATAGTAAAGCGGGCCTAATAGTCATCCTATAAAACTTTCCCTTCAACCGCAATGGCATTATACGATTGCACAACACTCCAGTTGCACTTTTTCATTTCATCCACCCAACCTTTATCCTATGGTTTACATCTCCATCAATTTCTCCATACTTTTAAATGATAGATCCCAAATATTTGAAACAATCATCCACCGGTATTTCTTGTTCACCAAGCTTCACTACACTCCCATCACTACTTCGTTGCTTACTAAACTGACATTCCATGTATTCTGTCTTACTCTTACTCAACTTAAAACCTCTTGCTTCCAATGTCTGTCTCCATAATTCTAACTTAGCATTAACCCCAGTTCTAGACTCATCAATCAAAACAATAACATCAGCAAACAACATAAACCACGGCATATTTTTTTGAATTCATCTTGTAAGCTCATCCATCATTATAGCAAATAGGAAAGGGCTTAAAGCAGATCCTTGATGTAACCCAACCGTTATAGGAAAATTGGTTGTCACCCCTCCACAAGTGCGGACATTGGTTACTACTCTTTCATATATATCCTTAATTATACAAATGTACTTTAGAGAAACACCTTTCTTCATCATTGTCCACCAGAGAACGTCCCTAGGTACTCTATCGTATGCCTTCTCCAAATCAATAAAAACCATATGCAAATCTTTGTTCCTCTCTCTATTTCTCTTAATAAGTTGTCTAAGAAGATGTATAGCTTTCATAGTTGATCTTTCCGGCATAAAACCAAATTGATTCTCCGATATCATGACAACCTTCCTCAACCTATACTCAATCACCCTCTCCCAAAGTTTCATAGTATGACTCATGAGTTTTATACCACGATAGTTTATGCAATCTTGTATATCACCCTTATTCTTATGTAGAAGCACCAAAGTACTATTCTTCCACTCATTAGGCATCTTATTTGTCCGTCAAATCTTCTTAAAAAGATTTGTCAATCATTCTAAACCATTCTCACCCAAGCATTTTCAAGCCTTGATAGGTATATCATCTGGGCCAACTGCCCTTCTTGATTTCATTTTCTTCAAAGCCTCTGCAATTTCTTTCTTTTGAATTTTGCGCATGAAGTCACGATTCATCTCATGAAAAGGAATGGAGAAGTCTCCAAGATCCTGAGCATGACTTCTATTAAATAGGTTATCAAAATAATCTTTTCATCTCTTCTTAATCTCCTCATCTTTGACTAAAACCCTTTGCATTTCATCTTTGATACATCTAACCATACCCAGATCCCTCGATTTCCTATCTCTCATCTTTGTAAGCCTATAAATATCCTTCTCGTCCTCTTTGGTATCCAACTTGTCATAAACCTCCTTATATACCTTATCTCTCGCGTTCTGAACTACTTTTTTAGCTTCCTTCTTTGCTATCATATACTTCTCCAAATTCTCATTATCACGACTCTAACTTAAATTTCTATAACACTCTCTTTTAACCTTAATATCTAATTTGACATTCTCGTTCCACCACGATGTATCCTTACCTAGCGGTGCACCGCCTTTAGACTCACCCAATACTTCTTTAGCCACCTTTCTGATGTCACCCGCTATCTTATTCCACATTGATTCTGAATCCTCCTCGAGACACCAATCAACTTCTTTAACTACCTGCACTACAAAGATTCCTTTTTTAGCTTCTTTTAGTGCCCACCACTTAATTCTAGGATCTATCCTATGTCCATCCCTTTTGCGGCATTGTCTAATTCTAAGATCTAAAATTAAGACTCTATGTTGTGTAGCTACACTTTCTCCTGGTATAACCTTACAATCGATGCAACAACCCCTATCTCTCTTTCTAAGTAGGAAAAAAATCTATCTGACTCGTATTAATCCCACTTTTAAATGTTACTAGGTGAGACTCCCTCTTCCTAAACCAAGTGTTTGCTAAAATCATATCATAGGATAAACCAAAATCTAAAATCCTTTCTACACTTTTGTTTCTTTCTCCTATACCATAGCCTCCATGGATACTCTCAAATCCATCCCTACTAATGCCTACATGCCCATTAAGGTTACCGCCGATGAAAAGCCTTTTTCCATAAGATATCTTTTGTACTACTCCATCTAAATCTTCCCAAAATTGACGCTTAATGGAATTATCTAAACCTACTTGAGGTGCATAAACACTAATAATATTAATAATATTTGAACCTAATACTAATTTAATAAGTAAAATCCTATCACCCTTCCTACGGACCTCAACTACATTATCTATAAACTCACGACTCATAACAATCCCTACTCCATTCCTATTCATATTTATTCTTGTATACCAAATCTTATATCACCAAGGTTCTATCACTTTTGCTTTCTCACCTACCGATTTGGTCTCTTGTAAACATAAAATATCAATCTTTCTCCTACACATAACATCTACTAACTCTACCAACTTACCAGTTAAAGATCCTATGTTCAAAGTGGCTAACCTAATTTTATGGTCTTGGACTAACTTCTTTACCCCCACCCGTCCAACAAAGTGAGGGAACCTTTGCCTATTTGACACCTGTTATCATTGCAAAATTTTTCCCCTCCCTTGCGAGAGAGAAATGAATTTCGCGAGTCAAACTCGACCAAAGTTTTGAAAATGGTTTTGAAAATTACTCGCCTCCGTTTTGAAAATTTGCGGGAAAATTCCGTGGAATGGGATCCGCCTGTCGATACGAGGTTCAACCGTTCCTGGCGCCTTTACCAGGGGTAATTGAACCAAGGATCAATTATGTGCTTTAACTCGACTCAAATAGCTAAATTATGCTCTATTTTTCCTAGAATGCACAAAGAATCAGGCTTGTGCTATGAAATTTTTAAAAATGCAAGTTTGAGAAAATATGATGTTTGCTTTGGAAAATTGAAATGCATTTAGAAAAGGACTGGAAAATGCTTGAAAATGGAATTCCTGGGAAAATCATTGAATTTTATTGGAAATCAGAATTTTGCATTGGAAAGTGATTTCTCAGGAAAACTTGAACTTTGAAAAATCGATTTTTTTGAGATTTGGAATTTGCTTTCTCTAAGAAAAAATGGATTTGAGAATTATGAGAAAATCAAGAAATTCATTGGAAAATGACTTGTGAAATGGAAAATGGATTCTCAAGAACATGAGAACTCTGAGAAAATCGATTTCTGAAAACTTGGGATTTTTTTTTTTTGAAATTTGAGAATGTTAACATTGGAGAATCTTGATTTGAACTTGGGAAATGCCTTGAAATCTCATTTGAAAGTTTGGAATTCTGAGAAAATCCAATCCTGAGAAACTTGGAAATTTTTGGGAAAACTGATTTATCTAAAATTGAAATTAGAAAAATGAATTTGAAAATAATGCAATTTGAATGATATGAATGAATGAATATGAATTTGAAAAGGGAATTTCAATTGAAAAATTGGGAAATCCTTTTAAGACTTTGAAAAATGCAGTGCATTTTGAAGTTAGCCTAAGTGTGTAGGCTGAATGTGGCTAATATGAAGATCATAAATCTTGGTTTTCTTCGTATTCTGACTATGGCCATAAATACAAATCCCACCGAGTTTATAAACTCCATAAGAGCTTGTGCACGTGTCATTCGTGTAAACCATAGTGAATTTGAAATAATGTGCATGAATCATACATCACATATTAAAATTTTGCAGAAATTTAACTATATGCAATGCAACCCTATTCTAAGCAGAAATGTAACTCTTATTCCAAATTATTACATTTGATGTTACATTGAATTGAAATAAAAAGAAAAATAAAATCTAAGTCTTCTTCTTGAATGTTCCTGCAAAACTAAAAAACAAGGTTAGCACAAAAATGTAGGTTTTTCTGAATTTATCCGAAAATATGGGAAATTATCGGATATTATTCAGATATAAACCCCAAATCATACCCCATTTGATATAAACATGATAAATAATGAATAAATTTTGAAAATAAACTTGAAAATTCGAAATTGGGGTCAAAATGACCAAAATACCCCTGATGACCTTGAAATCAGGGTTTTCTGAAAGAATTTTTATAAATTTTGGAATTTTGAAAATCAAATGAAATAAATCAAACATAATATGATAAAACATGATGATATGCATGAAAATTTATGAAATTAGAAATTGAAATTTCGAAATTATGGTCAAAATGACCAAAATACCCCCGATAACAAGACTATGGCCTTGAAACCAGGGTTTTCTGAAATAAATTTTGCAAAATTGAAAAATATGAAATGCAAAGGAGATTGAAATTAACCCTAATACGATTCTACATGCTTATGTACATGATAAAAACCCTAAAATGGCGAAAATATCACAAAATATTGAATTTAACCTGATTTTCGCTTGATTTTCGCTTCTGAATTTAAAGATAAACTAACACATGGAGCAAATGAACTTGGAATTAAACCAAATTTGGCATGGACACCCAAAATAACCCTAAAAACAGAATGGAGCTCGAAAATCTAATTTTTTGTATTTTTAGACATATAAATTTAAGTAAAAACCTTAAATTTTATGATTTTTGCCTAAAATATTGATTCTAAAGGGGATTTAGGATATCAAACTTCCATAAAAATTTCCCAAATTTTATGGGATGACAGATGACAGTAAGGCAAAGAATTTTTCCTTTTACACTTTCTGTTTTTGACCTATGGTCGGAGCTGTACCACTCCGGCAAGTCGGATCGGAATCCGGCGACTCTAGTAAATGAAGGAAACAAACAGGTTTCGGTAGAAAATGTGGTAAAAATGGTAGACAGATGGGAAAATGGCTGAAATTGTGGGAAAATGTCCCTGACAAACAGAGGAAGATTTGATATTTTGACACTATTGAGATTCGGGTTACGGTTTGGAAAAGGCCATACTGTTATCAGAGACCTAAATGTCTGAGATTTCTGGACATTGGAATCTGTTAGACAGAAATAGAAAATCCGGGAAAAATACTGGAACAGATCTAAAAATTCCCAAATTTTGGGAAATGACAGGAAATTATGTTATGAACAACTTTCGTGTTGAAAGTTTTTGCAGAAGGGTTATAGATTGGATGGACTTGGTGCATTAAGGTCTGTCTATACCCTGACGAAAGAAAATCGATATTTTCCCAGGGGTCTGAGAAATCCGATTTTTTACAGAGGTCAAAACTAATTGGAAAAATCTCAAAATTTCCAGATCATTAGTAGATTCAATCATGAATCTACTGTGATTTTTGGAGAATGATCCGAATCTCCCACGATGGTGGTGCCGGAGGTTTTAGTCTGCTAAGGAAGAAACTGAAAGTTCTAGAAATACAGAATCCCAGTTTGGGAATTGATTGGTTTAGATGGATTCCGAAACACAAAATGAATCAAATTTTCGACAGTACAACAAATACATATAAACCTAGTTACTCTAAAATTTACAGAATTTTTTAAATGCAAAAACTCACATAAAATGATGCATGGACTTTATATATAAATGACAATTTATGAATCCTAAATTAAATAACCATAAAACGTATAAAACGAATGATAGCTTATCCTAAATGCACATTTTAATATGAAATGACATGAAAAATGAGAACCAATAAAGGGCATAAACTATTTTTGTTGTTGGCTTGCAAAACGAAAGATCCAATCCATTGAACGGATGGATTTTATCGCTTATTTAGCCCACGCACATAATAATCATATGTTCGATATAGAGGGATGCTTGAAATGAGACTAAATAAATAATAACGAATCTAAAGTATTAAATCTAACCTCAAACGGAAGAGTTTATCAGACTTAAGGGTCCTACCTTGGATCGGCAAAGAGGTGGCTATTTGAAGGTGGTGAGGATGGTGCTTCCAGGTGGAGACCGGCTGAAGCAAGGTAGAGCTGATTTGGAAATGGTGGCTGTGGCTGAACCTTGATGTGTTGAAGGAGGGGCTCGGTTGGAGCTTCACCAAGGATTCAATAGTGATGGAGGTTGGGGCAAATAGGGGAGTAGCTGGGGCGTCTTGTTGCAAAGGAGCCGACTGGAGGTGGTGATGATGAGCAATGGAAGGTGTCAGCTGCAACAATGGTTGGAGTTGCTCCTTGATGGCTGCAAGCTGTGTGGAAGATGGCTGCACCTTGGCGTGGCTGTTGGCTGGAGCAGTGAGAGTGGAACCGGTGGAAGAAGCCGTTGGCTGGTGGCTGTTGGCTGGAGCAAGTAGCTTGGAGGTGGGCTGCGGCAAGGATGGTGGCTGGAATGGAGAGCTGGCTGGAGCTAGAGTATCTGAAGAAGATGGTTGAATGTTGCTGCAGCTGCAAAGAGGATGTCGGAGGTTGAAGATGATCTGGAGCTGCTGGGCATGGAGCTTCAAAGAGGTTGGAAGGCTGCTGTGGCTGTAGCAGCTAAGGAGAGAAGAAGGGAGGTAAAGAGAGAGAATAGGAGAGAGAATAGGAGAGAGGCGTGAGATGGGAGAGGAGCCGTCCTTTTCCTCTCTTTTTTTTTTGGTATTTGCTAACTTAGGTCTTAATCAACTAAGACCTAAGTTTCTAATAATATCAAATGACCTTTATGAAAAGCCATACGTGAATGGCTGGAGGCTAGGGAAAGGAAGGGAGGAAGGAAGGGAAGAAGGAAAGAAAGAAGGAAGAAGAAAAGAAAGAAAAAGAAAGAAAAGGGAAAAAGAAAGGAAAGAAAGAAAAGGAGGGAAAAAGGAAAAGGAAAGAAAGAAAGAAATGGGGCTGGAGGTTTGGGCAACCACCTTGTGGGTCCCACCTCTCTAAAAAAAATAATACTAATAATAATAATAATAAATAAATAAAAATCAATAAAAACAAATAAAAAGAAGCATTTTTTTTTTGAATAAAATAGAAATGCAAATGAATGGGCCATCTCAGAGCGGGTCCAAATTTTGATTTTGAAATTCATTTTGACGATTAGAGGGGTAAAATAGTCTTTTTAGAAAAATTTTAGATGAAACGAGCTATTTTTGGCAGTTTTTGAAACGAGCTTGGATTTTGAAGTTCAATACCCCGTTGCGAAGCAAATCCAATGTAAAATTTGAAAATGTAATTTTGAAAGAAATCCAAATTGTTTTTCTCGAGAAAATGCTTCCAACAAAACGAGCTATTTTTGGCAGTTTTTGAAACGAGCTCGGATTTTGAATTTCAATATCCCATTGCGAAGCAAATCCAATGTAGAATTTAAAAATATATTTTTGAAAGAAATCCAGATTGTTTTTCTCGAGAAAATATTTCCAAACGAAATGAGCTATTTTTGGCAATTTTTGAAACGAGCTCAGATTTTGAAGTTCAATAGCTCATTGCGAAGCAAATCCAGTGTAAAACTTGAAAATTTGATTTTGAAAGAAATCCAGATTATTTTTCTTGAGAAAATATTTCCAAATTTAGACTCCCGGGGTGAAAATGTCAATTTTGGAAACTCGAGGTTTGAAATTGATTTCTGAAAACTTTTAAAACTCAATCTGGATTGGAATTTATAAAGCTGGAGTTCTGGACTTCGAAAATGAAATGAAATGTGATGAAATGTTATGAAATGCTGAGAAATGATATGAAATGATGAGAAATGACATGAAATGCTATGCGAAATGCTAACCCTGAATGAAGAATTTTGGATGTTAGACCCCGATTGACACTTGTACCAGTTCAAAAAGTGTTAAAATTGACAAAATTTGCAAAAATGGTTGAAGAAATGATTTTCGAGCTCTGCCAAGCTAGAGTAACACTGAAAATTAGGGTTTGAGCTAGATTAAACTGAAATGAACTGGATTGAGCTGGGTTTTAGAGTTTCAGAACTCAAATGAACTGACTAGGCACTGACTCAACTGACCTTTCCGACTGAATTTTCAAGAAAAGCAATCATTTTTAGAGAAATGGTATGGAATGATCATTGGAATGAAGTGAATTACGAACCTGAACTGGGTTTGAGCTGAAACAAAGGTCAGTAATACTGAGATGAACTAAAATCGAGGCTCAAATACTAGCTCAACTGACTAAACTCGGCTCAGTTTCAGCTGAAAGAGCTGAAACAGACTAAAATGGGCTCCTGGACACTTGGAAATGGTTTTGAACTAAAACTGGAGCGCTTGAACTCCTGGTGAGCTCAAGTTAGACTCTGGGAAACATGACTGACTGTAAATGACTGACTTGGAGACAATTGGCTTGGATTCAAGTGAGAAATGAGCTCATTTTTGAAGAAATGATCCCATTTTGGCAGGAATGGTCAGAAATGAAAATGGTCTGTTCATTGTGAGCTCAGATGAGCTTGAGATGACTGATATTCTAATTGTCTTGAACTGACCAATGAGCTTGGTTGACTCCGACTGACTGGGGTCCGGGATGACCTAGGGGTAAAATGATAATTTTCCTAATGAAAATGGGTAAAATGGTGATTTTCTGAAACTGACTCGGGGTTTGACTCCTACACTGACCTGACAGGGTTGGCATTGCCTGAGGAGGATTGTTTGAGAATGAGTGAGGAAAATTTGGGGTGTTTACAACACCACACCCGGGCGCCGGTGTGACGCATCGCTTTCGGGCGACGACCTAGCAACCCTTGCCCATTTATCACTGCCTCCGGGCTTATAGAGTACAGCGCGTCGCTTAGTAGGGAACGCCCCAACGAAATTCTCATATTGGTTCATATTCATACGGTATGACTAAGTTTTTATGTTGGCTGTCACAGGCCTACCGCAACCCTCCTCCTTTATCCGGGCTTGGGACCGGCAGTATATAACTAAACAGTTAATTTATGATTTATGATAATTATATTTAATCTTCCTACATGTTTATATTTATAATTCAGTTTATATTTATAATTCAGTTTATATGTTAATTCAAGCACGTCCTTTGTTGTTTTCAGCATGTTAGATTAGTTAGCTTAGTTTCTATTAATGTTAAATTGTTATTTTTTTACATTAGAATTTGGTAGGAGTAGACTTAATTAATTAGTTTTGAAATATTTTATTTTATTATTCAGCTAAGTAGTTTACATTTATTTATTGTTTCATTAGTTAGTTAAAAGTATTTCAATTTTAGATTTTTTTTTTGGGTATTTAGATTTTAATTTAATTACTGAATTATCTTTTTAGGTAGAACTCTTGTTTTAGATGATTTAGGTGGTGTTCAATTTCTTTTCATTAGTTGATTTTAATTCAATATTAAATCTATTTTTCTCAACAATTAAATTTAATTAGATTTAGTTTTATGTCAGTAGAATAATTAGAAATCAATTAGTTGATTTATTTACATTAGCAGATTTTTATTTTCTTGCATCTAAAATATTGATTTTTGTTAGATAGATTATTTTGTCGTTTGCTTTATTAATTAGTTAATTAAACTTTCCTTGTAAATTTGGTTAGTATAGTTTTCAAGTTATATTACTTTATTTCTTGCTAAATATTGCTCACATGTTTCAGGTAGTTAATTAGATTAAGTGTGTTTCTTTATATTTGTCCTTAGTTAATTTCATATCTTGTTTCTTGTTCGTTATGCTAATTTGTCCTTTTGTTAATTTGTTCAATAACTTAGTTTATATTAGTTATAGAGTTAGTTATGCTATTTTGTCCTGTAGTGTAGTGTTATTTCATAGTTTGTTTAGCATTTTGTGATTTTTCTTCAAACTAACCTTTGATTTTCTCATAGTTTTCTTTCGTGTTTTTGTGTTTTGTGTTTTTATTTTTACAGGAAAGTGTGCAGACGTGCGGTGAGCCCAAAAATGAGTCCCCAAAGAGCCCTCTGAGGTCTTCTCAAAAGTTCCTCCAGTCCCCTCAGAGCCTCTCAAGGCGTCCTCAAGAATAAGAAAATTGAAAAGGACAATCAAGAGACAAAAAGCTCACACACTAAAGACTTTTCCTCTTCATTTTATATTAGGATTTTAAGTTATTATTAATTGGGGTATGTAATAAAATAATTTAATTGTTCTTTGTAAGCCCTTCACATAGAACATCACTCCCTTTATTTACTTAGTTAACTAATTAATTATTATTTTTCAAGGCAACAAAAGTAGTTCTGTGTGGGGTACAAAAGCACCTATTCCGTTCTTTGAGTTCGACCCGGACTTCAACACTAGTGAGAAGCGATTTTTATTATTTGATGCACGAGTTGCACAAACGTTTTTATTGAAAATATTGTTTTAAAAATCTATTTCATAAAAGATGCATCAATGTTCTATAGCACTACATAATCACATATGAAATCATGTTGTATACTATCTTATCATGTTGCATATCACTACATCATACAACTCATTAAAGCATTACAACATAAAATTCCAGCATAGCCTTCAACAATTACTCATAAATAATGGCACACACATGTTGTGTACTCATCTAGTTCATATATGAAACCCAACCATGACATACTAATTCATTTTCAGAATCATGACATGCTATAAAACACAAGTTCCAAAATTGAAATTGCATGGACAAAATTTCTCAGTTCGTAGAAATTCTATCATGACTTGTATATGATGAATTAAAATATAAGATATTTATTGTAGATGCACATACATGTTAGCTATCTACAATAAAACTTAGACCCAAACTCATTCTGGATCAGGAATAAATAATTTTCTAACTGGAACTTGTTTTTTGTACTCAGAAGAGACCTGTCTGGTTTGGTATTTTTAAAAAAACATCAACCAAACATTTTATATATCGAAATAAAGTATGAATTTTTATTGTAGTTAGTTTGGTGTGTCTGACACAAGTTAAAAAAAATAGATATAAACTATTTTTTAGCAAAAAATTTAAAATTATGCACCACAATATATTGTTATTGGACATACTGTGTTCCAAAGATTTTAGGTTACGGAACAAACTTTTGTGATTTTTAATTTTCAAACTTTAATGTATCACTACACAAGTTTTTTATCGTGTGTTCTTCAATATATAACACACATAAAACTATTTGTCATAAATCTTAAATGGTTTGAGAGTAATACAATTTTAAAAGATGTTCAACCTATATAGAATTTCTATCATGATAAAAATTTTGTTGCTGACTTGCAGAAGTCATATCTCCCAACCTGAAACTCAAATGAGCTCAATTTTTTTTCTAGATTACTCCTACTTATTTAAAACATTCCTCTAGATTTTTTAAATTTATGGCTTCACTATTTTGGAGAGTCATACTTTTCTTCAAGACTGGTTGAAATAAAAATAACAGGACAATATACATTTTTATAAAGAACAAAGAACTTTGTGATTTTAATAATAAAAACACCAAAACATGCATCAAATAATTTTAATTCAACATAAACACATTATATACGTATATGTATAAATGTAAGCATGTTGAAGTTAAAAAAAAAATATTCATAACATGAAGCAAACATAAGGTCCAAAGTATTTACATAGAAAAATACAATTTTCTCCAAAATAATCAGTTTCATATAGATGGATCTTATTATTGAATTTTAAATCAGTCATAAACAACTAATATCATATATAACATGAACCTAATTTAATACATGTTCATGAATGAATCTAACACAAAACATAGATAAAGAATTATATAAAATGCTTTTTCAAAAGAACCACTTGTTTTATGCTACAACTCCAAAAAATGACTTTCGTAAAAACAATTTTGGAGATTTTATTACTCCATAGACTGTATAACATCGGTCAATATGTCAACCATGTCATATATATGTTAATATATATATGGAAATCATATCCCAACATGCTTATACTCCTTAACATCATACACCCATAGATAAAGTGCACCTACCTCGAAGTCAACAAAAAAAACTAGGAAAAAAGTTATCTTGAAACTATGAACATTAACAAAACATTTTCCTACATATGTGCATCTCCAAGATGCAACCACACGAGGCCCAAAAGAGCTTCCTCCAAATGAGGAGCATATGGGAGAAAGAATGAAGAGAGAAGAGAGAGGTTTTGGAAATTAGAGAGGGAATGTAGAAAATTCCTAAGGTGTGTGTGGGATGGGAGATGAATCTCTCTCTTTTATTGCTTCCTTGTAGGATTCTTTAACCCTACAATGAAACTTCATCTCCTCCATCACTAATTAGAAGTCCTTTTTATTTTATTTATATGTAAAAATCTCAGTCTAATTATGACTCATACAAGTTATGAAAGTTATTAAATATCTTAGTTAACTAGTCTCTTATTAGAATTGAGAGCTTTTTGTCTAGTTTGACTTTAGACATCATGTGAATTTTATGAAAAATATGTAGGGATGTCCCACACTCCTTTGATTTCTTGATTGGATTGGGGTCATCCATAATGAACTCCAAAATATGTAGGAGGGGCTGTAACACCCCAAATAATTAACTTGAAAATTTTGGAATAATTTTTTTTTCTAAACATCAGTGGAAAATGTTTTATTTAAATTCTTAGTCAATTTATTTTGATAATTATCGAAATTTCTGCGGGTTTTACATCCTTTCTCCCTAAAAACGAATTTCGTCCACAAAATTCGTTACAAGAACTAAGCAACTAGACTGGAGTATCTTTCTTGTATTTTAAAATTTTGGTTTTTTCTCGTATGTTATCAAATGAAAATCTCTCAGGTAATTTCAAAGATCCAATCTATGTGCTTTACTCCATATTATTATTATTATTTTCATCATTAGTTGTAACACTATGAGAATAGAAGCATATCTCTTTTTAATACATAATGTTCTCATTTATGCCTTATGCAAAATCTTATAATGTTCATCAATGTGGTATCCTTATCACTATACAAGGGACCGTTGCATGTGTGTTATTTCAAAAAAAAACTTCAAAACAAATTGAAATTTGAACCTCGTGTCTCATTTAGAGTATGTAGAGTCCTATATATAAAATCGTTTTCTTAATCCATAGTGGCATAGCCTTTATTTAATAGAAAGTGATATGTGACCTAAAGATATAAATTGACTCAGATATGATTCAGTGTTCAACGCGTATCTAATCTCGATTTGCCAAATTCTATATTCCTGATAGGAATCGATTAATGTCTGGTGTTGGATTCAGGTTCATTTTTTATTTTTTTTGAAGTCTACATCCAACAAAACTTATATATCTATGTATAAAGCTTTAAGATATTAAATTAGTCAAACCTAAGTACTAAGACTTATAACCATTCAATCAATATTTAAATCCAGAGCATTCATCTTTATTTCCAAAAAACGTAAATGACAAAATTCCTGGATTATTTATTCATTTTAGTTTACTATTTAAAGATTCTTTGTTATTCATAATGACTTGGCATTGAGATTGCTTGTTGTGTTGCAACCTTAGTAAGGTGTTTAGTGAATCAAGGAGATTGTCACACCTAGTACCTCAAGCCATCTACTCGAACAACTAAATAACATACGTCTCTCACTTATCTTGATCACAATATATATCAAATGATGTTCCTAGCATATATATCTAGGTTCTTAGTTTTCACGCAATAAATCAATTTATTCATGAAATAAAAATATAATTCAAATACTATATACTTATAGAGCTTTTGCAGAGTCGTTGGAAGGTCCATAAACCATATATTCTTGTCCTGCTCTGATACCATAGTTGTAACGTTCCAAATAAAACTTGAAAATTTTGGAATATTTTTTTTTCTAAACATCAGTGAAAATGTTTTATTTAGATCCTTAGTCAATTTATTTTGATAATTATCAGATTTTTTCAGATTTTACATGGGCCCACATAGGGGGCATCATACTCCTATGGATACAGATTCATTAACTAGATTGAAATCTCATTTTTCACTCCAATTTAATTCCATATTGAGATTCAAATAAAGTATAAATTCAACCTTATATAAATTCAAGCTAAGTTTAAATTTAAATTCAAATTCTAAATAAATATTAAAATTCAAAATAAAATTGAAATTAAATATCAAATGAAATTGAACTCCAAATTGAAATTAAATCTCAATTGAAATTCAAATCAAATTAAGATTTAAGTTAGCTTGAGATCCAAACTCAAATTAAATTCTAATTTAAATTAGCAATTTATCTCAAATGTGAGACCTAAAAATTTATATTTATTTATTGAATAATTGAAGAAAATTTACAGGTATTACATAAGTAGACCCGTGAAGCAAGTTCACTTTGTTCCTTGATCTCTTTATGTTACTCTAATTACACTCACATGAAATATAAATTGTATCGTACTCACAATTAGGTCACCAGGAAATACGGTTTCTCCTTGTTGCTTCTCTTATAGTAGTATATCTTCACCACTAGTTACATGGCGACCATGCATCAGTGTTTAGGATGTCAATGGGTCAGATATAATATGATATCCGACTTTATTCTAAATCCGACTAGTCAGATTCGATAGCCAAATTCAAATGCGATTAATAATTAGATTCAGATTCAACATTGAGTTTTGCTTTCAAATCCCAATCCAAGCATGGCAAAATCCGAATATGGTTATTATGTAAATATTAAATGTTAACATAGTCGAATATGTATTCGATTTATTTGATCTCATATGACTTTGAACTCAAATATGTTAGATCCAATCAGGTCAGACTCGGTAATGGCCAAAACTAACCCGAATTCGACCTGTTGACATCCCAAATTGGTACCTCTAAAGAATCATTCATAATTTTATACATCTTCTCAAGCAGTACCTCGTGCAATAATTTGAGAACATCTTACACTTCTTTTAATTAAAAATAATATAATGCCCTATAAGGGTATACTCACCTTGTAAGAGTCACTTGTGAATGTCACTAAGTTGACGAGATCATCATAAATTCAAAACTGGTGATCAAAGTCGAGTATACTTTTCTCTTGGCCTAGCCAAAAAGGAAAAATGACATAATACAACACAAAAGTAAAATGGAGTATCCTTGTGATTATGACCCACGAAAGAGTTTGCCCCTCCATAGGGTGAGATCCTCAATTTATAGAGTATGTGGACTCCAGTCTCTCATTAAGAAAATTAGTCTCACGTGATGCCAACCTCCAACTATATTTTTATAATTTACAAGGTCATCCCTCCTTATATAATATTTTTAATTAAAATAGGACTTCAAAAGTTCAACAAATTTTAATGATACAAAAATCAAAATTCAACAAACATAATAATTACAAACATGTCTCAAAACAAGATTTACAGTAAACTAGTTTAGCAAATCACGACTTTGACTTAATATATTCATATTTACTAGTATACTATTTAGGACCACAGTGAAAGGCATACTAGAGGTATGACCTTAAATATAATGTGCTCACACTAGTTGCCATTACGAGCATTATAAAATTTTTGCTCACCCAATGCATAAACATACAATACCAATATAGGACACACTATTATCTAAGACCAACGTTTGTGTAGCGAATCCTATTTCGAAGGCTACTAATGAGTGTGGTCTCTCAATAGTGATATCTAATCCCACACATATCAAATTGCATAACTAGCAGAGAGACAATGTCAGGTCTACTAATGAGTGTGGTCTCGCATGCTACACAATCTCTATCGGGTCTTCGGGTGATTTTTCATACTGACATCGTTAATAGGTATATGTCTTTAAGGCCTCATCTCCAAGAGACCCTACTGCATAAAAATAACAAGATACACTGCATCACCCTAAGTCACTTAAGCTTATACCCCTAACTTGATTTGAGAGACATCAAAGACAATGCATTCAAAGTTCTAACACTGTGATTTTTTTTTTCTGTCTTCAAATTGACACAACTTATATAAGTTTGTAGTTGAGCTCACCTTATAACCAAAACTGGTAAAACTATGATAAGATCTTGCATAAGTCATAGTTACATGAAATACCAGAACAACAATTCATAAACATAATCACAATGATATTTGAATATCCATGGATTTAATTAAAAGTTGTGTAGGACCATATAAAATATCCAACAAAGTAACCTATGCCCAACATTATTATAAGGCATATTTTTGCACTTACTAACTCAAATCTACGTCAACCACAATCTCTGCCGCCTCAACCATGACCTTGTCCACTTACAAAAATAAGCGACGTTCAACACATCATGAGAATCTTTCACTATTCTACCTTTATGAAGCAGATGAACAAACTTGATCTTATACTGAAAAATGATCAAGAGTAGGCAAAGGAACTTGGGAGAGCAAAGAACCAACTATACACAGACACTCATCACAAGGCCATTAAGGGTTGTGTGGACAAGATGGCTAATAGTAGCAAGTTGGATCTAAATGAACTGAAATCCACCAAAAGAAATCTCCATTTTGTTGGTCCATCACAATTGGCTTCATATAATGTCAACTATAGATACATAAGTTGTGAGCTAAAGCATGAGAGTATGTCCTATGAAAATGGTTCCAAAGCTCAACCACAATCCAATCCAAAATATGTTGCAAGAGAAGCCTTTGAGATGTCGTGGAGGTGATGTATGCAACCACTTGTTGATTGTGTGTTCCATGCAATATACTATGGATTTCAGATTGTTACTGCTCTACTCACCTAATATCATTGAGTTCAAACTTGCAACGCCCCAACACAAGGTGACGTGCACTAAGTGCTCCTGCTAGAGAAGCGAAGGCCGTCGTTGGTATTCATTTTATTACTGACAAATAATTTTAAAGGACGCATATCAGACCCATTGTTGTGATTCGTCAAGTTATGGCCTTGGATAAAAGGAACAAATAATTTTTTCCATACAAGAAAATTGTATTCAGATTTAAGAATTAAACATTAAAGCCTGAAGAAATCTGGGATGCATTGGAGGTAGAAGCCATTTTTTCATTAAGGAATATGAGTAAACAACAAGTAGTTGAAATTAACAATATATATATATAGATATAGTGAGAGAGGAAGAGAGAGTCGAACAAAACATCAACATTACTAAGACAAAGGGCCAACAAACATTGAGCCTGTGAGCAAACAAACAGCAAACCCAAACCAAGGGCCAAAAACACGAAAGCAAACAGAAAAACATAAGGACATAAGTCCAAAAAGAACGAAAATATGACAAATTCAGCCAGGGTCAGGAGGAAGAGAGGGCGGCTGAAGGCGGTGGAGACCAGAGCAGCAAATGCGCAAAATTGTGTACACATCAGCCATAATGCAATGCACGAGCTTATTGAAAACAACTGGAGTTTGACGGAATATCGCATTATTGCGGGTCATTCAAACAACACACCAGGTAGTGAGGAGCCAAATTCTCCGGATCAACCGCCATCTCTTGCAACTGCGCACCTACGGTGGGCCACATAAAAGATCGAGTGCGAAGGAGTCATGTCGCACGTTAACACCAGGTTTGTTCTACGTACTCTTGAAGAGATCCACAAAGATGGGGCAGGCCCAAAACAGATGATAGGTAGATTATTTCGCCGCATTGCACAGGACACACCAACTCAAAAGCTGAAAACTCACTCTTTTGAGGAAGCTGTTTGTCTGGACCCGATCATGCAGAATCAACCAAGCTAAGATTTGAGAGCGAAGAGTTGGGTCTTTAGCCCATAACAAATGCTCAGGTAGCCAGTCAGCTCCAGGAGAAAGAAGAGTTCGATAAAGAAATTTGGTGCAGAAAGTGTCGCTAGGCGTAATTGCCGATGCAAAAGTTGGGCAGTAGGGTCAGGATCACCCTCATTCATGAGCACAAAAGACATGGCTTTAAGCCACATGCGATGCAGGTGCGAAGTAGGAAGCCTGTGATGATGACGATAAAAAAAATAACGACTCAAGGGAGCCATATTTAGCATGCAGTAAGAGAGCGCATGAATTGCCAGGATGGTGCGCCATCCAACATTGCTTCATGACGAGAGCAATACTTCTAAGTCTCACAGCAAGAATCCCCAGACCCGCCATACACCTAGGGAGCAACAGAGAATTCCAACCCATCAGATGGCGCTTAGTCTGAGGATGGCAGCCAGACCAGAGTAAATCCGCCATCAAACAGAAGAATTTCTTCTCCATGCTCGAGGGCATCAAGAACATAGACATAAGGAATACCTGGATAGAGAATAAGACGTGCTTGATGAGGGTAAGCCTACCTACGATGGAAAGGTAGGAAGCCTTCTAGGAGGAAATTTTGGTTTGGACTTTTTGAAGAGTGACATTCCAAGCGGCTGAGGGGATGCACGTTAGTTGCAAAGGGAGACACAAATAAAAAATTGGAGGATCCAAAGTAGCGCAGCCAAAAATTTGTTGCCCAATGGCCAGCAAGGAAGGGGGGCATTGAACATGAACATGCAACATTTACTGTCGTTCAGAGATAAACCCGAGAGAGAGGGGAAAAAAAAACTAAAGGATGAACTTGAATCTCAACACTTGCTGCACGGATGCGCGATCAAAGAAGATCATATCGTCAGCGTAGGTGAGAATATGATGGAGGAATTCCTGGATGCCGAGGGGGTCAGTAAAGCCAGAATTCGCAACCCTCTTGAACAAAACCACGAGGCCCTCAGCAATGGTGTTACATAACAAAGAGGAAAGATTGCAGTTTTGCCAAAGACCATGCCCAAGATTGAATTGTGAGCCTCTAACTCCACTTATCTTAATCATAGAATGAGCATTTGAAACCAGTTTGTGCACCCATCGAGAGAAACAACGACCGATATCAAAGTTGTCAAGCATATGGAATAAGAAATGCCAATGAACTGAGTCAAAGGCTTTATGGAAGTCGAGTTTGAGAGAGAAAAAAGGCTTGAAGGAGTGATGAATCCGCCTAAGGGGGATAAAAGCGAACTGAGAATCTGAGAAGCGACGACTCTGAGCCTGTTAGCCAAAAACCTTAGCAATAATGCGGTAGAGCCCCCCAAAACCGAAATAAGATGGAATCTCAATATATTAGAGGACGCCACATCCTTAGGGATGAGAGAGACATTGGCTAAGTGCGTGTGGATCGACAACCGATAATTGCGATGAAACTTTACGCAGACTTTGATAACATCATTCTTAGTGCAGGACCAAAAGATATAGAAGAAGTCCACGGGGAAAGCCGCTGAAGCCAGGAGCTTTCCAACCTGACAGGTCTTTAATAGCCGAAAAGATCTCATCGTCAACGAACGAAGATTGCACGGATCTGAATTGGGCTAGGTCAATAATCCGAATGAGGAGAGGACCAATAGAGTCGCCGACGGAGGGTTGAGCATCATAAAGGGCCATGAAGTAGAGAAAAACTGTGGGGATGACGTTGTCAGCAGTAGGGGTGGCAATCAGGTCGGGTTGGCAGGTCAGAATACCTCAACACAAACACGACCCGTTTATTAAGCTGGTAGGATATAGCAATCACGAACATGACCGATTTATTAAACGGGTAATCCGACATAACATGGTTAACCCATTTCATAAACGGGTCGGGTCGACACGACACGATTACAAGACACAGCGATTTGGATTGAATTTTGAATATGAACATTTTTAATGAAATTTGAGCCCATTAAAATTTAAAACCCATCAAATTTCAATCCAAAGCCGATATTTAAGCTCAATCGAATATGAACATAATATATAACTAAAGCTTAATCGGATTATAAAGTTAGGAGTTAGGGTTAGATAAGTTAATATACATATAAACGGGTTGCGGGTTGACGGGTTCGTGTAAACGGGTTGACCTGCTTGCCTAACCCATTTATTAAACAGGTCAAACGGGTTGGCGGATTGACATACCCCTAACACGAACACGAACCGTTTAATAAACGGGTTAGGTGGGTTGACCCATTTACGACATAAACCCATTTAAGCCAAACCCTAACTTGGCTAAGAAGCGGGTTGGCGGGTCAAGTTAGATTTTGCCACCCCTAGTCGGCAGAATAGGTTACTCCCTCAATAGAGATAGAAGGGATAATATGCCTCCTATGATGGTGCGAAGCGGAGGAGTGAAAAATTTTGGTGTTGCCATCACCAGCGGCAAGCCAATGCACTCTGAATGACTGCTTTCATCAAATTTCATCCTTAATCTGCTAGGATTGCAAAAGTAGAGAAAGCTCAGCAGATTTGACTTTTAAGCTTTGAATAGAGGAATAAAAAAGGGAGTCCGAGAACGACAGACAACTCTTGTTCCCAGGTGTCCAGGTGTTGAAATTTGCTAATGCTATTAGACTGAAGCCAAGCTTTTATGTAGCGGGATAGGCAAAAGAACTTCACAAGGCAACATGCGGCAACTCTAATTGCATTGAAAGGCATGTTCCACGAATGAAAGACCATAGATTCGAAATCCAACTCCTTCAGCCACCACTGTTCAAAGATGAAAGACCTAGTAGAGGAAAACCCTTCTCCCCAACGAGTAATAACCTGACTATGGTCAGAGATAGAAGGAGGATAAAGAAAGCAGGTGATGTTGGGAAGGATCACCAGAAGATCTGTATGGGGATAACCAAAACCGCAAGGGGAGGAGGGGGAGGGGGGGGGGAGGAGAAGAACCTGTATGGGGATAACCATGCTAATGGAGGCGTGACAGGAAATGGTATTGAAAATCATCACATGAACCGAAGCGCCATCAAAATACTTGCATGGAGAAATGATCAGGAGCGAATCCCCACACTGAGACTTACGAAGGCTGCACATGGCTCTAAAAGCAACCGAAAAACCTTGCAAAATGGTGACCTTGGAGAGGGCATGGGCTAATGATGGCCCTATGGCTCTGAGAGGGGGGAATAATCAGACTTGACCTTGGGGGAGCGAGCAAGTGGCTGACTGCTGAGCAGGAGAGCCATCATCAAAGGGCGGGAACCCAGAAGCCTTGAGAATGTTAGTCGTGGAGGCTTTTGGCGACTGAGAGGAGCAATAACCAAGAAACCTCCAGAGCGGGAAAATGAGCGAGAACGGATACCAAAGCAAATAGAAACCAAGAATACCACCAACCACACCATGAGTCGCCAAAGCACCTTGAGAAGGGGCGGCAAGAGATAATTGCGAAGAGAATTGAGGATACCAAGAGATCCCTTGCAAACCATGAGCATTGAGAGATGAAAGGAGAGATGACGACTTCTCAGAAAAGCAATCATCGATGGGAGGAATTCCAATGCACTTGGGAGCATCACTCTGAGATAGACATGATGACTGAGAGGAGCAGGAACCGAGGAGACCACCAGGCAAGCGGGAGCTGCCACCGAAAAGAGCTGTTGACGGAGAAGAACCTGCCAAAGACTGCACAAAGGATTTTTCGGTGAACGACATTGGCGATGCAGGCGGCTGGCTGGTCGAAACTAGAAAAGAATCAATTTTGATAGCAAAAAACGATGACTTGGGTTCAAGCAGCTTGCCAACATGCACCCAAGGTGAAAAGGAGGCGTGACGCCGGGGCTTCAGAGAATGCTCAGGACCCTGGCTGGATATCGGCTTTTGCCGCAAGGAGAGAGAGGGAGGACTATTGGCATGATGACGCTTCCAGACAGGATGCCACCGAAAGAGGAAAGATGAGGCACAACAAAGACAAGCAGCACACTTTCGAAAGTTAAGGGAGAAACACACGACACACCACCAGTCGCCAGGCTTCGCGCGACACAGCTCAGCCTGAGAGAGAACACTTAAGAAAGAGCGCTGCCAAGAGGGCTTAACATCCTGCCAACTCCGGGCATTGCCCTTGCAAGGAGAAACCCAAAAGAAAAATGGTTCTCGTCGTAAAGCTCCCACCGAGCAACTTTGAAGAGGCTCCCTCCCGACGACACAGATGAAGTATCAGATGTCCAGGGAGAGGAGCGAGCCGGAGGCCAGACAAGAAGAGAACATGACCGAAAGGGATGAGAATAACTTGAATGATAGATGGAACGAAAGGGCAACATCAAAACCCCATCGCCATAGGGCAAAAGCAGTACCCCAGTCTTTCAAAGCATCTTGAATGAAAAGAAGGCCTTGTTGGTTGACGTTCAGAGGATGGTTGAAGCCGATACCCCAAAAGAAACATGGTGAGGAAGACATGGAGAGAGGCTTTTGGAGTTTTATCGTCGTCATCGATGTCATGTTCATGGATTCCTCTGCGAAATCTCTTCGATTCTCAAGATGGGTATGATCAGTCCAGAAGCAGAAGCACCACAAAAGTGTTTCCCTCCACCGAAACCCCAAAGGCTCACAATGCAAAAACCCCAAAGGCAGTTTCATGGCACAGGATGGCCATGAGAGCAAAGAAATGTGAATGACTTCGCTTGTCGAGAGTGAGTACCGAGTAAGTATTTGTCGACGATCCTGAGGATCAGACGACTCTGCTTGTTGAAGCCTTCAAGGTGTAGGGCCTGGAACTGGTCGAGGTCAGAGAAGTCATCATCGAGGAGGGACGAGCGGCAGTCGAACCACTCTTCCTCCTGCTGGATGATCTCGTGCATCTGTTCTAGGAAGGTGTGAGAGTCCACCACAAGATCCGACGCCAAAACCATGATCTACAACCCGTCCCCTCCTGAAACGGTGGAAGGGATGGTGGCGATTCTCGGCAAAGGGGTGTTGGTAGTGACCCTTGACGACACCGGTGGAAGGGGTGATCTGACCGGTGGTTGTCGACCATTCGAGGCTTTGGAGGACCCCCCCCCGAGAGAGAGAGAGAGAGAGAGAGAGAGAGAGAGAGAGAGAGAGAGAGAGAGAGAGAGAGAGAGAGAGAGAGAGAGGTGGAAGTGGAGGAGGAGGGGAGGATGAGGCCGAGAAAGACGGGAAGAGGAGGAACAGACGGAAGAAGAGCAGAGGTGGAGGAGGCGGTAGAGGTGAAGAAAAGGGGGAAAAGGAGGAGGAACAAGCGAAGGAGAGAGAGAGTATCACAAAACACAGTTTTTTATGACACTCCACGTTTTTTCGCCGCGCAAGATCAGCGACGAAATTATGATTTTTTTATAGTATACTCTATTAGACCTGAGTCCGGACCTAATACCATATCCAAAAATATGATTCAAGTCTGGTGCTACCTGAGTCCGAACCAAACCCGACCCGTTGACACACCTAAGTACAATACAACCGTTCTTAGCGAAAATATCGATGTATTTATAATAAATAGGGATAATTATATTTTACTTCATAAATACCCCAACCTGATTAGGAACATTACGTTAATATTCGGGGACGCGTCCGAGCCGTGCATCGCCAAGCGCACTATAAATTGAGGCAGGAAGTGACCCCAAAGCGCCGAGTTTCTTTTGCCGCTTCTCGCTTGCATTTCTTCCCGTCACTTTGTACTCTCGCAGTCGTAGGTCGGTGTTCCAACGACGCATCTACCGTTGGGCGGACAGGAACGGCCGGAATTCCGACGAAGTCTCACCAGAAAGCATGGCGGATCCGTCGGTATCTTCGGATTCCGGCGATGTAGAGAAGGAGGAGGTGCTGGATCGGATGCTGACTCGATTGGCCCTCACAGACGACTCCAAACTAGAAGACGTGCTCCCCAAGCTACTCCCTTACTCCATCTCTTGCCTCTCTTCTAATTCTCCCTTGGTCAGGAAGAAGGTAAATCGAGCGAAATGATCGTTTCTTCCTCTTCTTTTGCCTAAGTTCGTTCGTGTTTTTTTCTCTCCGTTTCGTTTATCGGTTTTCTGCTTTGATTTTGTTGCTATTTCTAGAAGTATGAATCTAATTAGGGTTTCGTGCCTATTGATGGATTGTTTATGTTGTTTTTGTGTTTCCACTTGCGTTTGAATTCGTGCATTGGGGATTCAGGCCTGTCAGTCGTTTCATTGTGTATTCTGTTGGCTGGATGCTGCTTCATCACTACTTTCGTCCATTCTAGTAGCGTTTGCTTGGTTGGAGATGGTTATATTCGTGTAAATTACTAATATAAAATAGAAATTAGCTCTGCAAACAGTGTTCAGAGTTCATCAAGATGATGTCCGTGTCGAACCAATGATTTGATAATTATCTTATTATTGCAAACTGATGCACGACGTTTTTGTCATTAGGGAGTGCAAATAATCTGTTCTATAAGGTATGATCTTCACTGTTAAATGTTAATTCATAGCTTAAAAAATTCCATACGCATGAATCTCATGTGAAGCTATAATACATTAGTTGCTCATGTGATCTGATGTATCGTTAGTTTTACCTGTTATCGGAACTAATCTTTGCATGTGCAGACACAACCTGCAAACATGAATAAGTTGGTATTAATGCACAATAGTTAACCACTGCTGTGATACATGCTTTTTCCTTAATGAAGGTCTTGATCTTCTGTTATAGGCAATTTCGCTCCAGTGCAAGCCTCATTCCCAGTTCCCATGGGCAACTCTCAGGCATAATTTAATATATAGTTGACAGTTGGCTTAACCAAGCCTTTTCAGAATAGCCCTTCTTAAAAAATACACCATTCTTTGTCAGAAGATCTTTCTCAGACTCTAAGACCATCTTAAACATGTTCTTAGACAAGAGAGATATGGAAACCAGGTTATTTTAGATGGTTGACATGCACAGGATGTTGTCGTGTAATAATGTTCATGGAGGTGAACTTCCCCTTGTCAAGTCCATTTCCAACCACTTTGGAAGTCGAGAAGTTGTCCATAAAAAGAATTCATGTAAACCCCATTCACAGACCCTCAAGATATTTCTTTTATTGATTATGTGACGAGTCACATTCAGATCTGTTAACTACTCTACCTCAATTCTCGATGACACAGTCTAAGTAAAGAAGTGGCAGCCATTATGTGACTGGCTCTTGGTCTTCCTTCGTCTTCATTCGTGGGATGACGGCGGTCCATCACCAATCAAAGAAAAAGTTGTTCTAAGCAATGGCCACTAGTCTTTCTTTGAATTTCTCTGATTGAAATTCTTTTAGAATTACCTTAGGAGCGGATTTCTTTTTCTTTCAGAATCTTGGCCACATAGGCCTTGATCATGCTTTTCTTCATTACTTATATGATCTGTTGCTATCTAAATAGGATACAATGTGAAATCATGCTACATTAACATGCACACATTTTTTTTCTCATGTGACATAAAATCAAAATAAATGGAGAGGTCAAACTAAATATTAACACCACAGGGGTTTTTGTCTTTCAACTGTAACTTAATTTGGTAGCTGCTTGATTGTTTGGGTAATTGCCACCTAGCTAACAACCAGGCTTTTATTGCACTAAGTGATTTGTCGATTAAAAGATGGGAACTGACATGGACTGGTAGTAGCTGAGTGGTTATTTTTGCCATGCAGTACTAAACAGAAGCTACATGAATTTGTTATTTAGCTTCACTGTTAGTGATAGCTTGTTCCTTTCTACCTATATTTCATGTAATTCATTTTGTTATTAAATAAGTGTCATTTGCTAATCGTTGTACATGTTGGTCTTTTATTTTCCTTTTTTATCCTATTCTTGTACATATTGTGACTTGATGTGATGGTCGTTATGCTCATTTTACACTATCTAGAAGGAATAAGCTTTAGATTGGAATGTCTAGTAGTGCAATTTTCACGGCTCATGTTATCTGCAGGTAATGTTGCATTACTTATCCTTTGGGTAAGGGCTGGTGAATGAGCTGAATGAGCCAAGCTTGGGATCTTCAAGCTCCACCCATTTAGGTTCAGATTCAGCTCGGGCCTGTGCTTGTTAGCCCAGAGCTTTCCATGAGCTGATATTAGTTCTAGCTAGTTTGTTTATTGAAAACAGTCCAACTGTAACGATTGAACTTTAGCCTCTGTTTTATCAACCAGTTACCTCAATTAACTGTTCTACAACATAAAAGTTGGTATTTATGTATTTAAACTATCTATACTTTTATTAATGAGCCTATATAAGCTGAATTGTGTCAGAGCATCGTTTCTTCATGCTCGGTCAGTAATTTGAACGAGCTGCCTCATACTAGATTCACTGGGCTTGCTTCACAAGATATAACAAGCTTTCTATGTGCCAAATAGAGCCGAGCCACACACTGGTTGGTTCATTTCCTAGGTCCACTCCTAAGGTGCCTTTTAAGGAGTGCCTGTCATGGATTATCCAAAGGCAGCATGGTGGTCAAATTAAGAACTGCTGTTTTCTAATGCATGGATTATTGTTCTATTCCTTTTATCGTTTTGTTGGGTTTCATTTGATTTAAAAATCTTTGGGTTTATCAAGCCAGGTTATGGAGATTTTGACTCATTTAAACAAGCGAGTGAAACACCAAAGATCAATTCGATTGCCATTATTGGATCTGTGGAAGGAATACATGGAAATTGATGCTGCTCCTATAGTCAAGAATTTCTGTATCATATATATTGAGATGGCCTTTGATCGCTTGACTGTAGAGGTCTGTCTTATCCAAATATAAACTTTTGCACTGTCAAGGTTTTATTTTATCATAGTTTGTTGTGAATTCAGATGTTATCAGTTGTTTGTGCACACAGTATTAAAGAAAGTAACTGGTTTGTCTACAGGAGAAAACAGATATGGCTCCAAAACTGATGACTAATATTTCTAAGTTTCCCCCGCAACATCAAGACATGTTATTGAGGATAGTTATGAAGGTGATGTCATGAATAGTTTATTATGGCATATGATTTTGAGAGACTTGTAAATGTGTCATTTATTTTACTTTATATGCTGTTATCTTTCTCTGGAAGATCATTTATTTTATATTGTAAAATTTGTAAGGGGTGCCTATGAGTGCAATTATTTTTTTTGAAGAAAAAAAAGAGATTAGAAAATTTTATATTGGTTGAAAGTGTAGTGTTTCTATGAAAAACTTCAATATTACATTAATATTTAGTTTGAAAATGATATCTGTAACCGGGATTGCAACAGATTCTAAACTCTATCCATTTGCATTGATTTGAGTTGTCTAGTGTTAACACAAGTTGGCTTAAAGTTACTGGAATTAAAATTGCCCTTCTATCTAACGTGGCATTGGTTTCAGTGGCACTGATTGCTGTCAGCAATTTTCTTCTACCGGCTCTACTGAAGCAACTACTCGCTCTGGATATGCAACTGGAAGATAGGCATATCGGCATAGGTAGATGTATGGTTAAAGGCAATCACAGTGGTTGCCCTGAGGCCTGAGCTAGCGTAGATGAATTCAAACCAAACCAAACCATCAAAGAGATCCATTCTTTGAGGAGCAAATCAATGATTTGAGTTGTTCATTTGGTGAGACCGACATTCCACTAGCAACTGCAAATAAAGCAGCCTTAGACATACAGTTACTAGGCAACTTCTTTCCTTGTCTCTCGCTCACTCCCCTTCACTCATGCAAGCAACTTGGTTCACTTATCCATCATTACCCTCATTGACTATTTGACCCCCTTCCTTCTCCTTACTCGCTTTGGAAATAGTTCTTCTTACTCCAATGATGAAATGAAGACTGACTTGATTAGGAAGAAGTTGCGCAGGATCCAAAACTACTAGCCAGGACCCTCTTTCCTTCTACAGCTAGTTGTGCATACTTATATAATAGACTCAAGCCCCTCCTTGGAATAGCCTCGCTCTTCTCTGTTTTGTAAGTGAACGAAAGGTCTTATTAATAGCGTGTTAGTTGAACGATCTACTGAGATATCCTGATGGCGAATGGAACTTCTTTCGGGCATTACCTTGGCTTTTTAGGTCTCTTATTCTTTTAGATCTTACCCTACTTACTTTCGCTATGCAACATAGGAACCCCCGGAGGTTGCTCCATTCAAACTGTCTCCTTAAGATAACCAACCATGCAAATTGGATAAAGGACAAACAATCGTCTTACAGACCACTTGTGAATAACAACCAACACAAGAACAAGGAGAATAGTACTCCTTAAAGGTGGAATGGAAAGAAAGTAGTCCTTAAAGGTGGAATCGAAAGAAAGACCTTAGCCTTTTAGTGGCACTTATTCCTCTGAAGCGGACCTTGCACCAGGCGCACCATACGTCAGAGATGAGTTGTAAGAGGAAAGGGGAGTTGGGTAGTGTGGCATGCCTCCCTCTCCCACATTCCCAGGACAAAGTCCCATCCGTCAGTTTTACCCCTTGATTGGCGTCTTTTGTTCCCCCAACCCTTGAGGTTGTGTTTCAGCCTACAATTCATGACTTGATGAATTATTAACATGATTCATGCTCCATTACAGTCCCAGCTGAACGAGAGCTTGCTCCTGGCCAGATGGGAGCATACTTCTATGAATCGTACACTTACAAAAAGAACAAGCGCCTTGTTTTACATGTAGATTAAAAAATCCTATCAATGGACTGTTCAATAGTACTTTTCATAAATCAAGGGATATGTGTAAAATTTACATAATGTTATATGAGTTAAAGGTGTAATGTTATAAACGTACATAATTTTCAATATTAGTAGGAGGTAAGAAATATTTCTATGGCATGTGCATAATTTTCAATATTAGTAGGAAGTAAGAAACATTTCTATGGCATACTTGTATTCAACAACCGATGCTCATGCTGTAATGAAATACCCAATGCACAAGTACAAGCCTCTGATGGGCAAGAACAATACACATGAACAAGGATCACTTATGGGTCTAAATACAAAACTCAATCACAAATGCCTCTTATGGGCAAGAACAACACAAAAAATATAGGAATTTATTGGATAATTGTTTGAGAACAAGCATAACATACAAGAGGGGTTACAACCCCTATTTATACACAAAAGGAAGCAAGGAAGAGCCAAGGAAATGGTCCCAACAACTAGAAATATAGCTGTTGGGAGCACTTCACAACAACTAGAAATATAGCTGTTGTTATTGGGAAGTGTTCCCAACAACTCTATTCCAAGGGCATTATAAGGACTATAATGCCCTTGAGGAAAAGAATAAAATACATTAAAAAAGAAAAACCCTAAAGTGCCCTCTAAAAACACCACTAATTACATAATGTGTAATAACCAAAATACTCCTAATGGGTTTCACTTATTACATAAAGAAAAAATATATATATTTATATATATGATAACATATATATATATATATATATATATACACACATACACTTTAACATTTAACACCCTCTCTCAAACTTATAGTGACTCATTGTAAGTTTGAAATTATAAAAGAAAAAACCCATTACATAAAATGTCTCCATAGATTTCATCAAGTTCTTCCATTTGACCCTTCTTTATAGGCTGCTCAATCATATGCTCCATTACACAAAGGATCTTCAATATCATAAATTATTGAAACCGGTAAATAGAGCTAACAAAACAATCCAGCTATGCACACATATATATCATAAGAAGATTTCAAAGGCTAATTATATTAGTTACATATTATGGAGAGATGATGGCCAAACACACAAACATACAATATATAAATTATTAAATCTTTTTAATAAAACAATTTAACATTTTTCAAAATTATTTAAAGTAAGAATTAATTTTGAAAAATCATTAATTTCAAACAACATAGTCATTAATCACTTTAATCATTCATGAAAATCATGCACACATATATCTATCACAAAAAATACATTAATGCATAGTGGGCATGTATTTTCAACATTATCAATACCATGAAGAAATAACTCACAAAGGAGTATAAATAACAAATCATTTTTACACAGCGGAAGATAAAAAATGATTTCAATCACTCAATAAAGATTTAAGAAAAGTCAAATACACGTAGATTAATTTCATTATTACATTTTAGAAGCAATATTAACCACACAACTAATGCATATATGAATGCATCATGCAATAGTTTAGAATCAGCGAAAAAATTACTTATGAACTAATTTTAAAATATCCTTTCAAGTGATAACAATGAAAATCTTTCAAGAACTCATGCTTAGAAAACTAACTAATGAAACAAATGATATCTCAAAGAAATGCCACAAATGCTACAATGAGATATTAATACGATAGTGGTCACTTATGGACCAAGGGAAAACTCACAATGAAAATACACACCAACAACTCATAAGGTAAAAATAATATATCCTTCATTAACAAATGCTTAGAAAGCATTAATTAAACTTATGAAAAACACAATCAATCATGGAACATATTTAAAATATTCCTTGATCATGCAACTAAAACATATTAAATGTAAAATGCATGAAAACATTTCAATAACCATTTTTTATAAGAGCAAATGAGTTTAGAAAAATTACGAAGAGATTTAAAAATCCCATATAACACAATGAATGATATTAACAAATCTTAACACTATTTTGACCACCACAATCCATCACCTCACTAGACCTCCAAACCTCAAAAATCAAGTGTATCAACTACTAGAACAAGTGCATAACAAAAATGCCACTAAAGGGCTAAAAAATACACAAAAAGTGTGAATAACCAACATCTCTTGTCTACATATAATGACACTTAAAAACAAGTGTATGGGTGCACATAACTCACCACATTGAAGAACAATATCTTTTGTCTACATAAAATGACACTTAAAACAAGTGTATCAATGACTAGAACACGTGCATAATCTAATGCCACTTATGGGCAAAACAAACATACAAAAGCGTGAATAAACATCTCTTGTCTACATATAATGACACTCAAAATGAGTGTATCAAGAGCAGTGTTGTGAAAAGCGTTGAGGCGTAGCGAGGCGCTCCACCAAAATCTGAGGCGAGGCGTAAGCCTCGAGGCGCAAAGCGTAAGCCTCAATTTTTTTTTTGAACTTAAAAAAACAATAAAAATTAACTAAAATTATAAATAAATAAGAAATGCTTTATTGATGAAGCACCAACCAACACGAAATAAAAAATCTCAAATAAATACAGAAAAAATATGAGATTAACATGTAAAAGTAACTCATTTACTAACTCTTTTAGCACTAGCAGATCAACCAATTTGGACAGGAGCCCAATCCCAAGTTGAGCCAGGATTTTCAACAATGAATTAAAAGAAGGGGGAAGAGAATGGACTGTATACAGGTGGATTGTCCTTAGCAGAATTGTATAATGGTCTGACCTAGATCCAGATCCAACTGGATGAGTGCATCTGACTCATGTAGTTCGAATCTAGCCAGATGGGACCATACATAAAATACCATATCCTACTCAACTCGTTCAGTAACAGGACAAGCCCCCATCTCCTGCTGATTTTGCTCATCATGAAACCCTTGACATATTAGAGGACATGTTGGTAGCTTGTGAAAGTCAAAAATCAAGAATGCCTCTCAATGAATTCACTGTGTAGCATTGAAAATTTCAAGCCAGTGGAAAACGAAGCAATTATAACCAAAACCATCTCTAATACAGACGTTGATTTGGTGGTAGAAGCATAAAAGGAAACACAAACAAAGTAGAGATTAAATACCTGCAATAACTGCCTCACTACAGCAATCTGCCTACTCACAACGAAAGGCGACGACAGGGGCTCCACCCCCCTGTCAGTCGACCAAGAGAGAAAAGTAGAGGGGGGAACCCCCTGCCGACGAGAGGTGACGACAGGGGGCACCGCCCCCCTGTCGATCGACCCCAAAAGAAAGGTAGAGGGTAACTTGAGAGGTTCCAGAAAAACCAGCTTAGAGCATTTCCTGAGGTATCGCGATCGGCAATCAAAAAACCAAAAAATCAAGGCAACATCTCTTAACAGCATCACTTCGTCGGACTTTTCTGCATAAATTGATAACAGATCACTACCTCCGAATCCGTACTCTTTCCGGAGTTTGATCTAACGCACGACGAATTCATTCGGAGAGTTGCTTCTCTTTCTAAAGATTTAACCGACGGAGTATTTGCCACCAGCTTGCCGGTAACACATACAGGTGCTATCAAAAGTGAAGGCTTTCACAAACGGCACCGTTGGGAATCCACTGGAAAGACAGTGAAGGCTTTCACTGAAAACAACAGTACAGGTGCTATCAAAAGTGAACCTGAGAAGCACATCTTGGAGATCGATGGTCGATCCCGAGAAGGCGGATCGCTGTAGGATTGGGATGAGTTGGGTCTCGATAATCTCTTGGGTAGTTCGGGCCACAAATTGCCAGAAAAGCTTGAACAGACGTGAGCATTTGCAATCTTCCTCTGCATCTTCCACGATTTTGCCGGCGTCGTGGCTGCTTCCGGCGAGAAGGACGAGGTCGAGAAGGGAGAGACGAGAGAGAGGGGTTGCGAGAGAGAGAGGGAGAGACTGTGAGAGAGAGGGGATGCAAGAGAGGGAGAGATAGATGAGATAGAGAGGGGATGCAAGAGAGGGAGAGACAGACGAGGTAGAGAGGGGCTCCAACAACCAAATTAGGGCCCCCGACGGTAACATTTTAATGTTGGTCAAATGAGGGATTTGACCCTCATTTGACCAACAAAATGAGGCGTGCGCGCCTCACCGTGAGGCGTGCCTCGCCTCGAGGCGTACGCCTCAAGGCATATGAGGCGTACGCCTCCATGCTTTTACGCTTTATACCTGTGCCTTGCCTTGAGGCGTACGCCTCCATGCTTTTACGCTTTATACCTGCGCCTCAAGGCACAAGGGCCCTCGCCTTGAAGCGAGGTGCGCTTTTTGCGCCTTGAGGCGCGTTTTTGATAACACTGATCAAGAGTATAATCTTAGTATCACTTATGGGCTAAACAAACACACAAAAGTGTGAATAAGCATTTCTTGTCTACGTATAATTACACTTAGATAAGAAACATAACAGGAGAAAAGCAAGAGGTAAGGGGAGCTTCTAATGAGAACAAATTACTGCCGATAAGAAGAATACGAATATCAATCTTTTGAAACTCCATGCTTTCATAACATAGGAAAAACAAGATATCAACCCAATGCACAAGTACAAGCCTCTTATGGGCAAAAACAATACACATGAGCATCAATTATGGGTCTAAATACAAAACTCAATCACAAATGCCTCTTATGGGCCAGAACAACACATAAAAAATATAGGAATTTATTGGATAATTGTTTGAGAACAAGCATAACATACAAGAGGGGTTACACCCCCTGTATATACACAAAAGAAAGCAAATAAGAGCCATTGGGAAGTGCTCCCAACAACTAGAAATATAGTTGTTGGGAGCACTTCCCAACAACTAGAAATATAGCTGTTGTTGTTGGGAAGTGCTCCCAACAACTCTATCCCAAAGGCATTATAAGGACTATAATGCCCTTGAGGAAAAAAATAAAATATATTAAAAAGGAAAACCCTAAAGTGCTCTCTAGGAACACCACTAATTACATAATGTGTAATAACCAAAATACCCATTTACTATGAATCATGTTTTCATCTGGACTGCATTTAATATTTAAATTTATTGGTCAATAGTATTTTTGAGAAGATTTTAAAATCAAAATTTGAGAAGAACTATAGCATTGTATTCATGCTCCTTTTGTAAAGTCTTAATGAGGCATTACAAAACAGTGACTAGAACAAAACATATTACAAATAATACCATGGCGAGGACTAAACATAAGTGAAATATAATTAATGTTCCTTGCAAGACTGCCACTGCCTCATAAACTAATTGAAATTACAAAAATACCTCTGGCGCAATCAACTCCTATACCAATATTTTCTCCTGCCCCTTGGTTAATATGGTCTTACCCAGCCTGCATGAGTTTTGAACTTTGAGTAGCTGTAAATTTGGCACCATCTTCAGTCTCACAGACTGGTAGAGGCAGGCACCTACATTTCATTCATTGATTGGTCAAGTACTCAAGTCCCCTAGGACCTAATTACACTATTTCAACCCACCTTTCAAGTTGAGTTGTGTTATTCAGATACTGTTTCTTGTCATTGTGTTTCTTCATCCAATGCTTGGATACACTTTGTTTCAGATAAGTGAAACAATAGATCTGTAGACAAGAACTGTTCTCATCAAGTTATAGAGCACTCGCGTCTTCTGATTCTTTTAAACATAATTTTAATTTTTTTCTCCATAAATTGTTTCATGTTCTTTTGATTCTCCTTTTTGTGAATAGGTGATTGGTGAATGCCATGCACATCGAATTGATGAAAACATTGCTTTAAAGTACAGAATGGGAAGTGATAGCGATCAGTTGTTGTTTATCGAATTCTGCCTACTCACAATTTTATATCAGCCACCATCATCAAGCCTTGAAGGGTCTGTGATCAGATATTAAAGTGATACAAATATCGTATTAAAACAGCTATGTTAATGGGACATTGATGATTGTTATTACTGAACTAATGCACTTGTTTTGCAGAGAGGGTTGCTCACCCGGTCTTTCAGTTGCCCAAACCAATCGAATTACTGGTAAACTTCCACTAAAAGGAGATCAGCTTTTATCAATAAAGGTGATGATAAATAACTATTTTTCGACATTGAGAATGTGTGGGTAAATGTTCACTTGCACCAATCATTTCACAATGTAGTTTGATGACCAGGCTGACACTTTATTCTTTACACTTCGTTTATGTGGTGTAGTTGGGTATTCTCAATGTGATAGAGGCTTTGGACTTAGATCTTGAGCTTATTTATCCCCTTTATTTGGCTGCTAGTTCAGATAGGTAATTGCTGATTTAGGTGATATTGCATTCTTGAAGCTCTGTTGGTGTTGTACAAATTGGTCATAATTTTATCTGCTTTTACTTTGTTCTTGTCTTCTGGTTGATATGTTAAAGTCAAGAGATGGTTATCAAGAGGGGAGAAGAACTTCTAAAGAAGAGTGCATCTAGAGTTAACCTGGAAGATGCAAAGCTAATTAATAAGCTTTTCTTGCTCTTCACTGGTACGTGAAAATGTTGGATTGGCTCTTACTGAAGTATTTATATTTGATGCTTTTTTTCACTGAGACTTGCTGCTGTTTGTGCATTAATTCACTTTTATTCAGTGTCTCAATCGGTCTCCTGGTTCATTGTCTTTCTTTTATTCAGTGTCTCAATCGGTCTCCTGGTTCATTGTCTTTCTGAAACAACTTTGCATAATTATTAAAGATAACACTTTCTAAATTCCCTTCTCATTGTCAAAGATTGTAAATCCTATACTCTTTTCTAAGGATAGGAATCCCCCATTTCAATTGGTGATACATTTCACTGGAATATTTCTCATATTTTAAACCTAAAAATTCTTGCCTTTTGAACTCCAACCATGATATTGACAATCATTTCTTTAAATTTGGTTTTGAATTTGTCATGTGTGTGCACCTGTATGTAATTTGCTTTTACAGTCCATTACTTTTGGTCTCTTGCTGCAGTATTGCATGAGCACTTCGTATAATATATTATTTTCTTTCTGGTGTGATATGTTCTCCTATTTAACATATATGGTATATCACAAAATGTTTTTTATAATATCAAAGGTATTCTTCTGGTTTATAGTAGTATTTCACAATTTCCGTCGGGTCGATTGCTTATTCAAGGTTATTTTCAGTTGAGTTTTTTCCTTTTTAACTTGTATACATTATAGAGAAAGCATCCCTCCTCACACCTCCTCCCTCCCTCTCTCTGTCCCATAACATGCACACGCTACAAACCTTTTGTTTTTTATGGTCATACTGGACAATGTTAGGGTATTGCGGTGAAGTAGCTTTCTCATGCTTCTGTCACAAATACATAATCTTGTCAATGCAAAAGGTTATCCATCTACATAGCATGTTTAGTATAGTAATTGACTAATACTGCCATATCTTTTGCCAGGTACAGGTGGAGGTGGAAGTACTCATGTAGAATCAAGGATTAATCCCGTGAATACTGCATTTCGGGTTCGATTGTTGTCTGTTTTCTGCCACTCTGTCACTGCAACAAACAGTTTTCCTTTGACATTGCAGTGCATATTCAACTGTGTTTTTGGTATATTTCCTAGTATTTCACATTTGAAATCTAAGATATGGCTGAAAGACATTTCCTTTTTGTTAAATTAACTGACTTCATTATGTTGGTTTCTCCTTTAATTATGCTGGTTATCTTGTTTCTTACATTCAGAGTACAAGGGAAATAATTTTATCAAAACAAGAGGCCTTGTGAAAATACTTTCTATACTTCCTAACTTGACTTATTGTAACATGTACTTTGTAGGTATCAACCTTATTTTCATCTTTGAACATGCTGTGTGTGTGTGTGCACTTGTGCGTGCATTCATGTGTGCTTACATGTGCATGTGTGTGCACTTGTGCGTGCATTCATGTGTGCACATGCTCGTGCCTGTTCACATTCCCGTGTTCATGTGTGAATGCCTCGTGCACCTGTGCATGTGCACATGAGTGCGTCTGTGTTTGTGTGTGCCTGCACATACGTGTTTGCATGCACATGCATGTGTGAACGTGCGTGTTTGTATGCCCATGCTTGCACATACGTGTGCATGTGCATGCTCATTTGCGCGTGTACCTGTGTGCCATGCATGTGCTCATTGTGCATGCTGCGTTTGTGCTCGTGCGTGAATGTGAGTGTGCGCGTGCTCATGTACATGTGCATGTGTATGTGATTGCATACAAGTGTGCATGTGCACATGCGTGTCTGTGTGCTTGAGTGCATGTGTGTGTGTGTGTGTGTGTGTGTGTGTGTGTGTGCACGCAGAGGTATAATCCTCATGATTGAGAGTTTGGATCGAGGAAAGGCTCACCTGGATGGGGAAATCTGCTCTGATGCCATGAAAGATTTTCTTGGTGTATGCGTAGGAGAGAAAGGAAGAAGGAGATGATGAGGAAATCAGTCCAGCCGACCTCTCTTGGGTACTCAATGGGGGTCCGCTGCACATTCTTATGAATATATATAGAGGTGTTGAGGTTACATAGGGTTTTGGTATTTTACTAACATAACCCTTACAATATAATACAAATACAAGGGAGGAATTACAAACATATCCCTCTCTGGTCCAATGTATTCCTAACATTGGGTGGTTCCTCAAATCCTTTTTCTCCATTTTATTCTTGTCTAAAGATAACACCTGATTATCTCTCTGATCTTTTGTTCCTGATTCATTATTCCTCCATGTCTTTATTGTTCTCACCCAAGTTCCTTCAATCAGCATCATGACAAATGAAAACATGTTAATGGTTCTGGGTGTATATTGTGCATGAATTTTATTGCTTCTTCTTTATGTCAAGGCGCAAGTTCTTGTATTTATTTCCTTTTTAATCTTTATTGCGTTATGTGCTCTAGATTCATTGACGTTTTTATTACTTTCCCTCTTAATTGATTTTTGTTTCCCTTTCAGTGATATGAACGAGAAACATATTATCTTTAACTTGTTAATTCATTACCTATGCATATGGTTGGTTTGAGAGAATATAAAAGATGAGCTTTACAGGAACCATGGGAAGGGGGGAATTGGTATTCTGGTCTTTCTTTTAATTGATCCACTAGTTTCTGGCTTCTATATTGGCACAATATTCTAAAGTTTATAGATGCTGATGAAAAAGTTATTTCACATTCAGAAACTTATATCAAATATCTCTTGGAAGGTGATAACTTAGGATGTGATAGCAAGGATACTTTTGCATTTGCTTAATATTTTCTGTGGCTTTTGAGGATAAAGAATTTAGAATCCAAAGTGCACATTTCTTTAGCACATATGACTGCTCTCTTTGGTAGGTTAGATGTCAATATGAGATGAAAAGTCAAACTATTTATGCTTAACTTTGCCACTTGATTGACTTCTGTTCTTTTCCTTTTCAACTCTTAGAGGTCTGTCTAGCGCCAGTGAGTATTTTCCATGGATTTCTGGAGTTTATTCGCATCCTAAGTTCTATAGTTTTATCATATTGTGTGAAAATTTCAAATGCCATTTTCCCTTGTTTAATGTCATTAGCCTTTCAGGTACATTTTGGAGTTATATATCTTAGTCCTGTATTAATATAATGTAATTTTATCATTTTCATGTATTGTGTATTATAGATTTTACTAAAAGTAGCACTAGAACAGCATGTAAAAGATTTTACTCATATGTAGGCTAATCCATGGATTTATGTCATCTGTCTCTCTAAAATGCACGGTTTTTGTAATGTATTTGGATGTGATAACCAAGGGTAATAATTTTGGCCAGCATATATGGATGATAATCAAAGGTCATAGTTTAGTAAAAAAGCTGGTATATGATATACTTCTCAGTGAAAATGTGGTGAATTTTTTTTTAGTCAGTTCTTGTTTCTTGTAAAATGGCCATCCTTAAAAGTAGTTCTCCTTGGATGTGCTACGCATGTCCAATTCTGACATGCCTGACAATGTCCATCTGTCCAAAACCATACTTGATTTCTTTACCTGCTCTTTCTATAGCTTCATGTTGTATAATTCTTCATAACAGGAAGTGGGGCTACTTCAAGGTTGAAACAGTTGGGCATGGAATTTACTGTTTGGGTTTTCAAACATGTAAGTAACTGTCAGTTGGTGATGTGGCATTTATTTTCTATATTTTCTTGCCTTTTTCGTGAAGTAACTGAAATGCTTTTGATCTCTTAGATGGGCACCAATTTGTGCAGTTTGTCTGCAAATGTAGTACTGTCTTTATAACCAAATCTGGGATTTGTTGGCCTGCATATTTTTTCATATCTTTTTTGAATCTGGTGACTGGTTGAAGTACTATAAAGCTTGGTATACATTGGAGCTACAATTTGCTTTCATTTTGGTAAGCTTTGTGATGGCAAGAGCCTTGACAAGTTTGTGGTCTTACAAGCATTGTTGCTGAAGTGTCCGGCATTTTTAGTGATTAGCTGTGACTATATGAAAATTTGTACAGCTTTAATAGTAAGCATATCACAGTAATAAAGTGCTCTGTGCTTCTTGAAGTACTGGTAGGAGCCATGAATAAGCCTGTCAATGGGTTAAGGTCTGGATTTCTGACAGCAAGCGGACTGAGTCTAGTTTGGGAGTATCCATTAGATTTGACTAAGATTTAAAATTTTAAAATGTAAAACACTTAAAGAATATAAAATTCACCTGATCAGGTTCTTGCTATCCAAACACTGAACTGGGTTTGATTCTGCCTGAGATAGTCTGGTGGGAACCATGCCCGAAACTGGTATAACACCTCATTGTTGGATATATTCAGGACCCACCCGTTATGAATTTGGTCCAACCCATTGGCAACACTAGCATTGACAGGCTTCCTCATCTATAACTTCTATGGAGTTCCAGGAATTTGACTACTTGACTTTAGCTTCTGTGTGTGTGTGTGTGTTTTTTAAAAAATCCTCTGCAGTGCTAGTTGTGCTTAACAATTTGATAGTTTCCTTTTGTTTGGATCCTTTTCTCAAATGTTGCATTATTGTTCATTCATCTTATTTCAAAAAGCAGGTTCACAATTGTCAGATTGCTCCGTTTTGATAATTTTAGGACACTTTTTCTTTATATTTCAACCTTGAATTGCTGTGCTACCATTGTGATTTTTATTGCTAAGACAATAACATCACTTTCATGTGTTTCATGATCAATAAATTTCTACTAAGACTAGAGGAGAGCACATTGGAGAAGGAAAAGCAGCCTACAAAGTTTCTGTTGGGGCTTGTCCCTCTATAATTGTGTTTTATATATTTTAGGTAGTGTACATAAATGACTAAATGTCTTCATGCTTTACGCTATATAATCAAAATCACAGAAATATCCGTATCATAATCTCCTAACTGCTTTCTGCTTTCCTCAAGTTGTGCATGTTTTCTTATCGTGGACAACTTGTTTTCAGAGAAACCGAGCTTTGGTGAGCTCTTTAATGAATATGTATCAACAACTTAATTCTTTATTTCAACAAAACATGCTTCAATCTTTTTCCTTGCAATTTTTTTATCTATTTGAGTATTTTTTGTCTGGGCATGATAAATGTGGTCGAGTGCAATCTTGATAGTGCTATAGTTACAACATATATTAGATTTCTAAATATTTTGATTGAGAGAACGAAGCAAATGATAAGTCTGTCATTTCAGTAGTAAGAGAGGACATATACTGATACTTTGCTTTCGTACTAGACCTTGCCATGGTTCTTTGCATTTTACTGCTTCATGATATTATATTTTTGTGTATATGTATAATACAAGATATAGAATATAACTCATATCTGGGTCTTTAGCCAATTAGCATTTGTAAACCAATTACGCCAATTGATGCTTTGATTCTTTTGTAAATTTTAGGTCGTCATTTTTTATTCTAAATTATCAACTTGTGGATGAAGAATTAATAATGCATATGAATTATCTAGCTTTGTGGAAGTTGTCAAGGTGCATGCCTACATTATTCATATAGGCCTTGGCATCATACCATGGTTTTTTTCATCAGTTTTATTTTCTATGTATAATGTTTTAAATTTTCATTCCACTCATCTTCAATCTCCTGCTGCCATAAATAAACATCTTTATAATGATGGAAGTGAACTTATACCTTATCCAAAAAGGTATAGGAGTATAGTTGGAGCACTAGAATATTTACCTTATTTGTTGTGAATCAAGCCAAGTAGTCCATGCATGCCCCCATAAAGACTCATTTAGAAGCAGTGAAAAAGATACTTAAATACATAAAGGCTACTTCTATGGATGGGTAGATCTACAAAGTTTCTTCAAACTCATCTTTAGGGACTACGAAGATTGTAGCTTATTCTAATGCTGATTGGGCATGAGACCTTATAACCCGTAGGTCCGCCACATGATATCGTGTGTATTTAGGACATCATCTGGTGTCATAGAGCACTAAGAAACTGTAAACAATCACGAGATTCAACAATAAGGTTGAGTATACAGCACTGACAACAGCTGCAACAAAAATTTAATGGCTGCGACATTTTTGACTACCTTAGATAACCATTAACATAGTCCATCTTCTTTAGTGATAACAAGTGTAGCAGTGATCTTGGTTAACAAAACTAAGCACATCAAATTGACAAGCACCTTGTTCGGGAGAAAAGAAGATTAATAATTGGAAACCAAATTTATCTATGGCGAGGATCAAATAGCAGATTTGTTCACCAAGACTTGAACAAGTTGTCCATGGTTTTGGACCATGCACAACTTGAGCTGTGCTCAGGGTTGTTAGAGTGATGTCATATTCTTTCACGTTCTTTAATATGCTGTGTCAATAGTGGTTAATGATGTAATTTTTGTTTTGTTGTGTACAGTCAATTATGTTTTATACTGAGCTGTCATAATTGCAATTGCTGATTACATCAGGGTTATTTCTGGGATTTAGGCCATAACCCTGATACATTAATAAAGTGATGGATAGAGGGCAGTAACACACGACCCCTATTGCTGGAATACTGCTGCTGACCCTTTTCTCTCCCTTTCTCCTCTTCGTTACTGTAAAGGTTCCCAAAACTTGGTCTCTAAAAACCCATTTTTTGTCTCCCGTCATTCAAGCAGGGCCTTGGAGAGTATGACTGCAATGGGAGCATCCATTGACAAAAGGATCACCCTAAGATGTTCATCTCATGGCTATTGTGAACAAACCACATCAGATGGTTCTGCTTCTCAGGTCCAATTAGTTGTTGACACTTTTTGAGCCATTGAACATTTTATGGCTGTCTTTTAATGATACTTAAAAAAGGTGCTACAAGTAACATGCTGTTGGTAATTAGTCAGGATTTTGTCTCTGGCTACCTACTTGGGGAATATGCTTATGACCGTTGTTCTAGTCTTGGCAGTTGGCACATTTAGGGTGGTTTAACCATGTGTGTGAATTATCAGGTTAAAGATTTAACTCTTGAAACTGAAAGTTTCTGATGATTAGTCTGCCCAGTTTACTGTAGCCTTTTTTCTTGTGGTAATCATGTGGCGGTTTATGATTGATCAGTTTTGGAAGATGTCCATGTTTACCGATTCTTGTTGCTGATGCAGGCGGTGTTGGATCAGTTGAAGCTTATGGGCCCAGTTATATTGAGTGGAATTTTGAAATTTCTTGATGCACATGCCACTTCTGGGTCTGGTATTCCATTAATATTTGCTCATGATTTGTTAATTATTTATTTATTGCATGTTTGAGTTCTATATTTTTATTCTATACGGTCCTGAACCTGAAGTAGCTTGATGTCATGTTTGTCGATTAAGTTGTCTAATTTCTTCTTGGTATTCAATAACCATACAGATGCTTCTGTTCGGGAGACAAAAACTTTTGCATTTCAAGCGATAGGCCTTCTTTCTTATCGCATGCCTGAACTTTTTAGGTACATCAAATCTGCTGTTTTCCATTCTAGTTATGCTTTCTTGTCTGCCATGTTGAACTGTTTTATTGTTTCTATCATTTTAGAGAAAAAGTTGAAATGGCTGTTCGTCTTTTTGATACGTTGAAAGTAGAGGATCAATTTCTTCGTCTTACCATTCAGGAAGCCATTAATGCTCTCTCAGTAGCATATAAGGTACTGGCACTAAACTAGGGATCTAACCTCTCTTTTGAAGCTTCAATATACTTAAATCTGTCTTTGTTAATATTGAAAAAGATGAATTGTTGCTGTCATTTTTTGTGAATCTATCTCCTAAGCACTTGATCGACTTCCACTTTCCACTTTGGATTGCTATGAATTTTTTGATCACCCATTTAAAGATGCTTTCTAATGTACTTTTGATGCACGACTTTGGTACAAATGGAGAACTTCATGTATCATGCATGAATCAACCAGGTAAAAATATTCCCCAGCTCTTGATATACTTTTGTACACTAAATTTGCATAATGCAAATTTTAGGCTCTTGATCACACAGTGATGAATTCTAGATTATCCTTGAGAAGGAAATGGGAAAGCATTGAACAAATCAAAGAATTGCTACTTAGGTGATTGGAACATTATTTCTGATAATCCTTTAGCCTGTGTGTTGGCACCCTCCTTGTTCTTGGGAAGAAAAATCTAATATAAGACTATAGCAGAGAATACTCCTGTCAAGCCTAAGGATGATTTTTTTTTGGGGTTGGGGGAGGATTTGGTTCCTCTAGTCTTGTTTAAACATCCTTTTGGCATTGCAGCACTGAGCTGGGCAACCTTCTTAGGAAATTGCTTATAAACAAACTGTGATTATACAATATAAAGTAGAATATTATATGCAGTTTGTATGGCCTAAGATCTTACTTTGGATAACTCATCAGTGGGGATAAAAGTTCAGTAGCGCCAAACCTCATGGTGCTTAAGAACTTATAAGTTGACTTTCACTAGAAATTTATCCTTAGGATAGATGCTGGACCTATGAAGCTCTTGCGAGAAACTAGCCATCACTCATTGCCTGTATGCCTGTCTTTTTCAATCAAAAGTAAAAAAAAGTAAAAAATGCCATGTGCTTGTCCAAACACTGTTGCAGAATGCATATTAGGTCTTTCTCTTTCATCTTTCTTTGGGCATACCCGTGTTTCATGTAAAACATGTTATAGTATTGTGTGTCTGCCTCAAACATGTACCTGTGGTCTTCCTTTTAGCTTATTCATTTTTTGTTAGTTATCTGAGTTTTTCTTTCACAATGTCCAGGGAGCTCCTCCATCGGTCTTAAAGGACTTGGAAATGCTTATACTGCAGAATTCTCAAGTGGTAATAGGCTCTTGCTACTGAAATATTGCATCCATTCCTTGTTGCCACTTATTTTCTCATCTAATTTGTGATCATCAGATTCGTGGGGCTCTACTATTAACCACTACTCTTTTAACAACTGAAAATTCTGATGTTAATTTGTACTCAAGGTTCAAAGTGAAGCAAGGTTCTGTGCTGTGAGGTGGGCAACATCTTTGTTTGACCTCCAACATTGTCCAAGCCGCTTTATTTGTATGCTTGGGGCTGCAGATGAGAAACTAGACATAAGGTATCTCATAATTTGCTGTGCTTTTCACTCTTTATGTGTCATTTTTCATGTTATATGTGGGTACTATGCTGGCTTCTTTTGCCATGGCTTGGTTTGGTTGTTACATGCCTTTTCAAGACAAATTTTCTCAGTTTTCTATTTATAAATTTTGTTTTCTATAATATAGTATTTTCACTTATGTATTATTTTAATTATATATATCTATGTGTAGCTGTATCCCTGTGCTTATAGAAATTTCCGTGTGGTCCCTTCATACCCGCATCCACTGTGAAAATATCTCAAAAAGAGATAAAGTGTGCGATAAGCACAACACCACCAATGTGCACAAATGCACAAGAACACTTAGAACAAATGTACACAAAGGTACAATAAAGAAACTCAAATGCACAAAGGCATACAAAATATAAAGAATTTTATTGAGAAGCTTGGAGAACAAAAGCTCCAAGAAGTAAGTATTACAAAGGGGGAACTCCCCTATTTATAATGAGAAAGGAAGCCTTGGAGGGGCTCCACTAGCTGTTGGAGCCGCTCCAACGGTTAGAATTCTAACCGTTGGAGAGGCTCACCAGCTAGTGTTGAGCCCTCCAAGTTGACTTTGAGTCAACACAAAAAAAGACAAAAAATGAAAAAGAAAAAAGAAAAAGAATAAAAGTGAAAAAGCAAAAAGAATTACAGCATGTTCATAATTATGAATATGCGCAAAAGGTGAATGACTAAAATACCCTTGCGGGTTTTACAAGAAAAGAAAAGAAACAAAAAGAACATACATATTTACATATATATATAAAGATAGATACATATACATATATACGTGATATATATATGTATATGTATCTCTCTTTATATATATATGTAAATATTTACATAAAGAGAGATACATTTTAACACCCTCCCTCAAACTTAGGGCACAATGACCGAAAGTTTGCTAAGGAGAAAGTTGAATCTTGGAGAGCAAAGCGCCTTGGTGAAGAAATCTGCCAACTGATATTCTGACGTTACATAAGGAAGGTCAATGACTTTTTGTAGATATGCCTCTCGGACATAATGGCAGTCCATCTCAATATGCTTTGTCCGCTCATGAAACGTGTGATTCTTAGCAATATAGATTGCACTCTTATTATCACAACACAACTTTGTGGGTTCTTGAATTGGAATCCCCATGTCTTGCAACAACTGATGAATCCAGACAATCTCCATAGTTGTAGACGCCATGGCTCGATATTCTGCTTCGGTGGATGATAGAGACACCTTCTGTTGTTTCTTACATCTCCATGAGATCAGGGATTCACCTAAGAAAATGCAAAAGCCTGTAGTGGAGTGACGGTTATTTGGGTCACCTCCCCAATCAGAGTCAGTATATGCAATTAAATTCAACTCAGAAGAAAAGGAAAGGAAAACTCCCTTGTTTAAAGTTCTCTTTAAGTATCTGACAACTCGGAGAACGACACTCATATGAACGGATGTAGGAGCATGCTGAAATTGGCTTGCAGTATGCACGGCATGAGAGATGTCCGGCCTTGTGATGCTAAGATACATTAGAGATCCCACAAGTTGCCGGTAGGGGGTAGGATCCTCCAAAGGTTTCCCATCATCGATCTTCATTTTTGATCCCACAACTTCAGGGGTCTCACAGATTTTATCATCAGTAATACCTGATCTGTCAAGAATCTCACAGGCAAGTTTAGTTTGAGACAAAAAATAGCCTCTATGAGAGTAGGCTACCTCGATACCAAGAAAGTAAGTCAGATACCCTAGGTCTGACATTTCAAACCTTTCTTTTAAAGTGGTTTTAATGTTTCTGATGCCCTTTATGTCACTACCTGTTATCAACATATCATCAACATACAACAGTAAAATCACAATTCCTGCATCAGACTTTTTGACAAACAGAGCAGTGTCAGTGTAGCATGAGGAAAAACCATTTTGAATCATTACATCATTAAATCGATCATACCAAGCCTTAAGGGCTTGTTTTAAACCATAAAGCGCTTTTTGCAAACGAAGGACTTTCCTCTTTGGTACATTCATACCAGGAGGAGCATCCATGTAGACTTCTTCATTAAGATCCCCATTTAGAAATGCATTTTTAACATCCATTTGGTAAATATTCCATTTTTTAATAGATGCAATGGTGATCAAACACCTTACAGTAACCATTCGTGCAACAGGAGCAAAGGTTTCTTCGTAATCGATGCCGTATTCTTGACTATATCCTTTTGCGACAAGACGGGCTTTATATCTTTCGAGAGTGTCATCACTCTTGGTTTTGACTTTAAAAACCCATCTACATCCTATTGTTTTCTTTCCTTCTGGAAGACATTGAAAAATCCACGTTTTGGCTTTGTTGAGGGCTCTAAGTTCGTTGTCCATGGCATCCCTCCATTCAATCATTTCTTTAGCTTCTTTAAAATTTCTAGGTTCTTGATATGAGTGAATGACACTAAGGCATGCCCTATATTTTGGAGAAAAAGACTCATAGGATATAAATCTAGAAGGATTTTTCCTAGATCTTTCAGTTCTTCGAGAATTGTTGGAAGATTCACTAAGATCACTATATTTCTCTATTGCACTTCTAAAAGTGCCTTTATCTCTATGAGTATAGGTAATGGGTTCATTTATCATTTCTTCTTCATCATGAATGGTTTGAGGAATGCTTTCACTTATATCCTCATTCTCTTTTAATTCATCATCGCTAAAAAAATCTTCATTTCTAGATAATAGTTCAAACAAAAAAGAATAATCGGCATTATCTTCATGATTTTTGTGTTCTTCAAAACCACTTATGTTTTCTAAAAAGGTTACATTTCTTGAAACATATAGTTTATCATTTTTAATATCATAACATCTAAACCCTTTTTGAGTTTCCGAATATCCCAAAAAAGCACAAGGAATAGCTTTGGGAGATAATTTATCATTCTTATCGGTGAGAACAAAACATTTACAACCAAAAATTCTTAACCTATTGTAGTCGGGTTCTTTTTTATACAAGATTTCATATGGAGATATTTGATTCAAGTTTTTGGATGGAAGTCGGTTGATGAGATAAACCGATGCAAGAGCCGCTTCGGCCCAAAATCTTTTTGGAATTTTTTGAGAAATTAGTAAAGTTCTTGTAGTTTCAATTATGTGTCTATGTTTACGTTCGGCCAACCCATTTTGTTGGGGAGTTTTGGGACAAAACCTTTGATGAACAATCCCATTATTTTCAATATAACTTTTGAAATCATTTGAGAGATATTCTCCCCCGGAATCGGTTCTAAAAATTTGTAACTTACTATTGAATTGATTTTGTATTAACATGTGAAAGATCTTGAAAGTAGAAAAAACCTCATGTTTATGTTTGAGGAAGTATATCCAACTATACCTTGAGAAATCATCCACATAAATAACATAATATGAAAAACCTCCCTTAGATACAACGGGTGCCGGTCCCCATACATCCGAATGCACAATTTCGAAAGGTTTGGTTGAAAACATAGTTCTTTGTCCAAAAGGTAAGCTTTTCATTTTACAAAGAATGCAATCATTACAATTGAAATTGTCTTTACATAAGGTTTTAGCAAAATGTAAATACGAAAGCTTGACAATATTTGGATGCCCAAGGCGTTTATACCAAACATTTATATCCTTATGTTGGGCAACATTACAAAAAGAGGTTTTTGGAATTTGAAGAAACTCCATGAGATAAAGATCTCCCTTCCTAGAGCCTTCCCCAATCAACTTCCCGGACCGGCGATCCTGTATCCAACATTTATTTGATGAGAATTTGATATCACACCCATGATCCGATAGTTGAGAGACGGAAAGCAAATTTAAATTTAGTTTTGGTATAAATCTAACTTTTGGAATAAAAAAACCTTGTCTTTCAAAATCACCAATTCCTTTTATTTCAAGAGAAGCCCCATCCGCGGTGGAGACAAAAGAGGGTGACAAATTTTTTGAGTATTTAGAAAGTGAAAAAACATTTGGAGTCATATGAAAGGATGCACCCGAGTCTAAGAGCCAAAGAGTCTTATCGGGAGGAGAGAAGGTGGTCATGGCGGCTCCAGAAACGGATCCCTTGAGGAGTGGTTGAAGAGCTTCCATGATTTGATTGAGAGCCAAAGTAGCATGATTGGAAGTAGAAGGACCTTCCTCCTTGGTTGATTGAAAAGTAGTAGACATAGCCACCATCTTTTTCCATTTAGGGCATACCGGTTTAATGTGACCCGGTTCTTTGCAAAAATGGCATATGATCTTACTATAATCTCTTCTTCCATAATGCCCACCATTTTCTCTTCCTCCTTGATTTTTGTTAAAATGAGGGGGTTTATAGATTTTAACATTATTCCCCGGTCTTGAGACGGCATAAGCACCCTCATCCTCATCTTTAGAGGGGACGGCCAACACACTTAGATTGGTTTTATTCATTCCCAATCTAGTTTCTTCTCCACTTAATTTGGTAAGCACATCTTCCAACGGAGGGGAAGAGAAAGAAGATAAGAGAGAGGATCTAGTTTGTTCAAACTCGGGTCTAAGCCCATTTAAAAAATTGAAGAAATGATCTTCTTCTAATTGTTTGGTTCTCAATTCAATAGCCTCACCACTCCATTTAGGTTCTTGGAGGGCAAGCTCATCCCAAATAGTGGATAACTCGGCGAAATACTCTCTAACGGACATTTCTCCTTGTTGAAGGGTTAAGGCCTTCTTTTGGAGATAGTATTTATGGGACAAATCTCTTGAAGTATACATTCTTTCAAGATATTCCCATACTTGACATGCCCTTTTGAACTTTAGAATATTGGCATTAATTTTGGTCTCAACCGAAGAGAAGAACCATGAGAGTATTTTGTAGTTTTTCATTTCCCATTCTTCATGCTTCTTATTGTAATCTTCAAAAGCCTTTTCTCTTTCTTCTCCTTCAAGAACTTTGATCTCCCCTTTGTCAAGGGTAGTAATTTTTGGTACGGGTTCGGGAATAGTTCCTTGAACATATCCCCAAAGACCCTTTCCTTTTATATGGGCCTCCATATTCCCGGCCCATACATGATAATTCGTTCCATTCAATTTGAAGCCAAGAGAGAAGTGAGAATCCTTTTCGCCCATTAGAGAGGATACAAAGAGAAATAAATGCGTACCACAATGCGAAATGAGTCCCTTCTTGATGTAGGAAGCTTCCAAAATATAGAATGAAGAGCCGAGTCTTCACTTCAACCGCCACAACTTAATGGCACGCTTTACGAGGTATTCCAACGAAGAGAAAAAAGCGCACGATCTTCTTTTCCTTTAAGCCTAGCTTTGATACCATGTGAAAATATCTCAAAAAGAGATAAAGTGTGCGATAAGCACAACACCACCAATGTGCACAAATGCACAAGAACACTTATAACAAATGTACACAAAGGTACAATAAAGAAACTCAAATGCACAAAGGCATACAAAATATAAAGAATTTTATTGAGAAGCTTGGAGAACAAAAGCTCCAAGAAGTAAGTATTACAAAGGGGGAACTCCCCTATTTATAATGAGAAAGGAAGCCTTGGAGGGGCTCCACTAGCTGTTGGCGCCCCTCCAACGGTTAGAATTCTAACCGTTGGAGAGGCTCAACAGCTAGTGTTGAGCCCTCCAAGTTGACTTTGAGTCAACACAAAAAAAGACAAAAAATGAAAAAGAAAAAAGAAAAAGAATAAAAGTGAAAAAGCAAAAAGAATTACAGCATATTCATAATTATGAATATGCGCAAAAGGTGAATGACTAAAATACCCTTGCGGGTTTTACAAGAAAAGAAACAAAAAGAACATACATATTTACATATATATATAAAGATAGATACATATACATATATACGTGATATATATATGTATATGTATCTCTCTTTATATATATATGTAAATATTTACATAAAGAGAGATACATTTTAACATCCACATGTACCCATACCTATGTGACATAGCACCATGGTGGGAAGTTCAATTTTTTATTATTGCTTCATACAGTCTGACATAGAACTGACATCACCACTTGGATTGTCGGGGCCACCTTCCAAATCCTTCAGACAAGAGGGCTGCGTAAGACATGGTCTCTTTGTTGTGAACACTGATCATATCAACTGTGGCACCATCGAAACTGGAAGCTTCTCTGCACAAAAATTCAAATATATATGCTTACTGAAAAAAATCCCGTTCTTCTTTATTTCACTCTTCTTTAAGAAGCTTGCTGAAACTCTTTAATCTGTTTTGCAATATTATCCCCAAATGCTGCTTTGACTACATCTTGGATAAAATGACCAGCTATATTGTCTTGTTATTATTCAGCCATTCAACTAGTACTATGTTATTTCTTTCAAAAAACTAGTACTATGTTATTTAGTATCATTTCTCAGTTTTCTCAATTACCCTCTTCAAGAGAAAACAATGTTGTTTTAGTGATAAATTGTAGTATGCATGGATATGACTGTAACTGTCTGTAATTTGTTGTGGTTGGTGATAAACTCTGTTTGATTGATAATCTGCGCAAGTCTCTGGCAAGTCATGTTAATCATGTGAGGGAGGAGGTACATAGGATTACAAGGGTATCATAGTCTTTCAAGTTATGAGTGGCATATCTGTAATATATATATATAGTATTGTTAGCATTGGTGCCCCTTATGCGGCACTGCTTGTAATTTAAATGAAAATAATGCCTTGATGTTCAGAACCCAGATTAGGGTTATTAAAAATGCATTACAAATAGAGGCATAGAGCTGCCACCCCCTCATTGTGTCTGCTCTCATTATTCCTCTAGTTTCAAGTTGTTTCTTCTTCTTCTTATTCTCCTTCTTCCTTGCTTACATCCTCTATATTATGAGTTGCTGCAGATGGTACCTAAAATTTCAAATCATTCACATCCAACCTAGCATCTTTTGCAACAAAACTATAAGCTACACAAATGCATATCTAAATCTCATTGTGTTTTAGGAAATTCATCCTCTATAACACATTTTCAAGCAGCAGGACAAGTGTACCGATTAGGCTCAGGGCCACCACCATACATTTCTGTAAGGTGGGTTGATGCCACTTTCTCATGAATATGTGTTGAATACATATTGATCATTATGGGCTATAATATCACACCTTGACATTATTCCTGATTGCAATGTATCTAGTTCGTCAGGGTCTACCTTTTCCAAAGCAATAGATGACCAAAAAATGCTCTCTTGAGAACAACAATTGGGTCTCAAACCTGCAACCTGCATCTTTTTGATCAGGTCTAGGAGACTCCGAAAAATAGTCATGCTTGGTTTTGTCTTCAAGCAGAATCCCATGCAAGATGCAACTGTGTTTGAATCAGGCATTTCATTGAACAGGTGGCATGCATGAGACAAGTTGAATTTGGCATAAAAAGGGGCTGACTTGGTGCTTGTGTAATTCTTCTCCCAGGGATTTTTTTTTATGATGAGCATGAATTTCCTTGCCTAGCAACTACAAACTTGTGTATGTGGGGAAGGTAGTCTTCCCACAGCTCTTTTCCCATGAGAAGGTGGAATGGAGAGGTAAGTTGGGGCGGTCATTTTCTCTGTCACAAAGATATGGGTACAACGTAACACTCAACACGAGTTCCACACATGAGTTCAAAGATTTTTTAAAGCAAGACACATGGATATGGATTTTTTAAATTTTGTACAGTTAACATTTTTGATACTTTTATACATAAAATATTAAAAGATATTTAAAAACAATAAACAGTGACCACACATGGTGCATCGTGTCATAGAGGACTCAAATATGAACTTTGGCCAATTTTAGTATAAACCTGAGTTATCCTATTTTTTTGACTTGGTAGGGGACGATCCAACTTGGCCAAGTCATGAGTTGTAATTTACCACCATCTTTTCCCCATTTATAGGTTTTATTTAATAATTAAATTATGAAAGATTTTATCCCGGACTTTTGACACAAAGTAATAATATGTAAAGACAATTTAAAAAAATATAAGACCAAAGAAATACTTCAGATTTCAAGAGGCGCAAATTTGGACCCAACCGCAAAATTTTGAAATTTTTACTTTAACCCTGAAGTTGACTTTTTATTCTTCAAGAATTTGAATTTTTAGATATTTTTAATGGAATCAAATAAGGGATATTTGTTTATTTAAAAATAAATGAGGACATTTACTTAAATGTCATTACATGTAAATAAGAAAGTGGCCAGTGGTTTACAGTAAATAAGTAGGAAGACCAGGGGTGAAATGGTAATTTCACCCCTCATGGAAACCGACCTACCTACCTCCTTGTCGCCTTAGCCTCTCTATAAATACCCCTAAGGGGTATGGAAAAGGAGAAAGGATGGGAGGAGTATGGGGCTAAGGAGCAGAGGCGCGAGGGTGTTGGGGTCACCTGCGAAACTCGTGATATTTTTAGGTAAGTGATTAAATTCAGTTTTAGTAATTAGAATTTCTTAAAATTAGTTTTATAAGTAATTAGAGTTCTTATAATTAGGATTAGATTACCTTAATTTTATGCATTATTAATTCTACTTTTTATAGTTAAATTCAATTAAGTAAGCAGTTAGTCACCTATTTCTGTAATTAGATTTAGACTTTCTGAATTAGTTTCCTGATAATGAGACTTAGTTTTAGTAAATTTGTTATTGTAAACAATAGAATTAAGTGATTTATAGTTTTTGTTTTGAATGTTCAAAAGTCGATCTTTCCCCTAGCTTTGTATTTTGAAAGTAAGTCCCTTAAACTAAATAATTGATTTCGGGTTTGTCTTTTCTGAAGTTGCTGATGTTTCAAAAATCACATGATTTATTGTTATTAAATATGGTTTTATAACCTCTTTCAAGTTAATCTAATTTTATAAAATTGTTTTGAAAAGCCATCAGATTTCCTAAATTGCTTCAAAAGTGATTAGCTAAATCTTTTATGGATTTAATTATTGTTTTAAGTGTCATTTTAGTTTTATTCTTGTCTTTGAGATGATTTAAAACAGTGTTATTTAGAAAATTGGATTTGACAGTGAAAATCAGATGAAAGTTCATTTTAAAAGTTTTCAAAATCCTTTATTCTGAAAGAATATTGTTCTTATTAAGTGTTTCAATTTAAATGTCTGTTCACAAAAGTGTAAGTGGATTGCTGACTAGATGGTTTGACCCCCGACAACCTTATCGGGGTTGCGGGCTCCTTTTGAAAGGGTGGCTTTTGACAAAACGTGCTGTACTGAAGGCAGTTCTATCTAGTTTCAGGGCTGTCTTCCTTCAATAGCTGTGATTCTAATGATATGTTGTAACCCAAAGAACAATAGATAGCAAAGGAGACAGCTAATATACAAGGGAAACAACAACAGCAAGGGATAATATGTTGTTAAAATTGGACCCAAAACCATTTATCAAGAAAAGGGAGGAATATAAAAGGATGTCTTCTAGGAGAACCCCAAAATATTTAGATTGAAGCCTTTAAACAAGATTGGGAATCAACAAATAACCAATAACTATAGTGGATGAAAGCCAAGAGAAGAGAAAAGAGAAAAGAGGAATAGAAAAAAGAATATAAGAGAATAGAAAGAAAACAGAAAAGAAAATCCAAAATCAAGAATCAAGGTCCCTAAGACGCAACAAGATGAAACAATCTTCAAACCTGATGCTCTGATACCATGATAACTTTTGGTATCTAAACCTGGTCCAGAGTACTTTGAGAAGTGAGAGAGAGAGGAAGATTAGGGGTGAACTGCCGGATGATTCCCAATGTGGGAAGTCATCCCATCTCTTTCTAATATATTGAATTTGAAACTGTTACATAAACAGCAATTTACATTAATACTCCTTCAAATAAACAAATAATCTCAGGGGCAAAACAGGGATACAAAAATAATAAAAGAATGGAATCATAACAAACATAACCACAACCATATCTTGACCAGATCCAGGATCCATATACACCAAACATCAGATGTCAATTTTCTCAAGAAATCTCCGCATTTTAAAGTTGGAAAAGGTTGGAAATATTGCAAAACCAAACAAAGAAAAGGAAGTAAGGAAAATGCTTTAAGAAGAAAATTATAATAGCCTAATTATATTTCTAAATATGTATGTTGCAAGTTAGGTATGAAGTATGAACCACAATATGCCATAATTAGATCAATAAGGCCATATACACAAGCATGGTTACATACACACACATGTATGCATCCATGTGCTTGTATTGTGAAGGGTTATCCATGTTCATTGTATTTGTTTTGTGTTGTCCATGGTATATTTTTGGTTCTTTTCCCAGAGAAAAATATTCTGTTTAATTATCTGGGGGCGCATGTGTCACAAGTTGCCTAGTATAATCTTGTATGTCCACCCATTTCTAATGGACATCAGGATCTATATCACATGGATATGGCTGTAGCTGCAAGGATACAACCATTTTTATCAAATTTCCAATATGATTAGTCTATAAAGGAACATAGAGCAAGAGTCAAAGTGGAGTACCCATGTGCTATAGAGCAGGATGCACATTTTGGACTTTACACTACAGGAGCTTCACATTTGTTCTTCTTTTCTTGTTTCTCTTGCTGGTTCATCTTTTTCTTGATATAACATTGTGTTTCATCATGCTTTAGTTTATATTTAGTAAACAAGGCCATGTGAGTTGATCCAGGTTGTTGTGTTTCCAAAATTTGAGCGCAGATTCTATTTGTACTGTTGTTATTACTGTCAAGTTGCATTATTGCTCGGTCTCAAATGTTTGTCTCTCTCATTTCTTATGTTGTTGGTTCTGTTTATCAAATAATGGATTTCATTGCTTGCTGAGTGATAATAATTCCTTCTTCACTCTCAAATTTAAGCTGCTTGATGGATCTTTGATTTATGGCTAAATTGATCCATTTGTTTCTATTGATTTGCTTTGATGTATAAGTATGTTCATTTGATGTATTTTAATTTTATTTTCTGATTGTAAGTCTTTTGCATTCTCATAAAAATGTTCATTGCGTCGGTGTTTTTTGTTAAATCTGACAATTGCATCCTGAAAATTGGTCTATACAAATGATGCTTTCTTTCTTCTTCTTCAGAGAAATGGCCCTAGAAGGTCTCCTTCTGACAAAAGATCAGGATCAAACTGCTAGTTCTGAAAGTGATATCAAGTATCCCAAGCTAAATGACATGTTAGATTACATATGTAGGCAGCAGCCCGGGGTGTTGAGTTCTACTGACACTAGGGAAGCCAGTCTTTTATTTCCCTCAAAGACATATGTGGCTGTGATAAGGTTTTTGTTAAAAACGTGCACAATAGATTGTGATCAAGCTGTTTTGACTGGAGAAACTTCAGAGTTCCATTCTTCATTTGATACCATGTGTTTGTTGCTTGAACATGCTATGGCATATGAAGGCTCCACTGAACTTCATGCAGTTGCTGCAAAGGGATTAATCACCATTGGCTCTCAGTTCCCTCAGGTTATTCTATTCCATTCCTGTTTTTAGGCTTGGAGTACTTGGCATGCATTTTATTCTTCTTCTCAAATTTTATTTTTTCAAAATAAAATTCTATTGCAGATGATAGCATCACGCTATGCTGGAAGAATAACGTGGTTAAGGCAGTTCTTGGGTCACATTAGTTCTGAGACTCGCGAGTGTATGTCACGCTTGATGGGAATTACATGTTCTGCTTTGTCTTCATCTGAAACATCTACTCTTATATCTGATCTTTGCTATTCTTTGAATGGAAGCGACTTACGAAGGTCTGTTGAGAGTGAATGAGCATTTGTGTTTTTTTTTGTTCCAGTTGAATTACTTCAATTGTCATGCTTTCTTAACTCTAACATCTCAGTTATATCCAGATTTGAAAGTTTTCATGGAGCAGTATGTGCGCTTGGATATGTTGTTGCTCAATGTATGACTGGAAGACCTGATGTAAGTAGTGTAAAAATATAGTCCACCCTTATGTTTTTGAAAAAATTCAGTGTATTATTCTGGCATGGTGCAATTAATGGATGGCAACACCACTCTGTTTTTGGTTTTGATAAAATTTCTCTTTAATGATTAAGAAAAAAGGATTCAATTAGTATGATGCAGATTGTCGACATAGGCATATTCATGGAGAAACTTGCTACTTGGAAGATCTTCTCCCTTGTTTTTTTCCTTGATCACGGTTGTTGTGACTATTAAACAGGTTTTATCATTTTACTTTCCATAAGGCATTTCTTTTTTTCTGTCTTTATGTTCCCCCCCTTTTTTTGATTCTATTATGTTGGGTGTTGCGGTGCTGCCTGAATCAAAACGAGATACACTAGAGACAATTTCAGGTGATGTTTAATAAGGTCCATAGTTAAATTGTCTAGAATAAGGTCCATAGATATCTTAATACAATCTTTTTCAAAGTTTTTCTCTTCCCTGTCATATGCTTTTATATGTCATATCTTCATGCCTTAATAAATGAAGTCTTTCAAAGTGTAACAGCGAGTAGTTGCTCTGTGGCCTTAAGTTGTTAATGCTTTTAGGTAAAAGTTGAGACGTCTATCATATGGAGAGTCAAATACTTCTCAAACCATATCATTTATTAGTTGCATGGTGTATGTTTGCTTTCGGGATGCCAGTCAAAAGTCAGCTGTACAGCTTGATGATTTGTTTTAGACTATTCCCCCTTCCTCTCTCTTTGTCTCATTAGTTTTATTACTTATATTTGATATCTGAACTAGGTTGCGGTATCCTTACTTCATAGCTCTATTCGAGTCCTTACAGAATTAGTTAAATCGGAGGGTGTATCCTTGGCTGCTGTTGCAATGGAAGCCCTTGGGCGTATAGGGTTGCGTGGTCCATTGCCACTACTCGATTATGATTCGGTTTCTGGTGAGCTCTCTAACTGCTTAAGAAGCATTTGTTTTGAGCCCTCTTAAAAAGGTGATTAACTGCAACTGAGCTCTTTACTTTGACTGTTCAGCTGGTGTTTTGACAACCTTAAATGAAAGATTGACCAAATTACTGGTTGGGGATGATATCAAAGCTGTCCAAAAAATTGTGATTTCTCTTGGGCATGTTTCTTTTAAGGAAACATCCCTTCCTCTTCTTAATTTGGCACTCGACTTAATTTTCAGTCTCTGTAGGTCAAAGGTATGTATACGGTATCTGCAACTAAAGATAATAATGGTGTCAGATAAATAAATAATTACATGTACTGTTGACTGTCGAAGAAGTTCCGTGATACTGTTAACCTACCTTTTTTATCCAAAGAGCTGACGAATGGCAAACCCTAAATTGGTTATTTCGTCTCAGGTTGAAGAAGTGCTTTTTGTTGCTGGAGAGGCCTTATCCTTTATATGGGGAGGTGTCGCTGTCACTGCCGATAAGATCCTTAAATCTGATTATACTTCTCTTTCCTTCAGTTCAAACTATCTTACTGGTGAAGTGCCCTCATTCACATCTGTAAGTGGCATAAATAGTGTGGGTATTGATGTTGAGGACTCTCGCATCCTGATCAGAGATAATATAACTAAGAAGTTGTTTGATGGACTGCTCTATAGTAGCCGGAAAGAGGAACGATGTGCGGGAACCATATGGCTATTGTCATTGACAATGTATTGTGGGCGCCATTCTAAAATCCAAGAGCTGCTTCCTGAAATTCAGGTGCAAAATGTGCTTATGCAGCATTTGGATTTCAAATAAAGCCTTCTTTTCTCTCACATTTAATTATTACACATGCTAAGTTGATTGCAATACAAAATGGCAAATGACTTGGTGAATGTAACTATGCATGTGTCTTCACACTACTTATTTCTGAAATAGTTTAGTTGCTCCTCTTCACTTCTTTTATCTTTTATTTTATTTTGTTTTCTCACATGATCCTGTGGGCTGCTGCTAATACACTGCAGCTTTGCAAACTCTTTTGTTCTTATCAGCAGTAGGTACTGCTAGGTCTCATGGTACATGACCCTACTTCTTGACCATGTTAGCTGTTTGTATTGGCTTTTCTTTGCTGTTACTGTTACTATTTTTGTTGCAAATAGTAAATTGATTGAAGATAATTCCTTAGATGCATAAGTGCAATGTCAGGTTTATCCTGGTGTTAAGTTGATGGTAGGTAAATTTCATAACCAGCCCCAAAACCAACCTATATGTTTTTATCTGATGAACTTGTGATGATATTTCTTCTTAAAGAGTAATAAGGAAAATATTTGTTCACAGAAAAAGTTACTTTCACTTTTTGCAAAGAAATGCAAATCTCATCACATTATGCTAAATTCCAAAATATGTGAGGGTCTCTTCTGCGTAACTGATGCTAGAAATTTGATTTTAGGAGAGCTTCATGCTTGTAAGTTGTAAAAAATTAAACAAATAAAAGATGTTAAATGATTACCCGTTCATTTTTCATGCTAAAAGAAAGTTTTGATGGACTATCTATGTTATGTGGTGGTGGTGTCATGAGGCATGCCATTCATGTAGCTAATTGTCACTGACAAGGTTATGTGTGAAATCGGTGTTAAGTTCGCTACCACAGCATCTTAGATTCCTATAGAGGGCATCCGGTTTTTTTTTTTCTGGAAAATAGGGATTCTCAGTGCTTTTTTTTGTAGTGGTCTACTAGAAGATGACGTAATCTTGGTTTGTCATTGAAAAATTTGTACTATTGGGATGCTGCTTAATATGGTTAAATGAAAGAAGAGCCTACATGAGTGGAACAGTTTCTGAAATGCTGCTGCTGAAGCATCATCTACTTTTTGCATAACACTAGTTTCTGAAGGACCATGTTTATTGCAGTCTGCAGTAATATTTCTGATTTGATGGATATATTGAGTCTTACATTAATGATCAACGTCTTAAATTCATGACCAATGCTTCATTCTGCTTAAATTTTCTTAGTGAAAACAACTATGTCACATAGGTGTGAATGCGGGTGTGAAGGGTGCAACATGCAATTTCAAAAAGCTTTGGTGTGTGTGTGTGTGTGTGATAGTCACCATTATTGCTGATATTTTGAAAATATTGCGATATTATTCACATTTCAAGGTAAGCTGAAATTATTGGCAAAATATCACTATATTTTCAGAATATCGGAGAATACCTAATATTGTGATATTATCACAAAATTTGTGATATTTTTGAAAAAAAATCTTATTTTTAATTATTTTAAGCCTACTTTTTCTATTTCTTTTATTTCTTTTTTATTTTTTGCAAGAAAACAATGAGAAACTTATATTTATATTTGTCAATCTTTAAACTTTAGAGTTTTCCCTAGAAAAGCCACTTTTTGGAAAAGAAAACCAAGAAAAAAATCCTCGGCGAGAAATTGCCAAGAATAATACTGGTGATTATGATATATATTATTTGCATTTATATTTATAAAATTATTTTTTTAGGTTTTAAGTTTTTTTTTGGCTTAGACAATTCTAGACTTGGTCAAAGTTGACCAATTAAAAAATTGGACGAACATTGTGATCAGTGTTATTAAAAACGCTCCTCGCCTCGAGGCGAGGGCCTTTTCGCCTTGAGGCGCACTTAAAAAGCGTAAAACCCTCAAGGCGTACGCCTCATGCGCCTTGAGGCGAGGCGTGCCTCACCGTGAGGCGCGCATTAGAAAATCGGATGGGCCCGGATTCGAGTTCGACCCGGACCCGTATGCTCGAAGGTTCGAGAACCTGTGTCTTTAAAAAAGACACAGACGCCTCTCTCGAACCTTCTCTCTCCACTCTGTCCCCTCTCTCGAACCTTCTCTCTCCACTCTGTCCCCTCTCGTCCCCCGCCACCGCTGTCGCCGGCCACCACCCGCCGCCGGTGATCGCCTCTTCCACCTTCTTCTTTCCTCTGCTGAGAAGGCATCGACGACCCGCCGGCCACCACCGTCTTCTTTTCTCTGTTGCGAGGGCGCCAACGACTTACCGCCACCGTCGTCCGTTCTGGCGACCTTGACCGACATCCCCGACGTCGCCTTTTCTCTGCGTTTTTCGGTGACGTCGAAGTCTCCGCCACTAGGTAAACCCTCTTTACTTCTTCTTAGTGAGGGGTCGACCGACAGGGGGGCAGAGCCCCCTGTCGTCGCCTCTCGTCGGCAGGGGTTACCCCCAATGCCGGGGGTAGGAGCATCATTTGAGACTTGCACTGGCTTTTCTCCTCGCTTCGGATGCCTCTGCGATGCGTTGTCCTGATCTGCCGTCTCTCCTTGTGTGCGACTGTTGGAAACTCCCTCTCTGCGTAGCCTTGATGACCCGCTCTCGCTCTCGCTCTCTTGAGTTGGTAAGGAGATGAAGCCTGCTGCTTCACGTAGGAGACATGCTTTTCTAATCTCTTAATGTTGGGAATATGCCAATCGATTATAATCTTGGTTGGCGCTTTTCCTTTTCCCCGAAATCAACAACAAAATACTTATAGTGTTTCTCCTCTTC